>NC_091978.1:309167668-309880168 GCF_044704955.1 Pristiophorus japonicus | reverse complement strand
TCAGTGACTTCAAATCTAATATCCATATTGATACTCCTTTTTATCCGTCTCACAAACAAAATAGGGAATGACGAATCAAAGGCAAGTGGACTTTAAAAAAAATCACAACATACTTTATATGTTGTCAATCAATCTTCAAAACAGCAGGAAGGAGAACAAATGGCTTTTGCTATTTAAAGCATCTATAATGTCTGGGTCTGAGTGATGGCAAACTCTGAAAATCCAAACAGCATGTGTTACTTATTTTTCAAAGTTTTGTTACCTGTAGCCAAGTATGTGATGAAAGAACAGCCCCGTGTCAATCATCTTGAAGGAACTTTCAGCAGATACCTGGTAAAAATGATATGGTATAGAGAATGGTTAAATACGTTCCAGATTTCAAATATTTCATTAGGATATTGGTTCTCTTGTTTCATTATCCTTTATTGGGTGATTGTTATGAGATTTGTGTTCATTATATCAGCCTGCAGTTCATACCTGCACAGTTAGACAAAGTGAAGTACATAAATGCAATTGGTCATGGCTGAGATTTAAATTCCTTGGTGTTTTACACAAACAATTACATTGGCTTTTTTTTAATTAAATTAGGAGTACACGATCATCAGCATGAAAAAATGATCACAATATCAGAGGATGGATTTGTGCAGAGTCCACGATTTCCTCAGAGTTACCCTCGGGATGTGGTGCTGGTGTGGAGATTAATAGCAGCCGATGAGAATATGCAAATACAGTTGACTTTCGATGAAAGATTCGGACTTGAGGAACCAGAAAATGGACTGTGCAAGTGAGTGCCTCCTTTTCAGATAAGGGTAGAAAAAACTGGCTGTTAATAAAGAAAAAGGTTGCTCTTAAAATAGGAGGTGAACTCAGAACTGCAACTTCATTTAATATACAGACACATACATATGTATGTGATCCTGCAGAAATTCTGGGCAGTTTCTAAAAATAATCACATTACTGGTAATACTGATACAGTGAAGTCCGTTTAAGGGAATCACTGGTTAATGGAATCAAAACCAAAAGCCCAATCCATTCCAGTCGACTTTCTTTAAAGTAATTACAAGATTTGATTTAAGGAAAACAGTCAAACCGAAAACTGCAAACTAAATATTAATCACTATTTCTAAGATAAAAATGCACATAGTGCTCAATAGTCATAAGTAAACATATACTTTTTCAGAGAGCACAACAATTAGAGCATTTGTACCTTTTATGTATTGCACTTCAGATGTTACTAAATAGACAATTGGCACCTCCCAAGGTTTATACCTAATATCTGAGGCTAAAGTGAAAGTGATCTGACGCTTGCAGCGCATCTTCCCAATATTTCTCTGAAGCTCTTTAACTGTGGCTTCCCAAATCTTAGTATTGTATTTAAAACTTGTTGCTTTTTCAAATGATTAATTAGGGAATCTTTGTGATTAAACAAATTATTCAGTTTAGAGAATCAAAATTATTTCCTTATTGCCATCACTCCTATGCTCACTGACTTAAGAAAATGCAATCAGGGAAGCTTTTCTCTGCTGGCATTGACTGACTCCCAGTCCACATTCAGTAGATATTTCGGAAAGATAGGGAAGGAAAGAAAGGAGGTGATGTGATAGTCTTGATTAAGGAGAATGTTACAGTGCTGGAGAGAGAGAATGTCCTGGGGGGTCAAGAACAGAATCTATTTGGTTAGAGTTAAGAAATAATAGAGGTGTCATTACACTCCTCGGTGTATTCTATAGGCCACCAACTATTGGGAAGGATATGGAGGAGCAAATTTGCAGGGAAATTAGAGTGGTGCAAGAACAACAGTGTAGTGATAAGGGGGGAAGTCAATTATTCGAACATAGACTGGGATAGTAATAGTTTAAAGGGCAGATGACTATGTCATCATCCGAGCCAGGGATCGCAAGGATATGCGCATCACCCACGCCATGACAGGAGCTGACAACTGCTGGATGGACCACCGCCTAATCCGTTTCATCATTAACATCAACATAGCCCCAAAGCGGCGATGGCAGCAGAAGCACTGCCACAAAAAAGTCAATGCCGGGACACTCAAAGACCCAGCTAAGAGAGCCCGATACAGTCAGCGACTCACTGCTAACATGGTGTCTCTTGATGACCACGAGATGCAGAATGCCCACAGCGTTTGGTCTGCCCTCCAAGCCTGCATAACCAATGCCTGCGAAGAGACACTCGGTCACTCAACCAGGAAACACCAGGACTGGTTTGATGAGAATTACTAGGAGATCCACGAGCTAACAAATCGCAAGCACAGGGCGTTTCTGAGCCTAAAACAACGACCCAACTCAGGAGCAGCAGACCAGCATTACAGACGGCTTAAAAACCCATGACCTAAAGAACAGATGGTGGGTGGAGAAAACACAGGAGATTCAGCAGCTGGCCGACAGCCATGATGTGCGAGGATTCTTCATCGCACTCAAGGCCACCTACGGCCCAAACACCCAAGGCCCCACCCCACTGCTGGCCAAGAACGGGGAGACACTCATCAAGGACACCGAGGCAGTCAGGACCCGCTGGAAGGAGCACTTCGAAGATCTCCTCAAGTGAGACGCTGCCTTTGACTCGAATGTCCTCGATTTCATCCCGCAGCATGCTAGCCGCCACCATCTCAGCAAAACCCCAGCCCTGCACGAGGTAGAAGAGGCCATCCACCAGCTTAAGAACAACAAGGCTACGGGAGCAGATGGAATCCCTGCTGAGGCACTAAAGTAAGGCGGAGAGCACAATTGGCACAAATGCATGACCTGATCTCTCTCATCTGGAAGGAGGAGAGCATGCCGGGAGATCTCAGAGATGCTGTAATTGTGACCACCTTTAAAAAAGGGGACAAGTCTGACAACAGAGGAATCTCCCTGTTATCAGCCACTGGGAAAGGTGGTCGCTAGAATCCGCCTCAACCGTCTTCTCCCGGTGGCTGAGGAGCTCCTCCCGGAGTCACAGTGCGGATTTCATTCTCTACGGGGTGCAACGGACATGATTTTTACAGCGCGACAGCTGCAAAAATAAATGCAGGGAACAGCACCAACCCTTGTACATGGCCTTCTTTGACCTTACAAAGGCCTTTGACACTCAACCGCGCGGGCTATGGAGTGTCCTCCTCCATTTCAGCTGCCTCCAAAAGTTTGTCACCATTCTCCGCCTGCTCCACGACGACATTGCAAGCCATGATCCTGACCAATGGATCCAATACATACCCAATCCACATCCGGACCGGGGTCAAGCAGGGCTGTGTCATTTCGTCAACCCTCTTCTCAATCTTCCTCGCTGCAATGCTCCACCTTACATTCAACAAGCTGGAGTGGAACTAAACTACAGAACCAGTGGGAACCTGTTCAACCATCGTCGCCTCCAGGCCAGAGCCAAGACCGTTCCCAACCTCTGTCGTCGAACTGCAGTACGTGGACGACGCATGCGTCTAAGAACATTCAGAATCTGAACTCCAAGTCATAGTCAACATCTTCACTGAGGTGTACGAAAGCATGGGCCTTACACTAAACATCCGTAAGACAAAGGTCCTCCACCAGCCTGACCCCGCCACATAGCACTACCCTCCAATCATCAAGATCCACGGCGTGGCTCTGGACAACGTGGACCACTTTCCATACCTCGGGAGCCTGTTATCAACAAGGGCAGACATCGTCGATAAGATTCAACACCGCCTCCAGTGCACCAGTGCATCCTTCGGCCGCCTGAGGTAAAGAGTGTTCGAAGATCAGGCCCTCAAATCTGCCACCAAGCTCATGGTCTACAGGGCTGTTGTGATACCCACCCCCCTGTATGGCTCAGAGACGTGTACCATATACAGTAGACACCTCAAATCGCTGGAGAAATACCATCAACGATGTCTCCGCAAGATCCTGCAAATCCCCTAGGAGGACAGGTGCACCAACGTTGGCATCCTCGGCCAAGTCAACATCCCCAGCATCGAAGCACTGACCACACTCAACCAGTTCGGCTGGCTGGGCCACATTGTTCGTATGCCTGACACAAAACTCTAAAAGCAAGCGCTCTACTTGGAACTCGTACATGGCAAGCGAGCCACAGGTGGGCAGAGGAAACATTTCAAGGACACCCTCAAAGCCTCCTTGATAAAATGCAACTTCCCCACTGACGCCTTGGAGTCCGTGGCCAAAGACCACCCTAAGTGGAGGAAGTGCATCCGGGAGGGTGCTGAGCACCTCGAGTCTCATCGCCGAGAACATGCAGAAACCAGGCACAGGCAGCGGAAGGAGCGTGCGGCAAACCAGTCCCACCCACCCTTTCCTTCAACAACTGTCTGTCCCACCTGTGACAGAGACTGTAATTCCCATATTGGACTGTTCAGTCACCTAAGAACTCATTTTTAGAGCGGAAACAAGTCTTCCTTGATTTCGAGGGACTGCCTATGATGATGAAAGGGCAGAGAGGGGGAAGAATTTCTGAAGTGTGTTCAGGAGAACTTTCTTGATCAGTATGTTTCAGGCCCAATGAGGAAGGAGGCATTGCTGGATCTGGTTTTGGGGAATGAGGTGGGTCAGGTGGAGTAGGTGTCAGTAGGAAAACATTAGGGAACAGAGATCATAGCGTCCTAAGGTTTAGGTTAGCAAAGGACAAGAGCAATCTAGTGGCAAAATACTTAACTGGAGGAGGGCCAATTTCAGTAGGTTGAGAGCGGATCTGACCCGGGTAAATTGGAATCAAAGATTGCCAGGAAAACTGTAATCGAACAATGGGCTGCCTTTAAAGAGGAGATGGTTCAGGTACAGTCGAGGTACATTCCCACGAGGGGGAAAGGTAGGGTAACCAAAGTCAGAGCTCCCTGGGTGACTAAAGAGGTAGAGAGTAAGATAAAACAGAAAAACGGGTGTATGACAGATGTCAGGTTGAGAATATAAGCAAGAACCAGGCTGAATACAAAAAGTTCAGAGCGAAGTGAAAAATTAAATAAGAGGGGCAAAGAGGGTATGAGAATAACATAAAAAGAAATCCAAAAGTCTTCTATTGTCACATGAATAGTAAACGGATAGTAAGAGGAGGGATGGGGCTGATTAGGGACCATAAAGGAGACCTGTACTTGGAGGCAGAAGGCATGGCTGAGGCACTAAATGAGTCATTTTCATCTGTCCTTAACAAGAAAGAATATGCTGCCAAAGTCGTATTGAAAGAGGAGGTAGTTGTGATATTGGCTAGGATAACAATTGATAAAGAAGAGGTACTAGAAAGGCTGGCTGTATTTAAAGTAGATAAGTCACCAGGACCAGATGGGATGCAGGTGGAAATTGCGGCGGTACTGGCCATAATCTTCCAATCCTCCTTAGATACAGGGATGGTGCCAGAGGACTGGAGAATTGCAAATATTATACCCTTGTTCAAAAAAGCGTGTAAGGATAAAGCCAGCAACTACAGGCCAGTCAGCTTAACATCAGTGGTGGGGAAACTTTTTGAAACGATAACCCGGGACAAAATTAACAGTCACCTGGACAAGTGTGGATTAATTCAGGGAAGCTAGCACAGATTTGTTAAAGGCAAATCGTGTTTAACTAACTTGATGGAGTTTTTTGATGCGGTAACAGAGAGGATTGATGAGGGCAATGTGGTTGATATAGTGCACATGGACTTCCAAAAGGAATTTGATAAAGTGCCACATGTTAGGCTTGACAGCAAGGTTGAAGCCCATGGATTAAAAGGGACGGTGGCGGCATGGATACTAAGTTGGCTAAGTGACAGGAAACAGGATGTAGTGGTGAATGGTTGTTTTCGGACTGGAGGAAGGTATGCAGTGGTGTTCCCCATGGGGCGGTACTAGGACCACTGCTTTTCTTGATATATTATTGATTTGGTCTTGGGTGTACAGGGCACTATTTCAAAATTTGCAGATGACAAAACTTGGAAGTATAGTGAACAGTGAGGAGTAGGGATAGACATCAAGAGGACATAGTTAGGCTGGTGGAATGGGTGGACACGTGGCAGATTAAGTTTAATGCAGAAAAGTGTGAAGTGATACATTTTGTTAAGAAGAACGAGGAGAGGCAATATAAATTAATTGGTACAATTCTAAAGTGGGTGCAGGAACAGAGAGACCTGGGGCTGTATGTGCGCAAATCACTGAAGGTGGCAGGAGGTTGAGAAAGCGGTTAAAAAAGCATATGGGATCCTGGGCTTCATAAATAGAGGCTTGGGGGCAGATTTTCATCGATGTCCCGCCTGCAGCCATCGAGGTTCTGCTGGAAATGTCCGTTTCTGGGCAATTCCTCTGGAAATGTCCATCTGCTGTTGAGGTTCTGCCCGGCGGGATCGTGGTGTGGAAGCGCCCACACCCCCACCCCCCTGCCCTTGCCGGATGTCTGTTAATCGCCATTTTGGTCACTTTCCGTGGCCTGCCGCCTGCCAGAAGGACCGCTCTGGAAAAGCATGTCCGAGCTGGGCGGCAGTCGGCCAGCAATCGCACATCGGGAGGGAGGGAGGCAGCAGTGCACTGTAATTGGGCAGCTCTGGCACATCGGGTGGGTGGGTGGGAGGGAAGGAGGGAGGGAGGCAGGCAGCAGTGGAATCGGGCAGCTTTGGCACATCGGGTGGGTGGGTGGGTGGGAGGGAGGGAGGGAGGCAGGCAGCAGTGGAATCGGGCAGCTCTGGCACATCGGGTGGGTGGGTGAGAGGGAAGGAGGGAGGGAGGCAGGCAGCAGTGGAATCGGGCAGCTCTGGCACATCGGGTGGGTGGGTGGGAGGGAAGGAGGGAGGGAGGCAGGCAGCAGTGGAATCGGGCAGCTCTGGCACATCGGGTGGGTGGGTGGGAGGGAGGGAGGCAGGCAGCAGTGGAAGCGGGCAGCTCTAGCACATCGGGTGGGTGGGTGGGAGGGAGGCAGGCAGCAGTGGAATCGGGCAGCTCTGGCACATCAGCTGGGTGGGTGGGAGGGAGGGAGGGAGGCAGGCAGCAGTGGAATCGGGCAGCTCTGGCACATCGGGTGGGTGGGTGAGAGGGAAGGAGGGAGGGAGGCAGGCAGCAGTGGAATCGGGCAGCTCTGGCACATCGGGTGGGTGGGTGGGAGGGAAGGAGGGAGGGAGGCAGGCAGCAGTGGAATCGGGCAGCTCTGGCACATCAGGTGGGTGGGTGAGAGGGAAGGAGGGAGGGAGGCAGGCAGCAGTGGAATCAGGCAGCTCTGGCACATCGGCTGGGAGGGAGTGCTGGTGGCCATCACATCACGGCAGCCAGTCGGATTCTGCACCATATCAGTAGCACTGCTGGAAAGAAGTTAGGTCAATGTTGCATTACTTTCTTGCTAATGGTGATGTTTAAATTGGATGTGATAAAACCGACTGAAATGTGTCTAATATAATGGAAGCTTTTTTGTTGCACCTTGTTGAAAGTCCTTCATTGAGAAGACCAATGGCGAAGGGAAAATTATTATGAGTGACTGAAAAGTGTTCAGCATCTCACATTTTGTGCATCCAAGCTGATTCATTAATTGTCTCCCACAATGTACTGCAATGTAACTGATGACCGTGTCATCTCAGGGGTGGCATTCCTCCATGTTTGATCTCGCAAAAAGAGGGTTCAAGTTCAAGCCTTAAGGTCTGCACTGCAACTTGGTAAACTAGAGTAATTGAATGGCAGCCTTTCTGCATTCATTGTCGTCTCACGATGGCCTGATGACAGGACCCATTATACACTGCAGTCAGCTGTGGATGGGAAGATGTTCCTGATGAAGCAGATAACCTGAGGGACAGATGTGTGATTGGCGAAACGCACCACACATGACGTTACAATGACACATGCACAAACAGGGTCAATAATGTGAGTGTATTTACAAGTGCACAATGACGAACGTTACATTATATTATGACATATACATACATTTAGACCAGGAAGCAACACCCACCCCTCTACCCGACACCACCACCTCTCTTCCCCGCTCCCCCCACCTTGCAGTGATGTCCGATTTCCTCTTCCTCCCCATGCTTACACGACAGAGTGGCCCTCCTCTGCCCCTCATTGCCTCTGGTTCAGGAGATTGTGCAGGAGGGCAGCGGGATGTGTGTGAACGTAGGGCGTGGGACACAGGTGCTGGGATCTCCTGCTCCTCTGCATCTGTGTGCCTTGAGGGTGTGGGGTCGGGGGCTTGCACCACGCATGCAGAAGCCATCTCCTGCCTTATGGCCTAGACACTTTCTGATGTGCGCTCCAACACTGTGAGGAGGCGCTCCATCCTTTGATCATGCTGCTGGGATGCTGGCAGCTATCCCAGCCATGGTCTGCTGTATCCCACGACCTACCTCCATGCCGGTGGTTGAGAGCTGTACTATCTGGCTCATTAGCGCGAGCCGTGCTGCATCCGCAGGTAGTTGATCATTGCTGCTGGGTGGTGGGGCCTTGCTTCCCTTTGCACCACGGACTCTGTGCTTGCTTGAGTGGAGTCTGTTGGAATCCCCAGGAAATCTGAGCCCGACGCTGAGGTTCTGCGGACACTTGGCTGACTTGGCTGGGGGCTCATGTCAGGCGCTTCCGGATCCTCCAGGTGAAGCGGCACAAATATGGGCCCTTCTCCCTCCTCTCTCTCTTCTTCCTGGCCCTGGGTGGTGGAGGTGGGAGTGGTGGACATGGGTGATGTGGGCTGGGGGTGCAGGAAGGATCTGATGTCCTCTGATGTGGTGAACGTCGGGGTGGGAGATGCTGGGGTATGACGGCATCTGTGAAGGCCAGAGGTCAATGGTCTCTCCAGATCCGTGGTGTCCGAGTCAGCATCTGCAAGTAGAGGACAAAATTTCAGTCTGTTTGTGGGGGGGGGGGGGCGGTGAAAGTGACATATGAGCTGTTGCATCTCATATTATGCCAGCAAGGAATTCCATCTCTACATGTCCACACCAATAATGGGTGACAAAGTTTGCGTTCAACCACGAGTGCCTTCACATTGCATGTACTTTCATGCCATGACTGTTGCTAACACCAGCGATGAGTGTAGCCTTACCCTGCTGTAGCACCGGATCTGCAGAAACTTTTGTGGTTGGAATGCGGCGATGTCCCACCAACGCACGCTCCTCCAGCCTGGTCAATTCGACCACATCTTGTGGGCCCCCTCTGGTCACCCTCAGGGTTGCCTGTTTGGCTGCTTGTTTTCTCTGCACAAAGAAACTTTGCAGCCTTTACCCCCTTTGCTCATGCCCTCCCCACACACTCCCACACAAACACACATTGCGAGCACAACTTTTTTGGCCTTGGACAGGAGGGGGCGAATAAATCTGTTTCACTTTAGTTGCCGCCACCAACTCGTTCCACCGTTTGCGGCCTTGATCCTCATCCCGCTCCACGTTGCCCATTGCACTGACCATCTGACCTGTGTCCATTCAAAGACGTCGGTATTGGGCGAGTGAAGGCTTGCCATGCCCATCCGGGTGAGTTCGCTGTACCTGCGCTCCACCTCTGTCACTAGCTCTTCCAACTCCTGCTCATTGAACCACGGAGCACTGGGCCATGTTCTGCCAGTCTGCATTGATATTTTCTGCCCAGTCATTCTCTCTGATGAGCAGAATGGCTGCTCAAGAGTCTGAGTATAAATTTGTCACATTGCACTCTCTGCAGCTCAGACTGGCCCTTCTCCAATGCCACCTCTGCTCTCTAACCTCCAACTCTCTCCTCTCTCTCTCTCTCTCTCTCTCTCTCTCTCTCTCTCTTTCTTTCTCTCTCTTTCTCTCTCGCTCCTCTTCTCTGTATCCTCTCTCTCTCCTCCCTCTCTTCATTCCTCTCCTCTCTTCACTCTCTCCTCTCTTCTCTGTATCCTCTCTCTCTCTCTCCTCCCTCTTCTCGTTCCTCTCTTCTCTGTCTCTCTTTTTCTTCTGTTTCCTGTCTCCTCTCTCTCCTTTCCCCTCGCAGGTGCCGCTCCCGTTGCCACACACACAACGGCGACCAAACTGGCTCCCGACAAGACCCGGCGGCAGCGAGTGCCAAAAATGGACCTCCTGCCCAGTGGCTGCGAGAAATGGGCGGCCATCAATTTTGGGCCCATAGAGCACAAAAGCAAGGAGGTTATGATGAACCTTTATAAAACACTGGTTCTGCCTGAACTAGAGTATTGAATCCAGTTCTGGGCAGCGCATTTTAGGAAGGATGTGAAGGCTTTAGAAAGAGTGCAGAAAAGATTTACAAAAATGGTTCCAGAGATGAGGGATTTCAATTATGTGGATAGGCTGGAGAAGGGGGGTTAATTCTCATTTGAACAGAGGAGATTGAGAGGACATTTGATAGAGGTGTTCAAAATCATGAGGGATCTAGACAGATTCGATAGAGAGAAACGTAGCATTTGACAAGGTGCCACATAAAAGGTTACTGCACAAGATAAAAATTCACGGGGTTGGAGGTAATATATTAGTATGGATAGAGGATTGACTAACTAACAGAAAACAGAGAGTCGGGAAAATTGGTTCATTCTCTGGTTGGCAACCAGTAATTAGTGGGGTGCCACAGGGATCAGTGCTGGGATCCCAACTATTTACAATCTATATTAACGATATAGAAGAAGGGACTTGTGTAACATAGCCAAGTTTTCTGACAATACAAAGATGGGAGGAAAAGCAATGTGTGGGGAGGACCCAAAAAATCTGCAAAAGGACATGGGCAAAAATTTGGCAGATGGAGTATAATGTCGGAAAGTGTGAGGTCATGCACTTTGGCAGAAAAAAAATCAAAGAGCAAGTTATTATTTAAATGGAGAAAGATTGCAAAGGGCTGCAGTACAGCAGGACCTGGGGGCACTTGTGCATGAAACACAAAAGGAAAATATGCAGGTAGAGCAAGTGATCAGGAAGGCCAATGGAATCTTGGCCTTTATTGCAAAGGGGATGGAGTATAAAAGCAGGGAAGTCTTGCTACAGCTATACAGGGTATTTGTGAGGCCACACCTGGAATACTGCATGCAATTTTGTTTTCCATATTTACAAAAGGATATACTTGCTTTGGAGTCAGTTCAGAGAAGGTTCACTAGGTTGATTCCGGAGATGAGGGGTGTAATGCATATAATGACTCGAAAGACTTGTTACTGTAAACTCACTCAGTTGCAAACCTGGTTCAACTTTATTCGCGCCCAAAATGCGCACATGACATGGTACTCGCTCTTATATACCAGGGCCCGTGCATATGCGCGTATAGCCCGATGACCTCTGACAGTGGCGCCCCCTGGTGTCAAGTGACCCCAAGCATCAATACATAACAACATCCCTCTTCAAGATCAAAGTATCAGTCTCTTTACAAATTAAGATGGTCTGGGGCTTTTCACTCACGAGTTGATTGTCTCAGTTCAACTCCAGTTCTGGGCGAGCGTTCTGACTGGAGGCTGAGTAACCGATCTGATGGGAATGGTAATGACCCTATCAGAGACTGAAAGTCCAGATTCAGTAATGACAGCAGAGTCTTCTGATGAATGAACATTGGTTGGTTTGTCACTGACTGCATCTTCCTCAACCGGTTCCGGTTCATCAGTGTTTCGCAGTTTTATCTGATCAACATGTTTCCTGCATGTTTGCCCATTCTCGAGCATGACAATAAACACTCTGTTACCCTCTTTGGCCATAACAGTACCGGCAATCCACTTTGGACCTTGACCATAATTCAGCACGTAAACTGGATCATTGACAGAGATGTCACGTGACACAGCAGCACGATCATGATACCATTGCTGATTTTGATGTCTGTTTTCAACATGATCATTCAAATCAGGATGGACAAGAGAAAGCTTGGTCTTGAGACTTCTCTTCATCAGTAGTTCAGCAGGGGAGACCCAGGTAAGCGTGTGAGGTCGTGTCCTGTAACTAAGCAATATACGTGACAAGTGAGTCTGCAGTGAATCCTGAGTCACACGTTTCATGCTTTGCTTGATCATTTGAACCGCACAGTCTACTTGACCATTAGATGCAGGTTTGAATGGAGCAGACCTTACATGTCTGATACCATTGAGTTTCATGAACTCTTGAAACTCCAGACTTCTGAAGCAGGATCCATTATCGCTCACAACAATGTCAGGCAAACCATGAGTAGCAAACATGACACGAAGGCTCTCAATAGTAGCTGCGGATGTACTGGATGACATAATAACACACTCTATCCATATTGAATATCCATCCACCACAACAAAAAAATTCTTTCCCAGGAAAGGGCCCGCAAAATCGATGTGTATCCTCGACCATGGTTTAGATGGCCATGGAATAAAGACTCAGCGGAGAGTCCGCTGGTAATTTGCTTAGCTGCATGCACGTATTGCACTGATGCACACATGATTCCAGATCAGAGTCAATTCCAGGCCACCAAACATGAGCCCTGGCAATGGCTTTCATCATGACAATGCCAGGATGAGTGCTATGTAGTTCACGTACAAATTTTTCTCTGCCTTTCTTTGGCATAACAACACGATTACCCCACAGAAGACAATCTAACTGAATGGATAGTTCATCTTTGTGACGGTTGTAAGGTTTGGTCTCATCACGCATTTCCATAGGTACTGCAGGCCAATCACCACTGAGGACACAAAGTTTGACAATTGATAAAATAGGATCATGGCTGGTCCAGATTCTCACTTGTTGAGCAGTGACAGGAGTTCCTTCACTCACAAAAGCATCCATTACTAACAGTAGATCTACAGGTTGAGGCGTCTCCACTTCAGGTGTGGGCAATGGCAGATGACTCAGTGCATCGGCACAATTTTCAGTGCCAGGTGTATGACGAATAACATAATCATAGGCAGACAATGTCAATGCCCACCTCTGGATACAGGACGATGCATTAGTATTAATACCTTTGTTTTTCGAAAACAATGAAATGAGTGGCTTGTGATCCTTTTCGAGTTCAAAACGAAGACCAAACAGGTACTGATGCATCTTTTTGACCCCATACACCCAGGCCAAGGCTTCTTTTTCTATCATGCTGCAAGCTCTTTCCGCCTTTGACAAACTTTTTGAAGCATATGCACTAGTTTGTAGCTTACCCGACTCATTTGCTTGTTGTAGTACACAGCCAACCCCATATGATGAAGCATCACAGGCCAATACAAGATGCTTACATGGATCATAGCGAACAAGCAGCTTGTTCAGACAAAGCAGATTCTTAGCTTTCTCAAACACTCTATCTTGAGAAACACCCCAGACCCAGTTGTCGCCTTTTCTGAGCAGCATGTGCAGTGGCTCGAATAAAGTGCTCAATCTGGGTAAGAAATTACCAAAGTAGTTGAGTAGCCCAAGGAATGAATGCAGCTCCGTCACATTCTGAGGTCTGGATGCATTTTTGATGGCCTTGGTTTTCGAATCATTTGGCCTGATGCCATCAGCACAATCTTCCTCCCCAGGAATTCAACTTCAGGTGCCATGAAGACACACTTCGAACGTTTCAGCTTGAGTCCCACTTTGTCCAGATGATGTAGGACTTCTTCTAGATTGTTCAGATGTTCAGCAGTGTCGCGACCTGTGACCAGAATGTCATCTTGAAACACGACGGTTCTAGGAACGGACTTCAGTAGACTTTCCATGTTCCTCTGAAATATGGCTGCAGCCGAAAGGATTCCAAAAGGACACCTGTTGTAGACAAACAGTTCTTTATGGGTGTTCATGCAGGTGAGTTTCTTTGCAGTGTCGACAAGCTCCTGTGTCATATAGGCCGACGTCAGATCCAGTTTAGTGAACGACTTTCCACCAGCTAGCATGGTGAACAGGTCATCAGCCTTTGGTAGTGGATACTGAGCGTGTTTCGAAAGTCGGTTAATCGTAACCTTGTAGTCTCCGCAGATCCTGACAGTGCCATCACTCTTTAACACAGGAACGATAGGACTGGCCCATTCGTTAAATTTGACCGATGATATGACCCCCTCACGTTGAAGTCTTTCAAGCTCAATTTCGACCTTCTCCCTCATCATGTACGGAACAGACCGAGCTTTATGCTAGACAGGTCTTGCAACAGAATCCAGGTGAATCTGCACCTTGACTCCAGTAAAATTGCCAATGTCCGGTTCAAACAAAGAAGGAAACTTCTTCAGCACTTGAGCACACGAAGTGTCATCCACTGAGGACAACGCTTTGATATCATTCCAGTTCCACTTGATTTTCTTGAGTCAATTCCTGCCGAACAGTGTTGGACCATTGTCTGGGACGATCCATAATGGTAAGTCGTGAACCACAGCATCATATGACACCTTGACTGCTGCACTGCCAATCACTGGTATGAGTTCCTTAGTGTAAGTACGCAACTTGGCATTGACTGGACTCCGCTTAGGCTTCACAGCCTCAGTGTCCCACAGCTTGTCGAATGTCCATTGGCTCATTATCGACTGACTCGCACCCGTGTCCAGCTCCATTGATACAGGCACGTCATTCAGCTTAACATTAACGATTATCGGCTGGCTCTTTCCCATGAACGAATACAGACCATGCACTTCCTCCTTGGGTTGTGTATCCGGGCCAGCACTGGACTGGTCATCATCAGCAATGTGATGAGCGGCAGCACGCCTGCTCAGTTGTGGGCACATTCTCTGAAGATGCCCCACTTTCGATCAACCTTTACAGATGTACTGTTTAAGCCAACGCTGATGAGGCCGATGATTGCACCCACAATGCCAACAGGGTGAGATCAGATTCGTGCCAGTTGTCGACCTTTGAGCAGCTGCAGGTTTCACATAAGCAGTCGAGTAGGCGCTGCCATAAGCAGCTCTGCCAGACGACGACACAATCTTGTTTATAGTACTTGCCGTGGAGCTCCGACTCTTCAATGATATCTGCCTTAAATTATCATCAGTCGCCATGCAGTCGCGATGGCCTTGCTAAAATCCAGCGTTTCTGCAGCCAGTAATTTCCGAAGGATCACATCATGGTTGATGCCTATCACGAAGAAATCTCGCAGCATGTCTTCCAACGCGTTTCCGAACGTACACGGCTCAGCCAGACGTCTTAGGTCGGCGACGAATCCCGACACATCCTCGCCCTCAGCACGAACATGTGTGAAGAAGCGTTAGTGTGAGATGATGATCTCCTCTTTTGGCTTGAGATATTCACGCACCAGAGCGCACAAATCCCCATACTCTTTGTCCGTTGGATGTGTAGGCGAGAGAAGATTCTTTATGAGGCCATAAATTTTTGGACCACAAATGGTGAGGAAAACCGCCCTGCACAGTTTCCTTCATTTTGTTGGCCACGAATTACTGATCCAGGTGGTCGATAAAATCCGCCCAAACCTCGCCATCCACGAATCTCTCCAGAATTCCAATAGTGTCCATTGTGCATGCGAAGGTTTTTAAATTACCTCGTCGCCAAATGTAATGTATATTATGATTTGAAAGACTTGCCACTGTAAACTCACTCAGGGGCAAACCTAGTTCAACTTTATTCACGCCCAAAGTGCGCACATGACATGGTACTCGCTCTTATATACCAGTGCCCGCGCACACGCACGTACAACCCGATGACCTCCGACAGTGGTGCCACCTGGTGTCTAGTGACCCCAAGCATCAATACATAACAAGGGGGTTGACTTATGAGGAAAGGTTGAGTAGGTTGGGCCTCTACTCATTGGAATTCAGAAGAATGAGAGGTGATCTTATCGAAATGTATAAGATTATGAGGGGGCTTGACAAGGTGGATGCTGAGAGGATGTTTCCACCGATGGGGGAGACTAGAACGAGAGGGCATGATCTTAGAATAAGGGCGCTAATTTATAACCGGGATGAGGAGAAATTTCTTCTCTCAGAGGGTTGTAAATCTGTGGAATTCGCTGCCTCAGAGAGCTGTGAAAGCTGGGACATTGAATAAATTTAAGACAGAAATAGACAGATTCTTAAACGATAAGGGGATAAGGGGTTATGGGGAGCGGGCAGGGAAGTGGAGTTGAGTCCATGATCAGATCAGCCATGATTGTATTAAATGGCAGAGCAGGCGCGAGGGGCCGTATGGCCTACTCTTGGTCCTACTTCTTATGATCTTATGTTCGTGTGTAAATTGGCAGAAGGGTCGAAAACCAAAGGACACAGATTCAAGGTGAATGGCAGAAGGTGCAAAAGCGACATGAGGAAAAACTTTTTTATGCAGCGAGTGGTTATGATCTGGAATGTACCGGCTGAAAGGGTGGTGGAGGCAGACTCAATCATAGCTTTCAAAAGGGAATTAGGGTACCTGAAAGAAAACAAAATGCAGGGCTCTGGAAAAAGGGTGGGGGATTGGGACTAGTTGATGTGCTCTAGCAGAGAGCTGGCACGGACTCCACGGGCCGAATGGCCTCCTACTGTGCTGTAACGATTCTGTGATTCTATTATTCTTATCCTCGTGTTTAAAACCCTCCATGGCTTTGTCTCTCCTTATCTGTGTAACTTCGTTCAGTCGTACAACCCTCAGAGAACTCTGCATTCCTCAAACTCTGGCTTACAAGAAAGTTTGGTGTACCATGATAGTTATGCCATTTGAGTAAATTACAGGCCTAATGTTAATCAGTGAATCATAGAATGAAACAGCACAGAATAAGTCCATTTGGCCCATCATGCCTGTGCCAGCTCTTTGAAAGAGCTATACAATTATTCCCATTTACCCTGCCCTTTCCGCATAGCCATGTAATTTTTTCCCCTTCAACTCCACTTTCCCGCCTGATATCCATATCCCTTGATTCCCCAAGTATTTATCCAATTCCTTTTTGAAAGCTATTGTTGAATTTGCATCCACCGCCAACACAGAGAGTTAACATGTAGGTACAACAAGCACTTAGAAAGGCAAATGGCATATTGGGGATGGGTTGGAGTATGAGTTTTTGGACTCTAGGGGAATCAAGGGATATGGATATCAGGGGGGAAATTGGAGATGAGGTTAAAGATCAGCCATGATCTTATTGAATGGCAGAGCAGGCTCGAGGAGACATATGCTTACTCCTGCTCCTAATTCTTATGTTCTTATATTCTTATGTTCTTTCAGGCAGTGGACTCCAGATCATAAAATCTTGCTGTGTAAAAAGAAATTCTCTTCCTCTCCTCTCTGGTTCTTTTGCCAATTACCTTGATTCTGTGTCTTCTTGTTACCAACATGACTAGAAAAAGTTCTTTGTTATTTACTCTATCAAAACTCTTCATGATTTTAAACACCTCCATAACCTTCTCTGCTGTAAGGAGAACTACCCCAGCGTCTCTAGTCTCTTCACATAACTAAAGTCCTGAATCCCTGGTATCATTCCAGTAAATCTCCTCTAAACCAACCTTCCTAAAATTTGGTGCAGAATTGAACACAATACTCCAACTAAAGCTTAACCAGTGATTTATAAAGGTTTAGCATAGCATCTTTTCTTTTGTGCTCTATAAAGCCAAGGCCCCCATGTGCTTTTTTAACACCTGTATCAACTTGACCTGCCAGCTTCAAAAATATGTGTACGTACATCCACAAGTTTCTCTGTTCCTGCATCCCCTTTACAATTGTACCATTTAGTTTATATTGCCTCACTCATTCTTCCTACCAAAATGCATTACTTCGCACTTCTCTGCACTAAATTGCATGTGCCATTTGTCTGCTCATTTTATGAGTCTGTCTATGTCTGTTATTATCCTCCTCCTTGTTTACTATATTTCCAAGTTTCATGTCATCTGCAAACTTTGAATTTATGCTCCGTATACCCAAGTACAGGTAATTAATATATACCAAAAAGAGCAGTGTCCTAACCAATGTTCCATTTAAGGTGCAAAAACCGGGCATGCACGGTATTTTGAATGGCCACACAGCCCCCTAAATGGGCTGCACACCCAAAAAAAACTTAACGGTAACTCTGGTCTTAACACTAACCCCTGGGGAATGACTACATACTTCCCTCCAGTCTGAAATACAGCTGTTCTGCACAATTCCCTGCTTTATGTCTCTTAGCCAATTTTGTATCCACGTTGCTACTGTCCCTTTAATCTAATGGGCTTCAATTTTGCGAAGAAGTCTTTTCTGTGATACTTTATCAAACGCCTTTTGAAAGTCCATATAAACAACATTAATCACACAACCTTCACCAATCCTCTCTGTTGCTTCATCAAAGAACTCAATCATTTTTTATCAAACATGATTTTCCTTTATCAAAATTGTGCTGCCTATTATTTATTAACACAGTTTTCAAAGTGACTGTTACTTTTTATGCTTTGTACAGCACTGAAGAGGAGCATTACTGGGATTGAAACAATTCTTTCAATAGGAGTCATCAACTCACTTTTAGTTTTAAGAATAATTCACTAAAAAACTTCGCTGTGTTGGAGAAATTCTAAATTATTTTCCATGTCTTATCAGAGTCTTCGAAGCAATTTTTGACCATTTATTCCCATACTGGATGAAGATTGTTTGCCACAGCGTCTCATGTTGCTTAATTGTTTATCATGGAGTGTTTCTAAACAATTATAAACGTCATTAAATTTACACGTCTGCACTTGGCAGCTCATGTTGGAAATTCAGGAGCACAAGTACACAAGATTTTCTGAATGATCTGAAAACAGGGTGTTTGTGCACCTGTATTTTTAATATGTTGCTGGCTGACAAGGCTCACTGTTGTAAAATTATCCCTCGTGCAACTACAGGCATAGCGTTCAAACTGAATCAAACAGATTTGGTCTGGCATATCTGCAGCAGGTGTACGCTCTGAGAAGGAGCATGATGAGCCACGGGTCTGAGTCTGGAGAAGGCAGCAATACAGATTTTTTTTTGCCCCTCTTATTTTTTCTCCATCCTTTCCAGAAAGTAATGCCTCATGAATGGGGTGTGATCTTCACCCTAAATTGATTTAGAATCAAATTAAACGTGAGATAAAAAGAAAACATAACCTGTACAAATCCAGCAGGGCGAAAGGAGAAGTATGAATATAGGAAAATGCAAAAACATGTTTAAAAGGGTGATCAGAAGGCCAAAGAGAGACCCAGAAAAATCATAGCAGCAGACACTAAATATCGCAGTAAAGGTAACATTCTTTCTGTGCCATAACAGCATGAGGGCAGTCAGAAAAGTTGACAACCACAAAAGAAGCAAATGAACTTGAAACAGAGGATAAACACAAAATTAGTAAATATTCTGAATGACTACTTCTTCCAGGTATTTACTTAGGAAGACATGAGCAACATACCCTCCTAAGTAAAATCAATGACTTAATTGATCAGGCTAAATGAACTCAAGACAAATAAAATTGTTTGTTTCAGGTAAAGTCTGGGAATGAATAAGAAACTGGCTGAAGGGTCGATATTGAGTACTCATTAGAAGGGTTATGTTGGAGTGGGGGGACGTATTGGGTGGGGTGTCTCAGGGCTCATGCTGGAAATACTAATGTTTGTAATTTTCATAAATGTCCTGGATTCAGAAATTCATTGCAAAGTGGTCAGTTTTGCAGATGATGCCCAACTATGTAACGCAATGGAATCAGAAGAGACAACTTTGAAATTAAGGATGATTTGGATAAGATATGTACGTGGGCAGAAGAAAGGGAGATAAAATTTAATGTAGATTAGTATAAAGTGCTACACATAGGAAAGAAAAATGGATGACACACATACTCCATGAGTGGTGTTAAAATAGCTAAGGGTAAACCTGAGAGAGATCTTGTTAAACTCAATGGTAAACACTTCCAATCCATACTGAGTAACAGTGCAACAAAATAGTAGAACCTAAGTCAGAGTTGGTAGTGTTCAAACTGTATGCTGCTCTGATCAGACCACACCCGAGTACTGCATCAAGTTCTGATCACCAAGAAACGACACGGACATTCAGGGACTGGAGGTAGTGCAGAGAATAGCCATGAGTTTGATCTCCAGTGTTGGAGGACTGAGTTATGAGGAAAGGCTGAAAAGAGCTGGGGTTTTCATTTAAACTAGGGAATAGCGCCATTCATTTCTGTAAGGGTTTACCCGATCGTCCAGTTTAACATGGTGGAAGATCCACAGAAAACGCTGGAGGAACACTGTAAACCACATTTTCATTGTTTCTTTGGGGTTTCTGTATGTTCTGCCAAAGTTATGGCAGGCGACTGACAGATCCTCTGTAGACATTTAACCTCTAAGGCTTCAAACTAGTAAAAAAGATAATTCTAGGACTGATATCAGGAATTTTTTCACACCAAGAGTGATCTATATGTGGAATAAACTTTGTGGTACAGCATCGGTAAAACCTTGGAGTTGTTTAAGAATGAAGTGGATGTTACGGGGGGAAGGGGATATTAGGCTAACTCTGGATGGATCAATTAAGATGGGCCAAATGCCTTGCCTCACCTATAATTATCTTAAGATCAGGATGATTTTGGTTTTTCCAATTCCCTAACATTGAGACACAGAAGCAATTGTAGGAGCCATTCTGTTGCAGGTCAGCTAATGACGTAGCAAGCAGGAATCCTTGTAAGCACAGCTCTGTACCACACCACATGCAAATTCCTCACTGAGCTGAATTCTCCAGTTTATCTGAGGAGCAGAAAGCGAGGTGTTTAAAAGTAAGCAGGGAGTGCATCACAGAGTTATGTGATTGCTCAGGTTTTTCCAAGTTTAACTGCCTTTCCTGTGGCAGGCAAAGCCATTGTATCCTAAATTTATTTTCCCATTGGATCTAGCTCCTGGGGAAAATTATAACGAGCTGACATTCTGCTGTGCAAAATATCAAATTATATGCAGGAGGTTACCAGAACTATGATGGTACATTTTTCATACATGCATTTAAAAAAAAAAACTTTTTCCAAGCAACAGAAATTTAGAGTAATGGCTGGATTTTCAATAATGCTTCATGTATCCAGTTACACACGCACTGAATTATTTCTGAAAATCAATAACGTGTGCAGATAACCTGCAATGCACAGAATGTACGGTGCTAATTACAGCTACTTTCTCTCGTTCCACATGTGATATTTTTGTCCCTAGTAATTTATTATTCAAACAGAATAACTGACGGCAAAGATGACTATTGGGGATCCAAGAGCCTTGTGGCTTATGACCAGTACAGAAACACAAACTGAAGCTGAGCATTAGAACCATACACATAAAGTCACAAGGTCAGTTATTGAGTATACCTTTGGACTGCTATCTTGATTGCTGCGGTGTTGCCTCAGTGTACACCCACAGGGCCCAAGTTGCCCAGGAGTTGCTCCGTTTTTTTTGGAGCAACTAGATTTTTTTGAAGTATCTTAAAAATCGCAATTCTGCCCATTTCATTTGCTCCAGTGTAAGTGAGTTGGTTAGGTTTTTTTTTAAGTTTATTTTTTTCAAAAGGGGCCGTTACCAGCCACTTACGCCTGTTTTGGCCATTTAAGCAAGTTTAGACAGCTAAAAGTTACTCCAAATTAACTTAGGCCAGCATGTGTGGCCACACAGAAAAATGTTGCGGTGAGTTAAGAAATCAGCGCAGGTAGCCAGAGATAGGGGGGCGGGGAGGGAAGTGTGAGGACCTTGCAAAACACTAAACACCTTCACAACAACATTAAAGAAGCATAAGTACATTTAAAGCACCAAGCACTAATCAAAGCATAAAAATAGGCATTCAATAACAAATAAAAAATACAAGGAAGCTGAGAGGACCTCCACCTAGCACCAAGACTTACAAAGCACTAAACAAAGCACAAAAAGTAATAAGCAATTAATTAACAAATAAAACATAGAAGGAACTCTGCACCTAAAGCACCAAGACCAAAGTAATAAGCAATCAATCAATCAATAACAAATAAAAGCAAAGTAACCTAATCCTACACAGTCCCTTTCAGTACCTTCAATAGCATTCTTTTGCTGGCTCCTACTTTATTCTAACCAAAGCCATATAAATACTCAGCACAATGTATAGACCAAGTGCAGTGCACTTACTCCATCCATTGTATGGCCTTGTGACCATTGCCAGCATGATTTGTCTCAATGCTTCCCATTTGTTTTAAACATTGGACACCGAACCTAACCCAATCTACTTTTTCTAAACTGATTCCCTTGTGGAAAACATCAGCATACTAACCAGCTGCAGGGTTTCACTGACAACCTGCTGGGGTTCTAGTTCTCTCAGACCTCCTTTTACTGGTGTGGCTGGATAAGGCAGCAGGCCGCCGATGAGGGAGCCCATTCGGCCAGGGCTAGGGGTGGTGTGCTTCGGGCCTCTCCCACACAGCCTGCAGGGCACATGCAGAGATTGTGGGGGCGAGGAGCTGCTGCACATGTGCGCGCACTCTAGCGCGCATGTGCAGAGGTCCCGGCACTGTTTTCAGTGCCGGGACCTGGCTCCGCCCCCCACTGCTTGTGCTGCGCCACGCCAAGACATGCGACGTTCCAAGGAGCAGGGATAAAAGCGAGGTAAGATTTCGGCGCCGTTTTTCGTCGACAAGGTGCACTGTTTTAACTGGAGGGGCAAACTTGGGCCCACAATGTTACACACTTGTCTTTGCAATATAGAGAGAATGTAAGTGCACATTAATAAGGACCATGACTACACCATATGAATAGAAGAACAGAAACTTCAAGAACCTGTTCATGGTGAGGTTACTGGGGCCTTAGCTAAACACAAAATAAAAACAAGCAAAAAATGCACATTCAAATCCAATTTTATCAATTAAATAATGCTTACAAACAAACTAATCACCCTTGTGCATTCCCTCAGTATGTGTCTTCTGAGTGCCTTTACCTTTTCTCGTGTTCCTGTGAGGCACTTCCCCATGGGCTGTAACATGGGTGGTGGAAGGCTGCTGACCTCTAAGTGAGGAGACTGCAGGTGGACTTTGGAGCATAATCTCAACAGCTCTGGACCGAGAGGTCCCGGCTTCAGACTATACCATTTCGGCATGGGCAGCAGCAGTCTCCGCCAACTGGCTGACAGGCAACTTTAAAGGCACTGGCAGAATGGCCGGGTTGGGAATGCAGTCATCCTGAGAGAGGGCAGCAGGTTCGCATTCCATGAATCCACAGCCATTCTCCTGGGGCGGCACCTCAGCAATCCCGGTAATCTGTTGGAGAACATATTGATGTACTGCTGCGATGCCCTGGAAGTCCATTCAAACTGTTGTATCCAGAGCTATGATGGCAGCAGTCTTAGCTTGCAAGACAGTTGTCTGAGATTCCAGTGCAGTACTCAGACCTTTGGAAGCTGTTGGTGCTGTAATGGAAGCTGTGACATCAGCCATCAGACAGTACACCATGGTGGTTTCCACAGGGAGGTGACCATCCGTTCCATGTTTGAAAGGATGGGCTCCAAGCTCTGCGCAGAGCCCTATGACAAGTTGTAGTTGGACTCCACCTTGCTCCTTGACATTGTGCACCGGCTTTCTGGCAGGCATTCCAGTGCACCAAGCATCTGGTTGTGTACATCAGACTTCTTCTGCGGTGCTCAAAGTCCTCATCTGAGACTTCTGCAGCAGAACTCGTGTATGACCTTAAATAAAAACAGAGCATGCTGGAAATACTCAACAAGTTCGCCAGCATCTGTGGAGAGAGAAACAAAGTTAACGTTTCAGGTCGATGACCTTTTGTCTGAACTAGAAAAAGTTAGAGATGTAACAGACTGTTAAGCAAGTGTAGGGACAGGGAAAGGGGGAGGAGAGGAAAGAACAAAAGGGAGGGTCTGTGATAGGGTGGAAGGCAGAATAAATTAAGACATAAAAACATTAGAATTAGGAGCAGGAGTAGGCCATTTGGCCCCTCGAACCTGCTCCGTCATTCAATAAGATCATGGCTGATCTGATCATGGGCTCAGCTCCACTTCCCTGCCCGCTCCCCACAACCCTTCACACCCTTATTGTTCAAAAATCTGTCCATCTCTACCTTAAATATATTCAAAGACCCAGCCTCCACAGCTCTCTGGGGCAAAGAATTCCACAGATTTACAACCCTCTGAAATTCCTCCTCACCTCAGTTTTAAATGGACGGCCCCTTATAGTGAGACTATGTCCCCTAGTTCTACATTCCCCTACGAGGGGAAACATCTCTGCATCTACCTTGTCGAGCCCCCTCAGTATCTTATATGCTTCAATAAGATCACCTCTCATTCTTCTAAACTCCAATGAGTATAGGTCCAAACTACTCAAACTTTCTTTATAAGTCAACCCCTTCATCTCAGGAATCATCCGAGTGAACCTTCTCTGAACTGTCTCCAATGCAAGTATGTCCCTCCTTAAATAAGGAGTCCAAAACTATACGCATCACTTCAGGTGTGGTTTCACCAACAGCCTGTACAGTTGTAGTAGTACTTCTCTGCTTTTATAAAAGGCACAGCAGTCATCGGAGGCGGGAGTGCGAGCAGCGGGGAGTCCGGGGATCAGCGGAGGCGTATAAAAGGCATAGCAGAGTTGGAGAGGTGGGAGTGCGAGCAGCAGGGAGTCCGGATCTGGCGGAGACCTATAAAAGCCCAGCCGGTGCAACTGCAGCAGAGTTGAGAGGGCAAAAAAGAAGTAGAAAGAAATCGAAAGGTGACGTCACAGCCAAGGGGGTAAGTGATTGGCTGGTGATTGGTAAGTAGTTTTTCTTTTTCTTTTATCAGTAAGTAACCTTTAGCATTGTTGCCAATTTAACTTTATCTAAGGGTTAAGTCATGGCAGGACAGCTCGGACACGTGTTATGCACCTCCTGTACTATGTGGAAAGTCAGGGACGCTTTCAGTGTCCCTGACAACTACGTGTGCGGGAAGTGCATCCGCCTGCAGCTCCTGACGGACCGCATTGCGGCACTGGAGCTGCGGGTGGATGAACTCTGGAGCATCCACGATGCTGAGAATGACGTGAATAGCACGCTTAGTGAGTTGGTCTTACCGCAGGTAAAGGGTACACAGCCAGATAGGGAATGGATGAACAACATGAAGAACAGTGCAAGGAGGGTAGTGCCGCGGTCCCCTGTGGTCATCCCCCTGCAAAACAGATACACTGCTTTTGGTACAGTTGAGGGGGATGACTCATCAGGGGAGGGCAACAGCAGCCAAGTTCATGGCACCGTGGGTGGCTCTGCTGCACAGAAGGGCAGGAAAAAAATGGGAGAGCTATAGTGGTAGGGTATTCAATTATAAGGGGAATAGATAGATGTTTCTGCGGCCGCAACCGAGACCGCAGGATGGTATGTTGCCTCCCTATGCAAGGGTCAAGGATTTCTTGGAGGGGTGCAGGGCATTCTGAAAAAGGAGGGTGAACAGCCAGTTGTCGTGGTGCATATAGGTACCAATGATATCGGTAAAAAATGGGATGAGGTCCTACAAGACGAATTTAGGGAGCTAGGAGTTAAATTAAAATGTAGGACCTCAAAGTAGTAATCTCAGGATTGCTACCAGTGCCATGTGCTAGTCAGAGTAGGAATTGCAGGATAGCTCAGATGAATACGTGGCTTGAGGAGTGGTGCAGCAGGGAGGGATTCAAATTCCTGGGACATTGGAACCAGTTCTGTGGAGGTGGGACCAGTACAAACCGGACGGTCTGCACCTGGGCAGGACCAGAACCAATGTCCTAGGGGGAGTGTTTGCTAGTGCTGTTGGGAAGGAGTTAAACTAATACGGCAGGGGGATGGGAACATATGCAAGGAGACAGAGGGAAGTAGAATGGGGGCAGAAGCAAAAGATAGAAAGAAGAAAAGCAAAAGTGGAGGGTAGAGAAACCTAAGGCAAAAAGCACAAAGGGCCACATTACACCAAAATTCTAAAGGGGCAAAGAGTGTTTGAAAGACAAGCCTGAAGAGACTGTGTCTCAATTCAGAATAAGGTGGACGAATTAACTGTGCAGATAGCAGTTAATAGGCATGATGTAATTAGCATCACGGAGACATGGCTCCAGGGTGACCAAGGCTGGGAACTCAACATCCAGGGGTATTCAACATTTAGGAAGGATAGACTGAAAGGAAAAGGAGGCGGAGTGGCATTACTGGTTAAAGAGGAAATTAATGCAATAGTAAGAAAGGACATTAGCTTGGATGATGTGGAATCGGTATGGGTGGAGCTACGGAATAACAAGGGGCAGAAAACACTAGTGGGAGTTGTGTACAGACCACCAAACAGTAGTAGTAAGGTTGGTGACAGCATCAAACAAGAAATTAAGGATACATGCAATAAAGGTACAGCAGTTATCTTGGGTGACTTTAATCTACATATTGATTGGGCTAACCAAACTGGTAGCAATGCAGTGGAGGAGGATTTCCTGGAGTGTATTAGGGATGGTTTTCTGAACCAATATGCCGAGGAACCAACTAGGGAGCTGGCCATCCTAGACTGGGTGATGTGTAATGAGAAAGGACGAATTAGCAATCTTGTTGTGCGAGGCCCCTTGGGGAAGAGTGACCATGACATGGTAGAATTCTTTATTAAGATGGAGAGTGACACAGTTAATTCAGAAACTAGGGTCCTGAACTTAAGGAAAGGTAACTTTGCTGGTTTGAGGCGTGAATTGGCTCGAATAGATACTTAAAGGGTTGATGGTGGATAGGCAATGGCAAACATTTAAGGATCACATGGATGAACTTCAGCAATTGTACATCCCTGTCTGGAGTAAAAATAAAGCGGGGAAGGTGGCTCAACCGTGGCTCACAAGGGAAATTAAGGATAGTGTTAAATACAAGGAAGAGGCATATAAATTGGCCAGAAAAAGCAGCAAAATTGAGGACTGGGAGAAATTTAGAATTCAGCAGAGGAGGACAAAGGGTTTAATTAAGAGGGGGAAAATAGAGTACGAGAAGAAGCTTGCAGGAACATAAAAACTGACTGCAAAAGCTTCTATAGATATGTGAAGAGAAAAAGATTAGTGAAGACAAACGTAGGTCTCTTGCAGTCGGATTCAGGTGAATTTATAATGGGGAACAAAGAAATGGCAGACCAATTGAACAAATACTTTGGTTCTGTCTTCACGAAGGAAGACACAAATAACCTTCCGGAAGTACTTGGGGACCGAGGGTCTAATGAGAAGAAGGAACTGAAGGATATCCTTATTAGGCGGGAAATTGTGTAAGGGAAATTGATGGGATTGAAGGCAGATAAATCCCCGGGGCCTGATAGTCTGCATCCTAGAGTACTTAAAGAAGTGATAATTTTCCAACAGTCTATCGACTCTGGATCAGTTCCTATGGACTGGAGGGTAGCTAATGTAAAACCACTTTTTAAAAAGGGAGGGAGAGAGAAAGTGGGTAATTATAGACCGGTTAGCCTGATATCAGTCGTGGGGAAAATGTTTTGAGTAGAGTGGACAAGGGAGAACCAGTGGATGTGGTGTATTTGGACTTTCAAAAGGCTTTTGACAAGGTCCCACACAAGAGCTTTGTGTGCAAAATCAAAGCACATGGTATTGGGGGTAATATACTGACATGAATAGAGAACTGGTTGGCAGACAGGAAGCAGAGAGTCGGGATAAATGGGTCCTTTTCAGAATGGCAGGCAGTGACTAGTGGAGTGCTGCAGGGCTCAGTGCTTGGACCCCAGTTCTTTACAATATACATCAATGATTTGGATGAAGGAATTGAGTGTAATATCTCCAAGTTTGCAGATGACACTAAACTGGGTGGCAGTGTGAGCTGTGAGAGGGACGCTAGGAGGCTGCAGGGTGAATTGGACAGGTTAGGTGAGTGGGAAAATGCATGGCAGATGCAGTATAATGTGGATAAATGTGAGGTTATCCAGTTTGGGGGCAAAAACACGAAGGCAGAATATTATCTGTGTGGCGGTAGATTAGGAAAAGGGGAGGTGCAACGAGACCTGGGTGTCATGGTTCATCAGTCATTGAAAGTTGGCATGCAAGTGCAGCAGGCGGTGAAGAAGGCAAATGGTATGTTGGCCTTCATAGCTAGGGGATTTGAGTATAGAAGCAGGGACGTCTTACTGCAGTTGTGCAGGGCCTTGGTGAGGCCTCACCTGGAATATTGTGTTCAGCTTTGGTCTCCTAATCTGAGGAAGGACGTTCTTGCTATTGAGGGAGTGCAGCGAAGGCTCACCAGACTGATTCCCGGGATGGCAAAGACTGACATATGAGGAGAGACTGGATCAACTGGGCCTTTATATGTTGGAGTTTAGAAGGATGAGGGGAGATCTCATAGAAACATATAAGATTCTGATCGGATGGGACAGGTTAGATGCGGCTAGAATGTTCCTGATGTTTTGTAATCCAGAACCAGGGGACACAGTCTTAGGATAAGGGGTAGGCCATTTAGGACTGAGATGAGGTGAAACTTCTTCACTCAGAGAGTTGTTAACCTGTGGTATTCCCTGCCGCAGAGAGTTGTTGATGCCAGTTCATTGGATTTATTCAAGAGGGAGTTAGATATGGCCCTTCCGGCTAAGGTGATCAAGGGGTATGGAGAGAAAGCAGGAAAGGGGTACTGAGGGAATGATCAGCCATGATCTTATTGAAAGGTGGTGCAGACTCGAAGGGCCGAATGACCTACTCCTGCACCTATTTTCTATGTTTCTATACTCCATCCCCTTTGCAATAAAGGCCAACATTCCATTTGCCTTGCTGATTACTTGCTGCACGTACATACTAACTTTTTGTATTTCATGCATAAGGAACCCCAGGTCCTTGTACTGCAGTATGTTGTTATTTCTCTCCATTAAATTAATAATTATTAGCTTTTTTATTTTTCCTGCCAAAGTGGATAACCTCATAAGAACATAAGAAAATAAGAAATAGGAACAGGAGCAGGCCATATGGCCCCTCGAGCCTGCTCCGCCATTCAATGAGATCATGGCTGATCTGATCATGGACTCCGCTTCACTTCCCTGCCCACTCCCCATAACTCCTTATCCCCTTATCGTTTAAGAAACTGTCTATTTCTGTCTGAAATTTATTCATGTCCCAGCTTCCTCAGCTCTCTGAGGCAGCGAGTTCCACAGATTTACAACCCTCTCAAAGAATAAATTTCTCCTCATCTCTGTTTTAAATGAACGGCCCCTTATTCTAAGATCATGCCCTCTCATCCTAGTCTCCCCCATCAGTGGAAACATCCTCTCTGCATCCACCTTGTCAAGCCCCCTCATAATCTTATATGTTCCGATAAGATCACCTCTCATTCTTCTGAATTCCAGTGAGTAGAGACCCAACCTACTCACCCTTTCCTCATAAGTCAACCTCCTCATCTCTGGAATCAACCGAGTGAACCTTCTCTGAACTGCCTCCAAAGCAAGTATATCCTTTCATAAATATGGAAACCAGAACTGAACGTAGTATTCCAGGTGTGGCCTCACCAATACCCTGTATAGCTGCAGCAATACTTCCCTGCTTTTATTTTCCATCCTCTTTGCAATAAAGGCCAAGATTCCATTGGCCTTCCTGATTACTTACTGTCCCTGTATACTAACATTTTGTGTTTCATGCACAAGTACCCCCAGGTCCTGCTGTACTGCAGCACTTTGCAATCTTTCTCCATTGAAATAATAACTTACACTTTGATTTTTTTTCTGCCAAAGTGCATGACCTCACAATTTCCAACATTATACTCCATCTGCCAAATTTTTGCCCACTCACTTAGCCTGTCTATGTCCTTTTGCAGATTTTTTGTGTCCTCCTCACACATTGCTTTTCTTCCCACCTTTGTATCGTCAGCAAACCTGGCTACATTACACTCAGTCCCTTCTTCCAAGTCGTTAATATAGATTGTAAATAGTTGGGGTCCCAGCACTGATTGCTGCGGCACCCCACTAGTTACTGGTTGCCAACCAGAGAATGAACCATTTATCCTGACTCTCTGTTCTCTGTTAGTTAGCCAATCCTCTATCCATGCTAATATATTACCCCCAACCCCGTGAACTTTTATCTTGTGCAGTAACCTTTTATGTGGCGCCTTGTCAAATGCCTTCTGGAAGTCCAAATACACCACATCCACTGATTCCTCTTTATCCACCCTGTTTGTTACATCCTCAAAGAATTCCTGCAAATTTGTCAAACATGACTTCCCCTTCATAAATCCATGCTGACTCTGTCTGACCGAATTTTGCTTTTCCAAATGTCCTGCTACTGCTTCTTTAATAATGGACTCCAACATTTTCCCAACCACAGATATCAAGCTAACTGGTCTATAGTTTCTTGCTTTTTGTCTGCCTCCTTTTTTTAAATAGGGGCATTACATTTAAGTTTTCCAATCTGCTGGGACCTTCCCAGAATCCAGGGAATTTTGGTAAATTACAACCAATGCATCCACAATCCCTGGCGCTACTTCTCTTAAGACCCTAGGATGCAAGCCATCAGGTCCAAGGGATTTATCTGCCTTTAGTCCCATTATCTTACTGAGTACCACCTCCTTAGTGATTGTGATTGTGTTTTTCCCCCCCATATAGCCCACACTTTCCCACATTATATTCCATCTGCCAAATGTTTGCCAACTCACTTAGCCTGCCTCTATCCCTTTGCAGATTTTTTGTGTCTTCCACACAACTTGCTTTTGCACCCATCTTTGTGTCATCAGCAAACTTGGCTACAGGAAGCAAAGAGTAGGAATAAACGGGTCCTTTTCAGAATGGCAGGCAATGACTAGTGGGGTACCGCAAGTTTCAGTGCTGGGACCCCAGCTATTTACAATATACATTAATGATTTAGACGGAGGAATTGAATGTAATATCTCCAAGTTTGCAGATGACACTAAGCTGGGTGGCAGTGTGAGCTGTGAGGAGGATGCTAAGAGGCTGCAGGGTGACTTAGACAGGTTAGGTGAGTGAGCAAATGCATGACAGATGCAGTATAACGTAGATAAATGTGAGGTTATCCACTTTGGTGGCAAAAACACAAAGGCAGATTATTATCTGAATGGTGACAGATTAGGAAAAGGGGAGGTGCAATGAGACCTGCATATCATGGTGCATCAGTCATTGAAAGTTGGCATGCAAGTACAGCAGGCAGTGAAGAAGGCAAATGGCATGTTGACCTTCATAGCGAGATGATTTGAATATAGGAGCAGGGAGGTCTTACTGCAGTTGTACAGGGCCTTGGTGAGGCCCCACTTTGAATATTGTGTACAGTTTTGGTCTCCTAATCTGAGGAAGCACATTCTTGCTATTGAGGGAGTGCAGCGAAGGTTCACCAGACTGATTCCTGGGATGGCAGTACTGACATATGAAGAAAGACTAGATCGACTAGGCTTATAGTCACTGGAATTTAGAAGAATGAGAGGGGATCTCATCGAAACATATAAAATTCTGACGGGATTGGACAGGTTAGATGCAGGAAGAATGTTCCCGATGTTGGGGAAGTTCAGAACCAGGGGTCACAGTCTAAGGATAAGGGGTAAGCCATTTAGGACCGAGATAAGGGAAACTTCTTCACTCAGAGAATTCTGAATTTGTGGAATTCTCTACCACAGAAAGTTGTTGAAGCTAGTTTGTTAGATATATTTAAAAGAGGGTTAAATGTGGCCCTTATGGCTAAAGGGATCAAGGCATATGGAGAGAAAGCAGGAATGGGGTACTGAAGTTGCATGATCAGCCATGATCATATTGAATGGTGATGCAGGCTCGAAGAGCCAACTGGCCTACTCTTGCACCTATTTTCTATGTTTCTATGTTTCTATTACACTTAGTCCTTTCATCCAGCACTGATCCCAGTGACACCCCACTAATTAATGTTTGCCAACCGGAAAATGACCCATTTATCTCGACTCTCTGTTTTCTGTTAGTTCGCCAATCTGCTGTCGATGCTAATAGAATATCCCCAACACTGTGAGCTTTTATCTTGTGCAGTAACCTTTTATGTGGCATCTTATCAAATGCTTTCTGGAAATCCAAATACACCACATCCACTTGTTCCTCCTTATCTACCCTGCTCATTACATTCTCAAAGAACTCCAGCAAATTTATCAAACATGATTTCCTTTTCATAAAACCATGCTGACTCTGCTTGACTGTATTATGCTTTTCTAAATGTCCTGTTGAATGCTTCCTTAATAATGGACTCCAGCATTTTCCCAATGACAGATGTTAGACTAACTGGTCTATAGCTTCCTGCTTTCTGCCTGCCTTCTACATTTGCGGATTTTCATTCCGCTGGTACCTCTTCAGAATCCAGGGAATTTTGGTAGAGTACAACTTATGCATCCACTGTCTCTGCAGCCACTTCTTTTAAGGCCCTAGGATGCAAGCCATCAGGTCTAGGGGACTTGCCCACCTTTAGTCCCATTATTTTACCGAATACGTTTTCTTTAGTGATAATGATTGTTTTAAGTTCCTCCCGATGTTTTTAGTGTCTTCTACCATGAAGAACAATAAAAAATATTTGTTCAATGTCTCTGCCATTTCCCGGTTGCCCATTATTAATACCCCAGTCTCATTCTCTATGGGACCAACATTTACTTTAGCTACTCTCTTCCTTTTTATATACCTGTAGTAACTCTTACTATCTGTTTTTATATTTCTTGCTCGTTTACTCTCATAATCTATCTTCCTTCTCTTTATCATTTTGTTAGTCGTCCTTTGCTGGCTTTTAAAATTTCCCAATTTCTGGCCTTCCACTAATCTTGGCCACTTTGTATGCCATTGTTTTCAATTTGATACTCGCCCTTACTTCCTTAATTAGCTACGGATGGTTCTCCTTTCTCTTAAAGCCTTTCCTTCTCACTGGAATATATTTTTGTTGAGAGTTATGAAATATCTCCTTAACTGTCCACTGCTTATCAACTGTCTTACACTTTAATCTATTTTCCCACTTTAACCAACTCTGCCTTCATACCTTTGTAATCTCCTTTATTTAATCTCTGGACCCTGGTTTGAGATCCAACTTTCTCACTCTCCAACTGAATTTGACATTCAACCATGCTATGATCACTCTTTCCCAGAGGATCCTTTACAAGGAGATCATTTATTTAAACCTGTCTCATTATACTGTACCAGATCTAAGATAGCCTGCTCCCTGGTTGGTTCCGCAACCTACTGTTCAAGGAAACCATCCCGGATACACTCTATGAACTCTTCCTCAAGTATACCTTGACCAATTTGATTTGACCAATCAATATGAAATTTAAAATCACCCATGATTATTGCCATTCCTTTTTTAGAAGTCTACATTATTTCCTGATTTATACTCTGCGCAAAAGTGTAGCTACTGTTAGGGGTCCTATGGACTATGCCCACCAATGATTTTTCCCCTTATTATTTCTTAACTCCATCTAAACTGATTCTATATCTTGATCTTCCGAGCCAATATCATTTCTCACTACTGCACTGATCTCATCCTTTATTAACAGAGCTACCCCAATTCCTTTTCCTTTCTGTCTATCTTTCCGAATTGTCAAATACCCCTGAATGTTCAGTTCACAGCCTTGGTCACCTTGCAACCACGTCTCTGTAATGGCTATCAGATCATATCTATTTATATCTATTTGTGCTGTCAACTCATCTATCTTGTTACGAATGCCACATGCATTCAGATGAAGAGCTTTTAATTTTGTTTTTTTTTCCCATTTTTCCCTGCTTTGACCCCATTTTCTGATACATTCTTATGTTTATATATTCTGTCCCTTCCTGTCACACTCTGGTTATCATTTCCCCCAGTGCTGCCCTGCTCTATTGCCTTCTCCTTGCTCTTTGACTTTTTAAATTTCTGTTCACCTGAACCCTCCTCCTCCCTATTTAGTTTAAAGCCCTCTCTACAGCCCTAATTTCACCAGGACACTAGTCCGAGCATGGTTCAAGTGGAGCCCGTCTCAACGAAACGGCTCCCTCTTACCCCAGTACTGGTGCTAGTGCCCCATGAACCAAAACCCATTTCTCCTACACTAGTCTTTGAGTCACGTGTTCATCTCTCCAATCTTATTAACACTATGCAAGTTTGCTCATGACTCAGATAGTAATCCAGAGATTATTACTTTTAAGGTCCTGATTTTTTAATTTAGCCCCTAGCTGCTCATACACCCTCGGCAGAACCTCTTTCTTTGTTCTACCTATTTCGTTGGTACCTACGTGGACCACGACAACTGGATCTTCCCTCTGCCACTCCAAGTTCCTCTCCAGCTCAGAGGAGTTGTCCTTAACCCTGACACCGGCAGGCAACACAGCCTTCGGAACTCACGCTCCTGGCTGCGGAGAACAGTATCTATCCCCCTAACGACACTGTCCCCTACCACTACAGCATTTCTTTTTCCTCCCCCTCCTTCAATGGCCCCCTGTACCATGGTGCTGTGGTCAGTTTGCTCATTCTCCTTGCAGTCCCTGCCTTCTTCCACACATGGAGTAAGAACTTCGTACCTGTTGGACAATTGCTAGGGCTGAGGCTCCTCCATCACTATCTCCTGGGTCCCCATACCTGCCTCGCTCATAGTCACACCCTCCTGTCCCTGACCACGGACCAAATTTGAATGAATTAATCTGAGGGGTGTGACTGCCTCCTGGAAGACAGCATTCAGGTACCTGTCCCCCTTCCTGATGTGTCGCAATGTCTGAAACTCGGACTCCAGCTCATCATCTCGGAGCCAAAGTTCCTCGAGTTGCAGACGTTTACTGCAGATGTAGTTGCCGTGGGCCCCAATTGAGTCAATGAGCTCCCACATGTAGCAGCAGTAACACATCGCCTGCCTTGCCATCTCTAATGCATTTAATTAATTTGGTTTTAAAGTTTTCAACCTTTAGTTTTTATTCCCAGCTCTTAATTTAAACCAATGGCCAAGAAAAGAGAGAAAAACTGACCAACCAATCAGTTCCCTGCTTTCTTGTGACATTAAACTTTCAATCTTTTGACTTCTTATCTTCCCAGGTCAGTGGTGCTGTTTGGGCTGGCTGCTTTTGTAGTTTGCCACTGGGCTGCTCCTCTCACGCTGTTTTAAGTTGTGGGACAAAAGGGATAATGGTGTAAGGTAAAAGGTGATGGTAATGAGGCAAGTTAAGAAACAAAAGATGAGTGTAGATAGGGTGTAAATGGAAATGGCAGATTCATCAACAGTTGCCGTGGGAAAGAGAGGAAAAAAATTAAAAATAGGGGCAGAGGTTATGGTCTGAAATTGTTGAACTCATTGTTGAGTCCAGATGGCTGTAAAGTGCCTAAACAAAAGTTGAGGTACTGTTCCTCGAGCTTGCGTTGAGCTTTGTTTGAACCTTACAAGATGCCGAGTACAGAGAGATCCGAGTGAGAGTGGAGTGGAGAATTAAAGTGACAGATGACCAGAAGCTCTGGGTCAGGCTTACAATTGAATGGTTCTGCAAAGTGGTCACCCAATCTGCATTTGGTCTCCCCAGAGGAGATTGCATCGTGAGCAGCGAATACAGTACAGGTTGTACCTCTCCAGTCTGGGACTCTCTAATCCGGAAGCATCTGTAGTTCGGCATCAGTCCCAGCGTGGGTGGCGTCCAGGTTTCTGATGCTTCCTGGCTCTCAGTGTTTTGTGAGGTAAGCGGGCCGGGCAAGGAAAGGGAAGGGCAGGTGGCTGACTGAGGCGCCAAAGCTGGGCTTGAGGGAGCAGAGGTTTTAAAAAAAAAAAGCACCGACAAGCACAGAGAGGGAGATCGAGGTCCAAGTTGCGCAGCCTGAGCCAGAGCGTGGCGGAGGCATTGAGGAGCCTGGGCGCTGTCATCAGATACCGGTAAGCCTAGGCTAGGCGTGACCTCGCATGGTTCGGAAAATTCTCTTTCAGCGTCGGTCATGTCCCGAGTGTGCCGGACCAGAGAGGTCCAAACTGTTTAGCAAATTGAAAGAAGTATGTATATTGTTGTTTCACCTGGAAGGGGCCCTGGACAGTGGGAAAGACATATCGTAAAAGGGCAAGTATTGCATCTCCTGCGTTTGCATGGTAAGGTGCCATGGGACTGGCAGTGGATTTTTGGGTGATTGAAGAGTGGACCAAGGTGCCAAGGAGTGAGCGATCCCTTCGGAATGCTGAAAGGAGAGGGGAAGATGTGTTTGGTTATGAGATCATGCTGGAGGTGGCGGAAATGGTGGAGGATGATCCATTGAATGTGGAGCCTCAGATAGCTGCCAGTGATTTTGAGCTGTGAGTCTTGCAACAGTGCTAAGTGTGTGAGAGTCAGGAAAAGCATATGAATTGAAGGATTGAGTACTGGTTGATAGAGATTGTTGGGGGTGTAGTGAATTGAACAGTGGATGAGGCTAGTGGTGCAATTAGCAGGATTTTCCATTTGAAGTTTGAACACTCACCTTGATAACTCGTGTTAAATCATTAAACCTCTTCCTGTGCTGCATCCATATTCTTGGAGCAATAATCCTGGCATTGACCTTGCCACTACTTCTTCCCACTGCCCCTTCAGCATATGTCTTTAGGGCCTCCTGCCCCTGTGGATACAGGATGTCTTTCCTTCTCCTCCAGCACCAAGGCTTCCATTGCATTATCAGAAAACTTGAGTGCTCACTCTCACAGTTTTAGCTACCTTAACATAAACCTCCAAAATCAATTTACTTCCTGACATTACTTCCAGCAGCCACAATGCACCTCCGATTTAAGATGTGTAGGGTGCCTTTAAGTAGCACTAGCTACTCCTGATATTGGCCCCTTGCTGATGCGTGCAGCCAATAAACAGTGTGGGTAGCACAGGCTGCACACAGCAATCATGGAAATCAGCAGGCAGCACCAATTTAATGTGCTGCCTTCAAAGCAATGAGTGGGCAAGGGTTAATTGCGCATCGTGTTCCCCAAGCCCATTTTCGGGTCTTTCCTTTTTCCTCCCCACCTACTCTTAATACACATTTCTTTTTTAGTCCTTGTGCTGTTTATTTTGCAATCCTTCAATCTGATTGGTTAAAGCGATACACTGTTGGTTTTCCTGTTCACTCAGATTCCATATGCTCTGGCCACAATTTTCCCTTTGCCGTGCGTGTGGGTTTGGAGGTGGGTCGGTTGTAAAAATAGCGAAAATAGACTGCTCCTCGGGAATCCAGCATCATCCCGCCTCCTCCTGCCTTTAACTTGGGAGTATTTGCCAGTGCGCCACGGACCCGATTGGGAGAGGCGGGCGGACTAATTAAGCTCATTAAATTCTTGTTATCAGACCCTTTGCAGGCTTTTTTACTGTAACTTCTGAATTTAACGGCATGAGCACCTGTGAAGGGGAGGGGGAAGTTCAGTGGTCATTGTGCAAGGGCAATAATTGACAGCTGGGAACAGCAAACAGACACATCTTACACCTCATTAGTTGCCTGAGGGAAAGTCTGTCGATGACTCCATTCTGTGCACAGATTTAGGTTTCTGGAGTTTGCAGGTCATTTCTGCAACCTCGGAAGACATTCTCACCACATTGCTACTCTGTATTAGAACATTGAGGAATTGTCCAGCTGATTGCTACTGCTATCTACTACATCAGCATGGGCGCCACTTATACTGTCTCACCTTGGTCCTCAGAATCGGACCAAGCTGAGCACCATCACCAACAACAGCAGCAACAACTAACAACAGCAGCCTTCTCCTTAATGACCTGATGCTCCACAGGAGAGAGGGGAGCACCACAGGGCTGCAGCTTACCAGAAGCAATACCTCAACACAGGGTATACAGGCAGAGGATAAGCTTCCTAGACATGACTAAGCAGCAGTGCTTCAGGAGGCTCAGGCTATCACGCCAGGTTATTGCAGACATTTGCAGATTGCTGGAACAAGACCTGCTGCCCAGAGGAGCAGGTGGACATGCCTTACTAGTGGCTGTCAAAGTCACTAACACCCTCAACTTCTTCGCCTCAGGCTCCTTCCCGGGATCTGCAGCTGACATTTGCGGGATCTCGCAGTCGGACGCCCACAGATGCATCACCCAGGTGACCGATGCCATGTTTCACAAGTCAGCCACTTATATCAACTGTTCCACTGGTGAGGCCAATGTTACTGAACAGGTGCTCAGCTTTGCGGCTCTGGCTGACTTCCCACAGATGCAGGGCATCATCGACTGCTCCGATGTGGGCATGAACACATGTCATCATCAACATGTTTGTGTTTGTGAACCGCACAGGCTTCCACTCCTTCAATGTGCATTGTCTGCAACCCTAAAAAGATGATTATGCATGTGTGTGTCAGATTCCTTGGCAGCTGTCATGACTCTTTCATGCTGTGCCAGTCCACCCTCCCTCAGCTCTTCCTACCTCAAAACATACTTACCTGCTGGCTGTTTGGAGACAAGGGCTATACACTGAAGACGTGGCTCATGACACTCCTGAGGAGGCCAAGTACTGAAACCGAGGAATGTTATAATGAAAACTACATGTCCACCAAATGTATCATCAAACAAGCAATCTGCATGCTGAAGATGCGCTTCAGATGCCTTGACGGGTTGAGAGGAACCCTTCAGTACACATCAGCCAGGGTCTCCAGAGTTATCATCGTCTGCTGCTCCCTGCACAACATAGCGCAGAGTGAGGATTAGAGCTACAGGAGGGGCATGGCGCACAGCACACAGCCTCTTCGGAGGAGGCGGAGGACGAGCAGGTGGAAGACGAGGAGGAAGAGGAGGAGAAAGCTGAGATGCTGATGTCACCAGCAACGGTGCACATTTCTGTGCAGAAAGCCTGGGATGGCCTCATCATGGCCAGATTTACTTAACTTGCTCCAATGCAGCCACATGCCTGCCACATGCTGTACTAACTACCCCACCCCACCCCTCTCCAACCATAAAGCAGCCGTACAATGACCAAGCCATTGCTTTCTCCCAAAGGCCCAATGCTCAAAGTTAAATAATGTGTTACTATTCACTCCAAGTGACAAAGTCACCGTAAAGGTTTGAGGCAAAAATGGAAAAGACCTGAAAGTGGTGCAAAGAAAAACATTTATGTGTCCAATCAATACAACTGAAACTTAGCACGAACATTTGTTGACACACCCAGCTGCTTACCCTTGTGCAGCTACTTTTGTGTCATTTTTCGTTTGCGAGTGCTTCTACAAGGTGCAACCCCTGTGGATTCAGCAGAGGTAGTTGCAGGCTGCTCACTTCCCTGCTGCAACAGCGTAGACACTTTTGGCGGATGTCCTCTGGTTTTTGGAGGCAGTGATGGCCCTGCCAACGTCTGCTCTTCCTGCGACTGTGGAGGGGCAGACTCGGCCATCGGGATCCAAGGAAACAACTGGGGCTCTGACTGAGAGGGAAGCAACAGGGGAGAATTTAAGTTTACCTACCTAAATGTGCAAGGGCAAGTCTAACTAATGGCAGACACTGTTAGATGCCATGCTACAACAAAATATGGTCCAATATGTGGATATTCTATTGAGAAATCATTTATAATATTTAGTATAGGCACTGTGTATATTTGTATGCTTTAAAGGCCTCAGAATTAATTTAAGAAAGATAATAAATAAATGGGATATTTATACAGTTATTAGCATTAAATATTCATATTTAATTCCTCTATCTGTTATAATAAATGTATAAAACCATGCTTTAACAGCTTTGTCAGAATAGTAGACAAAGGAATTTCATGAGTACATTAATACATCTGTTACTAACAGCACGCAGTGATTCCAACCCACAAGTGTCAACTACTTAATTACAAATTTCTAAATTGTGTGCCTAATCTCTCCACTGCACTATTTTTCCCTTTTCTAACCTTAGAAAATCTTTGTACTGAATGTTGACAAGCAGGGACCTGTGACTCAGTAAAAGATTGTGATCCAATGACTCACCTGTCAAAGTAGTATCACTTGGGTAAGACATTTAACAGGTATATTCTTAGTTTGTATAGTGTGGATTAAAACAAAACCAGTAGAGTGCTGGCTGCTGTCTGTGCATTAGGGCAAGTGTATGGAGAAACAGTTGTTCACTTTGTACCCTTCTGTGGATTTAAGAGCAGTTTCTCAAATAAATCAAGCCAGGTTAAACTTCTAGGATTTTCTAGATTTGGCCCTGATTAAAGTCCATGCTTGTCTTCCTGCCCATTTGGAACTGGTGCTTGGAACCCACCAAAGGGAGGGAGTGGGAAATTGCGTGAGTGAACAAAGAGCTTATGGAAACAGTTGAAGGGATACAGCCACATTAAGAGAAGTGCCAATATATGGAGCCAAAATTTTGTTTAGCCTTTAGAATTGCTGTAAATATTTCAAATGCATGTTTCCACATTTCTGAAGGCAAAAAAATGATGGCAAAACCCAGTGCACCCAAAATAAACTTGAGGCACGAAATCGCAGCAGTCCATGTGGTGCAGGTACTCCTACAATGCTGTTAGAGAGAGAATTTGACCCAGAGGTGATGAAGGAACGGTGATATATTTCCAAGTCCGGATGGTGTGTGACTTTGAGGGAAACTTGGAGGCGGCAGAGTTCCCATGCGCCTGCTGCCCTTGTCCTTCTAGCTGGTACAGGTCGCGGGTTTGGGAGGTGCTGTCGGAGAAGCCTTGCTGAGATGCAGCAGTGCATCTTATAGATGGTACGCACTGCAGCCACGGTGCACCAATGGTGGAGCGAATAAATGTTTAAGGTGGTAGATGGGGTGCTAATCAAGCGGGCTGCTTTGTCCTGGATGGTGTCGAGCTTCTTGAGTGTTGTTGGAGCTGCACTCATTCAGTCACGTGGAAAGTATTCCATCACACTCCTGACTTGTACCTTGTAGATAGTGGAAAGGCTTTAGGTAGTCAGAAGATGAGTCACTTGCTGCAGAATTTCCAGCTTCTGACCTGCTCTTGTAGCCACAGTATTTACGTGGCTGGTCCAGTTAAATTTCTGGTCAATGGTGAACCCCAGGATATTGATGGTAGGGGATTCGATGATGGTAATGCCGTGAATAACAAGGGAGGTGGTTAGATTCGCTCTTGTTGGAGACAGTCATACCCTGGCACTTGTGTGCGCGAATGTTACTTGCCACTGATCAGCCCAAGCCTGAATGATGTCCAGGTCTTGCTGCATGCGGACACCGACTACTTCATTACCTGAGGAGTTGCGAATGGCACTGAGCACTGTGCAGTCATCAGCGAACATCCCCACTTCTGACCTTTATGATGGAGGGAAGGTCATTGATGAAGCAGGAGATAGTTGGACCATGAACACTACCTTGAAGAACTCATGCAGGGGCTGATTGGCCTTCAACAACCACAACCATTGTGCTAGGTATGATTCCAGCCAGTGGAGAATTTTCCCCCTGATTTCCATTGACTTCAATTTCCCTAGGGTTCCTTGATGCCACACTTGGTCAAATCATCATCATCATAGGCAGACCCTTGAAATCGAGGAAGGCTTGCTTGCACTCTAAAAGTGAGTTCTTAGGTGACTGAACAGTCCAATATGGGAATTACAGTCTCTGTCACAGGTGGGACAAACAGTCGTTAAAGGAAAGGGTGGGTGGGAAGATTGGTTTGCCACACGCTCCTTCTGCTGCCTGCGTTTGCTTTCTGCATGCTCTCGGCGACGAGACTCGAGGTGCTCAGTGCCCTCCCGGATACTCTTCCTCCACTTAGAGCGGTCTTTGGCCAGGGACTCCCAGGTGTCAGTGGGGATGTTGCATTTTATCAAAGAGGCTTTGAGGGTGTCCTTGAAACGTTTCCTCTGCCCACCTGGGGCTCGCTTGCCATGTAGGAGTTCTGAGTAGAGCGCTTGCTTTGGGAGTCTTATGTCAGGCATGCAAACAATGTGGCCCGCCCAATGGAGCTGGTTGAGTGTGGTCAGTGCTTTGATGCTGGGGATGTTGGCTTGATCGAGGTCGCTAACGTTGGTGTCTCTGTCCTCCCAGGGGACTTGCAGGATCTTGCGGAGACATCGTTGTTGGTATTTCTCCAGCTATTTGAGGTGTTTACTGTATATGATCCACATCTTTGAGCTATACAGGTGGGCAGGTATCACTACAGCCCTGTAGACCATGAGCTTGGTGGCAGATTTGAGGGCCTGATCTTCGAACACTCTCTTTCTCAGACGGCCAAAGGCTGCGCTGGCGCACTGGAGGCGATGTTGAACCTCGTCGTCGATGTCTGCCCTTGCTGATAATAGGCTCCCGTGGGAGCAGCAGCAGGAGCTGAGGCAGAGTGGAGCACTTAAAAGCAACGCGGCAAGTGCAGGCTCGACAGAGGCAGTGGACCTATGTGCAAGCAGCAGCGGGAGTTGAGGCAAGGCAGAGAGCTTAAAAGCAAGGCTCAACAGGCAACATTCGAAAGGAACATCAGAGTTTCAAAGTCACACACACGGAATTTTAAATGCCATTACAACGGTTTCCCATTGCATCCGTGTGCGGATAATCGAGAGTTGCCTGTACTTAGGAAAATGCCTTGAAATGCCAAACAGAGCATCCCTTCTCCATCACCTTCTACACCACCTTCATTTCACCAGGCACATATTGTCTGTGGGACCGGGAGACTGCAAGTTGCCTCTCCATTGCCCGGAATCCGTTGTGTCAGTTACATGGTCAAATGTAGGAGATGTCACCACATTTTGTAATAAAGCTGAAACTCTGGCTTTCCTGATTGATAATGGTAGTTTGAAGTATACATGCAAATAATTTGCTGCTACATATAAAGATGTTGACTTCTGTGATGTGGCTAAGTCATAAGGTCCATATATATCTGTGGAGGGAGGAAAAAAGTTTGTACAGTACCATGATCTATATAGTCTTTAAAAGGGGCAGATTTTTCTGTTATTGCACTTGGGTATAGAGGATTGTCTGAGCTCAACACAGAAAGGAAAATTGAGTCAGGAGAATTGCACATTTAGGGGTAGATATGCCAAAATTACCATTTTCGCTGTGCTACCGTTTTTAGGCTGAACTTTAGGCCTTTATGTCCGCGGTAAAGGAGGTGTTGCACAACGATTCGCGGCGCAAACCGCAAGTTTCAGCAACTTTAGTCCGGGGCCAGGAGTGCTGTGAGAGAAGCCTTGTGAGGGGGAAAAACAAACAAAAAAAATCCAAAAAACATTCCAAAAACACTCAACAAACATTTACATGACCATTATTTATTGAATCGCTGAAAAAAAAAATCATAAATTAAAACTTCAACTTACCTTTTTTGCATGTTTTCATATTAATGCTGTTGGCGAGGCTGCACCAACAGGTTTGACCTGTCGATATTCTGGGCGCGGCGCATGGGTCGGGAGAATGCCAAAAGTACGACGCAAACGCAATCTGCGCCATTGCAAGTCACCGCACCTCTCCCCGGTGGTACATGGAAGTGCTGCAGCAAACATGTACTCGAGAATTCCGCTGACCGGGTTTTTGCCGTGGAGAGTCAAATCGTGGTGAAAACCCGGTCGCAAACCTAGCGAAAATCTGGCCCTTAGGCCGGAATCTTACCAGCCCTGTGAGTGCGGGTTTAGAGGTGGGCTCGCTGTCAAAATGGCTGTGATTGACATTCACAGATCCGACACCAAGCGGCTAGCCAGCCAATTAACATCACTAAGAGATAGTTTAGAGGTATTTTAAAATAATTTTACCGGATACTTACCATTTTTCCAAGTTTTTCAGCAGCTTTCCTTCGCTTGGGCTTCAGTCAGGTAAGTGTGTCAGGTTACCAATGCCTCTCCTTTGCTTTGACGAGTTGACAGCTGCAGAAGTAGTATAAAAGCTACCATTTCACAACTGTTCACTTTCCAATCTCAGAAGCTGAAGCTTTCAGGATTTGGAAGACACTTTTGAGCTGAATGCGGTTTATCCACTGTCACCTCCTTGGAGCATTCTCTCTCACCTTTGATAGATCGCTTCTGCCATCTCAACTTCAGCTGCCACCTATTCCAGGAGCATCGGTGCCTTTGAGAAAATCTCATCTTGGTCCTCAGAATCCCACCACAATCAACCCCTACAGCAACATCACTAAACACACCAGCATCACAACCAATAACACCAAACTTCTCCGCAATCACCTGATGCTGCACAGGACACAGGGCATCAGCACCTGACCACATTGCTGCCCGGGATGCCAGGGATGACCTCACCATGGCCACATTTGCTTCACTTGACATTGTACACCCTGGCTGCCACATGATGCACCACCCCACAACTGCACCATAAGGCATCCTTGCAATGACCAAGCCATTCCTTTCGCACAATCACCATTGCGAGAGTTGGTACCATTGGTACCAATGACATAGGTAAAAAAAGGGATGAGTTCCTACGAAATGAATTTAAGGAGCTAGGAGCTAAATTAAAAAGTAGGACCTCAAAAGTAGTAATCTCGGGATTGCTACCATTGCCACGTGCTAGTCAGAGTAGGAATCGCAGGATAGCTCAGATGAATACGTGGCTTGAGCAATGGTGCAGCAGGGAGGGATTCAAATTCCTGGGGCATTGGAACCGGTTCTGGGGGAGGTGGGACCAGTACAATCCGGACGGTCTGCACCTGGGCAGAATCGGAACCAATGTCCTCGGGGGAGTGTTTGCTAGTGCTGTTGGGGAGGAGTTAAACTAATATGGCAGGGGGATGGGAACCAATGCAGGGAGATAGAGGGAAACAAAAAGGAGGCAAAAACAAAAGACAGAAAGGAGATGAGGAAAAGTGGAGGGCAGAGAAACCCAAGGCAAAGAACAAAAAGGGCCATTGTACAGCAAAATTCTAAAAGGACAGAGGGTGTTAAAAAAAACAAGCCTAAAGGCTTTGTGTCTTAATGCAAGGAGTATCCGCAATAAGGTGGATGAATTAACTGTGCAAATAGATGTTAACAAATATGATGTGATTGGGATTACGGAGACGTGGCTCCAGGATGAGCAGGGCTGGGAACTCAACATCCAGGGGTATTCAACATTCAGGAAGGATAGAATAAAAGGAAAAGGAGGTGGGGTAGCATTGCTGGTTAAGGAGGAGATTAAGGCAATAGTTAGGAAGGACATTAGCTTGGATGATGTGGAATCTATATGGGTAGAGCTGCAGAACACCAAAGGGCAAAAAACAGACCTCCAAACAGTAGTAGTGATGTTGGGGAGGGCATCAAACAGGAAATTAGGGGTGCGTGCAATAAAGGTGCAGCAGTTATAATGGGTGACTTTAATATGCACATAGATTGGGCTAACCAAACTGGAAGCAATACGCTGGAGGAGGATTTTCTGGAGTGCATAAGGGATGGTTTTTTAGACCAATATGTCGAGGAACCAACTAGGGGGGAGGCCATCTTAGACTGGGTGTTATGTAATGAGAGAGGATTAATTAGCAATCTCATTGTGCGAGGCCCCTTGGGGAAGAGTGACCATAATATGGTGGAATTCTGCATTGGGATGGAGAATGAAACAGTTAATTCAGAGACCATGGTCCAGAACTTAAAGAAGGCTAACTTTGAAGGTATGAGGCGTGAATTGGCTGGGATGGATTGGCGAATGATACTTAAGGGGTTGACTGTGGATGGGCAATGGCAGACATTTAGAGACCGCATGGATGAACTACAACAATTGTACATTCCTGTCTGGCATAAAAATAAAAAAGGGAAGGTGGCTCAACCGTGGCTATCAAGGGAAATCAGGGATAGTATTAAAGCCAAGGAAGCGGCATACAAATTGGCCAGAAATAGCAGCGAACCTGGGGACTGGGAGAAATTTAGAACTCAGCAGAGGAGGACAAAGGGTTTGATTAGGGCAGGGAAAATGGAGTATGAGAAGAAGCTTGCAGGGAACATTAAGACGGTTTGCAAAAGTTTCTATAGATATGTAAAGAGAAAAAGGTTAGTAAAGACAAACGTAGGTCCCCTGCAGTCAGAATCAGGGGAAGTCATAACGGGGAACAAAGAAATGGCGGACCAATTGAACAAGTACTTTGGTTCGGTATTCACGAAGGAGGACACGAACAACCTTCCGGTTATAAAAGGGGTCGGAGGGTCTAGTAAGGAGGAGGAACTGAGGGAAATCCTTATTAGTTGGGAAATTGTGTTGGGGAAATTGATGGGATTGAAGGCCGATAAATCCCCAGGGCCTGATGGACTGCATCCCAGAGTACTTAAGGAGGTGGCCTTGGAAATAGTGGATGCGTTGACAGTCATTTTCCAACATTCCATTGACTCTGGATCAGTTCCTATCGAATGGAGGGTAGCCAATGTAACCCCACTTTTTAAAAAAGGAGGGAGAGAGAAAACAGGGAATTATAGACCGGTCAGCCTGACATCGGTAGTGGGTAAAATGATGGAATCAATTATTAAGGATGTCATAGCAGTGCATTTGGAAAGAGGTGACATGATAGGTCCAAGTCAGCATGGATTTGTGAAAGGGAAATCATGCTTGACAAATCTTCTGGAATTTTTTGAGGATGTTTCCAGTAGAGTGGACAAGGGAGAACCAGTTGATGTGGTATATTTGGACTTTCAGAAGGCGTTCGACAAGGTCCCACACAAGAGATTGATGTGCAAAGTTAGAGCACATGGGATTGGGGGTAGTGTACTGACATGGATTGAGAACTGGTTGTCAGACAGGAAGCAAAGAGTAGGAGTAAATGGGTACTTTTCAGAATGGCAGGCAGTGACTAGTGGGGTACCGCAAGGTTCTGTGCTGGGGCCCCAGCTGTTTACACTGTACATTAATGATTTAGATGAGGGGATTAAATGTAGTATCTCCAAATTTGCGGATGACACTAAGTTGGGTGGCAGTGTGAGCTGCGAGGAGGATGCTGTGAGGCTGCAGAGCGACTTGGATAGGTTAGGTGAGTGGGCAAATGCATGGCAGATGAAGTATAATGTGGATAAATGTGAGGTTATTCACTTTGGTGGTAAAAACAGAGAGACAGACTATTATCTGAATGGTGACAGATTAGGAAAAGGGGAGGTGCAAAGAGACCTGGGTGTCATGGTACATCAGTCATTGAAGGTTGGCATGTAGGTGCAGCAGGCGGTTAAGAAAGCAAATGGCATGTTGGCCTTCATAGCAAGGGGATTTGAGTACAGGGGCAGGGAGGTGTTGCTACAGTTGTACAGGGCATTGGTGAGGCCACACCTGGAGTATTGTGTACAGTTTTGGTCTCCTAACCTGAGGAAGGACATTCTTGCTATTGAGGGAGTGCAGCGAAGGTTCACCAGACTGATTCCCGGGATGGCGGGACTGACCTATCAAGAAAGACTGGATCAACTGGGCTTGTATTCACCTGGAGTTCAGAAGAATGAGAGGGGACCTCATAGAAACATTTAAAATTCTGACGGGGTTAGACAGGTTAGATGCAGGAAGAATGTTCCCAATGTTGGGAAAGTCCAGAACCAGAGGTCACAGTCTAAGGATAAGGGGTAAGCCATTTAGGACCGAGATGCGGAGGAATTTCTTCACCCAGAGAGTGGTGAACCTGTGGAATTCTCTACCACAGAAAGTTGTTGAGGCCAATTCACTAAATATATTCAAAAAGGAGTTAGATGAGGTCCTTACTACTAGGGGGATCAAGGGGTATGGCGAGAAAGCAGGAATGGGGTACTGAAGTTGAATGTTCTGCCATGAACTCATTGAATGGCGGTGCAGGCTAGAAGGGCCGAATGGCCTACTCCTGCACCTATTTTCTATGTTTCTATGTTTCTATGTTAGCCTTATATCTCACCATTCACTACAACGCACTAAGCCACTTCCAAAGGTTCACACATCTGTCCAAGAATGCAGTGTTTAAAGTAAAGATTTCAATGTTTGACACATTAGCAGAAATTCTATGAACATTGTCTTGTTATTGTGTTGTTAGTTGGTATGATTGGACAAGGATGAGGTTGTGTGTGAGATGTGGCTAGTGAGATGGGGATGTGATAATGTAGATAGAGAGGGATGGGTGGAGGTGCAAGGTAAGTTGGTGTGAGTAAGGATGTCCAGGAGTAGGGTAGGGAAGGCAGAGTGATGGGGATATGATGAGTGGCACAGCAGGATGAGGTTGAGTGTGGCTTTGTAGTAACGTTTCGTGATCTACTGAGATCATTGAAAGGTTTGCGCCACTGCAGCCAGCTCCTCCTGACGACATTGCTGCTTGTGCCCTCCTGTGCGATGTGCAACCAGGCTGTGTTGGTGTCCTGTGGAGGTCTCTTCCGCAGAAGAAAAGAGAACCTCCCTGCATGCTGTGCCTCCCTCCATAAACATCTGGAGGGAGTCATCGGAGAGCCTGGGTGCAGCCGTGCACCTCTGTGCAATGCTTGTCAATGTTTGCAGCACCTCGATGCTGTGGAACACTGACAGAATAACTGTCAAAATCATTGTGGCCATGGTCCCTTTAAGGAAACCGGCTGATGACGTGTCATCAAATGATATCATCAGATCTTTTAATTGGCTGGGAACTTCGCGGGCGGGCTTAACAAGCCCCATCAACGGAAGATTCTTCATACATTGCGGGTGGTGCAAGGAGTGGCTTCGCCATCCGCCACGTATCCCGGATGCCCCGGTCTCGCCACGGTTGGCAAGATCACGGCCTTATAATGGAGCCTGCCCAATTTTCTGTTCATTTAAATTAATTGATGGAATATTGGGCAGGTTTTCTTATGAACATACAAGCCTCTCTGCCCAATTTTCCTCTATGCACTGTGCCCAGGCAATCTAGGAAAATATTTCCGATTATATCCTCACAGTTAAACACAATTAAACATGAATTAATTGCCAATTTAAAATATTCTTTGTAATATTCGGGTAAATGCTCAGAATCTTTGCTCCAGGCAGAGTCTTGCTGAAAGTGAGACTTCATTCCAGGAGTCCTGAAATATACCCATAACAGCAGCAAATCTTCAGTGATTGGTTCTTGTAGTATTAGCAGTAATTGGCATTTTACCAGTCAAAGGTGCCAGGAAAAAGAAACAACAGTTAGTGTTGAAACTTTATCAACATCAGGTAATTGTCACTTACAATAAACAAATTTGGATTTGGAACTGAGTTTGGGCATTTATCCTTCGGGAGGGCTTGAGAATCTCAAGTCTCAATGCCGAGAGCATGTAGAAATCAAGCGCAGGCAGCGGAAAGAGCGTGCAGCAAACCAGTCCCACCCACCCCTTCCCTCAATGACTATCTGTCCCACCTGTGATAGAGTCTGTGGCTCTCATATTGGACTGTTCAGCCACCAAAGAACTCACTTCAGGAGTGGAAGCAAGTCTTCCTTGATTCCGAGGGACTGCCTATGATGATGAACTTATTAGAAGTACCTAGGGCTAGATTTTACACTTTTTTTGCATGCATAACGCCCGCTTAATGTCCATTTCACAGCGGAAATGAGGTATAATGTCAAGATATTGCCCATTTAGCCACAAAAAGGAAACTGACGCCCATCTTTTGGACACTTATCGCCGAGCGTTACTTTCCCCATGTACTTAACACCGGGAAAAATAATACCACCCGGCCTCTTTTTTTGGGTGGAATCATCAGAATGGACGAAACCAACGCCCATAATATCGGCCAGCGTTACTTTCCGCACATAATTAATGCCGAGATTCAATAATACCGACCGTCTACTTTAATTTGTCGTAAAGACCACATTTGCCGAAACTAACGCCCAGGAGATCGCCCAGCTTCACTTTCACCACCTCGCACGCAACTCGCCTACAATATCGCTTGCCCAAAACACCGCTCAGAAAAAGTGGAACTGTTCTGAACGAATCACAGTGGTGTGGACGCCATTTTTTAAATCGCAGGTCATTTCATTCCAAAGGCTGCTACAACTTCGGGGGAGCTTGGATTGACTCTGGAGTTCTTCTCAGGTGAAGTTACCATCTCAACAGACATATTTTCAGACTCTGGACAATTGGGTTTTACTGTAGGTGTATTTTAGTGTGGAAATTATTGCTTCTGATCAATTGCTCTTATACTTTCATTGGCATGGGCCAGCCATTTCTCAGCCTGCATCGATTAATATGCAGATGCTGCAGAGTGCAAATGGCTTAACATCTAATGCATATCATTATATGCCCAATTTAAGACATGCCACAATGAGGAGGAGGTCCAGACCATACACACCCCGCACTTACAAATAAATGTAATACTTTTGCGGATCTGACAAGGTCGTTCCATTGTTTGCGGTCTTGGTTGCCCTCACGCACCTCGTTGGTCATCGACGAGACCACCTCTGCTATCTCGGCCCATAGCTTCTGGTCGGCCTTTGGGGTGGGCTTCCCACGCCCTCCCTGTGGTAAATCACTCCAGCTTAACGCGACCTCCTGCAGCAGGATGGCATTTGCCTCGTCCAAGAACCTCTTTTGCGTCCTCCAATGTGTTCCTCTCTCAGCTCACTGCTCTCACCAGCGTCAGTCTCCACAGCGTGTTGTGTCGCCTCCTCCTCTCCCTCCATTATAGGCACCAAATTTGGGCAAATATCTGGCTGGTAACAGCTAATTTTTTCCCAAATTGCTTTAAGCTCAAAACTCTCCCTCCTTCCTCCCAAAGCAGCCTCACCACACCCATACATGCCATCACTCCCTCTCTATCTGTCTCCTCTTCTGCGCATGTCATGATGACCTTTGACCTCCTGAATCATGGGAATCGAGGCGTTGTTGCCATGCCGTTGCTAAGGACGGCAACACTTTAAGGTCAGAGAGATTTAACGCTAACGCCCATTTCATATCGCTCGCGGTAATGCCCAGTTTCAAAAATGGAGACCAGGGGCTTTGAGAATGGGCGACAAGCCGACGATCTGTAAACCCATTTTTAACACCCACGCCGGAAATAGCGCCCATTTTTGGGCAATCTGCACGAAAGTGTAAAATCTAGCCCCTAGTTTCTAAACTAAACCGTGAGTATTATAAACAGAATAATTTATGCAGATTTATGTTGATATGCGTCTTTACATTGAGAACCCCAACCACAATTAAATCATGACTGTGTCACTCATGACCTGTACAACTACCTCACTTGTGGAAAGGAAAGTTGTGTATATCACGCAGATTTCCATAATGTATCTTTTGTTTTCAATTCCCTGTGTCCAGTACCTTAGCAAACCAAAATTCAGGGTACTGCTGTGCTGCAGCGTCCAGATCACAAGGCTGAAGAATGGAATAGTCAAACTCATTTCATTTGTAGCCATTAAGCGCCTTAAGCAACTGGAATCTATTTCTGTGACATTCTAATATAGGTACATAGAAGTTACAACATGGAACTGAGCCCTTTGACCCAACCAGTCGGTGTTGACATTTATCCTCCACACAAATAAATAATTCTAATTACATTTAGAACATCTAGAGGAAAACGGCCAGCTAGGAGGTAGATATCCTTTGTTTTCAAAATCATAAGCTTTAGTATGATTTAGTGCCTTGAGTTGGGAACTGTGATGAAAAAGATAAAGGGGCCGAAATTGCCCCTTTCTATAAGAGCCATAACCGCCTCAAAGAGATGGACACAGGTCGGCATGGATTCGGCAACATTTCATAAATTGCCCTCCACTTTCTTTCCAGTGGTGCTCATCACCGTGCCGCCTATGTTGCCACCCGGTCGGGCAAGTGGCGACCCCCACCCAACCGGCGGCGACCCCTTTCCGATCTGTGTGGAAAATTGCCCCGTGGGAGCGGATTGGCTGCCGCTCGATGCCCCCGACAGCTTTCTGGCACGGGAAGCTGTGTGTGGCTGGATGGTGCGTCTGCCCTTAAAGGGGAGGGCGCTCTGCCGCGGGCGCCATTTTATTTTAATTATAGTCGGCCCAAAAATGGCGCCCATGGGTTTGGCCAGGCCTCCAACAGGCAGCTCGCCACGCCTCGCTTGGGTACCGGGCCGCTGGCCCTTCCTGGTGGCACAGTGGGCCAAACTAGACTAATTGCAGAATTCGCATCGGCCCTCCCCTTTATCTAAATGGGAGGGACGTTGTGACATGTCAGCGCGACGCAGCGCATCTGTGTTGCGCTGACATCATCAGCGTAGTGTGATGACACCAACCGACGTCCGCCTCGCTCCACACCGACTTCTGCGCCGAACACTGCGCGGAAGAAAAAAAAAATTTAAGAGCTGAATTTCGCTCCACTATTTAAGATCGGTGAATGGGCCCTCTTTCGGTCAGAGGGCAAATTCGGCCCCAAAGCTGCCATGGCTAACAAAATGATGGCGCAGGTTCAATGGGCCATGTGACCTATTATTTCTGATAGGCTGACTGTCTACTTCCCTATTTTCCCATGAGTATAAAGAATGTCATTGTAACTTTGCTGCAAATAGAAGAGGAAAACTTCATCTTCCCACCTCTCCCTGCATGGCCATGAATAAACATTTGAACAAACAATAGGAATAAGTGAAGTTCAGAATTTAGAAGGCTAGATTTTCCAATCAGCATTATGTTAACAGTGGCATTAATCCATTCATGTAAATGCTTTGACGCTGGTGTTAAAATAATTCCAAATGGAAAACAGTTTATAGATAGAGACTGGCATACTGATGCAGTTGACAAAGTAGTGCTAAAGTATTTTTTATTTTGACTTTAATTAAAAATTCAAAGAATGGATTGAAATGGTCTGTGGAAGCGAGATTTAGAAGAGAGAGGAAGAGAAACCTCTTTATAGAGAATTGTCAGGCTGTGGAATTCAATTCCAAGTTTAATGCTTGAAGCAGAAACAATGTCAAATTTAAGATTAGATTGGATAGGTGGATGAAAGAAAAGTGGATAAAGGGATATGTGGACAGGGCAGGTAAATGTGAATTGAACTATTTGCTCATATGGAGGTAAATACTGACATGGACTGGTTGAGCCGAATGGCATATTTCTGTGTTGTAACTTTTATGTATTTGTATGTATTTCTATGCAGATGCAGTGTCTGTTCCAGTGTAAATTCCCATGGCAGCCAACATATCCACATAATTGTTAGGACAGGCAGGTTCTTACTGTTCCGGGAACTATTTTTTCTTGAAAGTTTCCTGTTTCAGAGATTTCAGTACATAATACGGCTTTTACCAAAATTTAGTGCACCATCAAAAATTAAATGCATGAAAGGTATAGAAACATTGCAACTATGACACAATATTATTGAATAAAAAATACTATTTGCTTCATAGATGGGGCTCAAATCCTCCTATTGATAATTTTAGCAAGAAGGTTGATGTGATCACAAAATGGAAAATCCTCTTTATACTTGTCTTGACTTTATCACTATGAAGATTGATGATTGACAGCAGAGATGTCATTCCCTAGTTATTATTCATTGTTTAATTTATGCTCAAAAATACCAAACTATGTGCACTTGCTTTCATATTGGAGTGCTTGCACCTGCTGTGAGTAGACTGTCCTGTACTAACAGTGGGGAAGGGAAAAGAACAAATTTTAAGCAGTTTTTCCAGGCATACAAGGGAATGTAAGTTTAACTATGGTGATACTGTAATATTGATTGATATCGAATTGGCTGTCCATTATACATCCTGCATGATATTCCCTTCCATTAACTTTAATGGAAAGAAAAATCATGCATGTTGTATAATGGACTGCTAATTCAATATTGTGCATTTTACTTCATTGCCCACAGTTAAAATTACCCCCAGGGACTTTTGTTATATTTAGACAATGACTCTCTTTTGATACAATTGTTGAGTTTAGGTGCTAATAGATAGGTAGTTATCAAACTTTAACAGCATAGGAAGAATGCTGAAATCTTAAGTATGATCATTTGGGCAAATGCAGATATTTGTGGGATGAAATTCGGTACCATTCTGACCCGAGGCAAGGGGACTCTTCCTGTACCAGGTGCAGAAGTCCCGCCCGGCAGCGAAATTGAGGTTACCGCCCCCTAAAGGAAGTGGAGCGCAATGTCATGCGCTCCCCTTCCTGTCTGGGGTGCTACACGTGGTAATTTTCAGAGAGCAGGTTGCGCTGGCAGGAGCACAGGGCCCTCCCCTTCCATTAAATGGGAGGGCATGCTGCCGATGCTGCATTGGGGAGAAAGGGCCACTGGGGAGCAGAGTGCCATGACAGCAGCCTAGCATAGAAGCAGAGTGCCAGACTGCAATATCACGCCACGGACCCAGCGATTTCAAGAGGACAAGGCTGCAACCGGTAAGTCGAACATTTTTCAAAATGTTGCCGCCGTACCTCCCCTTTAATTTTCTCCCCGCGAGCGGACTGAAACCCGGTTCGCGACCCACAAGGCTGGCACGGACATCGCCTGCGGCAGCCTCACAGGGCACTACTGAATTTTCGCTCTGGGGCACAAACGGGTCACTGCACATGGTGATGACATTGTCATCGTCGGCGCAGAGGCCTGGGCGCTACCGGTTAGCACCTCCGCTAACTCCCGCAGAATTTCACCAGAGTCAGTAGTGTTCCTGCGCGCCGGGAGAGAAGTCGTATGCTCCCCGTTATCCGACGCAAATGACGTGAATTTCTCCCCCTTGATTTCAATTTTCACAGCTCAAAATTTCAATCCCCAAATATCAAACTCTAAATTTAAAGCAACAAGTTACTGAGCTGGAAAAACCTTAATAGATTGCCAATAAAGGAATTAATATTGACACTAATGCCAAGTACACTCTTTTAACCATCAGGAACTTGTAAATGTACCGATGGCTACAAATTCTCCCATTATACCATGCCGTGTACTCAGAAACACCTTAGAAGAGAGAGATAGATCCCATAGATTTTAACAGCGTGCCACTACCAAGATCAAGCACCAACACTTCAGTTTTAGATACAGTTGGATCAATGTTCTTTAGACTTGTGCTGGTTTGACTTTTCACTTTGCTGAGATGAATTGTGAAAAAACAAGGTTTGGATTGTAATTCAGTTTCAGATCATATCTGAATTGCACCCACTGCAGGTATTTGGATGTTAACCCTAAACTCCAGGGGGTTGAAGTTGCCCCTTCCGATAAGGCCTGTGGCTCCTGAAAGCAGCGGCCACGGCGCAGCGCGGAATGGCCGTTGACTCACGGCAGACTGGCCAACGTTTACGGCATTGCCCTCTGGATTTTTGCACCAGTCTGAAGATCCGCCCCGCTCCCCCCCACTTCCATTTCGCTCCTGCAGATGTGTCATTAACGACATCACAGCGGCCCCATCCTGGAAAATAAATTCATTTCATAAAGTCTTCCGGCTGCCTGTCGGTGCCAACGACAGTTTTTTGAGTCGGTACGCAGTGCTAGCTCAAGATCGCCAGTGGCCTTTAAAGGCGCGTTGCCATTTGCAGCATTGTCTTTGCCGAGATTTTTTTGGACTTGTCACAACTTAAGCCAGTTGCCTTGTTCAGAGCAGGATTGAGTGCTAGTGGGCTAGGGTCTTCAATCTCGACAACAGACAGCCATCATTGTGTATGTACTGCTTGCAGAGGTCAAGTAAATGGGGTCAGTGCTGGCAGCGGAACGCCTCCTGCACAATGTGCATGGCAGGGAGGCACGCATGAGAAGGCGGCACTGTCTCCAACAGCTCCAGAGGCAGCGGGCAAGGAACATAGCACACATGGCTGCCAAACATGCAGAAGGCCATGGAGATGGTGACAGACCTCAACCCAGAGAGGTGGCCCAGGAAGGACCTGCCGTCAGGAGGATGGTCAGGTACACTCACCTCCCGCATCAGATAGTGGGCGAAATCAAGAGAAGGCAGGATGCATAGGAGGCAGATGCTTGACAGCAGCAGGCTGCAGAGGGCGAGGAGCAGCAAGAGCATGAGGGAGAAGGCAATAAGACAGCTGCCATAGGAAGATGCGAGCATAGACTTGGGGGGATAAGGCTCTATCGTGCAAGGATCTACAGACAGCAGTTTTCGTACATGGACCTGACGGGTGACCAACGTCTGTGGAGACTTCGATTCCGGAAGGACATCATGAGGGAGTTGTGCAATCTCCTGCAGCCTGACCTCCAGCCACAAACAAGGTTGAGGACTGTCGCACAGAGTGACAGTTCTGGGCTCAGGACTGCTGTGATCCTGAGAAATCACATCAGGATCCTGGTCCAAGGAGCCTGTGACATTCCCCGGGGCAGCACCTCACCATCCCCACCAATCTGCTGGAGCACATATCGGTGCAGTGTCGTGACACCGGAAGGTCCCCCGTGGACCACGGTGGACTCACACACGATGGCAACAGTCAGATTTCATGTAGCATCCAGCTGAAACTGCATGAGAGCAGACACAGTTTCAATGCCACGAGACACGATAGCAGTAAGACGTTCTGTGGCCTGTTGTCCAGAGTGCATGAGAGCATGCTGAGCTTCCAGGGCAGTGGCTTTCCTGTCCAAAGAAGCACTCAGACATTCGTTCACTTGTGCCTGTGCTGTAATGGCAGCTGCCATATCGCCAACGAGAAGCAACATCACAGCTGGATCCGCACAATCACTCTGGGAGTCCACCATCGTCTGCATACTGGCAATGATGGGCTCCGTGGTGTATGCAACGCTGTCGACAATGCGGGAGCTGGATTCCTCCATGCTCCTGATCACTTGCGACAGGCTCTCGGGCACCCTTGCCATTGCCTCCAACATCTGGGAATGCATGGCCTCCATCCCCTCTTTCATAAGCCCCAGCGTCGATGGGCTCATCTGAGTCCTCTTCAGCAGGACTCGCGTGCAAACTCGCCCCCCTGGAGAGATGGCACCCGAGGTTGCCTTTGCCATTGACCATGCTGCAGCCCGCTAGGCCCTGGTGCATCACCCAGTGCAGTCCCCTCTGCTAAATCTAACATTCCCGACCGCGCACTCCCAGTATCTGAGCTGGCACGTGCAACCGTAGGAAGCAGTGACGCGGTGCTGCGAGCAGTGTCCCCCACTTCCTCATCGGATATGCTGGCAATAGGTGGAATGGCCTCTAGGGTGTCATCTTGGTTTTGCGTCCTAATGGCCTATAGGATGTCGTCCTGGCTTTCACTGCTAATGGCTCCCAGTAGCCTCAAGGCTGTCATCCTGGCTTTGGCTGCCAGTGGCCTCAATGGTTTCTCCCTGGCTTTGGCTCGCAGTGGTCTCAAGGCTGACACTCGGGCTCTCATCTGCAATTATAAATGATACAAGGGCTCCCGTCAGGGTGAGGTGAGGCATTGCACCATGCAACCTGCAACTTGCATACACATGTGTGGTAGGTACTGGCACTTTCAGGGAGAGGTGACATTAAAGGAAGGCCTTCACTTACCAATGCTGCCCCCAGTGGGATCCACAGGGAAGGCAACATGTGGGCCCACTAGCCTCTGCACCCTTTCTTCCAGATGAGTGAGCTGCTGGATATCTGGCTTGCCACCACCAGTCCTCTGTTGCTCTAAACAGTTGTGAGAAACCTTTGCTTGCAAAGCAAAGAAGGGTTGCTGAATAGAATTGTCATGAAGCCTCGGCAATGAGTGCCAGTGTGGGCCCATTACATGCAGGTGTAAGTCTGACATGAAAGGGAGCCTCCATTACAAGAACGCACACTTTTATATATACAGGCCTCATCAATCAAATGTTGCTTCAGTGACTATACAGTGAAGATGGGAAATAAGAGGTGAAGGAGAGACTCGCAGATGGAAGGTGAGGAGTTGGTGGAACATGTACTCACTTTCATCAGTCAAATCATGTCATTGAGCCTTTTGTGGCATTGGGTCGCAGTGCGGTCATGGATGGAGGTCCCCGAGATCTCCACACTGATTTTTCTCCGGGCATTAACAAACACAGCGCGAGTCGGTCTTCCTGTGTCGGGTTAAAGAACGCACCTCCTTCCCACCACACCTTTGATCAGGGTCTCAAGTTCTGCATCAGTAATTTCTGCTGGTCCTCCTTGTTCCTCCTGGGTTCGTCATGCTTTCGCAAAAAACTGATTCCCGACTCAGGGCCTAGCTGCAAACCATGCCCTGTAAGAAGGCCAGGGAGCAGCTGGCTCATTGGCAGTAAATCGGCACCAGCTAAATTTCGCATCCCAATCTGCCACTCTGCACTCACACTGCTGCAAACAGCCGATTCCCACCACCAGTACCGCTCCTTTCCTTTTTTCAAGCAAAACTGCTGAATTTCCATCTTATGGCCGCCGCATTCATTGCGATGGTAATAAATGGCAAAAAGCAGGAGGTGTGCCTCGTTTTGGGCGGTGGGAAATTTTGGCACCCAGATATAAATCACTAATACTACCACAAAAAATGCTAAGAAACCACTACACCAGCATTGAAACCAGACTGCTGATAAGTTAGAAAAAAGTTACTTACTGGCATGATCATTGATAATTGATAAAAAGCTATTGGCATGACAGAAATGCTCATGAAGAGGGGCATTGCACAAGAAGAAATCACTTATTTTAAATAGCAAGTCTTTTTAGTTGCAATTCTGGCCATTTAATTTGCGCCAGTGTAAGTGAGTTAGTTAGGTTTTTTTTTAGTTTAGTTTTTTTCTAAAAGGGGGCGTTCTCAGCTACTTACGCCTGTTTTGGCCATTTAAGCGAGTTTGGCCAGCAAATAGTTGCTCCAAACTAACTTAGGCCAGAGTAAGTGTCCACTTATGTATGTTCTGAAAAACCTTGCGGACACTTTAGAAATCAGGCGCAGGTAGCCAGAGATGGTGGGCGTGGGGGGGGGGGGGGGGGTGCGGGGGGAGGTGGGGAGGGAATTAGAGGGAAATTAGAGGATTTTCCAAAACATTAAAAACTTCACTTTTAAAAACAAAGAACCATCATTCAATAATAAATGATAAATAAATCAATCAATAAATTAAAAAATTAAAAATCAATCAATAAATCAATAAATAAAACATTTTAAGTTCCTAACTCACCTACTGCAACATACTCAATCATCGTGTAAAATGCTGATATTATTTGAGATACATAGACATCAAAGAGGTAAGTTCTGGCAGGGCTGATAATCCAAGAACAAAGGGTCCTGCCTCCTGAAAAGAGTGCTAGGTAAATATGTCATATATGTATGCTCAAAGTAATTAAGTTTATGTACTGGAGTATGTTATGTAGACTGCCAACATTATTTCTTTAGCACTGCAAACAAAGTGTCCCAGATCTGTGTACATGCTCCATACTGCCGTGTTGCCATGGGAACTGTTCAGGGAGCGTGGGAAAGCAGCGGCTGGCCTGTGCGGCAGGCCACTCAGCCCGGGATAGGGGCTGCAAACATTGCGTTGTCCCTTCGGCCAGGGATAGGGTCGCCTGGAGACAGGATGAGCTGGGAGGGCCAGGAGCTACTGCATACACGCGCAGACTCCACTGCGCATGCGCGCAGCTGCCGGCACTCTTTCGGCGCAGGGCTGGAGCTCTGCCCACCACGCTGCGCCACAGGCCACAGGCCTGGAACGAACGGGGAGAATACAGAGGTAAGAAATCGGCGCCGTTTCTGTACTACAAAGTCCACGCACCTCATGGAGGTACGCCGTTCTAGCAGAGGGGGCAAACTTGGGCCCATTGTAACCAAATTTTTAATTAGAATGTGAGATTTCTGGCATAGCAGCATATGCAATTGACGTGCCGGAAAAGACCAGCTTATAAATCAAGCTTTCCCCATGACTAGACACTCCGCCACCCGACCCTCTTCCCCTCCCCTCCTGCCCACACAATGTAATCTCCTGGGAGAGGCAAAAAATGAGGGAAGAAAACAGTCCAATAAGGGAGCAAATACACCAAAATTCCACTCTGTGGCTAGTTCTGGAGCCCAATTACCAGAACTGCAATCGGGATGTTGTCGGGGCCCATAGCTTTTGCTGTATCCAATGCGCTCAGACACTTCTTATGTGGAGTATATCAAATTGGCTGAAGATTGGCTTCTGTGATGGTGATGAGCTCAGGTGTAGGCCAAGATGGATCATCCGCTCGGCACTTCTGACTGAGGATGCTTGCTCACGCTTCAGCCTTGTCTTTTGCACTTGCGTGCTGGGCTCGCAATTATTGAGGATGGGAAGGTTCATGGAGCCTCCTCCTCCTCTTAGTTGTTTAATTGTCTACCATCATTCATGAATGATGTGGTAGGACTGCATCAGCTGTTGCTTGATACGAATCATAGAATGGTTACAGCACAGAAGGCGGCCATTCGGCCCGTCGAGCCCGTGCCGACACTCAGCTTGTCCCACTCCCCTGCCCTTTCCCCGTAACTCTGCAATTTTTTCTCCTTCAGATATTTATCCACTCCCTTTTGAAAGATAAAATTGAGTCTGCCTCCACCACCCTTTCAGGCAGTGCATTCCAGATTTTAACCACTCGCTGCGTACGAAAGTTTTTTCTTGCGTCGCCTTTGGTTCTTTTGTCAAACACCTTAAATCTGTGTCCAATGGTTCTCTACATTTCTGCCAAAGGGAAAAGTTTCTCTCTAGCTACCCTCTCCAGGCTATTCATGATTTTGAACACCTCTATCAAATCTCCTCTCAATCATCTCTGCTCCAAGGAGAATAACTCCAGCTTCTCCAGTCTATCAACGTAACTGAAGTCCCTCATTCCTGGAATCATGCTCGGAAATCTTTTCTGCACCCTCTCTCAAGCCTTCACAACCTTCCTAAAGTGTGGTGCCCAGAATTGGACACAGTACACCAGTTGGGGCCGAATCAGTGTCTTATACAGGTTCGTCATAATTTTCATACGTTTGTACTTGATACCGCTATTTATGAAGTCCAGGATCCCATAAGCCTTTTTAACTGTGTTCCAACCTGTCTTGCCACCTTCAACAATTTATGCACATATACCTCTAAGTCTCTCTGTTCATGCACCCCTTTAAGATTATGCCATTTCGTTTTTATATCCTCTCCTCATTTTTTCTACCAAAATGCATCGCTTCACACTTTTATATAAGAACATAAGAAATAGGAGCAGGAGTAGGCCATTTTGCCCCTCGAGCCTGCTCTGCCATTCAATAAGATCATGGCTGATCTGATCCTGGCCTCAACTCCACATCCCCGCCTGCTCCCTATAATCCTTGACTCCCTTATCATTCAAAATTCTGGCTATCTCCACCTTAAATACATTCAATGACCCAACCTCCACAGCTCTCTGAGGTAGAGAATTCCAAAGATTCACGACCCTCTGAGGGAAGAAATTCTTCCTCATTTCCATTTTAAATGGGCGACCCCTTATTCTGAAACAAGGCCCCCTAGTTCTAGATTCCCGCACGAGGGGGAACATCCTCTCTGCATCTACCCTGTCAAGCCCCCTCAGAATCTTATGCATTTCAATAAGATCACTTCTAAGTCTTCTAAACTGCATTGAGTATAGGCCCAACCTGCTCAACCTTTCTTCATATGACAACCCCTTCATCTCAGGAATCAACCTCGTGAACCTTCTCTGAACTGCCTCCAGTGCAAGTATATCCTTCCTTAAATAAGGAGACCAAAGCTGTATGCAGTACTCCAGGTGTGGTCTTCCCAACACCCTGTACAGTTGTAGCAGGATTTCCCTACTTTTATACTCCATCCCCCTTACAATAAAAGCTAAATTTTCTGCGTTAAATTTCATCTGTCATGTGTCTGCCCATTTCACCAGTATGTCGATGTCTTTCTGAAGTCTATCACTATCCTCCTCACTGTTCACTATTCTTCCAAGTTTTGTGTCAGCTGCAAATTTTGAAATAGTGCCCTGTACACCCACTTCCAAGTCATTAATATACATCAAAAAAAGCAGTGGTCCTCGAACTGACCCCTGGGTAACACCACTGTATACTTTCCTCCAGTCCGAAAAATAACCGTTCACTACCACACTCTGTTTCCTGTGACTTAGCCAATTTCGTATCCATGCTGCCACTGTCCCTTTTATTCCATAGACTTCACTTTTGCTGGCAAGCCTATTATGTGGAACGCCTTTTGGAAATCCATGTACACTACGTCAACTGCATTAGCCTCAACAACCCTCTCTGTTAAATCATGAAAAAACTCAATCAATTTGGTTAAACACGACTTCCCTTTAACAAATCTATGCTGGCTTTTCTTAATTAATCCACCCCTATCCAAATGATTGTTAATTTGTCCCTGATTACTGTTTCTACCGAGGTTAAACTGACTGGCCTGTAGCTGCTAGATTTATCTTTACACACTCTTTTGAACAATGGAGTAACATTTGCAATTCTCCAGTCCTCTGGCACCACCCCAGTATCTATGGAGGATTGGAATATTATGACCAGTACCTCTTAGATTTCCGCCCTCAATTCCCTCAGCATCCTAGGATGCATCCCATCCGCTCCTGGTGATTTATCTACTTTAAGTACAGCCAGCCTTTCTAGTACCTCTTCTTCATCAATTTTTATCTTATCAAGTATCTCTACTACCTTCTCCTTTGCTATATCTATGGCAACATCCTCTTCCTTGGTGAAGATATTTAGTACCTCAGCCATGCCCTCCGCCTCCATGCATAGGTCTCCTTTTTGGTACCCTTTCAATATTTATGTGCCTATAGAAGACTTTTGAATTACCTTTTATGTTGGCTACCATTCTATTCTCATACCCTCTCTTTGCCCCTCTTATTTTCTTTTTCATACATCTCCTCTGACTTTTCTATATTTAGCCTGATTCTCAGATGTATTTGCAACCTGACATAGTCATAAGAGCTCTTTTTCTGCTTCATCATTTTCTCTATTTCTTTCGTCTTCCAGGAAGCTCTGACTTTAGTTGCCCTACCTTTCCCCCTCGTGGGAATGTATCTCCACTGTACCCAAACTATTTCCTCTTTAAACGCAGCCCATTGTTCCACTACAGTTTTGCCTGCCAATCTTTGATTCCAGTTTACCCGGGTCAGATTCATTCTCATTCCACTGAAATTGGCTTTCCCCCAGTTAAAATTTATACTCTAGGTTGCTCCCTGTCCTTTTCCATAGCTAATCTAAACCTTATGATACTATGGTCATTGTTCCCTAAATGTTCACCAACTGACACTTGCTCCGCTTGACCTACCTCATTCCCCAGAACCAGATCCAGAAATGCCTCCTTCCTCGTTGGGCCAGAAACACACTGATCAAAAAAGTTCTCCTGAACACACTTCAGAAATTCTTCCCTTTCTCTGTTCCTTACACTATTATGATCCCAGACTATATTAGGATAGTTGAAGTCCCTCATTATTACTACTCTACAGTTCTTGCTCCTCTGTAATTTCTCTGTAAATTTGCTCCTCCATATCTTTCCCACTAGTTGGTGGTCTATAGAATACACCTCGTAGTATAATGGCACCTACCTCTATTATTTCTTAACTCTAGCCATATAGATTCTGTCCTTGACTCCTCCAGGACACCCTCTCTCTCCAGCACTGTAACATTCTCCTTAACCAATACTGCCACACCGCTTCCTATCTTTTCCAGGAATATTTAATTCTCAATCCTATCTTTTTTTTAGCCAGGTCTCAGTTATTGCCACAACATCATATTCCCATGTGGCTATTTGTGCCTGCAGCTCACTTACCTTGTTTACTGCGCTTCGTGCATTCACATACATTTAGACCATCCTGTATTCTCTCTTAGTTGGACCCCACCTAATACCTTATGATTTCTTACTTTAGTGCTATCTGCCTCTCCCAATCCTTTGAGCACTTTATTTCCCCTTTCTAATGTTACATCCTGGTGCCCCCCCCCCCCCAATGATAGTGAGGAGGACTTTACAGGGTTGATTGGTCTGGGTGTGCTTTGTCAGGTCCAAATCTGATGCCTAGATCGATGCCGGATGGTCCGATTTTACTCTTATTATAGTTTTTTGTAGCCGTTTGGTATAACTGGATTACTAGGCCATTTCAGAGGGCAGTTAAGAGTCCATCACATTGTTGTGGGTCTGGAGTCATATTTAGGCCAGACCAGACAAGGACAGCAGATTTCCTTCCCTAAACGAACCAGGTGGGTTTTTATGATAATCCGGTAATTTCATGGTCACCATTACTGATACTGGATTTTTATTCCAGATTTATTTAAGTAACTGAATTTAAATACCCCAGCTGATGTGGTGGGATTTGAACTTGTGTCTCTGTATTATTAGTCCAGTAATATAACCATTATGCTATTTTTATGTCTGTTTAGAGCTTCACGCATATATATTTAGCCTGCGTAGCTCATTCCTTCTCCTCCCACACAGTTAACCTAATGACCAGAGGATCAAAAAGTCCTTAGTTGGTGTTCAGAACCTCACACATAATCCTCAGGAGAGTTAAAACCCCAACCCATATACATACTAATCCTTAGGAGAATTCAGTTGCCTCCTCACTACCTTAAAACATATGGCCCAAGTTTCGGCATCAGGTGAAAACGGCACACCTCCGAGACTTACGTGACCTGCCTGGGCTCGAAGGTGCGCTGGAATATTTTGCTGCAATTCTCCGGTCCTCCTGGACCGTGGCGTGGCGTGGCGTGGTGCAGCGCAGTCTTCCTGGGGCGGAGCAAGCTGCAGGTGGGCAGGGCTAAGCCCCTGCGTGTCTGAAGACTACCGGCTTCGTTGCGCGTGCGCGTTGCAACGTGCGCGCCTGCGCAATGGCTCAGCAGGGCGTTTTTCCCCAGTCTGTTTCAGAATGGTGTGGGTACCGGGGAGGGATGGAGGAGCATGGAAAGGGCACTAAGGAGGTGATTGGTGGGAGAGAAACATGGGGAGGTGATCGGTGGGGGAGAAGCATGGGAAGGGATGGAGAAGCATGGGAAGGGATGGAGGAACGAGGCAAGGGATGGAGGAGCGTGGCAAGGGATGGAGGAGCGAGGCAAGGGATGGAGGAGTGTGGGTTGGGGGGCACTCGAAATGATCGAAGGGCCGGAGGAGAGAGCAGGGGTGCCTCCGTCCAGCCTCCCCCACACCCCCCCATGTTCCGCCCCACAGCCCTCCCCCGCGTTCAGCCACACCCCCCCCGCCACAGACCCCCCGCCACACCTCCCCCCCGCCACACCTCCCCCCCACACACCGCCCCCCCACACACCCACCCCACACACGCCCACCACACCTCCCCCATCTCACACCATCCCCGCCACCAACCCCCCACCCACCCACACAATCCCCCCACACACACACACCCACACCCACACACACACACACACACACACCCCCACACCTTCACCACCACCCCCACACCACCCACCACCCCACACCACACCCCCCCCACACGCACCCTACCCCTCACCTCCCCCAATGCCCCCACACACCCCCTACCCCTCACTGTCAGATACAGAGAGAGAGAGAGAGACACTGACAGAAACACTTTCCTTTCACATAAAGGTAGGACTTCTATTTTTTTATTTTTTATTGATTGGTTGCTTATTACTTTGGTCTTGGAGCTTTATGTGCAGGGTTCCTTCTATTTTTTATTAATTAATTGCTTATTACTTTTTGTGCTTCGTAAATGTACTGCTTTGTTTTGTGCTTACTGCTTTAAATGTATTTTGCTTCTTTAATGTTGTTATGACGGTGTTTATAGAAAATCCTCTAACTTCCCTCCCCCCCCCTGTTGTGATGTTGATGTGTCCTTTGTGTTTAATGCTTCCCATCCCCCGTCTCTGGCTGTGCCTGCACTAAACTTAACTCTAGGTAAGGTTTTTCAGAACTTACAAAAGTGGATACTTACTCCATCCTAAGTTAGTTTGTAGTAAGTTTTCACTGCCGAAACTTGCAAAACAGGCCTGAGTGGCTGGACACACCCCCTTTTGAAAACAAAATACCTTACCTAAAGCCAACCTAAACTAACTCACTAGAACTGGAGCAAACTATTATCCGAGAATTGCAATTTCTAACATACTCCAAACTAAACTACTTGCTCCAAAAAACTAGGAGCAACTCCACCCGAAACTTGGGCCCATAGTCCCTGAAATTACAAAGTGAGATGCAAGCATACAAATGCTGATCATGTTCATCTGAAATTCTTCTCTCTGCCATTTTAGCACAGGGATTAATCCATTTAAAGTAAATAGATTGGCACCTCTATTAAAATGGCAAAGGGGAATTTCAGATGAACATTTTAGCGTTCGTATACTAAAATCCCACAGTATACTTTCAGGACCTTACCTATTTGGACGTTGGGCGATAGGAATAAGATTTCTGATGTGTTCTTCTAAACAACATTAAGTCCTTTTGTATTCGCCTAAATATTTGGAAAATGGTGACTAGTTCTAAAATATACTTCAGACATATTCCTGAAAAACAATACCTGTTCTTCACTTCCAACAGATACATGAAGGGTAGGTTTTCCACTCATGTTTAAACAATGACAGAATTGGCATTAAAATAGGAAGATCATTGAAACTGCTAGCTTTTCTTTGCCTGATTTCCACCCAAACAAAAGGGGAGAGAAATTAGCAACAGCATTTCTTTCGTAAAAATTTGCTTGCTGGTTTAGGCCTATTAATATCTTATTAATGAGCTTTAAGAGAAAGATGTGGCAGTTTTCCACTGTGGGATTTAAAACAACCAGGCAGCAATTAGCTCACCCATTCAGTTGGAGTTAATTCAATAATGGAGCAGCTAAAGTTTTGGCAGAATATTTTGTTTAATATGGATTTGTGTTGTAATTGCTACATTAACTAGATTAGTGTTCCTGCTGGACTGAGAAGGCTGGACAAGAGTGTAAGTTACATCAGGCACTAAGCGCTCACTCTACCAGTAACCACTGAGATTTTAGGTTGTGCTATTCATTGGCACTTTAATCTATTGAGCATCGCTCAACTCAGGTTCTTTAAACAAATGAGCAGCAAGCTGTTGAAAAGCATCAATGCGCTAGTCAGCTGTATATTCTCATGGGAAGTTGAAAATCTCAAAGTATTGTTTGAAATGATTAAGATACATATTCAAAGAAAGCCAGACTAACCAATAAATCAATTTATGTACAATTTTCAATGCATAGGATTACATAGGATATATATCACAGAAATAGACCATTCGGCCCAACCAGTCCATGCCGGCATTTGCCAATTATGTGCCCATTCTCCAAGTTTATTAATGTCCTCCTGTAATTTGTTACAGTCCTCCTCAGTATTGGCTATCCCCCCAAATTTGGTGCCATTTGCAAATTTAGAAATTGTGTTTTGGATTCCAAAGTCTAAATTATTAATATAAATTGTGAACAACACTGATCCTTGTGAGACCCCATTTTCTACCTTCTGCCACTCTGAATAGCTCCCCTTTACCCTCACTCTCTGCTTTCTGTCTTGAAGCTAGCTAGCTATCCATTCTGCTACTTATCCCCTGATTCTGCATTCTCCGACCTTTATCATTAATCAATTATGTAGTATCTTAACGAAGGCCTTTTGAAAATTACATGCATTACCCTTGTGTACTCTCCCTGTTACCTCTTCAAAGAATTCAATGAGGTTAGTCAAGCAAGACTTTTCCTTTTGAAATCCATGCTGACTATGCATTGTTATATTTTTAGTTTCTAGATTTTCTTCTATTTTTTCCTTTAGTAGGGATTCCATTACTTTTCCAACAACCGATTTTAAGCTGACTGGTCTATAATTCCCTGGGCATGTTTTATCTCCCTTCCTAAATATAGATATTGCGTTAACTATCTGCCATTCCTCTGGTACTACACCTTTTTCTAAAAAATTATTAAATATGTATAATAGTGGCTCTGCTATCTCTTCCCTAGATTCTTTTAAAATGCACGATGTAATCTGTCCTGACCAGAGGTTATATCCTCTTTGAGTTTTAACTGAAAGTGGGTTTCAGTCAAGGAAGTTAAAATCCCTCCTGTTGTTTTTATTGCAATGTGTTCTGACCCGCTGTCAAAAAAAAACAACTTTCCCACCCGATCGTGCCCGATAGCACCACAGAAAATTCAGTTCTAGTGTGGGCCCTGAAACTTCATTAATTTTTAATAACTTGAATACCTGCTATGTGGAGAGGGTAGATTTGTTAATTATGGTTGTGCAGTGCAAACATATTTAATTACTTCTGCTCCGAGTGTTCAGGTTTAATTTATACCACTGTGCATATACTTGATATTCAATAAAAGTCCTAAATAATAAAATTGCATAAAATCCCCCGAAAGGAGACCAATGTATTGTGTTGCCATGGGAATGTAGTTTCACGGGCCCAGCAAACAGCTCAGTAAATTCTATGTAGACTTGATTTTGTGCCATTGTCTACACTGTAATACAATACTTAAAAGTAGTTTATAATCATTGTAGGACTTCAGCAATTGGTGCCTTGGGATATACAACGTTTTGTTTATTGCCCTGTGTAATTTACAGCTTTTGTTCTCTTTCTTTTTTCACTTCTTTTCTGTACTGATTATCCGACTGCTGCCTTTCACTGGAGAATCCTACCTGCCTCCTCCTGTATAATTTAACGTCATTGGGGGTCATTTTGACTTTGGATGTTAATGTAAAATGGTCGATATTGATTCAACCACCCATTATACATCTCTCCAGATTTTCATTTCCATAGTGGACCTTCTCCAGCCAAGAAAGAGGTTGGTAACCTGTTCAAAGTTCTCTACAAATGCTTTTCTGTGGCCAGTTACTAAGAGGTGTGTGATAGTGATCTGCGGTGATGGCCATTGATTTCAGCTGTCTCTCCTGTGGGAAGCACCTGAGAGATCATTTTAACAATAGTGTAAAATTGGTGACAGCGAATTGGCAGCCCATTTTAGATCTCTCCCAAAAATCAGGAGAAATGTAAAACATGCAATTGATTCATTATCAATTGTTTTGCATTATCGCCCAAAATCAAAATTACCCCCAGGAGGTGGGAATTTGAGGCTTTAAAAAAAAATGTTGCACAATTTTTTTTCTTAAAATCTATGATATAACATCCGGGGTTTTAACTGTTTTAACTTTAACTGAATGATATAGTAGGTTGGCTGCATAGAACAGTGTGCTATGTGTTAAGTGAACCATTACAAATACACTAAGAACAAAAATCCATTTAAAAGCTGTAAGTAACTTATTGCAAATAAAAATAGCATAAATTATTTAACCCCAAATTCAATACAGTCTTTTTACTAAAACTGTTAGCATCCACAAATCAGTCATGAATGTTATTTACTTGAACTAATTCAGCACATTCCTATACTGATAGCACTTGCTATAGTCTACTTAACCTGCAATACATCCAAAATGTTGGCACTTAGTGCCTTCCCAATATAAAGGAAGATATTTGGGAAATGGTGACATTCCATAACTATAACATCTGAGAAATCTTGCTTTGTGCCAACGGAGAAAATGTAATCATTTCAGTTAATAGAATCAATGCACAGAAGATAAATTGGCAACAAATCCATGACTTTACCAGCAACTATTAAAATAGTAAACCTGATACACAGATTAAGGCTAATCCCCATGGTTACGAATAAGAACATCCTACTGTATTTGTTTTACTGTCAAAGACTTGAGCAATTGTGGCAGTAAATTGGCTTTCTTAACAGTGATTAACGCAGTCTTTTCCAGGCTGAAACGTACTTTTTAAGTAGGGCTTTTTTAATACCCTGCTGTTATAGCCAAGTTTCTCAGTTGGGAAACTGTTAGACCATGTTTCAAAAACGTGTACAATTAATTGACTGTGTCCCTACTTTACCCTTTTATGAGTTTTTTGTACATTATGTTTTCTGAATGTTTATAAATAAGTGCCTATAAAACCACAATAGGCCAAAAGTAACGCTCCAACAGCATTGTAATACCAATGATGAAAGATTCATATTGTAAAACCCAATTTGGAAGCAGTTAGTCAACATCTGTCTTATTTTTATTTGAAGGATACCTCCCTCTGCTATCCCCCTCTCTCCACTCCCTCCAATATGCACTACTGCAACCAGAAAGAGAGGAAGGAAAGCAGATTTGAGGTTTTCTTTGCTTCCACACTTGATCAGTGTGTAAATGAGTGGGAGAACCCGAGAGAACATATAACATCGAGTTTTCTCCTCTCCTTCCGTGTGAGGAAGTTATTGGTTTCTCGTTGATATGTCCCACAGTGCTGTGGGTGAGATTGCAACCTCATAATAGGGCCCAAGTTTCCCCAGGAGTTGCTCCGTTTTTTTTTGAGCAACTAGATTTTTTTGAAGTAACTTAAAAATCACAATTCTCCCCATTTATTTTGCTCCAGTGTAAATGAGTTAGTTAGATTTTATTTTTATTTAGTTTTTTTTTCAAAAGGGGGCGTTACCAGCCATTTACGCCTGTTTTAGCCATTTAAGCAAGGTTAGCTAGCTAAAAGTTTTTCCAAACTAACTTAGGCCAGCGTATATGTCCGCTCAGAAAAACCTTGCGGTGAATTAAGAAATCAGCGCAGGTAGCCAGAGATAAGTGGGGGAAGGGAAGTGTAGTAGCAATCTTAGCCAAAATGGATCCTAGAAATTGCTATTTTTTCATGTGAAAGCATGTGATTGAACAAGTGTTCCTTTTACCAAAGAGTTACATTAACTAGTTTGTATATTAAACTGAGACACGGGGGGGGCGGGGGCGGTGCGGAGAGACATGGGGCGGGAAAGCAGCGGCCGGCCTGTGCGGCAGGCCACTCGGCCTGGGATAGGGGTGGCGAGCATCGGAACGCACTGGGAGGGCGACGAGCTACTGCGCATGCACGCAGACTCCATTGCACATGCGCACAGCTGCCGGCACTGTTTTCGGCGCGGGGCTGTTGCTCCGCCCTGCACTCAAACAGAAACACTACACCAGGACCAGGGAGACACAGAAGAGCTGTCAGAATACGCAGTAAGTTTTTTGGCGTCGTTTTGAGCGCACAAAGTTGGAGCATCTCATGTTAGTGCGCCAGAAAAACGGGTTGGGAAAACTTGGGCCCATAGAGTGTGCATTGAACCTATATGGCCTAACATAAATGGGGCAACATATTGAAGTCACAATCTGCTACATTAATGAATGACGTACTTCACACTTAAGAAGGTTTATGATCTTTTATTATGTTATAAAAACATGAGCGTCTACTGTTGGTGATATTAATAGTTGGTTAAAGCGTAAATAAATGGGTGAGTGCCAGCATTAAAATAGACAGAGATATGCCACATGAATGTTTTAAACATTTGTCTGCTAATACAGGAACTGTAATTTCTAGACTTAATTTTCTTTCTGCACAAGGTTCATTGTACTTGAGTGCCAAAAGCACTTTTGACATTTTCAAAGTATAATTCGATTTTAAAGTATAACGCTACTCAATCCAAACCATTAAATATTTTACAAATAAAATAAACAACTGCAAATGCTAGAAATCTAAAACAAAAACAGAAAATGCAGGAAAAATACAGCAGAGGCATCAGCATCTGAAAACTGAAAAATAAGCAAGCAATTTAGTAAAGAGGGAGGCACAATAAATACTCGAGTCACGGAGAGAAAGTTAATAGGTTGAATGACCGGCAGATAAAAAGTAGGAGACCATTAGATGATCTAAGCAATTGTCTAAGTAAGGCAATAACAAGACAATAAAAGAATACTCAATTAACTAACATAGTGGAAAGGGAAACACAAGGAAAATGGCAACAACAACAACTTGTATTTATATTGGTTTAGGCAGGGAGTTCCAGAGCTTGGCGCCTAGGCAACAGAAGACATGGCCACCAATGGTTGAGTGATTACAATTGGGGAAGCTCAGGAGGGAAAAATTAGAGGAGCGCAGACATCTCCGGGGTTGTAGGGCTGGAGGAGATTACAGTGATAGGGAGGGGAGAGGCCATGGAGATATTTGAAAATAAGAATGAGAATTTTGAAATCGAGGTGTTGCTTACCTGGAAGCCAATGTAGGTCAGCGAACACAGGGGTGATGGGTGAATGGGACTTGATGCGAGTAAGGATACGCCGAGTTTTGGATCACCTTTAGTTTACATAGGATCGGAGTGTGTTGGAATAGTCAAGGCTAGAGGTAACAAAGGCATGGATGAGAGCTTCAGCAGCAGATGAACTAAGGCAAGGGCAGAGACGGGCGATGTTACAGATGTGGAACTAGGTGGTCTTAGTTATGCTGCGGACATGTGGTCGAAAGCTAATTTCAGGGTCAAATATGTCACCAAGGTTGCGAACAGTCTGGTTCAGCCTCAGACAGGAGTTGGGGAGAGGAATCAAGTCAGTGTCTAGGGAACGTAGTTTGTGGTGGGGACCGAAAACAATGACTTCGGTCTTCCCAATATTCAATCGGAGAAAATTGGATGTTTGACAATTTAGAGACTGTGGAGCGGTCGAGAGAAATGGTTGTGAAGTAGAGCTGGGTATCATCAGTGTACATGTGGAAACTGACACTGTGTTTCCGCATGATGTTGCAAGGGGCAACATGTAGATGAGAAATAGGAGGGGGCAAAGGATAGATCCTTGGGGGATACCAGAGGTAAAGATGCAGGGGTGGGAAGAGAAACCGTTGCAGGTGATTCTCTGGCTATGATTAGATAGATAAGAATAGAACCAGGCAAGTGCAGTCCCACCCAGCTGGACAGCAATGGAGAGACGTTGGAGAAGGATAGAGTGGGCAACCATGTCAAAGGCTGCAGACAATTCAAGAAGGACAAGGAGCGATAGTTTGCCTTTGTCACAATCACAAAGGATATCATTTGTGACTTTGATGTGAGCTGTTTCAGTACTGTGGCAGGCACGGAAAGCGGATTGGAGGGATTTAGACTTGGAATTGTGGGAAATATGGGCACAGATTTGGGAGGTGAGAACATGTTCAAAGACTTTGGAGAGGAAAGGGAGGTTGGAGATGGGCAGTAATTTGCAAGGACAGAGGGATTGAGGGTTGTTTTTTTGAGTAGAGGGGTGATGACGGCAGCTTTGAGGGAGAGGGGGACAGTTAATAATGTCAGCTAACATGGAAGCCAGAAAAGGAAGTTGGATGGTCAGCACTTTGGTGGGAATAGGGTCAAGGGAGCAGGAAGTGGGTCTCATGGACAGGATGAGCTCGGAAAGGTCATAAGGGGAGATTGGAGAGAAACTGGATAAAGATGTGAGGTCAGGGGGCGTCCTTAGAGGAAGTTTGACCTGGTGGGCTAGGGGAAAGAAGGGAAGAGGCAGAGGCAGCTGAATGGATGGTCTCAATCTTAGAGACAAAGAAGTCCATGAGCTTCTCACACTTATTGTTGGAGGTGAGGGCAGAAACTGGGGAGAGGGGTTTAAAAAAAATGGTTAACAGTGGAGAATGGAATCTGGGGTTTATCTTTACATTCTGGAATAGTGAGCGATTTTGGCAGACGAGAGCCGGACCCGATAATGCTTTATGTGGTCCAGCCAGATTTGGCGGTGAATGGCTAAACCAGTTGTCCGTTATATCCGTTCAAGTCTATGTCCCTTGGACCTAAGGAAGCGAAGATCAGGGCTGTACCAGGGGGAACGGCCAGGGTGAGAAAGGAACAAGGGCATCAAAGGTGGTGGGAGTGCGATTGAGCAGATCGGTAGCTGCAGAGATGTCATGGTGAATGGAGGGTCAAAAGCTGGACAGTTAGTAGTTGATAAATGCAGTTGTAAGAGAGTTGGGAGAGAGTTTTTTCCAGGGGCGGACACAGAAGGAGGTAGGGTTGGGGGTGGACGGGAGGGGGTCGGTTGATTTACTAAAATGGTACCAGGGATAAAAGACTTCAGTTCAAAATCATGAATGGTTTTGATAGAGTGAATAAGAAGAAAGTGTTTCCAGTGGCAGGAGGGTCGGCAATCACAGGACATAAATTTAAGGTAATAGGCAACCTGAGGCAACGTGAAGGAACAACTTTTTACGCAACGAGTTATGATCTGGAATGCACTGCCTGAAAGGATGGTGGAATTAGATTTAATAATACCTTGCAAGAGGAATTATATAAATACTTGAAAAAGAAAATGTTAAGTTATAGGGAAAAAACAGGGGAATGGAACTAAATGGATTGCTCTTTCAAAGAGCCAGCACAGGCAAGATGGGCCAAATGGCATTCTTTTGCGTTGTATTATTCTATTATTCTATGCTTAATATAAGATAGTTACTGAAAATTCAGTAGGAAATTTGGGAGAAATTTCTTTACCCAAAAAGCAGTTAGACTGTGGAACTCGCTACCACAAGGTGTAGTTGAGGCGAATGGTATAGATGTATTTAAGGGGAAGCTAGATAAGCACATGACGGAGAAAGGAATCGAAGGGGTGGGAGGAGGCTCTTAGGGAACATAAACACCGAAATAGACCCGTTGGACCGAATTGCCTGTTTCTGTGCTGTAGATTCTGTGTAACACTATTCAAGTGGACATAAAGTTCTCATAACAAGGAACAGCAGGGGAGTTCTCCTGGTGTCATGACCAACATTTATTCCTTAACTAACACTCCAAAGCAGATTAACTCTTCACTGATCTCATTGCTGTTTGTGAAACCTTGCTGTGTGCAAATGTACCCATAGAATAATGATTTCACTTCAAAAGTAGTTAATTGACTGTGAAGCTCTTTGTGACATCTTGCTGTAACAAGTGGTTGAATTTTAAGGTGGAAGAGGTTTGGGTGCAGTTGCGGGGGGCGTTAAAACCGGCGAATTGACAGCGTGTCGGGAAGCCGGCTCCAACCTGCTGAGTTCTGCATTTGACTCCCGTGCTAGGCTGTCTGGACGCAAACCCCTTGGGAGAGGTGGGTTCTCAATTACCATATGCTAATCGCTCAATTAGAGCAACATTGACACACTATTTTAATTTTAACGCCTGGTCCTCAGGTTTCCTGAAACTTGCCTGTGAAACCAAGGTGAATAAAAGGCGGCAATTGAGGGGGCTGAATCAATCTCAGGGAAAGATGCCAATAAATAGTCCACACTTAGCTGCTTTCTTACCTTTTTTTTATTCATTATGAGATGTGGGCATCGCTGGCAAGGCCAGCACTTAATGCCAATTTCTTATTGCCCTTGAGAAGGTGGCGGTGAGCCGCCTTCTAGAAATGGTGCAGTCAACATGGTCAAGGTACTCCCACAGTGCTGTTGGGGAGGGAGTTCCAGGCTTTTGACCCAACAACGATGCAGGAACGGCATTACATATGTCAGGATAGTGTGTGACTTAGAGGGGAATTTGCAGGTGATGGTATTCCCATGCGCCTGCTGCCCTTGTCCTTTTCTAGGTTGCAGACGTCGCAGGTTTAAGAGGTGCTGCCGAAGAAGCCATGGCGAGTTGCTGCAGTGCATCCTATAGATGGTACACACTGCAGCCACGGTGCGCCAGTGGTGGAGGGACTGAATGTTGAAGGGGGTGGATAGGGTGCCAATCAAGCGGGATTGGCATTGTCCTGGATGGTGTCAAACTTCTTGAATGTTGTTGAGCTGCAATCATCCAAGCAAATGGAGAGTATTCTATCATACTCCTAACTTGTGCCTTGCAAATTTGTGTAGAATGGGCCTATACTCTCTGGAGTTTAGAAGAATGAGAGCTGATCTCATTGAAACATACAAGATTCTGAAGGGGATTGACAGTATAGATGCTGAGAGATTGTATCCCCTGACTATACTGTCTAGAACGAGGAGAGACAGAGATGAGGAGGAATTCTTCACTCAGAGGGTTGTGAATCTTTGGAATTCTCTACTCCAGAGGGCTGTGATTGCTGAGACTCTGAATATATTCAAAGCTGTGATAGCTAAGTTTTTGGAGTTTAGGGGAATAAAGGGATATGGAGATCGGGCAGGTAAATGGAGTTGAGGTCAATGATCAGCCATGATCTCATTGAATGGCGGTGCAGGTTTGAGGAGCCAAATGGCCTATTCCTGCTTCTATTTCTTATGTCTTGTGTCTTATGAAAGACTTTGTGGACTTAGAAGGCAAGGCACTCACCGCAGAATACCCAACCTCTTACCTGCTCTTGTTGCCACAATATTTATGTGATTGGTCCAGTTAAGTTTCTGGTCAATGGTGACCCCCAGAATGTTGATGATGGAGGATTTGGCAATGGTAATGCCATTAAATATCAGGGGAAGGTGGTTAGAATCTGACTTGTAGGAGATGGTCATTGTCTGGCACTTGTTTGGTGTGCATGTTACTTGCCACTTATCAGTACAAGGTTGAATGCCGTCCAGGTCTTGGTGCATGTGGGAATGGACTAGTTCATTACCTGAGGAGTTGCGAATGGAATTGAACACTGTGCAATCATCAGCAAACATTCCCACTTCTGGCCTTATAATGGAGAGAAGGTCATTAATGAGGCAGCTGAAGATGGTTGGGCCTTGGTCACTGTCCTGAGGAACTCCTGCAGCAATGTCAGCGGGCATAGTATAAATCAGGAAATTAAAGGAGCATGTAACATGGCAATCATGGGGGACTTAAATCTAGATATAGACTGGGAAAATCAAATATGCAGTAATAGTGTGGAGGACAAATTCATGCAATGTTTACAAAATGGTTTTCCAGATCAATATGTTGAGGAACCAACTAGGGAACAGGCTATTTTAAATCTAGTATTATGCAATGAGAAAGGGTTAATTAATAACCTTGTAGTAAAGAGGCCTTTAGGGAAGAGTGACCATAATATATAGAATTTTATATTGAGTTTCAAAATGAGTTAGTTTAATCCAAAACTAGGGTCTTAAATCTAAACAAAGCAAACTACGTAAGTATGAAGGACGAGTTGGCTAAGGTAGATTGGGAAACTATATTAAAAGGTATGACAGTCGACAAACAATAGCTCACATTTAAAGAATTAATACATAATTTACAACAAACATACATTCCTTTAAGGCACAAAAACCCGACAGGAAAATTGGTCCAACTGTGGCTAACAAGAGAAGTTAAAGATAGTATTACATCAAAGGAAGAAGCTTATAATTTTGGCAAAAAGAGCAGTGAGCCTGTGGATTGGGAGGATTTAGAATTCAGCAATGTAGGACCAAGAAATTGATCAAGAAAGGGAAAATAGAATATGAGAGTAAACTAACGCGAGACATAAAAACAGAGGGTAAAAGATTCTATAGGTATGTAAAAGGGAAAAGATTAGCAAAAGTAAATGTGGGTCCCTCACAAGTAGAGACAGGAGAAATTATAATGGGAAATAAGGACATGGCAGAAAAATTAAACAAATACTTTGCGTCTGTCTTCACAGAAGAAGATACAAAAAACCTTCTGGAAATAGTGGAGAACCAAGGCTCTAGCGAGAATGAGGAACTAAAATAATTAGAATTAGTAAAAAAATAGTATTGAGAAGTTAATAGGACTAATAGCCGATAAATCCCCTGGACCTGATGGCCCACATCCTAGGGTTTTGAAAGAGGTGGCTATAGAAATAGTGGATGCATTGGTTGTCATCTTCCAAAATTCCATAGATTTTAGAATGGTTCCTGCAGATTGGAAGATAGCTAATGTAACCCCACTATTTAAGAAAGGAGGGAGAAAGAAAATGGGGAACTAAACACCAGTTAGCCTGACATCAGTCATAGGGAAAATGCTAGAATCTATTATTAAGGATGTGGTAACTTATTAACTTAGAAAATAATAAGAGGATTGGGCAGAGTCAATACGGAGTTATGAAAGGGAAATCTTGTTTGACAAATCTGTTAGAGTTTTTTGAGGTTGTAATGAGTAGAATAGATAAGGGGGAACCAGTGGATGTGGTATATTTGGATTTTCAGAAGGCATTCAATAAGGTGCCACACAAGAGGTTATTAAACAAAATTAGGGCTCATGGGATTGGGAGTAATATACTAGCATGGATTGAGGATTGGTTAATGGACAGAAAACAGTGAGTAGGAATAAACGGGTCATTTTCGGGTTGGCAGGCTGTAACTAGTGGGGTGCCGCAAGGATTGGTGCTTGGGCCCCAGCTATTCACAATCTGTATCAATGATTTGCAAAGGGGATCAAATGTAATATATCCAAGTTTGCTGATGATACAAAGCTAGTGGGAATATAAGATGTGAGGAGGATGCAAAGAAGCTTCAAGGGGCTATCGACAGGCTAAATGAGTGGGCAAGAATATGGCAAATGGAATATAATGTGGAGAAATGTGGAGTTATCCACTTCGGTTGGAAAAATGGAAAAGCAGAGTATTTTTTAAATGGTGAGAGATTGGGAAATGTTGGGTTTCAGAGGGAACTGGTGTCTTTATACACGAATCACTGAAAGTTAAACTGCAGGTACAGCAAGCAATTAAAAAAGCAAATGGTATGTTGGCCTTTATTAGAAGCGGATTTGAGTATAAGAGAAAATACATCTTATTGCAATTATATAGGACCCTGGTGAGACTGCACCTGGAGTATTGTGTACAGTTTTGGTCTCCTTGCCTAAGGAAGGATATATTTGCCATAGAGAGAGTGCAACAAAGGTTCACCAGACTGATTCCTGGGATGGGAGGATTGTCATATGAGAAGAGATTGAGTAGACTAGGCCTATATTCTCTAGAGTTTAGAAGAATGAGCGGTGATCTCATTGAAACATACAACATTCTTACAGGGCTTGACAGGGTAGATGCAGGGAGGATGTTTCCTCTGGCTGGGGAGTCTAAAACTAGGGATCACAGTCTCAGAATAAGGGGTCGGCCATTTAGGACTGAGATGAGGAGAAACTTCTTCAATCAGAGGGTGGTGAATCTTTGGAATTCTCTACCCCAGAGGGCTGTGGATGCTCAGTCTTTGAGTATATTCAAGACAGAGATCGATAGATTTTTGAATAATAATGGAATCAAGGGATATGGGGACAGTGCAGGAAAGTGGAGTTGAAGTCGATGATCAGCCATGATCTTATTGAATGGCGGAGCAGGCTAGAGGGGTCGAATGGCCTACTCCTGCTCCTAATTCTTACATTCTTATGTCTTGGGGCCCCCAGGAGGAAACCGATATGGATCATCCACTCGGCACTTTTGGCTGAAGATGGTTGCAAACGCTTCAGCCTTATCTTTTGCACTTGCGTGCTAGGCTCCGCCATTATTGAGGATGGGGATGTTCATGGAGCCTTAGTTGTTTAATAGTCCACCACCATTCACAACTGGATGTGGCAGGACTGTAGAGTTTTGATCTGATCGTTGATTGTGAGATTGCTTTGCTCTGTTTATTGCATGCTGCTTCTGCTGTTTAGCAAGCACGTAGTACTGTGTTGTAGCTTGCCTAGGTTGGTACCTCATTATTACATGTGCCCGGTGCTGCTCTTGCCATGCTCTTCTGCAGTCCTCATTGAACCAGATTTGGTCCCCTAGCTTGATCATAATGGTAGAGTGAGGGATATGCTGGGACATGAGGTGAATGATTGTGATGGAATATAATTCTGCTGCTGCTGATGGCCCATGGTGACTCATTGAGGCCAAGTTTTGAGCTGTTGGTTCTCTTACCACCTGCTGCAGGCCGAGTCTAGCAGCTTGGTCCTTCAGCTGGTGTTGAACATGGAGGAGTACTGATTCATCAGCTGAGGTAGGGCGGTAGGTGGTAATCAGCAGGTTTCCTTGCCCATGCTTGACCTGAAGCCATGAGATTTCATGGGGTCCGGAGTCAATGTTAATGACTCCCAAAACAGAGCCTCCCGACTGTATACCAATGTGCCATCACCTTGCCGGTGTGACAGGACCTACCCAGGGATGGTGATGGAGGAGTCTGGGACATTGGCTGAAAGGTATGATTATATGAGGCTGTTGCTTCACTAGTCTGTGGGACAGCTCTCCCAATTTTGGCACAAGTCCCCAGAAGGTAGTGAGCAGGTTCGATTGAGCTAGCTGTGCCGTTGTCGTGTCCATAGCCGGTGCCGGGTGGTCTGTCCAGTTTTATTCTTTATGTTTGTCGTAGCAATTTGTTACAACTGAGTGTCTGTCTTGCTAGGCCATTTCAGTGGGCAGTTAAGAGTCAACCACATTGCTGTTGGGTCTGGAGTCACTTAAAGGTCAGACCAGGTAAGGATGGCAGATTTCCTTCCCTAAAGGACATTAGTGAACCAGATCGGTTATTATGACAATCCGGTAGTTTCGTGGTTACCATTACTGACACTAGCTTTTTATTCCAGATTTATTTAATTAAGTGAATTTAAATTACCCCAGCTGCCATGATAGGATTTGAACTCCTGTCTCTGGATTATTACTCCAGGCCTCTGGGTTACTAGTCCAGTAATTAAACTACTATGCTGCTGTTCCTAGCTGATACAAGCGGGTTTTTTCACAGTTCTTTTGCTGAGAGGTTATTTTGTACAATTCAGAGGTTGCTTTCTACACTTTAGAGGTTTGCTCTATCACATGAGGATGTGTGACTCTTATGCTGCCTTAGATTGGACCTCGGATGAGGACCAAGATGACTAGCAACAGCACCCGCAGCAGCCTGCTGCTCACAGACCTGTAGCTGTACAGCACAGAGGGGATCAGCAGAGAGAAGCAGTCGCAGGAGGCAGTACCAAGAAAACAGGGTCTACAGTAAGAGGATCAATTTCCTTGACATGCTTGAACAGCAGTGTCTCAGGAGGCTCAGGATGTCACATCAGGTGTTGTCTGACATCTGCAGCCTCCTAGTGAGGACACCTCTCCCTGCTGGACCTGGGGGCCACGCGATACCAGTGGCTGTCAAGGTTACTGCCGCCCTCAACTTTTTTGCTTCCAGATCCTTCCAGGGCTCTGCCGCAGATATATCCAGGATCTCCTAGTCGGCTGCCCACAAATGCATAAAACAGGTCACTGATGGGTCGCCAGGGTCTGCAATTATGTCAACTTTGCCACTGATGATGCCAGTTAGAATGAGCGGGCGCTCAGCCTCACGTCTCTAGCTGGCTTCCCACAGGTGCAGGGCACCATTGAGTGCGCACATGTGTCAATCAGGGCACCCCCAGCTGTTGCCCCTGGCTGGAGAGTCTAGAACTAGGGCTCATAGTCTCAGGATAAGGGGCAGCCATTTAGGACTGAGATGAGAAGAAATTTGTTCACTTAGAGGGTTGCGATTCTTTGGAATTCTCTACCCCAGAGGGCTATGGATGTTCAGTTGATGAGTATATTCAAGACTGTGATCACTAAATTTTTGGCCATTAAGAGAATCATGGGATATGGGGATAGGGTGTGAATGTGTAGTTGAGGTAGAAATTTAGCCATGATCTTATTGAAAGGCGGAGTAGGCTCGAGGAGCGATAAGGCCCGCTCCTACTCCTATTTCTTATGTCTTATGTAGAACAAACAGGAGTATTCGTAAACCGCAAGGGCCTTCACTTCATCAATGTGCAGCTGAGAAAAATGTTTATGCAAATATGCACAAGATTCCTGGGCAGCTGCCACAATGCTTTAGTTCAGCGGTAGACTAAGTGGAGTGCATTTTGTGAGGGCGAGGGATGACATTGCATAAAGATGCAGGTGCGTGGAAGTGGTGGATGGATAGATGGGGATGTGTGGAAGTGCATAGCAAGAGGATAGGTGCACCTGCAAGGTAAGTGGGTGTGCCAAGTGATGTCAAGCCTAATCCAGCACAAGGCAGAGTGAGGGGGTGGGGTCATGCGCACAGTGGGATGTAGTTTAATGTGTCACTGTACTCATCTTTCCTGACTTGTTTAGGTCATTAAAGCACTAAATCCAGGAATGTGGCACCACGCTCCTACTGCTGACCTCCGATAACTCCAAGCTCTAAGCTGCAGGTTTCTTCCTCCCGTTGGTAGGGAAGACTATCTCACTCTGTCTCCTCACGGCTCCCAGCAGCACATCCAGGGAGGCATCACTGAAATGATGCACAGCCTTTGCCTGTCTGGAGTCCATTATGACACTTCCCAACTCCAAACCCTTCAAATTGCATGTTGGGAATGCACCTTTAAATACTGGAGCTGAAATCGCGTTTTGCAGATCCACATCATGCCCACTGCTGCTGATTGGATGGTAAAATTATAATGACATGGCTGAGTTAAAAAGCCACAGACAGACGTGTTGCACTTACTTCTGGCTTTCCCGTGTGCTATCGGACCCCCCACCCTATTCACAGTGTGCTGCAGATCTAAAATTGAGGCCAAGCACACTTCTTTCAAAGATCCCACAATGGCACCACCAATGGAAACCTTTAGCATTGAAGCATGTACATCAGGGTTAATTGTAGATGCAGACTGCAGGCTTTCTGTATCTCCTGCACTGGCTGTTGATGTGCTGCACTGGTAGTACTTACTCAACTAAGGAAGCACTTTCCATGGGCCACATCAACAACCAGCATACAAATGATCACAGCACACAGCAGAACATAGTACAACAACAAAGTCAACAAAGTATATAGCACCTTTAATGTAGTATATCATCGCAAGTCACTCACAGAAGCAATATCATACAAAATTTGATAACAAGTCACAAAGAAATAAACAAAAGACTAAAAGTTGGTCAAAGAGCTAGGTGCTGAAGAGCATAGCAAAGGAGGAGAGAAAGGTGGAGAGGTTTAGGTGAGAATTCCAGAGCTTAGAGCCAAGGCAACTGAAAGCACTGCCATCAATGGTGGATTGAAAGAAATCGAGGATGCTCAAGAGGCTAGAATTGGAGGAGTGCGAGGATCTTGGCAGGTTGTAGGGCTGGAGGAGATTACAGAAATAGGGAGGGGTGAGGCCATGGAGGGATTTTAACATAAGAATGCAAATTTTTAATTTGAGGTGTTGCTAGACTAGAAGCAAATGTAGGTTAGTGAGCACAAGAGTGAACAGGTCTTGGTGCAAGTCAGGATACTGGCTGCAGAGTTTTGGCTGAGCTCAAGTTTACGGAGGGTGGAAGATGGGATGTCGGCCAGGAGAGCATTGGAATAGTGAAGTCTAGAAGTAACACAAGCTTGAGGGTTTCAGCAGCAGATGGGCTGAGGCAGGGGCAGAGACGAATGATATTGTGGATATGGAAGTAGGTGGTCTTGGTGATGTAGAGGATATAGAACCGGAAGCTCAGTGCAAGGTCAAATAGGAAGCCAAGGTAGCGAATAGTCTGGTTCAGTCTCGGCAGTGGCCAGGGAGGGGGATGGAATTGATGGCGAGGGAGTTTATGGCAAAGGCTGAAGATAATGGTTTTGGTCTTCCCAATATTTACTCAGAGTTTCAAACACAAACAAATATTAACTCATTTCTAATATTCTTTACACACTGTCATCTTTCATTACATAGAAAATAAAGAATTAGTTGTTCAAAAGTCAACTTAACATACACATATGGCCAGAATTTTCCATACTTTGGCCGGTCCGGTGTGGCTTGTGACGGTCCTGGTCATGACCCCGCTGCTGGCTCCATCCCACTGTACAAAATGACCTTTTCTTGATGGGACCTGTTAAACCTGCCAAGCGTGATACCTAGACCAATTCGATGAAGCGGGTTTGGTGACGTCACTCATGATGTGTTTTAAACTGGGATCCTTGAAAGGACAATGCCCACATTACATTTTAAGTTTAATCTAACATAGTGTCTGATAAATCTTTACGGTACAATAATATCTCAAAAGTGATATATGAATGAGAAATAAATATTTAAATAAAACTATCATTAAGTAGTATGACTCCATCTACAAATACGATCAAGAACATAATTTAAAAAGTACATTAATTGGGAAGTTATTGGTGCTTTAGTCACAATTCTATATACTTTTGTATCAGTAACTGGTACAAATAAAAGATGTGTGTGTACAGGTAATACATAAAATGAATCAGATTTTAATTGTAATTGGAAAGGTTTGGATTTCCAATCTTATGCAAGTTCAGTGGAAGAGCTGCGGAATTGCTGGCAAACAGTGTAAGTGGTGATTACAGTGTATTTCTGGGATTTCTGCAGATCTTCCTTTGAAGTTAGCAATGGATAAGTGAGAGAACCTCTGCAGAAATTCACCCTAAAGTCTCAAACTGAAAAATTTAATTAGTCATATTCAGGGACTGATAGCAAATTGAACCAGTGGAATGAGTGATGAGAATGAAATTATTACAGTTGATGACTTGATTTAATTTGTAACTGGATAATCACAGTATACTGTGAGAAAAACCTGACCAGAAACAACACAAAAATTATTCAAATGGTATATATAATTTTTTATAGTGCAGATCAATTCACTGTAATTACTGGTCAATTGGAAGGCAACAGCCGAGAAAGACCATTGAAAAATGTACATTTTCCAGTAGCTTTTCAAGTAGAACAGAATCTCCATCAATATTTTGGCTGATGTAATCAACATGTTTTTATTTTGGTTTGTTTTCCATGCTGTCAAGTAATCAGCTGGAGCAAAAGCCACGGAACTCACGCCTCAGATTGACAGACGTGGTTCCTGAGCTGTGTGAATCCCGTGACCATGCAGGGAAATTTAAAAAGTGGGGGGAGGGGAAAGGCCCCTAAGTGCCTGTAACGTGCCTCATAATGATTTCAGTTGGGACCCCCGCCACTGCAGGTCGGGTCGGCTCCACGATGACAGACACGCCTTTGGGAAAGGCGCATGGGAGCGAGTTGACAGCGGGTTCTTGATACGCTGCCAAAAGATAACAACTTTCCCACCCAACCCGCCACCAATCGTGCCCGGAACCACCATGGAAAATTCAGCCCAGGTAGTTCTCTGCGCTAAATTTATTGATAAAGCAAATTATTGTTTTGGCATTATGAAGTGATTTAGCAATCTGGTGCTCCCAGCGGAGAGCAGCACTCACGGGGACTGCATTATGGAACTATCCCGGCTGAGTGCTCCCGATTTCCCAAGATGGATTTTCTGTGAGTGCTGCAATGCACTGGGGGTGCTGAATCGTGAATGACCTCTTAGAAATATAAGCCAATAGAAAGCAACAGTGCCCAATTGCAGATCTCAGTGGAAGACCCAGCTAGCACCCTGCCAGCAGTGGGTCATCTCTTGTTGGTGGCTGGGGGACAGCATTGCTCTCCTGCGCTTCCACAGCCTGGAGCTGTTTATCATCCATGTCCATGGGGATGCCTCTGCCCATAGCAATATTGAGCAGGAGAGAGCCTACAACTATAATTTTGCACACCCTTTCTTGGGGCATGTTGTAAGATGTTCCCTCCTCCCCCTGCAAAAAATAAAAATCTCTAAAATGTTGATTTAGCACACAAAATGTCAAATGATCTGATTGGGCTTTATTGGTACCACTGTAGAATTTGTGTATGACGACATTGGCAAATTAAACGGACATCGATCTTTTCAGGTTTCTGATTTTCCTATTGTTGCATTTGGGAATCAAAGGTTAGCTGCATGCAGCACCAAGAGGAAAATCGGGTAGGGCAGATTGCACATGTACAATAAACATACTTCACTTTCTGCCCATTAAATAAAATGGATGGTAATTTGGGTGATCTTCATTATGCATGAGTTTTTCTCCCTGCCAAGTTTTTTTCTGCGTGTAACACCCATTTGATTCTTCATGCTAGTGCAAAATTTGCACCAAATGGTTTTGTCCCACATCATTCTTTCTGGCGGGCCTCCTGGCCCCTGTGGGTAGAAGACTCTCTTGCAGTGTTGACCCTTTGCACAAAGCTGGAGTGCTGTATGCGAAACCCTGGGTGCCTCTTCCCTGGCTTGCTGAGCCATTTGTGTTAGTGCTTTTCCCATATTTTGAGCTAAGGAAGGGAATTCAGCTTTAAGTGCTGAAGACTCCCATTTGGGTTTTCTTTTTAATGTAATTTTTTTTTAAAGGCAATAATGGCTGAAAAATGCATTTTTTCACTTCATTTTAATGTTTATTATTTCTGAAACCATTGCCCTTTTAATTCATTGCCGGTTTAATTTAACATAAATCTTAGTGAACTCCATAGCTTTGCTCCCAGAGGCTGTTATAAGCTGGAACGCCACTCCTGGATGGCAACTTCGACTGCTAGGCCTGGACTAACTCCGCCAGGACGGTGTCACACAGTAAGATAGCGCTGGGCTAAAGATCTTTAGCCCCCAGTGTGAATTTTTCCCTGGTAGCGCTTCATCCATTTTTAATGGCCGTTAACCCGATTTGCCGGTGGCCGGCAACTCTTGTGGTGGCCATGAATTTTTCCCCCTAAAATTTTAAGTGAAGTAGAGGAGGAGAGGGATCTTGTCGTACAAGATACACAGCTGATTAAAGGTGGTAGTGCAAGGTAATCACAAAAAAAAATACACAGTGGATGGCTTGAATATAAAGTGATGTAAACCGTTGTTGAAGCAGAGTCCATTTAAAAAAAAAGAAATGGATGGTTGCTTGGAAAGAAAGAAAATTAAAGCTGATGGGTGAGAAAGTGAGTGGGATTAGAGCTGGTGGCTCATGTGGAGAAAAACATTGGCGTAGATTTTATTTGCCGCCAAATGTTTCTGTGCTGTATTGTTTTATAATTCTATGACCCAATATGTTTGCTTGTTATTGGCGAAAAGTGATGGTAGTGCTGTTGAGATGCTCTGAGCATATTATGGAGCCATCACTTCATTTACATAATTTCAGGGTCTTAATGGACCGAGCACATTAAAGACACTGAGGCCCCAATATTAATGGGAAGGCGGGGAGGGTGCATTGAGCTTGGAAGCGCGTTTAACCTGGCAAAACCAGGGACTTGCAGGCCTTTCCGATCTTAACAGGGCCTCGTTTATCAAATGCTGCAGTTTCCTGTGCTGCAGCTGAGCAGATTGACAATCTGGTTGGGGTGTGGGAGGAGCAGGTGGCCCCAGCTAGGGACAGTCTCGGCCAGTTAGTAGTGGGGAAAGCCTGGAGCCACGTTCGGGAGGGGATGGGGAACATTACAATGATTGGGCCATGACCAGGAAGGTGGGGGAGTGTTACAATATTGGGGCCATGATCGGAAGGTGGGGGAGCATTACAATGATTGGGGCCATGATCGGGAAGGTGGGGAAACGTTACAATGATTGTGGCTGTGTTCGGGAGGGGATGGGGAGCATTACAGTGATTGGGGCCATGATCGAGAAGGTGGGGGAACATTTCAATGATTGGGGCCATGATCGGGAAGGTGGAAGAGCGTTACAATGATTGGGGCCATGATCGGGAAGGTGGGGGAACATTTCAATGATTGGGGCCATGATCGGGAAGGTGGAAGAGCGTTACAATGATTGGGGCCATGATCGGGAAGGTGGGGGAACATTTCAATGATTGGGGCCATGATCGGGAAGGTGGAAGAGCGTTACAATGATTGGGGCCATGATCGGGAAGGTGGAAGAGCGTTACAATGATTGGGGCCATGATCGGGAAGGTGGGAGAGCGTTACAATGATTGGGGCCATGATCGGGAAGGTGGAAGAGCGTTACAATGATTGGGGCCATGATCGGGAAGGTGGGAGAGCGTTACAATGATTGGGGCCATGATCGGAAAGGTGGGGGAACGTTGCAATGATTAGGGTCATGATCGGGAAGGTGAGGGAACGTTGCAATGATTAGGGTCATGATCGGGAAGGTGAGGGAACGTTGCAATGATTAGGGTCATGATCGGGAAGGTGGGAGAGCGTTGCAATGATTAGGGTCATGATCGGGAAGGTGGGAGAGCGTTGCAATGATTAGGGTCATGATCGGGAAGGTGGGAGAGCGTTACAATGATTGGGGCCATGATCGGGAAGGTGGGGGAGCATTGCAATGATTAGGGTCATGATCGGGAAGGTGGGAGAGCGTTACAATGATTGGGGCCATGATCGGGAAGGTGGGAGAGCGTTGCAATGATTGGGGCCATGATCGGGAAGGTGGGAGAGTGTTGCAATGATTAGGGTCATGATCGGGAAGGTGGGAGAGCGTTACAATGATTGGGGCCATGATTGGGAAGGTGGGGGAGCGTTGCAATGATTGGGGCCATGATCGGGAAGGTGAGGGAACGTTGCAATGATTAGGGTCATGATCGGGAAGGTGGGAGAGCGTTACAATGATTGGGGCCATGATTGGGAAGGTGGGGGAGCGTTGCAATGATTGGGGCCATGATCGGGAAGGTGGGAGTGCGTTGCAATGAGCGTTACAATGGGGTGCTGTGAACAGACCCAAGATCGGGTGGGGGGTCTGTCCAATGACATAATTGGACCCAATGTGGATATTTAAAGCAGGACCCCACTTCCTTCCTATGGGTGTCCTGCTCGCCTGCTAAAAAGAGCACTTTAATATGGGAACACAGTGGGAAGGAAGCAGGATTTGTGGAGGTAATTTTAATTGCCCATTTGCCCGGTTTCTGCCTGTTATGTATGTAATAACTTGATAGACTGAATACTGTAAACTCACTCAGGTGCAAACCTGGCTCAACTTTATTCGGGCCCAAAGTGCACGCATTACATGGTGGCTTCCTTTATATAGCTGACCCGCACACACCTGCGTACAGCTCAATGACCTCAGAGAGTGGCGCTCCCTGGTGGCTAGTAACCCCAAGTATACATACATGACAACATCCCCTTTCAAGATCTTAGTATCAGTCTTTTTACAAGTTAAGACAGTCCAGGGCTTTCCGCTCAAGAATTGATCGTCTCGGTTCAACTCCAGTTCTGGGCAAACGTTCTGAGTCAGTTAAGACTAGAGGCTGGGTAGCCGATCTGATGGGAGTGGCAATGACCATGTCAGAGCTTGAAAGTCCAGATTCATTGATGATGGCAGAGTCTTCTGATGAATGAATATAGGTTGGTTGGTCACTGATCATATCTTTCTCAACTTGTTCCAGTTCATCCTGCTGCAACTGTACAGGGTATTGGTGAGGCCGCACCTGGAGTACTGCGTGCAGTTTTGGTCACCTTACTTAAGGAAGGATATGGAGGGGGTACAGAGATGATTCACTCGGCTGATTCCGGAGATGAGGGGGTTACCTTATGATGATAGATTGAGTAGACTGGGTCTTTACTCGTTGGAGTTCAGAAGGATCTTATCAAAGCATTTAAAATAATGAAAGGGATAGAAAAGATAGAGGCAGAGAGGTTGTTTCCACTGATTGGGGAGACTAGAACTAGGGGGCACAGCCTCAAAATACGGGGGAGCCAATTTAAAACCGAGTTGAGAAGGAATTTCTTCTCCCAGAGGGTTGTGAATCTGTGGAATTCTCTGCCCAGGGAAGCAGTTGAGGCTAGCTCATTGAATGTATTCAAATCACAGATAGATAGATTTTTAACCAATAAGGGAATTAAGGATTATGGGGAGCGGGCGGGTAAGTGGAGCTGAGTCCACGGCCAGATCAGCCATGATCTTGTTGAGTGGCGGAGCAGGCTCGAGGGGCTAGATGGCCTCCTGTTCCTAATTCTTATGTTCTTATGTTCATCCGCGTGCCGCAGCTTTATCTGATCAACATGTTTCCCTGCATGTTTGCCCATTCTTGAGTCTGACAATAAACACTCTGTTACCCTCATTGGCCCTAACAGTACTGGCGGCCCACTTGGGACCTTGACCATAATTTAGCACATACACAGGATCATTAACAGAGTTGTCGCGTGACACAGCAGCACGATCATGATACCACTGCTGATTTTGACGTCTGTTTTCAACACGATTGTTCAAGTCAGGATGGACGAGAGAGAGCTTGGTCTTGAGACTTCTCTTAATCAAATTTAAGCAGGGGAGACCTGGTAAGCGTGTGGGGTCTTGTCCTGTAACTAAGCAATATGCATGACAAGCGAGTCTGCAGTGAACCCTGAGTTACACGTTTCATACTCTGCCTGATCATTTGAACAGCACGCTCTGCTTGACCATTAGAAGCAGATTTGAATGGTGCTGACCTCACATGTTTAATACCATTGAGTTTCTTGAACTTTTGAAACTCCAGACTTGGGAAGCAAGATCTGCTGTCGCTCACAACGATGTCAGGCAGACCATGAGTAGTAATCATGACACGAAGGCTCCCAGTGGTAGCTGTGGATGTACTGGATGACACGATTATACACTCTGTCCACTTGGAATATACATCCACCACAACAAAAACATCTTACCCTGGAAAGGACGCACAAAGTCGATGTGGATCCTCGACCATGGTTTGGATGGCCACGACCACAGACTCAGCTGAGGTTCCGCTGGTACTTTGCTTAGATGCATGCAAGTGTTGCACTGATGCACACATGATTCTAGATCAGTTTCGATTTCAACTTGGCAATGGCTTTCATCATGACAATACTGGGATGAGTGCTGTGTGGATCACGTACAAATTTCTCTCTGCCTTTCTTAGGCATAACAACACGATTACCCCACAGTAAACAATCTGACTGAATGGATAGTTCGTCTTTGTGACGGTTGTAAGGTTTGGTCGATTACACATTTCCATAGATGTAGCGGACCAATTACCACTAAGGACACAATGTTTTACAACCGATAAAACCGGGTCCTGTCTGGTCTAGGTCCTAACTTGTTGAGCAGTGACAGAGGTTCCTTCACTCCAAAAAGCATCCATAACTAACAGTAGATCTGCAGGTTGTGGCATCTCCACCTCCGGTGTGAGCAAAGGCAGACAGGTCAGTGCATCAGCACAATTCTCGGTGCCAGGTCTATGGCGAATGACATAATCATAGGCAGATAATGTCAGCGCCCACCTCTGGATGCGGGACGATGCATTGGTATTGATACCTTTGTTTTCTGAAAACAATGAAATGAGTGGCTTGTGATCCATTTTGAGTTCAAAACGAAGACCAAACCGGTACTGATGCATCTTTTTAACCCCATACACGCAGGCTAATGCTTCTTTTTCTACCATGCTGTAGGCTCTTTCCGCCTTTGACAAACTTTACGCAACAGGTTGTAGTTTACCCGACTTATTAGCTTGTTGGAGCATGCAGCCAACCCCATATGATGAAGCATCACAGGCCCAACTAGACGCTTACACGGACCATAATGTACCAGCAACTTGTTAGAGCAAAGTAGATTTGTAGCTTTCTCGAAAGCTCTACCTTGAGACACACACCAAACTCAGTTGTCGCCTTTTCTGAGCAGCAAGATCTGTGCTGTAAGACTCAATAATTCTATAACATTTGAATATTCATAGAATAATAACCCTTCCCATTTAGGTATGCCATAGGATTTATGATGCACAAGTGATATCATGTAGCCTTGAGCACTACACCCATTTCAGGTCACTGAGATACAAGGGAGACATTCAAGTGCCGGAGACAAAATGGAGAAGAGCCTTGAAACTGATCCTCAGTGTCAGAGGTCTGACGAAAAACTGGAGAATGTTACAGTTTTCAACCTTGGTAAGGAGGGATGTCATTTTAACCCCACACACCACGATGAGCGGGAGGGGTTAAATTTGTAAAAATGTGAAAGTTGACCCGAACCCGATGCGACTGCGACTGCGACGACTTCCAGTTTAACCATGGCGGGTTTGGGTCGGCCAGGCAACCCACTCTGGAGAGGCTGGTTGGTAATTTTATTATTCAAATGAGACTCTGTGCCTCAGAATTTGGCAGCGATTTAAATTTAACGGTTGCGGGCCGGGTACCTAGGGCTTGAGAAACCCAGCAGATAAAGGGAGGCAGGAGCTGCTGGAATCAGCAGGTAACTGTCTTCCCAACATTGCATGTGGGCTGGAGTACCAGCAATGTTTCCCCTGGCCCCTCAAACATGATCTTGCACTACCGCACGATTGGCCCACCCCAAACTACCTCCGATTTTCTGACCACCCTGTAATCTCTCTCTGCGATATCTCACCCATGATGTCCCACCCCGCGATCTCTCACACCCCTGTGAACTTCCTCCCCCACGATCTCTCTCCCGCGATCTCATCCCCTCAATCCCTCCCTGCCTCACGATATCTCACCCCACTATCTCATGCTGCCCTCCCCCCCCCCCCGCTATTGCTCCCTCCCCGCGATCTCCCCCCCCGATCTCTCCCCCAACGATGTCTCGACCTGCTATCGACCGTCCCCACGACCTTACCCTCTTGCAGCCTCTCCCCCTCGCGATCTCTCCCCCATGACCACTTCCTCCCCTCCATGCACCTCCCCTTCTGCTTTTAATGGATGGCATTATTGCCAGTTTCATTTGGATGGAAGCAAACTTGGAGGAAGAGAAGCAGAAGCAGCTCAGCATCCAGCACGTGCAGCAGTTGGATGGGTATAGTTTGCAACTCTGGTTGGAGGTATTTCATAGAATCATAGAATGATACAGCCCAGAAGGAGGCCATTCGATCCATCATGCAGGAAGAATGTTCCCTATGTTGGGGAAGTCCAGAACCAGGGGTCACAGTCTAAGGATAAGGGGTAAGCCATTTAGGACCGAGATGAGGAGAAACTTCTTCACCCAGAGAGTGGTGAACCTGTGGAATTCTCTACCACAGAAAGTTGTTGAGGCCAATTCACTAAATATATTCAAAAAGGAGTTAGATGAAGTCCTTACTACTAGGGGGATCAAAGGGTATGGCGAGAAAGCAGGAATGGGGTACTGAAGTTGCATGTTCAGCCATGAACTCATTGAATGGCGGTGCAGGCTCGAAGGGCTGAATGGCCTGCTCCTGCACCTATTTTCTATGTTTCTATGCCTGTGCCAACTCCCTGAAGGAGCTATCTATTAGTCCATTTGCCTGCCCTTTCCCCATATCTCTCCAAATTTTTTCCATTCCAATTTTAATCCAATTCCCTTTTGAAATTTATTGTTGAATCTACTTTCACCACCTTTTCAAGCAGTGCATTCCAGACAATAACAATTTGCTGCATGAAAAAGATTTTACTCATCTCGCCTCTGATTCTTTTGCCAATTACATTAATTCTGTGTCCTTCTGCCTCTGGAAATAGTTTCTCCTTATTTACTCTTACCAAAGCCATTGATGATTTTAGAACAGCTCTATCAAATCTCCCATTAGCCTTTTCTACTCTCTAAGAAGAACAACCCCAGCTTCTCTAGTCTTTCCATGTAACTGAAATGTCACATTCCTGGTACCATTCTAGTAAATTTCCTCTGCACCCTCTCTAAGGCCTTGACAACCTTCCTAAAGTGTGGTGCCCAGAATTCGACACAATGCACCAGCTGGGGCCTAACCAGTGATTTATAAAAGTTTAGCATAACTTCGTTGCATTTGTACACTATGCCTCTGCTATAAAGTCAAGGATGCATCAATTCGCACTTTTCTGTATAAAATTGGATCTGCCATGTGTCTGCCCATTTCATCAATCTTTCTACGTTGTCCTTTAGTCTATTATTATCCTCTTCAAATTTTACTACATTTCTGTGATTTTTGTCTTCTGCAAACTTTGAAATGATACCTTGTATAGACAATTCCAGATGGCCAAGAGGGCAGTGGTCCCAATAGTGACACCTGGGGGACACCACTGTATACTTCCCTCCAGCCTGAAAAACAACAGTTCATCATGACTCTCTGCTTTGTGTATCTTAGCCAATGTCGTATCTACGCTGCCACTACTCCTTTAATCCCTGAAAGTTTGGTCACGTGACTTCTGACCATGCGACGATTGATTATTTGACATCTGCACATTCTTCCTTCATCCTTGCCAGATCAAAATCCTGGAAAACTCTACCATAGATTGCAGTAGTTCAAGAAGAAGGCCCAGCGCCTCTTTTTCAAAGGCAACCACGGATAGTCAGTAAAGGTTGGCTTTGTTAATGACGCCATATCCAAATTTAATAAAAATATTATTGCATTTGGTTCATAAAGGTTGGCTCCCCTGTAGTTGAGTATCTTTGCTCGTAGTTTCACACAGCAGCTGTTGTGTGTGAGAATTTCTGAGAATCAGGTCACCTGTGCACAGATAAAAAAAGAAAACTGAAGATGGAGAAGAGCATTGCTGGGAGGAGACCAGTGGTTGGAGGAACTTTGATGCCACCAGTAACTAATAGTAACTCACAGAAATTGCACCAATAACTAATAGTAATACTGGTCACATTTAGATTCCCCTCATATCCAACAGTAATACTATAACTCACTGATATTCCATATGTAAGTGGTAGTAATAGGCGTAAAGCCCCTGGCATTATGTGCTGTCTGACCTGCAGAAAGAGAGAATGAGCATTAGTGAGTGGCTGTTGAAAGCAGAAGTGGAGAAGCATATGGCTTGTACATATAATCCATGTGTTGAGAAGTGAAGAGGCAAGATGGAATGACAATGGGGTGGTGATTGAGTGTAAAGCCAAGTGTGGGCCATTTGAAATGAGGAAGGAGTGCTGGGAGGAGTTGGTGGCTGCAAGTGCTAGGATATGAGACACAGATGCTGTTAGTGTGTAGGTAAAGAGAGGAAAGGAACAGGCGAGTGTGTTTGGAATGAAAAAGAGAAGTGTTGCAGTGTATTCTTGTGATTGTATGTTGAAGGATGTGATGGAGGTGAGGGAATTATTGAGAGTGTTGGAGCCATGTGTGAAAGGAGTGTTGTCAGGTGTTGTGGAGAGATGAAGAGCTGTATTCATCTTTACTGATCCTGTGAGGTCATTAAACCTCTTCTTACAATGAAGCTAGGTCCTGCAAGTGATGCTGGTGGCACTGAGCTTGTCAGCCACCTCTGTCCAGGCCTGCAAAAGTGTGGCCCTGCGTATGTGGCTGCAGCTGCTGGGAAACAGTACCTCCCTCCTTGCCCTGACCTCAATCACCAGAAATGCATCAGAAAACCAGGGGGGATTGGGAGCAATCCTCTGACTCATTTCTGATGCCACTATTGTTTCCAGCGTTGTTCAACCAAAAATAAAAACAGTGAATGTAACTTCGCTTTGGAGATCTATCCCCGCTTTAAATAGGCCTCTGGAAGCCTGTTGGAAATTATGCATGTCATGTGGCTGGGCTGCCTGATTCCTAATGTGATCGGGTGGGTAGCTTGTCTGTCACATGAAAATAAGACCCGGGAATTAAAATTGCCGGGCCTCATGCTTGCGACATCATGGGGGCTTCCTGCTCTCCTCGCACGCCCGATTCACACCCCGAGTTACAACAGAGCTTATGGCTCTGGTATGAATGGAATTTAAATGGTATCAAATGTGGAGTGTAATTCGTACAATAGCTCTAGATGATCTGGAAAATGGATGTGCATGTCAGATATTTTCCACTTAGTACCTTCTTACATTTTGTACTTCAGGAGTACTTGTCAAGTCCATATTTTTTCTGGCACAGTGCTGGCATTTGATTCAGCAAACAATTCATCCAGCTGATGCAGCTCTGATAAACCAGTTGTTAACTTGAATTATTTAAAGCATGAATTATTTATCTTGTATCTTGAAATTACAAGTGCAGCTCCTGCTTATTTTAAAGTCTTTTTGCTGAAGCTTACTTGTTTTCATAATAAATACTTTATAATTATGGAGATATGATATTTTTGATATAACACTTTGATTTTTTTTAACTATAGAACTGCTTTCCTTAATATATATAGAAATATTTAATTCCTCAATTCAGCTTTTTGGATATTTCAAATTAAATGGGCTTGAGATCCCATTCTGGAAATCTCTCTTGTTGATGTGACCATAAACGCTTAATGTATTTATATCAGATTCTTCTCTGTTAAAGCTGTGTGCCATTAACCCATTCATTTTAAGTGGGCTAATGCCTCCATTAACATAGTGGCGAGGAGTTTGATCTGAGCATGTTAAGCATTTGTATGATGGTATTGTCATCAGCAATCTCCAGACTTTGAGATGGAGAACACTTCAGAATCGGTGGATCTGTTACTTTGCTGAATCTGAATACAGCTCATTTGTATCTAAACCACATTTGACAAAGGCTATCTCTCCTTTAGGTTCGATTTTGTAGAAATTGAAGATCTAAGTGATGGCACCATTATTGGACGGTGGTGTGGTGCCAATGTAGTTCCAGGAAAACAGATATCGAAGGCAAATCAAGTCAGGATACGATTCAGATCCGATGAATATCTGGCATCAAAACCGGGCTTCTGCATTTACTACTCCCTTCTGGAAACTGTAAGTAAATGAGATAATTATCTTATTTAAAGAATATGTGTACTGTTTTAAAAGTGCAAGAAATGGAAAGCATTTGATAATTTAGTGTATTATGTAATAATATTCTCTTGTAACAACATAGCATAGACAAATATGTTGACTCCAAAATATATAAATTTTAACTTTTCGAGTACCTCGCCCACAATGAGGACATAATCAGAAAAAAATTGCCTCGGTGTGAATTTCCAAAAAATAATTGCATCTTCCAGATAAAATATTAAACGGTAAGTTCAAATTTAAGAGCCGCACAAAGTCTGAGCAAAGGTGAAAGTATTGGTAATTTAGGAATTATACAACAATACTTTCTTAGTGATTTCACCCAGTCTAAAGACCATTGATAACAAGATCCATGAGTAGGATTATTTTTATGCGTTCCTGGGCTGTGGGCATCGTTGGTAAGGCCAGCATTTATTGCTCATCCCTATTTGCCCCTGAGAAGGTGGTGGTGAACCGCCTTCTTGAATCGCTGCAGTCCGTGTGGTGAAGGTACTCCCATAGTGCTGTTAGGGAGCAAAATTTGGCCCAGTAATGTTGAAGGAATGGCAATATATTTCCAAGTCAGGATGGTGTGTAACTTGGAGGGGAACTTGCAGGTGATGATGTTCCCATGCACTTGCTGCCCTTGTCCTTCTAGGTGGGTTTGGGCGGTGCTGTCGAAGAAGCCTTGGCAAGTTGCTGTCGTGCATCTTGTAGATGGTACACACTGCAGCCATGGTGTGCTGGTAATGGAGGGAGTGAATGTTTATAGTGGTGGATGGGAAGCCGATCAAGTGGGCTGCTTTGTCCTGGATGGTGTCGAGCTTCTTGAGTGTTAATGAAGCTGCACTTGTCCAGGCAAGCGGAGAGTATTCTATCACACTCCTGACTTGTGCCTTGTCAATTGTGGAAATGCTTTGGGGAGTCAGGAGGTGAGACACTCGCGGCAGAATAAACAGCCTCTGACTCGCTCTTGTTGCCACAGTATTTACATGGCTAGTTCAGTGAAGCTTCTGATCAATGGTGACCCCCAGGATGTTGATTGTGGAGATTTGGCGATGGTAATGCTGTTGAATGTCAAGGGGTGGTGGTTACACTCTCCTGTTGGAGATAGTCATCTCCTGGCACTTGTGTGTTGCATGAATGTCACTCACCACTGATCAGCCCAAGCCTGAATGTTGTCTATGTTTTGCTGCATGCGGACATGGACTGCTTCATTAGCTGAGGAGTTGCAAATAGAACTGAACACTGTGCAGTCATCAGCAAACATCCCCACTTCTGGCCTTCTAATGGAGGGCAGGTCATTGATGAAGCAGTTGAAGATGTTTGGTCCAAGGACACTGCCCTAAACAACTCTAGCAGTGATGTACTGGGGCTAACATGATTGAGCTTCAACAACTACAACTACAACTTCCTTTGTGCTCGATATTACTCCAACCAGTGGAGAGTTTTCTGCCTGATTCCCATTGACTCCAATTTTACGAATGCCTCACTTGGTCAAATGCTGCCTTGATTTCAAAGGCAGTCACTCTCACCTCACCTCTATAATTCATCTCCATTGTCCATGTTTGGTTCAAGGCTGTAATGATGTCTGGAGCCGAGTGGTCCTGGTGGAACCCAAATTCGGCATCGGTGAGCAGGTTATTGGTAAGTAAGTGCCATTTGATAGCACTGTCGATGACACCTTCCATCACTTTGCTAATGACTGAGAGTAAATTGGTGGGGCTACAGGGAAAGGGCAGAGCTGGCACTGGGATGGGCCGAATGGCTTCCTTCTGTGCTGTAGCCATTTTATGATTCGATGATTCTGCACTCCTCATTGCGGTTTGGTCCCCTGGCTTGTTGGTAATGGTAGCATGAGGGATATGCCGGACCATGAGGTTACAGAGTGGTTGGAATACAATTCTGCTGCTGCTGATGGCCCACAGCACCTCATGGGTGCCCAATTTTGATCTGCTAGATCTGTTCTAAATCGATCCCATTTAGCATGATATTCATGCCACTCAGCAAGAGGGCGGTTGTCCTCAGTGTGAAGGTGGGTCTTCTTCACAAGGACTGTTCAGTGGTCACTGCCACCAATGCTGTCATGGACAGTTGCATCTGTACAGGTAGATTGGTGAAGATGAGGTCAAGTAGGTTCTTCCCTGGTGTTGGTTCTCTCTCCACTTGCCGCAGGCCCAGTCTGACAGCTACATCCTTCAGGACTCGTGCAGCTCAGTCAGTAGTGGTGCTACCGAGCCACTCTTGGTGATGGACGTTGAAATCCCCCACCCGGACGATTCTGTGAGTATGACTGTGTCAGACTGTTGCTATGAGACAACTCTCCCAATTTTGACACAAGTCCCCAGATGTTAGTGAGGAGGACTTTGCAGGGTCGACTGGGCTGGGTGTGCCTTTGTGTCTAAAGTCAGTGACGAGGTGGATGCCGGGTAGTCCATCCAGTTTTATTTTTATTTGTTTGTTACAACTGTGCCTTGCTGAGCCATTTCAGACAGCAGATTTCCTTCCCTAAAGGACATTAGTGAACCAGTTGGATTGTTACGACAATCCGATAGTTTCATGGTCAGCAATACTGATAGTAGCTTTATTTATTTAGATTTATCTAATTAACTTAAGTTAAATTCCCCAGCTGCCATGGTGAGATTTGAACTCTGTCCCTAGATCATTAGTTCAGATCTTTAGGTTACTAGTTCAGTAAACAACCACTAATGTACCGTATCCCTATTTCAGGACCACTTGCTCCTTAGCACTGCTTGAAATTAGTGAATGGACACACAAAACCAGGGAGGAATTGGTCAGGTTGCTACATGTTTTGAATATATTTATCATGTCCCTACACCATCAACGTTAGCATCCTCGACCAGGCCAATATCCACAGCATTGAAGCACTGACCACACTTGATCAGCTTCACTGGGCAGGCCACATTGTTCGCATGCCTGACACAAGACTCCCAAAGCAAGCACTCTACTCGGAACTCCTTCACGGAAAACGAGCCAAAGGTGGGCAGAGGAAATGTTACAAGGGCACCCTCAAAGCCTCCTTGATAAAGTGCAACATCCCCACCGACACCTGGGAGTCCCTGTCCAAAGACCGCCCTAAATGGAGGAAGTGCATCGGGGAGGGCGCTGAGCACCTCGAGTCTCATTGCGAGAGTATGCAGAAATCAAGCATAGGCAGCGGAAAGAGCGTGCGGCAAACCTGTCCCACCCACCCCTTCCCTCAACGACTATCTGTCCCGCCTGTGACAGAGTCTGTGGTTCTCATATTGTACTGTTCAGCCATCTAAGAACTCATTTTAAGAGTGGAAGCAAGTCTTCCTCGATTCCGAGGGACTGCCTATGATGATGATGACACCAGTGCCCAGAGTAGTTCTCGCCCTGTCCCAAAGCCCACCTCTTTCTGCTTGGTGTCCAATGATTTGCTAGATGTGTCATCACCTGCAGGACACCTCACCCTCCCACTAGATTGGATTGGAATGATGTATGTCTACCACTAACCCTTGATGTTTACTAAAGGCTCCCTGATAAAGTGCGACATCTCCACTGATACCTGGGAGTCCCTGGCCCAAGACCGCCCTAAGTGGAGGAAGTGCATCCGAGAGGGCGCTGAGCACCTCGCGTCTCAACGCTGAGAGCATGCAGAAAACAAGCGCAGGCAGCGGAAAACCAGTCAAACCCACCATTCCCCTCAACGACTTATCTGCCCCACCTGTGATAGAGTCTCTGGCTCTCGTATTAGACTGTTCAGCCACCAAAGAACTCATTTCAGGAGTGGAAGCAAGTCTTCCTCGATTTCGAGGGACTGCCTATGATGATTCTTTGCCACACTAGGCTACCAGGAATTGGTACAAATCAAAATATATAATAAAGTGTTGCTGTAGTCAAAGAAGGAAAACAGCAGCAAACAAGTGAAGAGAAACATTTAGCTCAGGTATTTGAGTCATGTTTAAATTAAAAAGAAACAATTTGGCCTTAAGCCTTAGCTGCTGCAACTACTTTTTATCGTGTCAGAAGTTAGTAAAATATAAAGCATGATTTTTGCAGTAAATCAGGGTGTTAATAAACCAGTATTCAAAACAGCCCCAACATAACCACCGGAACATTCTGTTGCAGGTGATAAATATCTTCCTTCTAGAATTTGACTTATGTAAATTGAATACGCTTCTTTTGTGGATCTGGAACATGTTGTTCTTTAGATATACAGGAGGCGTCTAAGCTATGCCAGTAAGGTGTGGCAGTTCTGTTATATGTGGGAGGCAGGAAGGCCGTTATGTTCCCCACTTCTGTTTTACAATAATGAAAGAATGTATAGTACTTACCGGGAGTGATGAGATAATCTGTTTGTTCTGTGCTTATCTGATTCTTAACAGAACCTCAGGCATATTCTTAAATTAATTCTGGTTTACCACTGACTGCTAACTTGTGTGAGTTATCTTTTTAGCCCCTTGATTAGTTATCATTCCCCAGCCAAGAATGTAGGCAGACAACCTGCTCCTAGGCCTCTGATCACTTCTACATTTCGGCCAACCACTAATAGACATTTAAAACCATTGTGAAGTGACTCACCCTACATTTGTCTTTGTCTGGCTGTTTAGAAGTGCCTAGTATCTCTTCAGTGCTTGTTTAGCAACTCGCCCTAAGAATTGGATCCATATCTAAGGGTATAGAACACATACTTCCATTTAGTGTCACAGCAAAATGGAGCTGAGGCACTGCTCACTCTCGGTTTTCTCCTTCAGTATCAGTCTTGTGGATAATGAACTTACCAGTCATGCTTAATGTGATAAAGCCTGACATCATTCACTCTGTGTGAATTAAGAGAACTCTGAAACTGGATGTTTTTCTCTTCAGTCGCTCACAGTGAATCTTAGATTGTCTTGCAACCTTTTTCTTTGTTTGTTCCTGGGATGTGGGCGTCGCTGGCAAGGCCAACATTTATTGTCCATCCCTAATGGCCATTGAAAAGATGGTGGTGAGCCGCTTTCTTAAACTGCTATATTCCTTGTGCTGATGGTACTCCCACAGTGTTGTTAGGGAGGGAATTCCAGGATTTTGACCCTGAGATGATGAAGGAACATTGATATACTTCCAAGACAGGATGGTGTGTGACTTGGAGGGGAACTTGGAGTTGGTGGTGTTCCCATGCGCCTGCTAGGTGGTAGAGTTCGCAGGTTTGGGAGGTGCTGCCGAAGAAGCCTTAGTGAGTTGCTCCAGTGCATCTTGCAGATGGTACAGACTGCAGCCACGGTACTTCAGTGATGGAGAAAGTGAATGTTTAAGGTGGTGGATGGACTGCCAATCAAGCGGGCTGCTTTGTCTTGGATGGTGTCAAGCTTCTTGAGTGTTGTTGGAGCTGCACTCATCCAGGCAAGTGGAGAGTATTCCATCACACTCCTGACATGAACCTTGTAGATGGAAAGGTTTGGGGAGTCAGGAGGTGAGACACCCACTGCAGAATACCTAGCTTCTGATCTGCTCTTGTTCCTACAGTGTTTATGTGGCTGGTCCAGTTAAGTTTCTTGTCAATGGTGACCCCCTAGGATGTTGATGGTAGGGGATTCGGTGAAGGTAATGTCATTGATGGTTAGACTCTAGCTTGTTGGAGATAGTCATTGCCTGGCACTTGTATGGCATGAATGTTACTTGCCACTTATCATCCCAAGCCTGAATGTCGTCCAGGTCTTGTTGCATGCAGGCATGGCCTGCTCCATTATCTGAGGAGTTGCGAATGGCACTGTGCAGTCATCAGCAAAACATCCCCACCTGACCTTATGATGGAGGGAAGGTCATTGATGAAGCAGCTGACAATGGTTGGGCCTAGGACATTGCCCTGAGGAACCTCCATCAGTTTTTTTTAACAAAACAATCTCAATCTAACTGTGTATTGTTATTTGAGTGTATGATACAATTTTTCATCTGGAAGGATTAATCTAAAACTGTCTGCTATGGCCATAACTATATATTCTTCTCCTTTCTATTAACTTGGGCCAATTGGAGTCTCCACAGGTGAACAGTCATAACACCTGTGCAATGAACATGCAGGATACTCAAGAACTTCCAGAATAAAAGGAAATGACCAGCTGCATCATCGAGCCTGGCCAATACAGTTATGATGCAACTGAACATCATGATCCCTAACATCTCCTTCCCAATAACAGCCATGTAATCTTCTGAGAGAAGCAAAACACAAAAAAAACGGATTCAAAAATTCCTTGGCCAATGCTAGGGAAACAAAATCTGGGAAATTCCAATTTGACCCCGAAGATAATCAAAATGAGTTCCAGGAGTCCAGTCACCATGAGACATACCGACCAATATCTCATTAATCTTTCCTACGCAGTGATATTTACCTTAGTCAGGAACTCGTCCAGCTTGCTTTTGAATGCATGCAGCGAGTTCACACTCACTATACGAGCAGGCAACTTGATTCTATCCCGCAAAAAGAAAAACCTCCTGAGATCTAACCTATGCTAATACAACTTATGTTCCCCCTAAGCTATCTAATTGAAATAGTTTATGCACATGGACACAGACTAGTCCTTTCATTGTTTTAAAGACCTCAATCAAATCTCCCTACAATCTATGGTTTTCTAGAATAGAAAAGACACCGCTCTCCAAACTTAATATGTCAACTACGGGTTTTTAAATTAGGTATCGATCTAGTGGCTCTCCTCTGGTCTTACACAAGGGCAATATAGTGCTTTTTATTTTCATAGAATCATAGACAGCAGAGAAGGAGGCCATTTGGCCTACTGTGTCCGTGCTGGCTCTTTGGTAGAGCTATCCAATTAGTCCCACGCCCTGCTCTTTCCCCATAGCCCGTAAATGTTTTCCCTTCAAGTATTTATTCAATTCCCTTTTGAAAGTTATTACTAAATCTGCTTCCTTCCTTTCAGGCAGTGCATTCCAGATCACAACTCGCTGCGTAAAAAATTGTTTCCGCATGTCGCCTCTGGTTCTTTTGCCAATTACCTTAAATCTGTTACCGACCCTTTTTCCACTGGAAACATTTTCTCCTTATTTAGTCTATTAAAACCCTTGATGGTTTTGATCACCTCTATCAAATCTCCTCAACTTTCTCTGTTCTAAGGAGAACAACACCAGCTTCTCCTATCTTTCCACATATCTGAAGTCCCTCATCCCTGGTACCATTCTAATACATTTCCTCTGCACCCTCTGTAAGGTCTTGACATCCTTTGCACATTGTAGTGCCCAGAATTGAACACAATACTCCAGCTGAGGCATAACAAGTGTTTTATAAAGGTTTAGCATAACTTCCTTGCTTTTTTACTCCATTCCTTTATTGTCCCACCCACCCTTTCCCTCAATGACTATCTGTCCCACCTGTGACAGGGACTGTGGTTCTCGTATTGGACTGTTCAGTCACCTAAGGACTCATTTTTAAGAGTGGAAGCAAGTCTTCCTCGATTCCGAAGGACTACCTATGATGATGATGATGCTGATGAATAAAGCCAAGGATCCTACATACATTTTTAACAGCCTTCTCAACTTGTCCTGCCACCTTCAAAGTTTTGTGTACATACACCCCACCTACCCCCATCTGTCTGTTCCTGTACCCCGTTAAAATTGTGCCATTTAGTTCAGATTGCCTCTTCTCATTCTTCCCTGGAAAACAAATCATTTCACACTTCTCTGCGTTACATTTCATCTGTCATGTGTCTACCCATTTCACCAGTCTCATGTACTCCTGAAATCTGTTACTATCCTCCTCATTGTTTATTATATTTCTGAGTTTTGTGAAAATGTTGATGTTATGCCCTGTATACCCAACTACAGGTCATTAATATATATCAAAAAGAGTAGTGGTCCTACCGACCCCTGGATAACACCACTGTGTATATCCCAACAGTCTGAAAAACACTACTCTCGGCTCTTGGTCCTTTAACCAATTTTGCATCCATGCTGCACTGTCCCTTTAATGCAATGGGCTTTCATTTTTCTCACAGTTTATGATGTGGTATTTTATCAAAAACCACAGAATGTCAACTACACTACCTTCATCAACTGTCTCCGTTATATATTGGATAGTCCTAGAAATGCAAACTACAGAGGAATACTGTTAAAGGAACAATGATTTTGCCAAATAATTTAATTCACTTAAAATGCAATTCTTTTATCAGAAAAAACTGCCAAAATAACTGACCCCCCTCCCCCCCACTGGCCCATGATTAGGAGTGGTGGGGGATGGCGGGGGCGGAGGGTTGGACCCAGGCCCACGATCGGGAGTGGGATTGTGGGGGAAGGACCCAGGCACGTGATCGGGAGGGGAGGGAGAGGGAGGGAAAGATACAGGCCCATCGGGAGCGGGAGTAGGGGGAAGGATCCAGACACACAATCGGGAGCAGGTGCAGTGGGAAGGATCCAGGGCCACAATCGGGAGCGGGGAATGTGGGGGAAGACCCCAGGCCCATGATCGGGAGTGGAGAGGGGAGGAGGAGGGAGGGAAGGACCCAGGCCCATGATCGGGAGTGGGAGCAAGGGGAAGGATCCAGACCTATGATCGGGAACGGCAATGATGGAGGAAGGACCCAGGTCCACGATTAGGAGAGGGGGATGGAGGAAGGACCCAGGCCCATGATTGAGAGCATGAGCAGGGGGGAGGATCCAGACCCACTATTGAGGAAGGGGGAGGGGGGGGGGTGGGGTGGAGTGGAGTGGTGAGGACAGATTCAGGCCACAATGGTGGGGAGGTGAATGGCGCAAAAATCTGAGCACCTGATGAGTTGGAAAAGACTCTACGGGCGAAATTGCCCCTTTTTATAGCCCCATTATACCCCCTGGGGGACAGTTTTCGCCCAGGGGAGGGGGGCGCTACCGCCTCTCGAGAAATTGCCTGGGAGTTTGTGGAGGCGTCCCGGGCGCTGCGCAACCGGCGATGCTGACATCGCTGGGCGCGGCGACCCCTCACCGCCACACACTGACCCCTTAACATGTGCCGCAAAGCTGTCGGACATCCGCTCTCAGGACGGTGATTAAAGGGGAGGGTACCCTGTGTCGCTATCTTTTTTTGTTGGCTGTCTCTCGGGTCGGCTCAACGATGGCGGCCGAGCGTGGTCTGGACCACCATTGTGCAGCCCGGCACATCGTCTTGGGTGCTGGGCCGCTGGGCTGGTCGCACGCTGCCCTGGTGGTCCGGTGGTGACCATCAGAGCCCGTGCAAAGTGCGCAGCGACCCCCTCCTTTAATCGAAGGGGAGGGGCGTTGGAGCACGTCAGTAGCATCCAGTAGCTTCTTTCAGCGCCCAGTAGCTTCCTTCAGTGCCCCATTAGCGCACCGGGACCTGGGACCTGCCCTTAAAGGAAGCAGAGCGCGGGAGATTGCAGGCAATTCCACATCAGGGACGTGACTTCTGTGCCGGCGCTAAAAGTCCCGGCCCCGGAAGGTGACCGCCATCAATCAGGGCGCGAGACAATTTCGCCCCCTCTGAGACATTACTGAATTGGTTATGAGGTGATTTTCAAAATTGGTTGTAGAAGGAGCTTAGCACACTGACTAACAGGGCTTAACACACCGGCTTTAATAAGACTGTACAATGCTTAAATTAATAAATCCAAACTTTTGCAGTTGATTTAAACATTTTTATTCATTTTGCAATTACTCATTTAGCAGGGGCTGCTATCATTGGAAAAGCTGGAAAAGGGATTTGCGGATGGAGATGTTATTCTCTTAAACACGTTATTCTTTTATCAGTTATTGATTTATGTGGGCTTGACCGTCGTACTCTCCATTAGTTATGGCCTTGCGACACTGGTTGCTCACCTTCATAGAGTTCATCATCATAGGCAGTCCCTCGGAATCGAGGAAGACTTGCTTCCACTCTTAAAATGAGTCCTTAGGTGGCTGAACAGTCCAATATGAGAACCACAGTCCTTGTCACAGGTGGGACAGACAGTCGTTGAGGGAAAGGGTGGGTGGGACAGGTTTGCCGCACGTTCTTTCCGCAGCCTACACTTGATTTCTGCATACTCTCGCGATGAGACTCGAGGTGCTCAGCTCCCTCCCGGATGCACTTCCTCCACTTAGGGCGGTCTATGGCCAGGGACTCCCAGGTGTCAGTGGGGATGTTGCACTTTTTCAGGGAGGCTTGGAGGATGTCCCTATAACGTTTCCTCTGCCCACCTTGGATCGTTTGCCGTGAAGGAGTTCCGAGTAGAGCACTTGCTTTGGGAGTCGAATGTCTGGCATGCGGACAATGTGGCCTGACCAGCAGAGCTGATCGAGTGTGGTCAGTGCGTCAATGCTGGGGATGTTGGCCTGATCGAGGACGCTAATGTGTCTGTCTTCCCAGGGGATTTGTAGGATCTTGCGGAGGCATCGTTGGTGCTATTTCCAGCGACTTGAGCTGTCTACTGTACTATATGTATTATGTACTATAACGTCTAGGTCTCTTTCTCGATCAATAGTCTTTAGTTTGGATTCCTGCATGGTGTACATGTGGTTACCATTAGCCGACCCAGATGCGCAACATCACATTTATCTACATTAAATGACATGTGGCAGACCCATTTCCCCATTACATTTCGATTTGATTGTAGTTGTTTTTCTCATCCAAGGTTCTAACGCTCGCACAATTTTATGCCTTCTGTGACTTTTGAAAAATTAATTCTCAGGATGAGGGAATCACTGGCAAGGCCAGCATTTCTTGCCCATCCCTAGTTGCCCTTAAGATGGTGGTGGTGATCCTTCTTCTTGAACTGCTGCAATTTGTGTGGTGAAGGTTCTCCTATTGTGCTTGTTATGTATGTAATAACTCGATAGAATGAATACTGTAAACTAACACAGGTACAAACCTGGCTCTGCTTTATTTGGGTCCAAAGTGCCTACATTACATGATGGCTTGCCTTTTATACCTGGGCCGCACACATGTGCGTACAGCCCAATGACCTCCGACAGTTGCACCACCTAGTGGCTAGTAACCCCAAACATACATATATATCAATATCCCCTTTTAAGATATTAGTAACAGTCTTTTTACATATTGAGACAGTCCGGGGCTTTCCGCTCCTGAGTTGAGCATCTCAGTTCAACTCAGCCTTGGGCGAACGTTCTAAGACTATTATAACTGGGGGCTGGGTAGCTGATCTGATGGGAGTGGCAGTGAGCGAGCGATCTGAGTCTGTTATGACTGGGGGTTGGGTAGCTGATCTGATGGGAGTGGCATTGACCATGTCAGTGATTGAAAGTCCAGATTCATTGATGACAGCGGAGTCCTCTGATGACCGAGGGTAGGTTGGTCGGTCACTGATTGTGTCTTCCTCAGGCTGTTCAGGTTCATCTGTGTGCTGCAGCTTTATCTGATCGACATGTTTCCTGCATGTTTGCCCATTCTTGAGCTTGACAATAAACACTCTGTTACCCTCCTTGGCAATAACAGTACCGGCGATCCACTTGGGACGTTGACCATAATTTAGTACATACACAGGATCGTTAACAGAAATGTCACGTGACACAGCAGCGCGATCATGATACCACTGCTGACTTTCATGTCTGTATTCAACATGATCGTTCAAGTCAGGGTGGACAAGAGAGAGCTTGGTCGTGAGACCTCTCTTCATCAATAGTTCAGCAGGGGGACCCCGGTAAGCGTGTGGGGTCTTGTCCTGTAACTAAGCAATATGCGTGACAAGCGAGTCTGCAGCGAACCTTGAGTTACACGTTTCATACTCTGCTTGATGGTTTGGACAGCATGCTCTGCTTGATCATTAGATGCAGGTTTGAATGGTGCTGACCTCACATGTTTGATACCATTGAGTTTCATGAACTCTTGAAACTCCAGACTAGTGAAGTAAAGTCCGTTGTTGTCGCTTACACCAATGTTGGGCAGACCATGAGTGGCAAACATGACATGAAGGCTCTCAATGGTAGCTGTGGATGTACTGGATGACATGATTATACACTCTATTCACTTGGAATATGCATCCACCACAACTAAAAACATCTTTCCCAGGAAGGGACCTGCAAAGTCAGTGTGGATCCTGGACCATGGTTTAGATGGCCATGAACACAGACTCAGCGGCGATTCCGCTGGTGCTTTACTTAGCTGCATGCAAGTGTTGCACTGATGCACACATGATTCCAGATCAGAGTCAATTCCAGGCCACCATACATGAGACCTGACAATGGCTTTCATCATGACAATACCGGGATGAGTGCCTTTCTTCGGCATAACAACACGATTACCCCACAGTAAACAATCTGACTGAACGGATAATTCATCTTTGCGACTGTTGTAAGGTTTGGCCTCATCACCCATTTTCTTGGGTATGGCAGACCAATCACCATTAAGGACACAACGTTTCACAACCAATAATATCGGGTCCTGGCTGGTCCAGGTCTTAACTTGTTGAGCCGTGACAGGGGTTCCTTCACTTTCAAAAGCATCCATGACTAACAGTAGGTCTGCAGGTTGTGGCGTCTCCACCTCCGGTGTGGGCAACAGCAGTCGGCTCGGTGCCAGGTCGATGGTAAATGACATAATCATAGGCAGACAATGTCAGCGCCTACCTCTGGATGTGAGACAATGCATTGGTATTGATACCTTTGTTTTCCGAAAACAATGAAATGAGTGGCTTGTGATCTGTTTCCAGTTGAAACCAAAAACCAAACAGGTACTGATGCATCTTTTTAACCTGATACACACAGGCTAACGCTTCTTTTTCTACCATGCTGTGGGCTCTTTCTGCTTTTGACAAAGTTTTAGAAGCATATGCAACAGGTTGTAGTTTACGCGACTCATTAACTTGTTGGAGCACGCAACCAACTCCATATGACGAAGCATCACAGGCCAATACTAGACGCTTACATGGATCATAATGTACCAGTGGCTTGTTAGAGCAAAGCAGATTAGTAGCTTTCTCAAAAGCTCTATCTTGAGACACACCCCAAATCCAGTTGTCACCTTTTCTAAGCAGCATGTGCAGTGGCTCTAATAAAATGCTCAATCTAGGTAGGAAATTACCAAAGTAGTTGAGTAGACCAAGGAACGAATGCAGCTCCGTCACATTCTGAGGCTTGGGTGCATTTCTGATGGCCTTGGTTTTTGAGTCCGTAGGCCTGATGCCGTCAGCAGCAAATTTCCTCCCCAGGAATTTGACTTCCCGTGCCATGAAGACGCACTTCGAGCGTTTCAGTCTGAGTCCCACTTTGTCCAGATGATGTAGAACCACTTCCAGGTTGTTCAGATGTTCGGCGGTGTCACGACCTGTGACCAGGATATCATCTTGGAACATGACGGTTCTAGGGACAGACTTCAGTAGACTCTCCATGTTCCTCTGAAATATGGCTGCAGCCAAGTAAATTCCAAAAGGACACCTGTTGTAGATAAACAGTCCTTTATGAGTGTTGATGCACGTAAGTTTCTTCAATATCTCGACCAGCTCCTGTGTCATGTAGGCCAACGTCAGATCCAGTTTAGTGAACAACTTCCCTCTGGCTAGCATTGCAAACAGGTCATCAGCCTTCAGTAACGGGTGTTGATCCTGTTTCAAAACTCGGTTGATCATAATCTTATAGTCTCCACAAATTCTGACAGTGCCATCGTTCTTCAACACAGGAACAATGGGGCTGGCCCATTCATTAAATTCGACTGGAGTCTGTCCAGTTCAATTTCGGCCTTCTCCCTCATCATGTATGGAACCGCCCGAGCTTTATGATGGACAGGTCTTGCATCCGAGTCCACGTGGATCTGCACCTTGGCTCCCATGCCGATGCCTGGTTCAAACAGCGAAGGGAACGTGCTCAGCACTTGAGCACATGGAGTATCATCCTCTGACGACAACGCTCTGATATTGTTCCAATTCCATTTGATTTTTTTCGAGCCAATTTCTGCCGAACAGCGTTGGACCATTGCCTGGAACAATCCATAATGGTAAATCATGAACCGCACTATCATACGACACCTTGTCTACTGGACTGCCAATCACCGTTATGAGTTCTTTAGTGTACGTACGCAACTTGACATTGACTGGACTCAGCTTTGGCCTCCCAGCCTTAGTGTCCCACAGCTTGTCGAATGTCCTCTGGCTCATTATTGATTGACCCACACCCGTGTCCAATTCCATCGGTACGGGCACACCGTTAAGTTTTACATTAATCATTATCGGTTGGCTCTTAGTTAGGAATGAACACAGTCCATACACTTCCTCCTCTGGTATCTCGGATTGCATATCCGGATCCGCGCTATTCTGGTCATCATCCTCCAAGTGGTGTGTTGCAGCACGCTTGCTCAGTTGTGGACATATGCACTGGAGATATTCCAGTCTTGAGCAGCCTTTACAAATGTTCTGTTTAAACCTACATTGATGAGGCCGATGATTGCCCCCACAATGCCAACACGGGCATTGATTCATTCCCGTTGGCGGACTTTGGGCAGCCACAGGGTTCGCATATGCGGTCGTGTAGGCCCTGCTATATGCAGCTCTGCCAAACGACGATATAATCTTGTTTACAGTACTTGCCGAATTCCGATTTTTCAATGATATCTGCTTTAAGTTTTTGACTGTCGTCATGCATGCCTGGGCAATCGTGATGGCCTTGCTCAAATCCAGTGTCTCCGCCGCCAATAGCTTCCACAGGATCACCTCGTGGCTGATGCCGATTACAAAGAAATCCAGCAGCATGTCTCCCAACGCATTTTTGAACTTACACGGTTCAGCTAGACATCTTAGGTCGGCAACGAATTCTGACACATTTTTGCCCTCAGAACGAATGTGCTTGTAGAATTGATGTCGTGAGATGATGATGCCTTCTTCTGGTTTGAGATGGTCACGTACCAGAGCACACAATTCCTCATAGTCCTTGTCCGTTGGACTTGCAGATGAGAGAAGATTCTTTGAGTCCATAGATTTTTGGACCGCAAATCGTGAGGAAGACCGCCCTACGCCTAGCTGCGTCAGTGGGTTCCTCCATTTTGTTTGCCACGAAGTACTGGTCCAGGTGAGCTACAAAATCTGCCAGTCCTCTTCCTCCACGAATCTCTCCAAAATTCCAATTGTGCTCATTTTTGCATGCGGAGGCTCTTAAGTTACCTAGTCACCAAATGTTATGTATGTAATAACTCGATAGACTGAATACTGTAAACTAACACAGGTACGAACCTGGCTCTGCTTTATTCGGGCCCAAAGTGCCTACATTACATGATGGCTTGCCTTTTATACCTGGGCCGCACACATGTGCGTACAGCCCAATGACCTCCGACAGTCCCGCCACCTGGTGGCTAGTAACCCCAAGCATGACAATGCTGTTAGGCAGGGTTTCCAGGATTTTGACCTAGCAACAATGAAGGAACAGCAATTAATGTTCAAGTCAGGATGGTGCGTGATTTGGAGGAGAACTTGATGTTCCCATGAACCCATCAGGTTCACTAATGTCCTTTTAGGGAAGGTAATTTGCCGTCCTTACCTGGGCTGGCCTATATGTGACTCCAGACCCAACAGCACAGTGGTTGACTCTTGACTGCCCTCTCAAATGGCCTAGCAAGCCACTCAGTTGTAACAAACTACTATGACAAACACTTAAAAGCATAAAACCGGATGGACCACTCGGCACCGGCTACAGACACGACAACGGCACACCCAGCCCAGTTGACCCTGCAAAGTCCTCCTCACCAACAGCTGGGAACTTATGCTAAAATTGGGAGAGCTGTCCCAGAGACTTCTCCAGCAACAGCCTGACATAGTCATACTCACAGAATCATACCTTTCAGCCAATATCCCAGATTCGTCCATCACCATCCCTGGGTATGTCCTGTTCCACCGGCAGGATAGACCCACCAGAGGTGGCGGCACAGTGGTACACAGTCGGGATTCCTCAACATTAACTCCGGATCCCATGAAGTCTCATGGCTTCAGGTCAAGCATGAGCAAGGAAACCTCCTGCTGATTACCACCTACCGCCCTCCATCAGCTGGTGAATCAGTACTCCTCCATGTTGAACACCACTTGGAAGAAGCACTGAAAGTATCAAGGGCACAGAATATACTCTGGGTGGCGGACTTCATTTTCCATCACCAAGAGTGGCTCAGTAGCACCACTACTGACTGAGCTGCATTTGTCCTGATGGACATAGCTGCCAGACTGGCCTGCGGCAGGTGTTGAGAGAACCAACACAAGGAAAAAATCCACTTGACCTCGTCCTCACCAATCTACTTGTCACAGATGTACCTGTCCATGACAACATTGGTAGCAGTGACCACCACACAGCCATTGTGGAGACAAAGTCCTGTCTTCACACTGAAGACACCCTCCCAACATATTGTGTGGCACTACCACTGTGTTAAATAGGATAGCTTGAGAACAGATCTATCAGCTCAAAACTGGGCAATCAGGGGTGCTATGGGCCATCAGCAGCAGCAGAATTGTATTTCAGCACAATCTGTAACCTGATGGCCTGTCATATCCCTCACTCTACCATTACCATCAAACCAGGAGACCAACCCTGGTTCAATGAGGAGTGTAGAAGAGCATGCCAAGAGCAGCACCAGGCATACCTAAAAATGAGATGCCGACCGAGGGAAGCTCAAAATAGGACTATATGCTAAACAGTGGAAGCAGCATGCCATAGACAGGGCTTAGCAATCCCATAATCAACAGGATCAGATCAACGCTCTGCAGTCCTGCCACATCCAGTCGTGGACAATTGAATAACTAATGGGAGAAGGAGGCTCCCTGAATATCCCCATCCTCAATGATGGCGGAGCCCAGCACGTGAGTGCAAAAGACAAGGATGAAGGGTTTGCAAGCATCTTCAGCCAGAATTGCCGAGTGCATGATCCATTTCGGCCTCCTCCTGAGGTCCCCAACATCACAGAAGCCTGTTCAGCCAATTCGGTCCACTCCACATGATATCAAGAAATGGCGGAGCACACTGGATACAGCAAAGGCTATGGTCCCCAAAAACATCCCGCTGTAATGCTGAAGACTTGTGTTCCAGAACTAGCTGTGCCTCTAGCCAAGTTGTTCCAGTATAGCTACAACACTGGCATCTATCTGACAATGTGGAAAACTGCCCAGGTATGTCCTATCCACAAAAACAGGACAAATCCAATCCAGCCAATTACAGCCCCATCAATCTACTCTCAATCATCAGCAAACTGATGAAAGTTCTCATTGACACTGTTGTCAAGTGGACTTACTCACCAATAACCTACTCACTGATACCCAGTTTGGGTTCCGCCAGGACTACTCGGATCCAGACCTCATTACAGCCTTGGTTCAAACATGGACAAAAGAGCTGAATTCCAGAGGTGAGGTGAGAGTGACTGCCCTTGAAATCAAGGCAGCATTTGACCGAGTGTGGCTTCAAGGAGCCTTAGTAAAAGTGACCTCAATGGGAATCGGGGTAAACCCTCCACTGGCTGGAGTCATACCTAGCACAAAGGAAGATGGTTGTGGTAGTTGGAGGTCAATCATCACAGCCCCAGAACATCGCTGCAGGAGTTCCTCCGGGCAGTGTCCTTGGCTGTTGTGTATGCAATAACTCAATAGACTGAGTATTTAAACTCCGAACAAGCACAAACCTGGCTCTACTTTATTAGGGCCCAAAGTGATTACATTGCAAGATAGATGGCTTTTTATACCTGGGCGACACACACGTGCGCACAGCCCAATGACCTCCGACAGTGGCGCTCTGGTGGCTAGTAAACCCAAGCACATATACATGACATAGGCCCAACCATCTTCAGCTGCTTCATCAATGACCTACCCTCCAGGGGTATGGCTTTCTCGCCATACCCCTTGATCCCCCTAGTAGTAAGGACTTCATCTAACTCCTTTTTGAATATATTTAGTGAATTGGCATCAACATCTTTCTGTGGCAGAGAATTCCACAGGTTCAACACCCAGAGAGTGCTGTTCCTTCATCATCGCTGGGTCAAAATCCTGGAACACCCTCCCTAACAGCACTGTGGGAGTACCTTCACTCCATGGACCGCAGCGATTCAAGAAGGTGGCTCACCACCACCTTCTCAAGGGCATTTAGGGATAGGCAGTAAATGTTGGCCTTGCCAGCGATGCCAATATCCTTGCAATGAATTTAAAAAAAAAAATCTGTTACCCTTATCCTACAAGGCACTGGAGACTGCGGGTTTGCGGAGTCAGGAGGTGAGTCACTCGATGCAGAGTACCCAGCCTCTGACCTGCTCTGGTAGCTATGGCATTTATATGCCTGGTCCAGTTCAGTTAAGGTCAATGGTGAACCCCAGGAGATTGATGGTGAGAGATTCGTTAAAGGTAATGCCATTGAGTATCAAGGGTAGGTGGTTAGACTCTCTCTTGGTGGAGATGGTTATTGCCTGGCACTTGTGTGAACCCTGCAGGACATCACTTGTAACCGGTCTCCACACAGAACGGTAGAGCTACAGAACACCAAAGGGCAAAAAACGTTAGTGGGAGTTGTGTACAGACCTCCAAACAGTAGTAGTGATGTTCGGGAGGGCATCAAACAGGAAATTAGGGGTGCATGCAATAAAGGTGCAGCAGTTATAATGGGTGACTTTAATATGCACATAGATTGGGCTAACCAAACTGGAAGCAATACGGTGGAGGAGGATTTCCTGGAGTGCATAAGGGATGGTTTTTTAGACCAATATGTCGAGGAACCAACTAGGGGGGAGGCCATCTTAGACTGGATGTTATGTAATGAGAGAGGATTAATTAGCAATCTCGTTGTGCGAGGCCCCTTGGGGAAGAGTGACCATAATATGGTGGAATTCTGCATTAGGATGGAGAATGAAACAGTTAATTCAGAGACCATGGTCCAGAACTTCAAGAAGGCTAACTTTGAAGGTATGAGGCGTGAATTGGCTGGGATGGATTGGCGAATGATACTTAAGGGGTTGACTGTGGATGGGCAATGGCAGACATTTAGAGACCGCATGGATGAACTACAACAATTGTACATTCCTGTCTGGCATAAAAATAAAAAAGGGAAGGTGGCTCAACCGTGGCTATCAAGGGAAATCAGGGATAGTATTAAAGCCAAGGAAGTGGCATACAAATTGGCCAGAAATAGCAGCGAACCTGGGGACTGGGAGAAATTTAGAACTCAGCAGAGGAGGACAAAGGGTTTGATTAGGGCAGGGAAAATGGAGTATGAGAAGAAGCTTGCAGGGAACATTAAGACGGATTGCAAAACTTTCTATAGATATGTAAAGAGAAAAATGTTAGTAAAGACAAACGTAGGTCCCCTGCAGTCAGAATCAGGGGAAGTCATAACGGGGAATAAAGAAATGGCGGACCAATTGAACAAGTACTTTGGTTCGGTATTCACGAAGGAGGACACAAACAACCTTCCGGTTATAAAAGGGGTCGGGGGTCTAGTAAGGAGGAGGAACTGAGGGAAATCCTTATTAGCCGGGAAATTGTGTTGGGGAAATTGATGGGATTGAAGGCCGATAAATCCCCAGGGCCTGATGGACTGCATCCCAGAGTACTTAAGGAGGTGGCCTTGGAAATAGTGGATGCATTGACAGTCATTTTCCAACATTCCATTGACTCTGGATCAGTTCCTATGGAGTGGAGGGTAGCCAATGTAACCCCACTTTTTAAAAAAGGAGGGAGAGAGAAAACAGGGAATTATAGACCGGTCAGCCTGACATCGGTAGTGGGTAAAATGATGGAATCAATTATTAAGGATGTCATAGCAGTGCATTTGGAAAGAGGTGACATGATAGGTCCAAGTCAGCATGGATTTGTGAAAGGGAAATCATGCTTGACAAATCTTCTGGAATTTTTTGAGGATGTTTCCAGTAGAGTGGACAAGGGAGAACCAGTTGATGTGGTATATTTGGACTTTCAGAAGGCGTTCGACAAGGTCCCACACAAGAGATTGATGTGCAAAGTTAGAGCACATGGGATTGGGGGTAGTGTACTGACATGGATTGAGAACTGGTTGTCAGACAGGAAGCAAAGAGTAGGAGTAAATGGGTACTTTTCAGAATGGCAGGCAGTGACTAGTGGGGTACCGCAAGGTTCTGTGCTGGGGCCCCAGCTGTTTACACTGTACATTAATGATTTAGATGAGGGGATTAAATGTAGTATCTCCAAATTTGCGGATGACACTAAGTTGGGTGGCAGTGTGAGCTGCGAGGAGGATGCTGTGAGGCTGCAGAGCGACTTGGATAGGTTAGGTGAGTGGGCAAATGCATGGCAGATGAAGTATAATGTGGATAAATGTGAGGTTATCCACTTTGGTGGTAAAAACAGAGAGACAGACTATTATCTGAATGGTGACAGATTAGGAAAAGGGGAGGTGCAAAGAGACCTGGGTGTCGTGGTACATCAGTCATTGAAGGTTGGCATGCAGGTGCAGCAGGCGGTTAAGAAAGCAAATGGCATGTTGGCCTTCATAGCAAGGGGATTTGAGTACAGGGGCAGGGAGGTGTTGCTACAGTTGTACAGGGCATTGGTGAGGCCACACCTGGAGTATTGTGTACAGTTTTGGTCTCCTAACCTGAGGAAGAACATTCTTGCTATTGAGGGAGTGCAGCGAAGGTTCACCAGACTGATTCCCGGGATGGCGGGACTGACCTATCAAGAAAGACTGGATCAACTGGGCTTGTATTCACTGGAGTTCAGAAGAATGAGAGGGGACCTCATAGAAACATTTAAAATTCTGACGGGGTTAGACAGGTTAGATGCAGGAAGAATGTTCCCAATGTTGGGGAAGTCCAGAACCAGAGGTCACAGTCTAAGGATAAGGGGTAAGCCATTTAGGACCGAGATGTGGAGGAACTTCTTCACCCAGAGAGTGGTGAACCTGTGGAATTCTCTACCACAGAAAGTTGTTGAGGCCAATTCACTAAATATATTCAAAAAGGAGTTAGATGAGGTCCTTACTACTAGGGGGATCAAAGGGTATGGCGAGAAAGCAGGAATGGGGTACTGAAGTTGAATGTTCAGCCATGAACTCATTGAATGGCGGTGCAGGCTAGAAGGGCCGAATGGCCTACTCCTGCACCTATTTTCTATGTTTCTATGTTTCTATTATCATTCATAGCAACCTTCTATCTATTCCTTATCCAAACAAATCCCACAGCACTCTATCTTATAAAGTAACTTACTGTGTGGCACCTTGTCAAAAGCATTTTAAAAATGCAAGTATACTTTGTAGACTGGGCTACCTTTATCCTCCAAACTGGTATCCTCCTGAAAAAATTCTACCAAGTTGGGATAAGATGATTTTCTTTTCCAGAAGCCATATTGAGAGTGTATAATTACACCTTTCTGTCCAGTTGTTCATACACTGAGACCCTGATATGGTGAGGGAGTGGGGGGGAAAGCTGAAAGTACGAGTTTCCCAGGTGTCCTGCTGAATTTAACTGCAGGACATATTTTACACTTTTTGATCACCAGGTTTCCCACCCGAAAGCTAGCCTGATTGCATGTCGGGCGAGAAAGCCTGTGGCACAAGGCCACAGCCAGGGCGCAGAGAGCAGGGAGGGAGAGATCTCAGGGAGGAGGGGGAATCATGGTCGGGGGCAGGGCTGCTGGTGGGGAGAGATCCTATTTGCGGGGGGGGGGGGGGGTGGTGGGTACAGAATCAGGGCAAAGATTGGGGAAGTCTGAGATTGGGTGGGGGGGTGGGGAGATCTGAGGAGTAAGCTTTTTGGGATAGGGGAAAACACTCATGCTCCTCCTGGCCCACAAGCAGTGCTGTAAATGCACTTACCTCATGCATCCGGCCCTTCTCTCCTCTTTTTATCCATCAGGATTCCCGAGGCCCAGGTAACCCAACCAGAATAGGCTCGCAGCTAACTTAAAAGGTTTTACCGAATGAGCCGCCTCCTGAGAGCGGATTGGTCACCCACCCCCGATTCCACCTCCATTAAAACCAAAAGTGGTTGGGTTTGGGTTGGGTTTGGCATTTTTAAAATTTTAACTTCTCACCCAACCCAAACCAACTAGTTCATATGCATTTAAATCACCCCTAACATCTCAAATGATCCCTTCTACAAATTCCCATAACGAAAATCATGATAATTGGCTTACAATTTCCCGGTCCCATTTTACAGATTACTTTGTCTATGTTATTTCGATGTTTTATTAATTTACACATTTTTTTTAAGGGTATCACAGGCCTTAATGTTAATCGGGTGGCGAAGAAGTGGTTGGGAAACTTGGAGAGTGGGTTTCCCGCAAGCAACGCCGAATTTAACGGCAGAGCCTGATTAACATTTCAAAGGTATGTTTCTAACCTGCAGCCAGCCAGATGGAGAGGCTGGCTGGCTGCGGATAGGTAGGCTTGTGACATGAGGCCACAGAGACGAGAGGAAGAGAGGGATTGGGTGGGGGCTGGTGTTGATTGGGGCCGGGGGTTGGGGGAGAAGAGAGAGGATCAGGGCCGGAGCATCGGTGGGGGGAGGAGAGAGAGGATCGGGGCTGGAGCATTGGTGGGGCGGGAAGCACCCGGGGCCCGAGGATTGGTGGCCGGGGGAAGATGAGGGGTTGGGTGGAAACATCAGGGCTGACCTGAGAATCATCGTTGGGATAGGGGAGGGGGAGAAAGAAATATGGCTGGCCTGAGGATCATCGGTTGGGGGGAGTCTGGGAATGCAATCAGAGGCCTCGTATGGTGGGATGGGGGGGAACGAAGGCCTCATGGGATATGGGTGAGGCAGGGATGGTGGATCCAAGAGGTAAATTTAAAGGCCCGCCTCCGTTAAGACTGGGGTGGAGCCAGGTTCAGATCGGGATTCCGTTTTTTAACACTTTAACCTCCCAGCTGACCCCAACCCATCTGTTTTTTGGGGTTAAAGTTCCACCACAGTGTTTCACCTCTAATGTAACCATGTCAGGCTCTTCATAGTACTAATGTGCAGAACATGTTTAAGGGGTACGCATGAGTTAACAGATTTGTATATGGTGTGATGAGATTAAGGTTTCAGGTTACTTTTTAGTACAGCATTACAATTTAATGTTGAAAGTAGTTCCTTTTACCGCTAGTAGATTAAACAGTATAATAATTAAACAGTAAAACAAATAACAGATCAAAAGCTTGTTTGAGTGGGTCCAGTTATTGAGAATGTGTATTCAATGGCTCTTTGGAAGAGAAAAATTTAGACCATTAGAAGCTGAATTCCTTTTCCATTCCACACGGTCGATAAGGCGCCAGCCTCTGTAAATGAACAACCTCGATCATTAGAACTGGGTTTATAAGGAAGTCAGAGGGTTTTGAGTTCAATAGTGTTGTGCTTCTATAATTTACTTTATATTTTTAAGATTTTTATTCCTTTTTCTCTATGGTCTCTCAAAGTCTCAATCCATACCATGCAGAGGGCAGGCACACGGATACTACGGCCTAAATTTTGCCTTTTTTTTTATTCGTTCAAGTGATGTGGGCAATGCTGGCAAGGCCAGCATTTATTGCTACAACAACAACAACAACGTGTATTTATATAGCACCTTTAACGTAGTAAAACGTCCCAAGGCGCTTCACAGGTGTCTTATAAGACAAAACAAATAAATTTGACAAAGAGCCACATAAGAAGAAATTACAGCAGATGACCAACGGCGGGGGCAAAGAGGTAGGTGAAGGCACGGCCACCGATGGTTGAGTAATTATAATCAGGGATGCTCAAGAGGACAGAATTTGAGGAGCGCAGATAACTTGGGGGGTTGTGAGGCTGAAAGATATCACAGAGATAGGGAGGGGCGAGGCCATGGAGGGATTTGTAAACAAGGATGAGAATTTTGAAATCGAGGCGTTGTTTAACTGGGAGCCAATGTAGGTCAGCGAACACAGGGGTGATGGGTGAATGGAAGGTGGTGCTAATCTCTAATTAACTTTGAGAAGGTGATAGTGAGCCGCCTGAAACGCTGCAGTCCGTGTGGTGATACTTCTTTGGAGCAGAGTGGCTTTTTAGGTCATTTCAGAGTCAACCACATTGCTGTGGTTCTGGAGTCACATAGGCCAAACTAGCTAAGTATGGAAAATTTCCTTCCCTAAAGGACATTAGTGAACCAGATGGGTTTTTACGACAATCTGGTAAGTTTCATGGTCACCATTACGTATTTTATTCCAGATTTATTTAATTAACTGATTTTAAATTCCACAGCTGCCATGGTGGAATTTGAATTCCTGTCTCCAGATAATTAGTCCAGGCCTCTGGATTACTAGCCACTATGCCACCGTTTCCATCAAGTGTGTTAAGTCACCAAAATGACAGGCAGGAAATGTGTGCGCAGTTCTAACTGGAAATGCGCTGCCTGCCATTGTGGGTAAAGATAAACAAGAGGTGTTCCTTACCAATGTCTGAAGCAGGCATTGGGCCCTTTACATATCTAAATAAGTGGCTTAACACCTGCATCAAATCCCTGCTGCAGGATTGGTTTTCCCTGAGGCAACCGACATAATTGTGGGCTGCACTCAGTCATGCCAACCCTACGGAACAGAGGTGTGCTCCTCCCGACCCCACATTAAAAGATCACCCCGATCTCCACCTGGCCCGGAGAGCACCAAACCCTGACCTCCAGGTACCCTGGCCTCGCCATCCGAACACCCACCACCCACCCCTGGCCCTGACCATCAACCTCCAGGCACCGATCCCGGTGGCTGCTGCCAGCTGCCTCTACACACCAGACTATAGATTGCTGCCGGCAATCGGTCTCCACTGCTCCCTCCCGACGCCCGTGAATCCACCGAGTTCCTTGATCCCCTTGGAGGCCCACAATCTCTCCCTCAGCCTTCACTTATCTATGGGCCGCTGCTGTGCTAGTGTGATCTATCTTCTTGGGCTCCTCCCACAACACCGTTCCTATTTGAATGAGTTACAAGGCCAAATATCCTTGGCTCCTTGGACATTTCTGTTCATGTGCAAAGTAAGTACAAATGTGGATGCTCCCTAATTTCTAGGCCTAGGGCTGGATTTTTGACTCTGTTGCGCCTCAGGGCGGTAAATAGTGTTTCTAGGTGTAACGCCAGGCGTCCAGCTACGATCGCCCGACCGGCAAATTCAGCTCATGGTTTGCGGCGGTGCAAAAACTTACTGTCGAGCCATCTAGTTTCATTGAGATCATTACATCAATCATCGTGCAACACTCCACGACCGCCCCAGATGCAAAATTCGACCCTAAAGCCTCACTTAACGTCCACCCCAGGAAACGTGTGAAAAACCAGGCATTCCCAGGATGCAGCAGGCAGTATTGGCAACATATTTTAAATGGAGGGATGAAGCTCCTACATCGCAGGTCACCTTGACTGCAACAGTTGCGCCCATCACGCTGCGTGAAGCTCCGACTTGCATATGACACTTTTATCTGCCATTACAGTGCCCTTAACAACTTCAGTGAGAGAATTTAATGGGGGCATTACTAGTTCAACAGCGTATCATGCTGCATGCTATTGCCAGGCGGCGCCAAGCTCAAAGAAGGACTCTTGGCCATGTCGACCCACGGATGAGGAGAGGCCGAAGACGTCTGGGGAGGAGGGCTAACCCCCCATAGGTTTACAAGTACCAATGCTCATACATCCAGCTCTCTGAGGAGCAGTGTGTAAGAAGACTGTGCTTCTGAAAGGAAGTGCTGACAAAGATATGCCATCTTCTACAGGCAGACCGATGCCTGGACCGCTCTGGAGGAAGTCCTCAATACTCTCCTCAATGGGTATCTGAATTAATTGTGGTGTGCTGCATGTTGCACAACTTGGCCCTCATGAGGGGCCAGACATTGCCAGTGGGGATTGCATGCCCACCTCAGGAGGAGGAGGACAATGAAGAGGAGCCTGGCGAGGCCCCCATTGGAGAGCCACACTATCCACGGGGAGGCAGCGTGGAGATGAAGCCAGAACAAGAGTCGCACGTTGCCAGATCACAATGGACCAGTTCTCCTAAATGGAGGAAGCTGAGGGATGGAGCTAATACTGGACACGCTATGTGCTCCCATAAAGGCACATCTCCAATGAAAGTTAGAATGATGCACAAGCTACCAACGGCAAAGGATGAATCATAAATTTTACTGCAACAAAGTAACAAAAACTCCCCCACCAAAATAAAACCATACAATGTACAAGATTATGTTTCAGGGCACTGAACAACAATGAAGTCCCTTAAATCAACAAAACATTTTTAACACCGCATTTATCGACTCAGGCCCCAGAACTTTCTTGTGTAACGTATGATTTTGCGGCCCCGATCATGGAACCTCATTTTTTGATGAATTTTGTAGACGAGGGTGCAAACCTCTTTCAGGCAGTATTAGGACCGCCCCGCCACCATTATTTCCCCGAAATCTCAAAAGTCGAAAGTCCAGCCCAAAATCTCTCGACAGACTTATTATCGGCTGCAAGGAGTTCTGCAAGAGTGAATTGGGGCCCTCTAATATTCTCTTTAGCTATTTGGTGCCTTCCCACAATGCCACAGCTGTGCTAAATAACTCACTATTTGCTGAATCACAGATATGTGCCCTTGTCCTATCATTCCATAGTATATCACAATGGACCTCCAATGGAATGTGCTACTCTGAAATCGGAAGAAGGTAAGGGATTTGAGAAAAAGAGGAATTCTCTATCCTTATTCTTTAATGGTTTAAGTAGTTTGGACAAGCCTGTATTAAACATGGCATTAATCTGGGATGCCTTATGAAGTTTTCTTTGTTCTGTGGTGAAACTAGCCTGTGGATGGTTGGCTGCAATGTCATTAGTCATTGCCAATTTATTTAGTGTGGATGTTTGATGTAACTGGATTTTTGTTGTTTTCTGATAATTTCTGACTGTTCCAAGCACAGTCCGTTGTTTATTTCCATGAGATTCTCTGCAGGGCTACTTTAAGTGAATTCACCACAAAATCCCGAGTCACCGACTCTATCCATCTCCCTGGCAACTGTCTGAGGATGAGCCAGACTATTCACAACCTTGATGTTGTATTTGACCCCGACATGAGCTTCCGATCAAATATCTGCTCCACTAAGGTCTATTTCCGCCTCCATAACATTGCCCAACTCAGCCCTGCCTCAGCTCATCAGCCTCATCCATGCCTTTGCTACCTCTAGACTTGATTACTCCAACACATTCCTGGCCAGCCTCCCATCTTCCACCTTCCATAATCTTAAGCTCATCCAAAACTCTGCAGCCCGTATCGTAAGTCCCGTTCATCTATCACCCCTGTGTTCGCTGAGCTATATTGGCTCCTGGTTGATCAACACCTCGATTTAAAAATTCTCATCCTTGTTTTAAAATCTCGGCTCGCCCCTCCCTATCCCTGTAACTCCTACAGCCCTACAACCCTCCAAGATATCTGCGCTCTTCCAACTCTGGACTCTTGCACATTCATGGTTTTAATCGCTCCACCATTAGCAGCCGTGCTTTAAGCTGCCGAGGCCCTAAGCTCTGGAATTCCATCTCTAAAAATCTCCACTTCTCTGACTCTCTTTCCTCTTTTAAGATGCTCCTTAAAACCAACCTCTTCGATCAAGCGTTGGGTCATCTGCCCTAATATTTCCTTATGTGGCTTGGTATAATATTTTGTTTGATAATGTTCCTGTGAAGCACCTTGGGATGTGTTACTATTTTAAAGATGCTATATAAATACAAGTTGTTGTTGTTCATCTTGCTGGTAGCAGACTAGAAATGTAGAGGGTGAAATGAGGTTACGCAACATTTGGGGGCGGTAACCGAGGTGAGATGAGACTTTCTGCGCCCGGCAGGGTTAGTGCTCCTCGCAGGAAGTGGAGTGAAATGTCTCGTGCTCCACTTCCTTTTAGGGCAGGATCGGGAGTGCTACTCGGGCGCATTGCGGTATGCTATACGGTCTTTCCGCTGACTGTTTCAACGTCCATCCCCTTCCGTTAAAGGTGAGGGACGCTGCGAACTCTGCGGGCCCTTCGAAGGCCTCCATTTGGCCACCAGGGCTAAGTGGTGCTGTAGCCGCAACACGGTACCGAAAATGAGTGGATGATCGCGGCCCAGACCCCGTGAAAGAAGCGGCGAACAGCCCGACCGGTAAGGGGCGTAAAATAAAAGATGGCGGCGCTTGGCGCAGCGCACCTCTTCATTAATTTTCACCCCTGGATGGGTTCCGGCCCGGTTTGTGACCTCCGAGGCTGGCGCGGGGTGGATAGGGAGCGCCGCAGGTAGTAAAGGGGCCGCCGCGCATGGCGATACTATCGGCAGAGGCGCAGCGGCACGGGGCGCGACCAGTGGGCGTGGCGCTAATGCATTCACACTTCCGCTAACTCACACGCAATTTCACGGGAGCTGGTAACCCCCTCCCCCCAACCCAGACGAAAACAGTTCCACATCCCGTCAGTGCCCCTCAGAGGCACTAACCGGATGCACAGAACAGTGAAATTTCGGCCCCGTAATTTTCAACTGTATTTGGTGTTAGAGCCGGGCAGGTTGAAAAGGCGCGAGCAGCAACAGGAGAGTTATGATTTCTATGCTCTTTACTGTGATGTTAGTCTTCCTAGTCCCCATTGTTGAAGACAAAGGCCAAGATTTTTCACTTGTCCAATATGAGGGCAGAAATACAGTGGGGTCAGACCATTACTTGCTGGCTGTGCACTTTGCTGGTTTCGGCCGATTTTCTCGTCAGTTCAAAAATGTTGGATGGACTCTGGCGGGAATCCAGCCGGCAGATTGCACTGGGAATGGTGAAGCGAGGGAGAGCATGGCAAACCTTGTGTTGTTACAGGATTTAGAGTTGCAGCAGCTTCACGGGCTCCTTTAGGACAGAGAGACTGACAGACAGACAGTCAGTCAGATGGACATCCTCTTGCAGGGGATGAGACCAAGGAGGGTTGGCTTACTTGGGATGCAGTGCATAAGAGATTTCATTGCAGTAGCTGAAGACCAATGAAGGGAGTTGGCATTGTAAGTAAATGCCATCATCGACACCCCTCCAGACAGCTGTGCAATGCAGAATATAGTTTAATAATCTCACAAGAGTAGACAAGGTATGAGAAGTTACTTAGTGTGAACAACTTGTACTGCAGAACCATGCATGTCAGTTCCTCAACAGTTACTCTTGCTGTTTTCAAGGCCTCAATGGAAGATTAAAATTGGATAAATAAGAATATGTTTACACATGTATCACAATGTTTCCTCTTTAGCATTTGGGCATATAACAGTGCCTTGGGCTGAGTACATAGAGGAAAATCAAGATGTGAGTGTTTTATGCCAGTAATGAAGCCCATCTTATTTTCTGCCCATTTAATCCAATAGATGGAAAAAAAAGCAGGTTCCATTACAGGCTGACAATCCACCATGCCTAATTTTACTCTCTATAAAAATTCTGCTAAAACAGTGCTTTACACCCAAGTAAAAAAGACAAAAATCTGCCCCAAATTTGACTTTTTATGAATTTGCAAGTGAAGATGATAACCTATGCATAATTTTAAAAGTCAATCCAGTTAAATGTAGTGAAAATCAGATTATGGTATTGCGTCTTGCCTATTTCCAATTGCTCATGTGTATTATTTTATCTGTGCCTAAGTCCAGACAATAGTTTAACCTTTACGCAATTGTCTAATGGTGCGATATATTTCATGCTCTGCATTAACTTTTAGCCATGATGGCCATTCTATATACATTCTCTATTTAGAAAATTATCATTGCTGTATGTTAATTGTTAGATTGAATGGCGGAGCAGGCTCGAAGGGCCAAATGGCCTACTCCTGCTCCCAATTCTTATGTTCTTATGTAATCATAGAATCATAGAATGGTTACAGCACAAAGGAAGCCATTCGGCCTGTTAAGCCTGTGCCGGCTTTCTGCAAGAGTACTTCAGCTACACCTTACTCTCCCTGCCTCCCCCCACCCTCCCATCCCGCCCTTTGCCCTAGCCCTGCAAGTTTTTTTCCTTCAATTCCCTCTTGAAAGACATGATTGAAAGCCTCCAGCACCATTTCAGGCATTGCATTCCAGATTCTCATCGCTTGCTGTATAAAAAAGTTTTTCCTCATGTCGACTTAATCACCCCAATCACTTTCTGGATCTCAACCCTTCCGCCATTGGGAACAGTTTCTCGCTATCTACTCTGTCTAGACCCATCATGATTTTGAAGCCTATGCTAAAGCAAACTCAACAAAGAATAAACATGCAGATCAGTTCATGGATGACTGAGTTTGCTTATGTAAGTTGAAACATGAGTAAAAAGTGCTGCTGAAAAGCCTGAACTGCAACAACTAAAACTTAAAGAAGACAGATTGATGATTTCCATCAAATTAGTTCCAGTAATGGGAAGACTGCTTCTGACATGAAAGAGCATTGATGGTGCCCTACAAGATGCCGGAACTCAGACCATGTGATCCTATTGGTAGCTTTGTGCTTAACAAGTGGGTTGAAATAAATTGGGAAGATCAGAAGATTGTTTCCTCATTGAGTAGCGAGTATATAATACCCTCAGAGTTCAACAGTTTATGTCCGATTGATCAGCTATTTTAAAAGGAGCTGGATGAATAACTAGTAAGAGGTCCCAGCAGATTGGAAAACCGCAAATGTAACATCCCTATTTAAGAAAGGAGGGAGACAGAAAGCAGGAAACTATAGACCGATTAGCCTAACATCTGTCATTGGGAAAATGCTGGAGTCCATTCTTCTTAGGCAGTCCTTTGGAGTCGAGGATGACTTGCTTCCACACTAAAAATGAGTTCTCAGGTGACTGAAGAGTCCAATGCGGGAGCTACAGTCTCTGCACAGGTAGGACAGACAGTGGTTGAAGGAATGGGTGGGTGGGGTGCCTGGGTTGCCGCGCACTCCTCCGCAGTCGATGCTTGGCTTCAGCTTGCTCTCTGGGGTAGAGAATTCGAGGTGTTCAATGTCTTCCCAGATGCTTTTCCTCCACTTTGCGTGGTCTTCAGCCAGGGATTCCCAGGTGTTGGTGGGGATGTTGCACTGTTTCAAGGAGGCTTTGATGGTGTCCTTGAAGTGTTTCCTCTGCCCATGTGGGGCTTGCTTGCCGTGTCGAAGCTCCAAGTAGTGCGCTTGTTTTGGGAGTCTCGTGTCAGGCATATGGTCAATGTGGCCCATCCAACGGAGCTGATCAAGCGTGGTCAATGCTTCGATGCTGGGGTTGTTGGCCTGAGCAAGAACATTTACGATGGTGTGCCTATCCTGCCAATGGATTTGCAGGATCTCGCCAGGCTGCATTGGTGGTACTTCTCCAGTGTTTTGAGGTGTCTGGAGTCTATTATTAAGGAAGTATTAGCAGGACATTTAGAAAATTATAATACAGTTAAGCAGAGTCAGTATGGTTTTATGAAAGGGAAATCATGTTTGACAAATTTGCTGGAGTTCTTTGAGGATGTAACGAGCAGGGTGGATAAAGGGGAACCAGTAGATGTCGTGTATTTGGATTTCCAGAAGGCATTCAATGAGGTGCCATGTTAAAGGTTACTGCACAAGATAAGAGCTCACCGAGTTGGGTATAATATATTAGCATGGATAGAGGATTGGCTAACTAACAGAAAACAGAGAGTCAGGATAAATGGGTCATTTTCAGGTTGGCAAACTGTAACTAGTGGGGTGCCACAGGGATCAGTGCTGGGGCCTCAACTATTTACATTATATTAATAATTTGGATGAAGAGACCGAGTGAAATGTAGCCAAATTTGCTGATGATAAAGATAAGTGGGAAAGCAAGTTGTGAGGAGGATGTAAAGAATCTGCAAAGGGATATAGATAGGCTAAGTGAGTGGGCAAAAATATGGCAGATGGAGCATAATGTGGAAAATGTGAGGTTATTCACTTTGGTAGGAAAAATTAAAAAGCAAATTATTACTTAAATGGGGAGAGATTACAAAATGCTGTGGTACAGAGGGATCTGGGGGTCCTTGTACATGAAACACAAAAAGTTAGCATGCAGGTACAGCAGGTAATTAGGAAGGCAAATGGAATGTTGTTGTTTATTGCAAGGGAGATGGAGTATAAAAGTAGGGCAGTTCTGCTACAATGTACAGGGCGTTGGTGAGATCACACCTGGAATACTGTGTACAGAAAATTTAAGGAGGGATATATTTGCATTGGAGGCAATTCAGAGAAGGTTCACGAGGTTGATTCTGAGATGAAATCGTTGTCATGTAAAGAAAGATTGAGCAAATTGGGCCTATACTCAGTGGAGTTTAGAAGACTGAGAGGCGATGTTATTGAAATGTATAAGATTCTGAGGGGGCTTGACAAGGTAGATGTAGAAAGGATGTTTCCCCTCATGGGGGAGTCTAGAACTAGGGGGCATAGTTTCAGAATAAGGGGTCGCCCATTCCCATTTAAAATGGAAATGAGGAAGAATTTCTTCTCTCAGAAGGTCGTAAATCTGTAGAATTCTCTACCCCAGAGAGCTGTGGAGGTTGGGTCATTGAATATATTTAAGGTGGAGATAACAGATTTCTGAATGATAAGGGAGTCAAGGGTTATGGGGCATGGGCAGGGAAGTGAAGGTGAGGCCAAGATCAGATTAGCCATGATCTTATTGAATGGCCCGAGGGGACAGATGGCCTACTCCTGCTCCTATTTCTCTCTTGTGTTTCTTAATGAGGCTGAACATTTCAAATGTATTTACTTAATCGCTTCATGATATACTTTGGTTCCATTCCTTTTGGAATAATAAAAATGGCAGCCACAATTTTAACCCAGCCTGCCTAGTTAAAATGGTAAACAGGGGGTGTATGACATGTTCCTAACACATTCCCGCTTGCCATCATTTCACCAGGGGCATTTCAGGTACAGGAGGGCCACCGACCTGATGGGACCTGCTCGATATGCTGAAGTTGATCAGCCAAACATTGAAATTCTGACGTGAAATCATGGGAGACCCACACGAATCTAACTCCACCAGTGAATCTTCACAAAAATGAAAAAAATATGATTTCAATTTCAGAACCGTTCCAGATTTGAAAATCCATATCTATGCTGCAGGAACTAGCAAGAATTTTCTCATGTGTAACTGGGACCCTAAAGCTTCTACTTTTCAGTATCATTGGCTGCATGTTTCAGAAATGATTCTATTTTATGAGAAATGTTTGATACTGTATACACATTAATGATTTTTAAATTCAATGGTACCTTTCCAACCTACACAACTGTGAAATGTATTAGTGATACTGAATTGCTGACCAGCTCTGATGTCACATACAGAAAGCAGTGTTTGTAACAAAGAACTCAGCTCTCTTCCAACCTCTGTGCCCCTGGCCCTGCAATTCAACCTGTCATGGAACCAAAAATAAGAACACAAAACATTCACTGGAATTCTCCCCATAGTGTTTGTTGAGAAAACTGCAGAGTTCAGGCTCATTCATAATAGGCCTGCACAACTCCATCAGTACCAGAAAGTAATTATGTGTTGTTAAATGGGTCACAGTTCTGTTTCTGCTCATGGACGAGCAGGCAAGCCATCTGGGGAGTTCAGTAGCATAGATGACGCAGGTTGAAGTAGCTATATTTCGACACCTGCGTTTTTTCAATCAGAAATACTAATGAGTTATTGCCATGAAGGCAATCTGATAAATAGGACAATGTCCACCAGGACATACAAGTGAGTAATCAACTGTTGTACTAGTATGCAGTTACAGTCACAGGAGAATCAATGGCATATCTATTCCACACAATTGTTTACAGCTCTTCCTCCTTTCTATCTCCCTCTTCCTCCAGTCCTGAAGCTGTTGACACTAAATGATTCTATAGGTAACAGTTACCCACTAGTACTTTAACCAATAAGCCATTGTGAGTTCAGCATTGCGTAGCGTCAGACTATTTTTCCCATGGGGAAATCACAGGTGAGTCTTTGCGTAATGTTCACAGACCGACGACGTTCTAGCAGTAATTGCTAGGTAATGATCAGGAGCTGCAACCTGAGTTGGTTTTCCCCCTTGCTAACAGAGGCATGCAGAAGCCAAATATTATGGCTCATTGTGCTGCCCCAGCTGAGATCAGCAAACACTGGGAAGAGCACGAATTAAACCTGGGAACTTCTGGCCTATGTGGTTCAGTTACAAATTGTCAAGTGAACCATAGGGGAACTATTGAGTATAGATTTATATTCAAGTAAATGTCAATACGTTTTATTTTTGTGTTGTTAGTATTTGAATTCACGTTACGGATTTTAATCGCTCTATCATTTAAAAAAATTAATTCCTGGACGCGAGCATCATTGGCAAGGCCAGCATTTATTGCCCATCCTTAATTGGCTCTGAGAAGGTGGTGATGAGCCGCCTTCTTGAACCGCTGAAGTCCATGTAGTGGAGGTACTTCCACAGTGCTGTTAGGAAGGGTTCCAGGATTTTAAGATCTCGCGACGATGAAGGAATGGCGATATATTTCCAAGTCAGGGTGGTGTGTAACTTGGAGGGGAACTTTCAGATGATGGTGTTGCCATGCACCTGCTGTCCTTATCCTTCTAGGTGGTAGAGGTTGTGGGTTTGGGAAGTGCTGTTGAAGAAGCCTTGCCGAGTTGCTGCAGTGCATCTTGTAGATGGTACACGGTGCAGCCACGATGTGCTGGTGGTGGAGGAAGTGATTATTTAAGGTGGTGAATGGGATGCCAATCAAGCGGGCTGCTTTGTCCTGGATGGTGTCGTGCGTCTTGAGTGTTGTTGGAGCTGCACTCATCCAGGCTATTGAAGATTATTCCATCACACTTCTGACTTGTACTATGTAGATGGTGGAATGTCTTTGGGGAGTCAGGAGGTGAGACACTTGCCACAGAATACCCAGTCGCTGACCTGCTCTTGTTGCCATAGTATTTATGTGGCTGGTCCAGTTAAGTTTCTGGTCAATGGTGACCCCAGCATGTTGATTGTGGGGGATTCGGCAATGGTAATGCCATTGAATGTCAAGGGGTGGTGGTTAGACACTCTCTTGTTGGAGATAGTCATTGCCTGGCACATATATGGCGTAAATATTACTTGACACTTATCGACCCAAACCTGAATGTCGTCCAGGTCTTGCTGCTAGTAGGCAAGGACTGTTTAATTATCTGAGGAGTTGCAAATGGAACTGAACATCAGCAAACATCCCAACTTCTAACCTTATGGTGGAGGGAAGGTCATTGATGAAGCAGCTGAAGATATTTGGGCCTAGGATATTGCCCTGAGCAACTCCTGCAGCGATGTCCTGGGGCCGAGATAATTGGCCTCCAACAACCACAAACATCTTCCTTTGTGCTAGGTATGACTGCAGCCAGTGGAGTCTTTCCCTTGATTCCCATTGACTTCAATTTTACTAGGGCTCCTTCATACAACACTCAGTCAAATGCTGCCTTGATGTCAAGGGAAGACAGTCTCACCTGACCTCTGGAATTCAGCTCATTTGTCCATGTTTGAACCAAGGCTGTAATAAGGTCTGGAGCCAAGTGGTCCTAGCGGAACCCAAACTGTGCATTGGTGAGCAGGTTATTGGTGTGCAGGTACCGCTTGATAGCTCTTTTGACAATACCTTCCATCACTTTGCTGATGATTGAGAGTAGACTGACGGGGTGGTAATTGGCCGGACTGGATTTGTCCTGGTTTTTGTTGACAGGACATACCTGGGCAGGATTCTACATTGTTGGGTAGATGCCAGTGTTGTATTTGTGCTGGAACAGCATGGCTAGTTCTGGAGCACAAGTCTTCAACAAGACAGCCGGGATATTGTCAGGGCCCATAGCCTTTGCTGTATTCAATGCGCTCAGCCTTTTCTTGATATTTTGTGAAGTGAATCGAATTGGCTGAAGATTGGCTTCTGTGATGGTGGGGACCTCACGAGGAGGCCGAGATGGATCATCCACTCGGCACTTCTGGCTAAAGATGGTTGCAAACGCTTCAGCCTTGTCTTTAGCACTTGCATGCTGGACTCTGCCATCATTGAGGATGGGGATGTTCATGGAGCCCATCAATTGTTTAATTGTCCACCACCATTCACGATTGGATACGGCAGGACTTCAGAGCTTTGATCTGATCAATCGGTTATGGTGTTGATTAGCTCTGTCTGTAGTATGCTGTTTCCTTTGTTTAGCATTCATGTAGTCCTGTGTTGTAGCTTCCCTAGGTTGGCATCTCATTTTTAGGTATGCCTGGTGCTCCTGGCATGCTCTTCTATACTCATCATTGAACCAGGGTTGGTCCTCTGGCTTGATGGTAATAGTAGACTGAGGGATATGCCGGGCAATGAGGTTATAGATTGTGATGGAATATAATTCTGCTGCTGCTGATGACCCACAGTGTCTCATGGATGCCCAGTTTTGCTCTGAATCTGTCCTATTTAGCATGGTGGTAGTGCCACACAACACAATGAAGTGTGTCCTTTGTGTGAAGACGGACTTTGTCTCTACAATGATTGTGCGGTGATCATTGCTATCAATGCTGTCATGGACAGATGCATCTGCAACAGGTAGATTGGTGAGGATGAGGTCAAGTAGGTTTTTCCCTCGTGTTAGTACTCCCACCACCTGCTGTGGGCCCAGTCTGGCAGCTATGTTCTTCAGGACTTGACCAGCTCAGTCAGTAGTGGTTCTACTGAATCACTCTTGGTGATGGACATTGAAGAGCCCCACCCAGAGTACATTCTATGCCTTTGCTACCCTCAGTGCTTCTTCCAAGTGGTGTTCAATATGGAGGAGTACTGATTCATCAGCTGAGGGAGGTAGTAATCAGCAAGAGATTTCCTTGCCCATGAAGCCATGAAACTTCATGGGGTCCAGAGTCAACGTTGAGGACTCTGAGGGTCACTCTCTCCCGACTGTATACCACTGTGCTGCCACCTCGGGTGGGTCTGTCCTGTCGATGGGACAGGACATAACCAGGGATGGTAATGGAAGATTCTGGGACATTGGCTGAAAGTTATAATTCTGTTAGTATGACGATATCAGGCTGTTGCTTGATTAGTCTGTGGAACAGCTCTCCAGTCCCCAGATGTTCGTGAGGAGGACTTTGTAGGGTCGACTGGGCTGTGTGCTTCTGTTGTGTCCGAAGCCAGTGCCGAGGCCGATGCCAGGTGGTTTGTCCAGTTTTATTCTTATTATTGTTTCTTGTAGCGGTTTGTTACAACTGAGTGGCTTGCTAGGCCATTTAAGAGACAGCCACATTGTTGTGGGTCTGGAGTCACATATAGGCCAGACCAGGTAAGGACAGTAGATTTCCTTCCCTAAAGGGGCATTAGCAAATCAGATGGGTTTTTACAAAATTCCGGTAGTTTCATGGTCACCATTACTGATACCAGCTTTTTATTCCAAATTATTTAATTAACTTACACAATTCCACATTCCACAGCTGCTGTTGTGGGATTTGAACACACATCTTTGGATTATTAGTCCAGACGTCTGGATTACTCATCCAGTAACATAACCACTATGCTACCATTCCTGGGGGCCATACTTTCAGCTGCCTGGGCCTAGATGAAAGAATTCCTTGGTTGACTGTAGTTAAGGCTTAAATATGCAGAGTCTAAAACACTTCAGTTAAGCTATGATTTAGTTTACAATCCATAAAAACAGAGGACTCAGGTAGGGTGAATCTGGAACCTAGTACTCCTAGCTTGCAGGGAGCATATCTCGGCAATCACAGGGCTCTACCCATGATTTTTCATCTATTAAAATTGGTGTATGAAAAATCATGGATTTCCTGGAGTGGTTTCACTGCTGGGAGCGGGGAAATCATACAATCATTCCTTGGTGACTGAAAAAAATCGTGAAACATTTATTTTAATTAAATCATTTCCCTCAATTTCACTGTTAGACCAGTGACATTGAACATAACTGGTCAACATCTGTGATACTGGACATGGGAGATAGCAGGTTTTTCTCACTATTGTGGCGGGTTATGAAAATGGTATTAACACTGCAGTAATCTCAGTAGTTTTCTGGAAATTGTAGGAATGCTTCAATATTTTGAATTCCTTGGTCCAATTAGCACTGAAAACTATTGGAAGAAAAATGTAATTGCTACTTTCTAATTTTAGCTCTTTAGTTAAAAAAAATAATAATGTAGTTTGGGTTGCCACAGTTTTTTTTGCAATGTAGGGTCAAACATGCCAACAACAGAAATTTAGGAAACACAATTAAGTTATAACACAGAAGTATTGGATTGTCAACTGTGATTGAATTTCAATCTCAATGCTTCCACTTGTGCTTTCTCTCATTAGTGGGATTGGCAGATCTTAGTTGGGTCATGGGCAGTGGGAGAATTATAAAAATTAATTCTCGGAATGTGGGCGTCGCTGGCAAGGCCAGCATTTATTGCCCATACATAGTTGCCCTTGAGAAGGTGGTGGTGAGGCCATCTTGGGAGACCCAATCTTGAGAGAAGCACTGTGGGGATGTGTGTTGGTTGGACCACCCTGTTCTTCCAGCTGAGGAAAATAACATGTATAAAATGGGAAAAACACAGGAAGATATCAGGAAAGGTCAAAAATTGTAAAAATGAAGTTTTGAAAAGACAGGAATACTGTCTCTAACAATGTTCTATGATGTTATGCAGTGCATACCAGAGGAATGCAAGTAAAAGAGAGCCAGATAGAAAGGCAGTGTCTTGGCTTTGGTTGCACATTCCTGTTCTGCAGGGATTCCAACACATAGCTGCCTTTTTCTTTTCTCCCAGTAGTAAAGCAAACTTGTGCAGGTTGGTCTCCGAAAATAATAATGGTCACAAAACAGTAGGATTTTTCCCCTAAACTGGTTCCTGAGTGGAAAAATACTACGAGTGCGTCACATTCAGCACATTGCAACCACTCCAGACAGCAATGTCTAAGCATTTATTGCATGACATTTACATGTAAATTAAAACAAGGTTTCAGTGCCTTGCGGTTTCACAGCACAGCAAATGATCAACAATCTCAACTGAGTAACCTTTGTTTTGTCAAATTAGCAAGTGTATTCTGAAAGGTATTGCATACAAACCAGTTTAATAAGTCAATCACAACAAGCTCGGATCAGCATAATTAAGGATGAGTCTTGTGAAGTACAGACACCCTGATAATGCATTTTTGTTATGCGTTTTTTGATAAATATGATCTCATGGTATTGCATACAGGAAATCAAGACCAAGTGTAGTATTGAGGTGAAGCAGGTTTGGAACCAGGGTGTAAAGCATAATTCAACCCCTGTTTTAAAGTCATTGGCCAATAAGTTTGTTAATTGTTCTACTAAGCCCCCAATATGGTGGGTAAGAATCTCACGCATATTTTCAGCCAGAAGTGCGTCGCCCAACATACTGGTAAAGGAAAAACAATAGGCATGCACGGCCCACGTCTAAAACAGGCATTAGGTCCTTTGCATATACATAATGAGGAACCTGTTTAAGGCCTCCACTGCAAGATCAGTTTGCACTCAGTAAAATCATATTCAAAAGATAAGTGTCTGAAATTTACTTACCTGAATGTGGATCCAGGAGGAGCAGGAATGCTCTTCCTGATTCTCCATTTAAAGAACCTGGGCTGCCATCGCTCCTCCCCCAAAATTACTATCGTTCCCTCCAATCTCCTGACTCCCGACCTCTGATCTCCTAATCCCCGACCTCTGATCTCCTGACCCCCGATCTCCTGACCCATCGATCCCCTGACACCCAGCCTCTGACCCTCTGATCTCCGGCCTCTGATACACTGACCCCCAGCCTTGATCCAATCTTGGTTTCCCTTTTGCTGGTTAGCTGATGATGCTATACCGGCTCCATTAAAATGAGGTCCAAGACCCAGTATTGGAGGCGCCATTCAGATGTAGTGGGCATACCATACCCCGCCGACCCCCATGTGCACAAAAGTGGGCACGCCTGAACTTCTGCCCAATTCAATCTATCCTTATTTTTCTATTTCTACTACAAACTTTTTATCTCTACCTTTATAATGGAAACTAATTACACCATTCTGGCAGTGGTGGTGCAGCAGCGCCTGCACTGACAGGAGAGTGTAATTGCAGCAAGACAAGTTTACATAGGCAGTTTCCATTATAAATGAGCACATAGGCATTTATAATGCAAAGAGTTGACCATAAGTAAACAGATGTAAGACCCTTCACAATAAGAACCCTATTTATTTTTTAGCTTTTATAAAGGGAATAAATTATCACAGTCATGTGAAAACACTGGTGGTGTACATGTGATTTATTGTTGAATGACCATCCTACTTTACCAATGTGTAACAACTCAAAGGAGAACATATATGTTCTAGGTACTTTTACCAAAGTAATCTGTAGCTGCTGACGGATTGCTGAGAGTTTAGTTTGAGGACTGTCTTTCGGGCGAAATTAGTCCGAGGAAGAAAAACTGGCTGGAAAATTCCTGAGAGCTGCTCCCGCTCCACCAGTGTTACTTCTCAGCGGAAGCCCCGTTTAAGCACATCAATGTAATCTTTAAATTCTTTACATATTCATCAATGAGAGTTGGTTGTGTTACTAACTCTTGATTCAATTTAATGACTAATTGATGGACACCTGCTCCCCGTCCCCTTTCCCCTCCTCCACACCTGCTTCACGGTGAGAATATCATAATCCTCTATTGTGTATGTATGCACTCTGTTAATGACTCCACGAGGTAAGGGTATTGTACTTGAACTGTACAGACTGTAGTCCTTTATTGCAGCTCTTAGAGTGAGGATACCAAAAGGTGAGCTCCCTCTTGTACTGGGTTACCTGCAGTGTACAGATGACCCTTAGGTCTCCAGCAGCAGCACCCTCTGGTGTACAGGTAAGGTATATACAGGGTGAAGGTACATTCAGTTCTCGTTTTACAGTACATCATTGACATGCATACATAACAACACTCCTCCCTAAGCCTTTCCCAAGTCCTTATTGCCATGACATGGGGAGGTGATCAGTAGTGGGCTGTGGGAGCTTGTGGTGAGCATTGTGTGGGTGCCAGGTGTGATCCCTGTGCTTGAGGCTGCCCCCACCCCCCTCACACACAGATCATGTGGGTGTCACTGTTGGAGGATTCCTCAGTGCGGGAGCCAATGCAATGGGTAAGGTACATACGTTGTAGAATGGGTAGGTGGTGGCATTTGGTGGTGGACAGGGCCACAGGGCTGTGTGGCTCCTTGTCCTCCATTGGTGGTGGAAGCTGAAGGGTACTGGCCTCTTGCTCCCGGTGCTGGCCCTGGTGGCCAGGTGGGGTAGGGCTGATGTGGGGCAGGTTGCCAGTGGTGCTGGCTGTGCTGCCCATTGACTGCTGTCCCTGCAGTGGGTCTGCTTGCACTGGGTGTGTGTGAGCCCTTCCTGGGGCATCACATTTGTCCCAAAGGCCCAGGCTACATGGGTCAGGTAGCCGCTGGACTGGGAGTCTCCCACGGGGTGGTGGGGGGGGGGGGGGGGGGGTCCTCAGGCATTGACATTGTACCTGTAGAACCTGGTGTCCTTTAACAGTCTATTTTTTACATGCATGATACATTGGCTCCGATCGCAAATAGTTGATTCGACACTCTTATCTCTCTTCACATTATCACATTTTGTACTTACAACACTTCCTTGTGCATCGGTGTCTCCATACAGGATTACATTTATCATATTAGCATTTCTAGCATCATCATTTAACGGTACAAACTTGTTCCTTGCGTCACTTTTACAAGCATTCATTACAGTTTTTCCATTAGTTGATCTGGCATCACCATTAAACATTACATTTGCATCTCTGCATTCGCTAACTGCACTTTTAACCTTAATGTCCTGAGCATCGTTGTGCCTAGAGTGGAACTGTCAGTTTAATTGCCTTGGGTTGCCGGTCTCCTTTAAGGGGGCCTTCCAATCCGGTTCGCCGCTCGGTGCCACGTGTCGCTCCTCCAACGCTGCCCCTTGTGGTCTGGTCGCGGCCATTTTGATTCCAGGTTCTTCTCCTCGTGGTGCGGCCGCCATCTTCTCGCTCTCCTCGAGATAGGTTATGGTGATCCTTTTCTCCCCAGGTTCGGCCACGGACGTCGGGAATCCACCTTTTTCACTGATCTTCTTCCCTCGGAGTTCTGCCACGGCCCGGAAGGTGAGGTCTGGACGTTCAGGTTGGATGATCTCGCCATGATATTGTGCAGTCTGTGTCATTGCCACGCAGTCGAGTTGGACAGTAGGATTTCCAGGTGCTACGATAGATCCGAGTTTGGGGCCACATAGGATGTTGATCGCTGGGGCCTGAAGGCCATCGTCGCTCCGATCGATTTGGACCTGCTTCATCCAACTTCTTCCCAGCAGCGTTGGACCATCGCCGGCAACGATCCACAAGGGGAGCTTGTACATCGTGCCGACATTGGACACCTGGACGTCCATGCTGCCAACGACTGGGATGATGCCTTTTGTGTAGGTGAGCAGCTTTGCCTGGATTGGGGACAGTTTTGGTCGTTCGGCGGGATTGTTCCAAAGTTTTTCGAAGGTCATATGGCTCATTAATGACTGGCTCGCCCCTCTGACAATCTCCATCGAAACTGGAACCCCATTGATGTCCACTTCCATCTTCCACGGGGAACTCTCGGTGGAGCAGGTATATATTTCGTACTCCTCTTCCAGGGGCTGAACAGCTTCTTCTTCATCAGTGTCGGAGCCCAGGTGATTGACCAACTGTTCAGCGACGAAGGTGACCTTTCGTGTTGCAGCCTTTGCAGGTGTACTCTTTGTATCGGCACTGGTGGGCCCTGTGGTTTCCTCCACAGCGCCAGCACGGGGCTAGCCGGTTGGCCCCATCTGGCGGACTCAGGATTGCGGGACTCGGGGCAGCATTTATGCCTTTGAAAGTCGGCATTCTGTTCACTGCGCTCGTCGGTTTTGAGTCCTGCGTGTGGTCATCATTTGTTTGGAGTCGCAGGCTGAAATCATAAAGACCTGGCTCACTTTGATTGCCTTCTGCAGGGTGACCATAATGTCCGCAGGGAGCAGTTTATGGAGGTGGCCGTCGTGGCCGATTCCAGTGACAAAAATGTCCCTTAGTGCTTAGGTGAGATTGTCGCCAAAATCACACGGTGCAGCCAACCTTCTTAGATCTGCAGCATACTTAGCAATTTCTTGGCCTTCAGCCTGCTGGTGAGTGTAAAACCACTGCCTGGCTGTGAGGATGCTCTCTTTGGGTTTCAGTTGCTCTACAAGCTCTGCATAGCTCTTGGCTGTTGTCTTCACTGGGGCTAGCAGGTCCCTGACGAGGCCGTGGATAGTGGGCCCACAACTACTGAGCAGGATGGCCCTGCGCTTGTTCACCAGTGTGGCCGGTGAGTCCCCATCCAGGTCGTTCGCGATGAAGAAGTGTTCTAACCTTTCCACAAAGGCATCCCAATCTTCCCCATCAGTGAATTGTTGGATGTTGCTGCGAGTAGACATTTGTGTGTGGAATTTGTAACCTCGTCACCAGGTATTGTGTATGTAGGCACTCTGTTAATGACTCCATGAGGCAGGGGTATGGCACTTGAACAGTACAGACTGTAGTCCTTTATTGCAGCTCCTAGAGTGAGGACACCAAGAGGTGAGCTCCCTTTTATACTTGGTTACCTGCAGTGTACAAATGACACTTATGTCTCCAACAGTAGCACCCTCTGGTGTACAGGTAAGGTATATACAGAGTGAAGGTACATTCAGGTCTAGTGTTACAGAACATCAGTACATCATTGACATGCATACATAACACCTTCTCTGGCCAAAGTTATCATCTATTGCTTCGGATTTCATTAACAATTTACTGTGCGCAACAGCTATGATTCACAATGGCATGACAAATTCTCTGGCCCCGATATTTACTGGGAGGGATTGGGAGCACCTGTCAGCGGCTGGGAAACCCAGAAATGCCAGGCAGGTGGAGGCCCTGCCAAACTTAACAGCTGAATCTCATTAGAATTTTTTAACTCCATTTCCTGCCCAGCAGCCGGCCAGATTGAGAGGCTGGAGAACAGCAAAGCCAGCAGCCGGGAACCGCTGGGGTTGGTCCTTGGCATTCGGGAAGATTGAGGGTTAGTGGGGAGGGTGGGCAGGGGCTTGGAGCATGGCAGTGAGGAGGGAGATATCGTGGGGGTAGAAGAGATGAAGATCATGTGGTGTGGAAGAGATAGAGATTGCAGGGGGAGGGTCTAAAGATCACGGGGGGCGGGTGGGGATTAGTTGATCACAGGGAGGGTGAGATCGCTTGAGGGGCCAGGGGGGATGCTCTCCTGCTCCTCTTGGCCCACAAACTGTGCTGGAAAAGCACTTACCTGCTGGATCTGGCAGCACCCACTTCCCTTCAGCTGTCGGTTTTCAAGAGGGCTGGGAAACCCAGTCCATTAAATTCAAATGGCTGCCAAAATTGAAAGAAAGTAGCTTCAGTTGAATATTAAATCACTGACCTGCCTCTCCAGAGCAGGGTACGCAGACACCCCCAAACATGCTGCGGTTAAACTGGAAGTAGGCGGGTTCGTGATGGGTTGGGATTGGATTTCGCATTCACATCTTGGGGTAGTTAAAACTCTCCCCTCTGGTCACCATTCTATCGCTATGAATCATGCGTATTAAAACAATGGTGCAAAATCAATAAATTGCTATCTGAAGTGTTGGTAGCACTGGATGACAATCAAGAATGAGAGTATGTGGTGGGCAGGAGCAGAAGAGATGCTTTGGTGTTTGTCCATCTGTTTATCAGTGAATAGTGTATCATTAGATGTTAATTCTTTTAACTGTATTTTCAGCAAGCATAATGAAGTTGATTAATTTTGTACTTCCCGGTGCTTTGTTGGTAAATATAAAGTTTAGTGTGGTGTTTAACTTTACAAACCAGAAGTGTCTTTTGTTTGATCTCATGTCTGTGCGAAGTTATTTGATTTCAGCCAAGCTGGCAGCAAGGGGGCTGTAATTAGCCTCAGCGCTCTTTGGCTACAGAGGGGAACAGCACTTGAGGTTTTAGCTCAGAATTCTGATCCAGCGTGTCCTGCTGAGAAGTGTACATATTTGGATTTAAGCCTCTGAATGTGCGCAGACGCAGGCGTCATCCGCATACTGCAGTTCAACGACAGAGGTTGGGTGATCTTGGACCTGGCCTGGAGATGGCGTAGGTTAAACAGCTTCCCACTGGTTCTGTAGTTTAGTTCCACTCCAGCGGGGAGCTTATTGATTGTGAGGTGGAGCATGGCGGTGAGGAAGATTGAGAAGAGGGTTGGAGCAATGATGCAGCTCTGTTTGATCCTGGTCCGGACGTGGATTGGGTCTGTAATGGATCCGTTGGTAAGGATCATGGCCTGCATGTCGTCGTGAAGCAGGCGAAGGATGTTGACAAACTTTTGGGGACATCCGAAACGGAGGAGGACGCTCCATAGACCCTCACGGTTGACAGTGTTAAAGGCCTTTGTAAGATCGAAAAAGGCCATGTATAAGGGCTGGCACTGCTCCCTGCATTTTTCCTGCAACTGTCGCGCTGCAAAGATCATGTCTGTTGTGCCTCGTAGGGGATGAAATCCGCATTGTGATTCCGGGAGGAGCTCCTCGGCCACAGGGAGAAGACGATTGAGGAGAACTCGAGCGACAACTTTCCCAGGGTTGATGTATTCACTGAGGTATATGAAAGCGTTTAACATCCATAAGACAAAGGTCCTCCACCAGCCTGTCACCGCCGCACAGCACTGCCCTCCAATCATCAAGATCCACGGCGCGACCCTGGACAACGTGGACCATTTCCCATATCTCAGGAGCCTATTATCAACAAAGGCAGACATTGACGTGGAGATTCAACATCGCTTCCAGTGCGCCAGTGCAACCTTCAGCCGTCTGAGGAAAAGAGTGTGTGAAGACCAGGCCCTCAAACCTAGCACCAAGCTCATGGTCTACAGGGCTGTAGTAATACCCGCCCTCCTGTATGGATCTGAGGCATGGACGATGTATAGAAGACACCTCAAGTCACTGGAGATATATCACCAACGATGTCTCCTCAAGATCCTGCAAATCCCCTGGGAGAACAGGCGTACCAACCAGGCTAACATCACCAGTATTGAAGCACTGACCACACTCGATCAGCTTCGCTGGGCAGGCCACATAGTTTGCATGCCAGATACGAGACTCCATAAGCAAATGCTTTATGCGGAGCTCCTTCATGGTAAACGAGCCAAAGGAGGACAGCGGAAACGTTATAAGGAGACCCTCAAAGCCTCGCTGGTAAAGTGCGACATCACCACTGACACTTGGGAGACTCTGGCCGAAGACCGCCCGAGGTGGAGAAAGTACATCCGGGAGGGTGTTGAGCTCTTCAAGTCTCAACGCAAGGAGCATTAAGAGGCCAAGCGCAGGCAGCGGAAGGAGCGCACGGCAAACCTGCCCCACCGACCCCTCCCCTTAACGAATATCTGTCCCACCTGTAACAGGATCTGTGGCTCTCGTATCGGACTGTTCAGCCATCAAAGAACTCACTTTGGGAGTGGAAGCAAGTCTTCCTCGATTCCGAGGGACTTCCTATGATGATATTTGGCTATGGGTGAGAACAGGATTCAATCGGCTGTGGTGCCTCCACTGTCTAAACTCATTCTTGAAGAATGTGTATTTGGATGAGGGTAGCTAATGCTCATGGAATTGTGTCTCAGCTCAAGTCGGTGCATTGAAGAGAGGAAGGAACAAAACTGGAGATGAAAATATTTCAGAGATCAGTCATTCCCTTAATCAAGCTCATTGCTTACATTGAGAAATATCGGCTTTGAACATATCCATGGGCCTGTCTTTGTATCCATGACATCTCAATACCTTAGCAATTTAATCATTTTTTAAACACACTTAATTACCATTTCCTTCATTTTTTAAATCTTTGGACCCTTGTCAAGATTAGGTACACTGAGTGCTGTATCTGCATTGATCATGTTTATTAATGTTCTGAATGTATTTGATCAACTACTCCCTGCCTTTAGATTGCTTTTGAAGTTGGGTATGCTTAGAACTACCTGTGCCTTCCACCAAGCACACTCATTTGTCATATTTATTAAGATGTGTACTCAACTGATAGGCTTTGCACAATAATCCAACATGCTTTTCTGTTGGGGAGTTTCACAGGTAAGCATAGTTGTGGAACAGGCATTAATTGTTTGCCATGAAACTCGAACATTGACATCAGGGAGAATTTGTCAGCAATTTTACCTTGGTGAAATTGGCGTTAATGAGGTACTCACATAGAATCATATAATCATTACAGCACAGTTGGAGGCTATTCAGCCCATCAAGCTTGTGCCGCTCTCTTACAAAAGCACTTCAGCTCGTCCCACTCGCCCACCCTTTCTCTGTAGCCCTGCAATTTTTTTCCCCTTCAGCTGGCCTGATTTTTAAAGGGGCCTATGGCTGTGCAGCCAAATCATCCAACTGGTTCAGGCAGTAGGCTCATTTAATATGAAAATTCAGGACCTATGATATACCAAGGACCATGATTTGCATTTAGAGAGAAAACTGGGGGGGATGGGGGTGCATGCACCATGCACACTCCATTAATCCTTGAGTTTAACGGGACTCGGATCTATTGAAATGTGATTTATTTTTCAAGCAGTATTTGGAACTGTTTTAATCCTTCCCCCTCCAGTTTTCTTCCTTCCTTTTCTGAAGATAGCAGGGGCATGGAGTATGGTTTTACAAGTGTCAGTAGCCTTCTCATACCACTCCCTCATGATCATTATTCACATGAGTCTAGACTCAGTATTTGTCCACATTACATACAGGTCCAATCGTTTCCTCGCATAACATCTACACAGGTGCGCTTTCCAGAGTAGATGGAGGTCTGGATATAATAATGAGCAGTGGGAACTCGAACAGAATGTTCCCCCTTTCTATGCTGCCTTGTGGAAGCTGTGGAGCACCCCCCCGCTGAGGTCAGTTAACTCGGAACAATGCAATGATTAAAACTGGGACATTCTCTGTGATGTATGTAGCACTCAAATCACTGACTCCACACAGTCTGGTGTTGTAGTAACTGCTGTGACCTTAGTCCTTTATTGTGTAACTCCAGCGTGCCTCTCGGGTGTGGTGGGCAGCCTTTTATACTCTGTCTTGCAGGTATTTTCAGGTCTCCCAGCACAGCGCCCTCTGTGGCGCACCATTGTAACCATACATTTAATGTACCTGGACAATACATAACATTCTCCATCTGTATTTCTTTCTCTTAGACTGCTTTTATAATGTACCAGACCCATACTAATGACACCAGCTGCAATCCAAAAGTAAACCTGCTCAGTTTCATTAATGCATATGGTTAGGGAGATTTGTTTTTACTGTATCTGCCCTGCAGCCAACCTGAGAGAATCAAATTGTAGCCGCCTTCGTGAGACATGCAAGTGGAGAGATAATAACATAAGGACAACTTAAAAGCTGTTATCAGTGCCTCATTGGCATCAGAACTAAATTTCCTGGCCCTTTGCCTGCTATGATCACCCTACTATATCTTCTCCTGTCTGTGAAAACCGCCAGATTGAGACCTGGGTGTACTATGCATGCGCGGGCGCACCCTGACACCTGACCAGAATAGCGGGGGAAAGAAAATCTGAAGGAAAAAAATCGGCAAAAAAAATAAATTGTGCATGTTCAGAAGGTCCGTTTTTTTTCAGATCGCTGAATTCGGCTACAGCGCAAAAATGCAGTCATGCAAGGCTGGATTTTACTGCTACCGCTATCACTGGTCAACGTTTGCCGAATTTTGCTGCGCGGTATCCCGGCGCTAAAAAAAAATCACAACCCGCAATTAGCGCCCAAAAACCAGTCATAACACTAATTATGGAATTTCTAGCCCTAAATCTTTGTGTATAACAATAGTGACAGCACTTCAAAAATAATACATTGAGTGGAAAGCACTTGGGACGACTTGAAGATGTGAAAGGTCCTATATCAATACAAGTAAATTTGTTAGTTTGTTCTTTTTAATATACGTGAGTGAACCATCAGAGAGCACTGATTTAAATGGTGAGGTCCAACACTGCCTCCATAACTTTGGTCTTCTGAGGAAGAGAGTGTATGAAGACTAGGACCTCAAATCTGGCACCAAGCTTATGGTCTACAGGGCAGTAGTGATACCTGTCCTCCTATATGGCTCAGAGATGTGGACTGTATCCAGCAGACACCTCAAAGCGCTGGAGAAGTACCACCAGCACTGTCTCCACAAAATCCTGCAAATCTACTGGGAGGATAGACGCACCAACGTCAGTGTTCTCGCTCATGCCAACATCCCCAGTATTGAAGCACTGATCACACTCAACCAGCTTCGTTGGGCAGGACACTTCGATCACATGCCCGGCACGAGACTCCCGAAGCAAATGCTCTACTCGGAACTCCTACATGGCAAGCAAGCCTCAGGTAGGCAGAAGAAGCGCTTCAAGGAAACCCTCGAAGCCTCCTTGCTAAAGTGTAACATCCCCACTGGCACCTGGGAATCCCTGGCCCAAGACCGCCCAAAGTGGAGGAAGGGCATCTGGGAGAGCGCTGAGCACCTCGAGTTTCGTCCCCGAGAGCATGCAGAAATCAAGCGCAGGCAGCGGAAGGGGCATGCAGCAAATTCGGCTCCCCGCCCACTGTCCTTCAACCACTGTCTGCCCCACCTGTGACAGTGACTGTAATTCCCGCATTGGACTGTACAGCTACCTAAGAACTCACTTTTAGAGTGGAAGCAAGTCTTCCTCGATTTCGAGGGACTGCCTATGATGATGATTGTTCTAAATATTGGACAGACTGAAGCCATTGTTTTCGGTCCCCACCACAAACTCCAATCCCTATCCCTCTCCATAACATCTGTATGAGGCTGAACCACACTGTTCGCAACCTTGGTGTCATATTTGACCCTGAAATGAGCTTCCGACCATGTATCCGCGGCATAACTAAGACCGCCTATTTCCACCACCATAACATTGCCCATCTCCGCCCCTGCCTCAGCTCATTTGCTGCTGAAACAGTCATCTATGCCTTTGTTACCTCTAGACTTGACTATTTCAATGCACTCCTCGCCGGCCTCCCACATTCTACCCTACGTAAACTTGAGGTCATCCAAAGCTCAGCTGTGCCCATGTCCTAACAAGCTCCACATCCCGTTCACCCATCACCCCTGTTCCCACTGACCTATAATGGCTCCCGGTTAAGCAACACCTCAACTTCAAAATTCTCATCCTTGTTTTCCAATCCCGCCGTGGCCTGGCCCCTCCCTATCACTGTAATCTCCTCCAGCGCCCCTCCCGCCTCACCGAGATGTCTGCACTCCATTAATTCTACCCTCTTGAGCATCCCTGATTATAATCGCTCAGCTATCGGTGGCCATACCTCCTGCTGCCTGGGCCCTAAGCTCTACAAATCCCTACCGAAACCTCTCCGCCTCTCTGCCTCTCTTTCCTCCTTTAAGACGCTCCTTAAAACCCATCTCTTTGACCTGCCCTAATTTCTCCTTACGTATCTCGGTGTCAAAAAGTTTTGGCTTAAAATACTCCTGCGAAGTGCTTTGGGACCTTTTGCTATATTGCGCTATATAAATACAAGTTGTTGTTGTTTTCTTTGCTTGAAGTTTTCAATAATGGGTAGATCCCAAGGTGATGTTTTAACATATGTACTGAGGTATAGTTTTGCAAGTCTGGGCATAGTCTTGCAAGCATATACTGCAGTGAATTAATAAACAATAACAGTCAAGTTAGCATTTTCTGATTTTAAAAAAAGTATTCATTCATGGTATGTGGCGTCGCTGGCAATGCCCATCCCTAATTGTCCTTGAGAAAGTGGTCATGAGCTGTCTTCTTGAACTGCTGCAGTCGATGTGGTGAAGGTACTCTCTTAGGGCTCAATTTTGTCCAGGAGTTGCTCTGTTTTTTTTGGAGTAGCTTGGTTTTTCTGGCATAACTTAAAAATCCCCATTTTCCCCAATCAATTTGCACCAGTATAACTGAGTTAGTTACGATTTTTTTTAGTTTCGTGTTTTTTCCTCAAAAGGGGGCATTACCAGCCACCTACGCCAGTTCTGCCCATTTAGGCAACTTTGGCCAGCTAATAGTTACTCCAAATCTATTTAGGCCAGCGTATGTGGCCAATTCAGAAAACCCTTGCAGAGAGTCAAAGAAATCGGCGGAGGTAGCATTCGGCCTGGGATAGGGGAGGGAAGTGGAGAGGACCTGCCTGCACCTAAACCACCAAGCCTTACAGACCACCAAACCTTGCAAACAAAAAGTAATAAGAATTCAATAAGAAATAAAATTTGAAGTAAGTCCTACCTTCATCTTTAAACTCGGCCTGGGAAGGCAGCAGGCCAGTGGGTGCGGGAGGCCACTCGGCCAGGGCTAGGGGCGGGCAGGAGAACTGATAGTGCTCCTACCTGCCAGTGATTTCTATCAGTTCTCCTGCCCGCCCCTAGCCCTGGCTGAGTGGCCTCCTGGTGCGATTTCTAAGAGATCGATCGCACCGGGAGGCCACTTGGCCAGGGCTAGGGGAGGGCAGGCAGGAGAACTGATAGTGCTCCTGCCTGCCGATGATTTCTATCAGCGCTCCTGCCCGCCTGCCCCTAGCCCTGCCCAAGTGGCCTCCCAGTGCGATCGATCTCTTCGAAATCGCACCGGGAGGCCACTCGGCCTGGGCTAGGGGCGGGAGCGATTCAACTGGCCGGCATCAGGGCCCACAGAGTGGCTGCAGCAAACAAATCACTGGAGAGGCTGCAGCAAGCAAACGGAGATGCTGGGGGCGAGGAGCTACTGCGCATGCGTGGACATCGCCAGTGGACTCCACTGCGCCTGTGCTGACGTACCGGCACAGTTTTCGGCGCAGAACGCTGGCTTCACCCCTGACTCGACTGGCCACGCTGCGCGACTACAGGGAAGAGGCCAGACAGCGGCCATAGTGGCAACAAAATTTTTCGCTGCACTTCGGAACAGAGAAAGGCGGCGCAACTCCAGTAAGTGCGCCGAAAAATGGGCTGGACCAAAATTAAAGTCATTGTGTTGTTTGAGAGGAAGTTCCAGGATTTTGACCAGTGACGATGAAGGAATGGTGATATATTTCCAGTCAGGATGGTGTGTGACTTGAAGGGGAACTTGCAGGTGATGGTGCTCACATGCACCTGCTGCACTTGTCCTTCTAGGTCGCGGGTTTGGGATGTGCTGTCGAAGAAGCCTTTGCGAGTTGCTGTAGTACATCCGATAGATAGTACACTCTGCAGCCACGGTTTGAGCTGGTGGTTGGGCTGCTGATCAAGTAGACTATTTTGTCCTCTGCAGTTGAGTTTCTTCAGTGTTTCTGCATTACCTCCAGATTCCCCTCCAAGTCATACACCATCCTAATTCCTGACTGGTGTCTTGTAGGAGTGGAGAGGACTGGAACAGGTTGACTAGGGGCATGGCTAGTTCTGAAGCACAGGTCTGCAGCACTACAGCTGGGATGTTATTAGTACCTGGAGCCTTTGATACCACATGGAGTGAATAGAATTGGCTGGAGACTGCCATTTGTGATGGTTGGGACATCAGGTGGAGGTATTATTTTTCTTTTTTACATAGCAATTTGATACAACTGAGCGGCAGTTAAGATTCAAACTGGATTCACATATCGGCCAGATCAAGCAAGGACCGCAGGCGTCCTTCCCATATTGTTTTCCTTAAAGGACTTTAGTGACATCTGACAGCTTCATGATCACTGTTACAGGTACCAGCTTTTTATTTCAGATTTAGTCCGTTTTTTTAACTGAATTCAAAGTCACAACCGGCCATGGAGAAATTTTAACTCATGTTCTCTGGAATATTAGTTCAGGTCACCGGATTACTAGTCCAGCAACAGAACTACTACACTACCATACTGAATAAAGATTATGGGGTAGAAATTACCCCTTTTTATAAGGCCCATGGTCACCTGAAAGCGGTGGCCACAGGTCGGTGCGGAATTGCCATCGAGTCTCCGCGGAGCGGCCGCCATTTTATAAATTGTCCTTTCTCAGTTTTGGAGCAGTGTAGGGGACTGCTCCACCAGTTTTCCCGCTGTGGCATGCACGTGTCAGCCCCTTAACGACTGCCGGTGACCCCTTCCCGAAATTGCCCCACGGGAAATTGCTCCCTTTGAAGATTGCCCCGCAGGAACGGCGCCGCCCCGGTTGGTGCCACTAATGGCTTTTGTTGCCGGTACCCTTTTTGTGGCTTGGCAGCGCAGCCGCTCTTAAATGAGAGGTAGCGCTGCCAGCGACTCCATGTTTTTTTGGACTGCCAAGTCAGGCCGATAATTATGGCCGCAGGTGTAGCCGCTGGTATGGCCGGACCGCCAACAGGCAGCCTGGCTCCCCCTCTTGGGTGCCCTCACTGGTCTGCCCGAAACCCTCACTGGTGGCCCAGTGTTTGCCTATGAAGTGGCTGCAGAATTCGCAGTGGCCCTCCACCTTAACTGAAAAGGAGGGACGTTGTGACGCGCCAGTGCAAGTCGTCATCAGCATGGCGCTGATGACTTTGAGCGTTGACAACTCCGACCTGCCCCCACTTCCACCCCGCTTGTGGCGGCCACTCCGACGCGACCGCACTTCCACCCCTCTCCCCATACCAACACTGCTCCAACCAGAAACTTCAGCTAAAAAGCTGAATTTCTCTGGATTGGCCGCCCCTTGCATTGGGACGAGCGGAACACTTCAAGAGCGATAGGTGCGACTCGTTTCGGGCAGTGGGCAATTTTGGCCCCTACATTTGTATATCTATATTTTATTTGAATAATGAGTCACAGGGCTAGAATTTCCTATCAGCCCGCTAGCACCTGATTGCCACCAAAAATACCGCTAAGACTGGGAAGATTATCGCTGGCAAAAACATGGGCCTTGCATTCCCATTCTGCGCGAAAAAGTGCAATTTAGGGTCCATTGGGCGATTCCTAAGCAAAATAAGAACATAAGAACATAAGAATTAGGAACAGGAGTAGGCCATCTAGCCCCTCGAGCCTGCTCTGCCATTCAATAAGATCATGGCTGATCTGGTCGTGGACTCAGCTCCACTTACCCACCCGCTCCCCGTAACCCTTAATTCTCTTATTGGTCAAAAATCTATCTATCTTTGACTTGAAAACATTCAATGAGCTAGCCTCAACTGCTTCCTTGGGCAGAGAATTCCACAGATTCACAACCCTCTGGGAGAAGAAATTCTTTCTCAACTCGGTTTTAAATTGGCTCCTCCGTATTTTGAGGCTGTGTCCCCTAGTTCTAGTCTCCCCGACCAGTGGAAACAACCTCTCTGCCTCTATCTTGTCTATCCCTTTCATGATTTTAAATGTTTCTATAAGATCACCCCTCATCCTTCTGAACTCCAACTAGTAAAGACCTAGTCTACTCAATCTATCATCATAAGGTAACCCCCTCATTTCTGGAATCAACCTAGTGAAACGTCTCTGTACCCCTTCCAAAGCTAGTATATCCTTCCTTAAGTAAGGTGACCAAAACTGCACGCAGTACTCCAGGTGTGGCCTTACCAATACCTTATACAGTTGCAGCAAATGGGTGATAAATAAAAATAGCAATAAAAATTTACCCCACGGCTGCGTGTTGGGCCTAACAGCAGAAAATCAATAAAAATACATTTTCAAAAAACATTACCTAAAAAAATCAAAAAAAACATTCCCAAGACACAATAGCCCCAAGTTTCCACATGATTTGCTCCTGATTTTTCGGAGCAACTGGTGTAGAACTGTGTATCTTAGAAATCGGAATTCTCGACATTTAGTTTGCTCCAGTTCTAGTCAGTTAGAACAGTTTCACTTTGGAACAGAATTTTCTTTTCAAAAGGGGGCGTGTCCGGCCACTTACGCCTGATTTCAAAGTTTTGTGAGTGAAAACTTATTCCAAGCTAACTTAGAATGGAGTAAGTGAAGATTTTTGTACGCTCGAAAAAACCTTGTCTACACTTTAGAAAATCAGGCGTAGGTTACAAATTAGGCGTAGGGAACGAGGTGGGGGGGGGAGGGGGGGAAGGGAAGTCATTAAATTCTACAATCAATCCTTAGTTATACTTATACAAATATTATACAAATAAATCTAACCTGAATAAAAATTTATAAGCAAAGAAAAGATTAAATAAACCATGTTCCTACCTGTGTGAAAGTGCTTCAGGCAGGCCTTTCATGTTGGAGACAGGCAGGGGTGTGGCATCAGTGTCTCGACGGCAACGGCAGCAAGCTTCGAGCTGAGCTGCAGTGCTTGAGGCGGGCCTTCATTCTCTTCGTGGCTGGCCGCGAAGAAGCAGCACCGGACGGACCCGAGGCCATTCGGCCATGAGATATCAGCGGCGTCAGTGGCTGGCCGGCAGCCAAAGAATCAGCGGACCGATGTGAGGCCATTCGGCCATGAGATAGCAGCGGCGTCAGTGGCTGGCCGGCAGCCGAAGAATCAACGCAGGACACACGCAGCTCATTAAGGTTCTTGAGGCCATTCGGCCACGCTTTAGGGGCGGCGTCAGTGGCTGGCTGGCAGCCAAAGAATCAGCAGCGGATGGACGTGAGGCCATTCGGCCATAGGATATCAGCTGCGTCAGTGGCTGGCCGGCAGCCGAAGATACAGCAGCAGCCTTCGAGCTGTGAGGAGGACTGAGGCTATTTGGACAGGGAGAGGCAGCCACATCGACAGTTTTATATTTAAATTTGCAGAATGGGCGCTGCATTGTCAACACCACATATTATTGCAAAGTTGAATTGGCACTCTTATTTCTCCAAACACACAGTCCTTAATTTGCATGCACCAATGCAGCACCGGTTCTGCAAGTTTAGCAGTGAAAAGCTGAACTCATTGATTTCAGCAGGTGATTTATTCAGCAGTGCTGCTAAAAGCACTCCCTCACACACACAAATATCAAAAAAAATTAAATTACAAGCCTTTGCAGGGGTCCAGGAAACAAATCTTCACTTTTTCTGCAGTATTTTAAAAAATGGCCGAGTGCCAATGTTTGTGTGAGACTGCGCGTACGCGCACGCTCCAACGCACACGCGCAGGATTGCCGGCACCACGAAGGCTAATTTAAATTGTACCCGCCCCCGCTACTTAGAAAATCGTCGCGAGTGTTAGGCTCCGCCCCCTGCTGTGAAGAGCGCACTGCGCCAAGCAGACATCGAGCTCCAAGAAGCTCGAGAACATCGGACTTTTTTTTAGGCACAGTTTTCGGCGCGAAAAACAGGCGCCCAGCTCGGAGGTGCGCCGTTTTCGCCACGGGACGAAACTTGGGGCCAATAAAACTAACCAGAACAGATTTTTAAAATAATTAGTAAATAACCAATCACTAACCTTTTTCTTGGAGAGCTACTCATCTACCACCCAGCTCCGCTGATCCTCGTGGGCGGTTTTTAAAAAACTCAGCTACGGGTCACCGCTGAGCCAAATATTGCGCCAGGGTGATCTCAGGACGGTGCACTCCAGTGGTCCATTCTCAGGCGGTACCTTGAAACTGTCGGCATAACTCAGGTAAGGAATTTCTCGCTTACTTTTTTCGTCAGTATGTAGTAAGCCCAACACGAGAGGAGGTGGTCTTGGTTTAGTTTTGGGGAATGAAGCTGGGCAGGTTGAAGGGGTATTAGTGGGAGAGCACTTGGGTGCCAGTGACCATAATTCAGTCAGATTCAAGTTGGTTATGGATAAGGACAAGAATAGGCCTGGAATAAAAGTTCCGAATTGGGGAAAAGCTAATTTTGCTAAGTTAAGGAGTGATTTAGCCATAGTGGACTGGAAACAGCTACTTGTGGGTAAATCAGTATCGGAACAGTAGGAGGCATTCAAGGAAGAGATCCGGAAGGCTCAGGCTAAACATGTGCCCTTAATGAAAAAGACAGGGAAAAATAATTCTCGAGCTCCCTGGATGTCTAGGGACTTGCAGGGGAGGATTAAGAAAAAAGGGATGCTTATTGTCATATACCAACGGCTAAATACTATAGAATCTTTAGAGGAATATAGAAAGTTAAGAGGCAAAATTAAAAAGGATATTTGGAATGCTAAATGAGAGCATGAGAAATTCTTAGCCAGTAAAATTAAGGAAAATCCTAAGATGTTCCATAAATATTTTAAGAGTAAGAGGGTAACTAAAGAAAGGGTAGGGCCTATTAGAGACCATGAGGGTAATCTTTGTGTGGAGGCGGAAGATGTTGGTAGGGTTCTTAACGAATACTTTGCATCTGTTTTCACAAAGGAAAGGGGCAATGCAGACACTGCTATCGAGGAATGTGATATTCTGGATGAAATAAATATAGTGAGAGAAGAAGTATTAAGAGTTTTAGCAGCTTTGAAAGTAAATAAGTCCCCAGATCCGGATGAAATGCATCCCAGGCTGTTGAGCGAAGTAAAAGAGGAAATAGCAGAGGCCTTGACCATCATTTTCCAGTCCTCTTTGGATCTGGGCATGGTGCCGGAGGATTGGAGGACTGTTAATGTAGTACCCTTGTTTAAGAAGGGAAAAAGGGAGAGGCCGAGTAATTACAGGCCTGTCAGCCTAACCTCAGTGGTGGAAAAATTATTGGAAAAAATCCTGAAAGACAGGATAAATCTGCATTTGGAAAGGCAAGGATTAATTAGGGACAGTCAGCATGGATTTGTTAAGGGAAGATCGTGTTTGACTAACCTGATTGAATTTTTTGAGGAGGTAACCAAGAGGGTCGATGAGGGTAGTGTGTACGATGTAGTATATATGGACTTTAGCAAGGCTTTTGATAAGGTCCCACATGGTAGACTGGCCATGAAGGTTAAAGCCCATGGGATACAGGGCAAAGTGGCAAGTTGGATCCAAAATTGGCTTGGCGGTAGGAAGCAAAAGGTAATGTTTGATGGATGTTTTTGTGATTGGAAGGATGGTTCCAGTGGGTTCCGCAGGGCTCAGTACTGGGTCCCTTGCTTTTTGTGGTATATATCAACAATTTAGATTTGAATATAAGGGGGCGTTCCCAGCCACTTACGCCAGTTTTAGCCATTTAGGCAATTCTGGCCAGCTAAAAGTTACTCCAAATCCACTTAGGTCAGCGTATGTGGCCAGCTCTGAAAAACCTTGTGGGCAGTTAAGAAATCAGCGCAAGTAAGTATCCAAGCACCAAGCATCATACATTGCAAATAAAAGTTGAAATAACTCAATAAAAATAAAGAACTCAGGTAAACAGTTGAATAACAAATAAATAATTGTAGTAAATCCTATCTTGAATTGAACTCGGCTGGGGAAGGCAGCAGGCCGGCCTGTACGGGAAGCCATTCGGCCTGGGAAAGGGGCGGCCAGCAAAGACGCATTGGGAGGCTGAAGGGAAGGGAAGGAAAAGGGTGGGGCGGGGGTGGGGGGGGTAGAGGCTGGGCTGGGCTGGCTGGGCTGGGCAGAAACCCGGCAAATTATCGGGAGGCTGAAGAGAAGGGTGGAGAGAGGGGCTGGCTGGGCGCGGCAGAAACGCAGCAAAGTATTGGGAGGCTGAAGAGAAGGGAGGGGGGTGGAGGGAGCGGCTGGGCTGGGCTGGCTGGGCTGGGCAGAAACATGGCAAAGTAACGGCAGCCCGATTCTACTGCACATGCGCGGTCAGTTGAAACTGCAGCTCTCTCACTCACCCACTGACCCGATTCTACTGCACATGCGCAATATGGCAATCTGATCCTACTGCGCATGTCCAGAGTCTTGGCACTGTTTCCAGTGCAGGATGCTGGCTTCGCCCATAGACCCAGTCGCCACGCCATGCCAGCAGCTAGAAGACCCGGGACAGCGGCCAAAATCGGCCCGAAGATTTTTGGCACACTTCCATGCGTGGCAAACTGGCGCACCTCTGGTAAGTACGCCAGAAACCTCTAATGGCCAAAATTGAGCCCAATGAAAGGATGCTCATCAGCAAAAGAAAAAGTATTTTACACCTTTCACACAAAATATCCAATGAGTGTGAAATGTTACAACAAAGACTAAATATGCACTGGAGTGTACTTCAAGGTAAACTCAAACAAGTAATTCTAAACTTACAAAGATTATTTTCAAAACTCCTTTTGAAACATTTTATGAAGTTATTGGTGCACTCTATTCCAAATTGCATTGATGTTTGGATAGAATCAAATAATGATTATACAGGAAGGTAGGATTGTAAGTTTTGCAGTGGAACCAAACATGTATTCAGCAGTGAAAAAATGATTGGAGATTTGTTTTGGATTTTTTAAATATTGAGAGGAATGAGTAATATTAATGTTAGCCAGTTATGGAATTTGGACTGTGAGCATAGAGCTATAGAACACAGACTAAATTTACAAATTTGATCCTCTGGTACCGATCTTCACCTGCTGGGACTGCTTATTGGGAATTTGCGGCTGAAGGTTAATAGGTCTTATATGATTTTCTGTAAGAGTTGAATACCATTTTATACTCACAGCTAATTCTTTACTAAAATTAGTAACAATAAAAAATTCAGCCCCAAAATTAGATAGACATTTTGAGGTTTTGCTTGGCTCATCTCTGGGATCAAGAAAACTCTTTTTCAGAACCTTCCCTAAGGAGATTGAATGCTTTGGAAAGCGTCCTTAATGAAATGAATGGTATCTGGTCTGTGCAGGGAATGAGCTTGATGGGTGAAAAGCTTTTTCTTGATCGATGCTTTCTGATATTTTCTATTTAAATCTACTTAAAGATGTACATTAAGGCTTTCATGCAGAACTTTGGTTTTGGTACCATGGTTATTTATGTTGTAAAACTGCCACAATTTTTCAACACAAGATATGTTTGTGAAGAATGCTGTACTTTGATTGACTGATTGAGTAATCCAAATGGGGCACAGACCTGCAAAAGCTGATACTATTCATGGAACTTTGCATTTCTGCAAAGTTTGACGAACTTCAACCCAATCTCCAGTGGATGTGAGTACATGATACAAAGTTACCCTTATAACAATGACTGCTGGGAAGAAATGGAAATGGAAATGACAGGCTTGTACGATACAGGATGGTTGTTTGATGCTGAAGTTAAATGACATTGTAATGGTCAAGAAGGATCAAGCTCAACCTCTGCTGTACTTGACCTGGAAGTGCTCCATACTGATACCATTAGAATAAGTAATAGTACTCCTCTCATCATTCATCGTAATAACCACAAGACTCAGAACATTGTTTTACAAAAATTGTTTGGACAATCATTTGCAAATAGCACAAGATTAACAGGGTTATTTAGGGATGAAATTGGGGGTTGCGCATCAGGGATCTGTTTTACACTCCGCCCGACTTGCTCTTTAATTAACTTCAATGGAAAATAAAATTGGGCGGGATTTAAAACAGGCTGCCGATTCACTATCGCTTGTTTAGCATCACTGCCCAAATCGAATTGTCCCCACATTTAATTATGTCAGAAGCATATTCTTTCTGAATTCTTGGTTATTTTTTTAACAAGTACAATGTGCACATTGAAACAGTATTTACAAAATACTTCCTCTCCCAGAAAAGAGTGAAAAGGAATCATGTGCTTGATATTAACCCCAATAATGTATCATACAACCCTGCTGTTAGTTGCATTTCCGATAATGTAACTTTTCTTTCTGTTGCTCCAATATGAAAGCACCTACAACTAAGTTCTGAAACTGAATAGCTGTTTATGCACAGTACTTCCTTAGTGTGAGATTGTATTTTTAAAGTTTTGGAACTCTACTTTCTGAATTTAATTGTTTTGCAGTGACTTATTGTCAAGTGAAAAATAACATATTGGAATTAAAGCACACTTTATTTTCATGACAAGTTTCATTTTCAATGTTGGTTTAATTCAGTGACAAATTCTTTGCCTTATTGGATTAAAAATAGCAATTGTGCCATTCATTGCCCAACTAATGAGTCAGTATAAGAGAAACAGAGATGAATGTGTGGCAAACAATAAAGGATACAATATTTTTGACAGTGATTTAATTTTTCTGTGCATGCCTTCTTGCGCACCACTAGGTTTTAGCCAGGTAAGATGATATTGGTGCAGTTCCCTGTATTTTCCTAAAGTGAGCTGTCACAGCTGTTGGTAAGATAGATAGAGTCAACATTTTTCTTCATACACACTGAGGATAACTTGTATTTGTCCCAGCATTAGCATTAATACTAGTTTAGTCTATAATTATTTATCCCTCTTTGCTACAGTCAATACTGCAACATTTGTGCTTGGGCTTGCTATAAAGGTAACTGCTGTTAGACAATTTTCCCTTTTGGTTTGGTTACTGCCAGCTTTCCAACCTTCTGTGGTAGTTTGTTTCTTCTATACGGCCTTTCTCTGCTTAGAGATTCACTATGTGGCAAAGTCACTTTATTGTAAATGATTTATTTCCAAATTATTTTAAGAAACAAAAATTACATTGGTCACCAGTATTCAGAGTGGTTAGTTAGAAATTACATGTTGGAGTTGCAGTCATGAGATTACAGTTATTTTAGAAAAACAGTAATTAAAATACTTTGTTATGTCTAAAAAGCTGTGTTAAAAATAAAATCTACACAATTTACTTAAAGCTCAAAGCCTTATCAGGAAACTGAACAGATCTTAGTATATGAAATCACATGAAAACGTAGTGAAGGCTGTGTTTTTCACTTTAGTAAAAGTGCTTGAATTTCCAACTGCCATTTATACAAATATGTAATGGAAGACTAATGCAATACGAGTCTGAGATTGATAGCCACTAAATCTTCTTTTAATCTTTTTCATAAACTTAATTGTGTTCCAATTACTGGAGGTAAAATTATAGCCGTTCTTCGGGAGGACGAGGATATAATGTCCAGAGAAGCAGTATTCACTCCGATATTGCTCTTTAATCTGGTATGGATTTCTAGCCTTACCCCACGGCCTCGAGCAGAAGTTATCCACTGTCTTCTTCACTTTATCCAAAACATGAGGCTCTTCATCTATCAGCTTAAAATCAAATGAGAATGATTAATTCCATATCTCACCCATGTGCAGTGCTCTTTTATGTTTTAACAAAGGAATAGGTTTTTCTTTTTTTGTTTTGTCAATGTTGCCTTTCAGTGTTGAATTCTACAAAACCAGGGTGATATATTTAAGGGGCATGGAAATGGTTGTGAACCTGCTCATGTTGGAAGGAGTGGAAGTTCTTCCATTGCATTAATCAGACTTTGAGATTATCAAATATATTGGACTAGCGGGCTTATTTGTAAGGTTATCTAAATTAGTATATTTAAATAGAACAAACTAGCACAGAGAAAAGATTGCAAAAATGTGCATACAAAAGGGAAAAGTCAAAGCTCAAATGGCAATATGCAATACTCTCTGGTAAAAAACAAATGCTGAAGCTCTCTTGTTGGAGTACTTCTGCATACTATTAGCTATACAAAACAATGTATAGTTACTTGCTACTTGCCACTAGCTGTCGTACATTTATTTTGAAGTCTCAAAGTACAGATCATTCATAAGAAATGGGAGAAAAAGCAGAAAATGGAGAGGGAAACAGAAAGGGTTGTGCAATTTGGGCTGGGAGATGCCAATGCCCGTGAGAGTCTACTCAAGATTAACAGAAAGCAGGCCAAGTTAGAGGCCCAAAGAGAGTAAAGCTTGATATCAACAAAGGAAGGGTGGGGTCATGAGCTATTTATTTTAGGTATACACTTGAATTACATCAGGGTTTGGAATCTGATTCAACAAACTAAACTTTAAACTTAATCTTAATCAAAAAACAAAGAAGGCCAGTATGTGACTAGAAGCAGCAAGAGCATCCCTAGAGCACAAGGAAACTCTGGGACACTCTTAACTGTTCTCTTCGACTCACTAGACCCATAGTTCAAAAAATGGAGTAAGATATTCCAATTTTGCACTTGGGCATGTGTTCCTATGGGTGGAATACATGGAGGAAAATTTGGTGTGGAATCTTGTATGCCCATAACAAAGTCCATTTGTTTAATGTCCATTTTTTTAATATGCTTCTCCGAGGCATTTTTTTTAATGTTCAGGTGCAAAAAAGGAAAATTTGGCCTGCATTCTTATGAGATTGGGATTAATATATGTTGGAGGAAAATTTCCTCTGGTTGCTATGTTTTAGTAATTTCTTCTGGTTGTTATTTCTAGAAAAATAGTAAATATTTTTTTGAGAAATATCAAATATAGGAAATGTTTCTGCTATTTTTACAATGTCCTTAATACACAACAGCAAGAAGAAAATAGCAAGAAGAAAACTTCTTCAAGTGTTGCCTCAAAGCAAGGGGAACTTTGCTTTGCAGCTTTGTGTTATACTTTAGCTGGAAATCATTGATGCTGACACAATAGTCCTGAAAGTGTTAGGCTGTGATCCCCAAGAAGGAATCAGAGAAATAATTTGATTGGCTGGAAAATTGGGAGCGCTACAAGTTGAGTGTATTGACCTATCTATCCAAATATCTGTTCCCGTTGAACAAGACTCTGTGCCAAAAGTAGTCGGCTAATTGCTTAGATATCAAAAGTAGAAGACTATTCCAATTCATCAAAAAAAAGACTTGCATTTATATAGCGCTTTTCACGACCATTGGATGCCTCAAAGTGTTTACAGACCTGGAGTGGGACTTGAACCCACAATCTTCTGACTCAGAGGCAAGAGTGCTATCCACTGAGTCACAGCTGACACTTAGAACAAACTTAGTTTAATAAACAAAAAAAATCACTGAAAAAAATAGTGGTGATCTTATATTCATACTCGCAGCATGCAGCTTTGCCGGCAGAGAACATAAACTTGGAATGTTACCTGACAAATGTTTAAAGTTTTTCAGAATCTCACATAATATGAAAATCTGGAAATTCCTGAAATTTTCAGGTTCCAGCACTTCAGCTAAGCTCCTAGAGTCTTGAGCACAGAAGAAGGCTATTCAGCCTGCTGTGCCTGTTGTGGCACTTTGAATAAATTGTCCAATTACTCATATTCCCCAGCTCTTTCCCTGCAATATGCTCCCTTTCAAGTATTTATCCAATTCCCTTTTAACAATTACTATTGAATCTGCTTCCACCACCTTTTCAGGGAGTGCATTCCAGATCATAACAACTCGCTGGCCGACAACTAGGATTTAAGGTAACACGGTGACTTAAAGGTAGTGGCTACATGTGGGGTAAATATTTTTGACGGCCTTACCAAAGGCTGTAAGGGTAAAAGAAGTGGCTGTTAAAAAAGAAGTGGATTGAAAAATAAATGCCAAAGCAGGAAACGGGATCTATTCAGTGATGGAACAGTGCAGCCCATAAACCTACTATTTGATATCTGGTGAAGTGAAGTTGCTGCTGCATGAGTTTGGTGCGAGATGAGTTGCCCTGTTTGGCACTCTACCGCACCCTTCCTTTTCAAACAACAATGCAGCATGCCCGGTAGGCGTGGTTACTAGATCAACATTATGGATGCTAACCGCAGGACCTGGGAGCAGATGCAGAACAAGATTGTGGCAGATCTTAAGAAAGCTGCCAAGGTAAGGTTACATAATAGTACCATATACCAAGTAACCCGCATGCTGCAAAGTGTTGCCTGTCAACATCCTACACATATATTCATGAATCATGCAAAGACCCCATGCAGTATTGCACTCTTTCATTGCTTGCTATGCATATCTATATTTCAGCCTCAGCAGGGTACACATTCAAAATGCAGCTTACAACTCAAACCCTTACCACACTGATTTATTTTAAAGGCTTCATACATCAAATCATTCCAATACAATGTTGCTGCATGATGCATGGTCAGCAGCTGCTGCACAGGTTGGACTGCAGTTTGGACATGTCTATCAAAGTATGTGCTCCTTTAACTTAGAGTATCTCAAGACTCTTTTTCTACTTGCATGACAAGATAGTGCATTATACGAGGAAAATTAGCCTTTGACTCCCTTGGAGAATGCTGCAGATGTCTTTACCTATAAGAGTATCAAGGGAGTAGGGAAAATAAGAGGTCATTTTGAAGCTCAGGGATCGTGTCATTCTGTAGTTGTTAGCTCCCATATAGGCATACACGCAACCACAAAGCCATCACACGTCGTATCGCACAATCCCTATCTCTAATCTCCTCCAGCCCTACAACCCTCTGATATATCTGTGGTTCTCCAATTCTGGCCTCTTGAGCATCTCCAATTTTAATCGATCCACTGTTGGCGTCTGTGCCTTCAGCTGCCAAGGTCCAAAGTTCTGGAGTTCCCTCCTTAAACTTCTCCGCCTCTCTACCTCTTTCTTCCTTTAAAACACTCCTTAAAACCTACTTCTTTGATGAAGCTTTTGGTCATCTGCCTTAACATCTCTTTATGTGCACACTGTTAAATTTTGTTTGATTACGCTTCAAGTGCCATGGTATGTTTTACTATATTAAAGGTGCTATTTAAATACAACTTGTTGCAATGCAAGCTCTCCTTTAAGGCACTAACCCTGAGCTTCAAAACGACCTCTTATTTTCCCTACTTCCTTGATGCTCTTATAGGTAAAGACGTCTGCAGCATTCTCCAAGGGAGTCGAGGGCTAATTTTCTTCGTATAGTGCGCCATCTTGTCATGCAAGTAGAAAAGTAGTCTTGGGATACTGTCTTGGAGACAGTATTCTAGCATTTGTTCCTTTTCTGTTATTGTAGGCCTGGAAGAGTAGTCAGCCAGCACTCTCTGTCTTCTAGAACAAGACAGCACTCAATATTCCTCTCACCAATATTTGCAAGCACCAGCACAGCTATGCATATCCTGGAGGATGCAGTTAGTGAGCTTGAGAAGGTAGCACCAGGTGAGTCACAGTGCACAGATGAGGAGGAGCAAGTGTTAATGTTGGATGAGGAGGAGGACCAGGAATTTACTACCCGGGTGGTCACATAGCTGCCAACAGTTGGCACATGTAGTTTGTGAAGTGTGGCAGTATGGTAAAACTGGCATCTGTGTTATACTCCTGTTTCTATTCAGTGGGAAAGAGGATGCAAGTACTGGTCACATTGAATAATATATCAGTCACCTGTTTTAATCATGTGTGACAGCAGGAACATAGACAGGAGTAGGCCATTTAGCCCCTCGAGCCTGTTCTGCCATTCAATGTGATCCTGGCTGATCTGTGACCTGGTTCCATTTACTCGCTTTTGCCCCATATCCCTTAATACCTTTGGTTCATAAAAATCTATCAATTTCAGATTTAAAATTAAGGAGTGACTGCTGCCAACGAATCAGAAGCTACCAGAAGCTGCACAGAAGCATTCTGTGTATAACTGTCAGGTCCCAAATTAAAAAAATAACATTCACCACAACAGACAGAGGATCTGAGAAGTGCTGAAGCACATCACTAATAAAGTTTCATTAATGTTAGAGATTCCCAATCTACCATCCCTACGACTGTTATAGGAATCTTCAAATGCTTCTAGTCTCAGAACAGTAATTTGCAAAATATTAACAAATCCAGCTGCGTGTAGGCAAAATAGATGGTGCTGGGGCCAATCTGTCCCTCACCTGAAAACTGCTGACTCTGACCAAGCACAAACAAGTGGCTCGTACCTGAATTCATTCTACAATTCACACAATTAAAAAATTAAACTACAACTAAACACGCTATTTTTTTAAATCCGCTTCTTTATTTCTCATTTTGGGAAGTCCGGCGACAACAAATAATTCAAACACTGGAACTGTGCATGCAGTCGTGTCCTTAAAATTAACAATTGATCTAAAATCAATTGCCGTTTGCGGAAGAGACTTCCAAACTTCTACCACTCTCTGTGTGTAGAAGTGTTTCCTAATTTCACTCCTGAAATTGCTCTAATTTTTAGATGATGGCCCCTAATCCTCGACTCCCCAACCAGCAGAAATAATTTATATCTACCCTGTAAGTTCCCCTTAATATCTTGAAAACTTTGATCAAATCACCACTTAACCTTCTAAATTCTAGGGAATGCAACCCTAGTTCAGATTATCAGTATGATAACCTGCAAGGTGCCGAAGGCATAGCAGTTGAGTGCGGTGGACAACTTAAAATTAATGTTGAGGGTTCCAATTAAAATGCCAACTGGCACATGACTTGGAGTTAGATGCCTTCGTTGTTTCCCGAGCTGTAGTAGGGCTAATGGGTCGCTAACGGGCCGCTAAGCACTTACCATCCGAGCGCCGTGCTGTTAGAACCTGCTGCAAACTTTATTGGTGGTTTGGCAGCAGCGCTATCAGTTAGCGCTGCGCACTCCAGCACCACCCACTTGGTGACATGAGTGTGCAATGCCATGTTAGCGCCGCGATGCCGAACTTCACACCTTTCACCTGCCGTCGCGCCTGGTGCTGTCACCGACAGGGAGAGCAGGCGTTCCGTGGTATCTCCCGGGCGATGTAAAGCAGGAGCAGATGGGTGCTCAGTGTAAAATCTTTTAACATTACTGTGATTCTGTGAGGTCTGACATACTACTGCTGATGTTTCCAATGCTCCCTTCAACTTTCTCATTTTTCGTGTGGTCCAGCTGATCTCCCCTTTAGGCGCTAGGATGCCAGTTTCCTAGTGCCAGAATTTCATTATCCCTGCAGCGCTACTGTGTGGAACGCTTCCCTTAGCGCTTCACTCCCTTCTTGGGGCGCGAATAGTGAATATCCCGGTTGGAAGCGGCAAACATCGCCCGGCGCTAAAGTTAGCGACCAGGCAGTATGACCGCCTCAAATCGGACTATACTGAATTTTTAGCCCTATATTCTTTGAGGTCCTTATTTCATCACTTTTCTGTTTTATTTGTAAATCCTTCAATTATACTTAACTGCCAATGATTTAACAGGTAGTATTAGGTTATTTTTGTTTTTTCATAAATGTTCCTTTGCTATTTTGAAGCTAAATCAGAGAAAAAAAGGAAAAAAAAACTAGTAATATAAAGCCACTGCAAATTGCTGAAGACTAAAAAGAAGCCAAAGTATTCTTTTGAGGAACACATTCTTATATGGAGCTTTACTTTTTACTTCTCTAGCTGCGCAAACAAAATGTACTGTGTGTTCCCCCGCTGGGTTATGGGAAATGATGCATGGGGCCATTAACAACTTTAAATGAAGCTGTCTCACATCTTCTGCAAGAGAACTTGAAGCCAGTTGAAAATGCCATATGGAAAATCACGTTCTGTACTAATGGAGCAAGAACCTGTTGAGTGGAATATCACATCTGACTTTCTGGCTCTCTTGCGCCCATTCTGTGCCGGCGAGACCTTTCCTGCTGATGGGAAAATATTTCTATTGTTGTATAAACGGAGCGTAACAATAACAACAACTTGTATTTATATAGAGCCTTTAATGTAGTGAAACGTACAAGGTGCTTCACAGGAGTATTATGCGATAAAAATTTTGACACCAGGCCGCATAAGTAGAAATTAGTGCAGGTGACCAAAAGCTTGGTCAAAGAGGTATGTTTTAAGGAGCATCTTGAAGGAGGTAAGAGAGGTAGAGAGACGGAAAGGTTTAGGCAGGGAATTCCAGAGCTTGGGGCCTAGGCAACAGAAGGCACGGCCACCAAAGGTTAAGTGATTACAATCAGGGATACTCAGGAGGGCAGAATTAGAAGAGCATGGACATCTCGGGAGGGTTGTTGGACTGGAGGAGATTAGAGAGATAGGGCGGAGCGAGGCTGTGGAGGGATTTGAAAATAAGGTGCGAGTTAGGACACAGGCAGCCGAGTTTTGGATCACCTCTAGTTTACATTGGGCAACCATGCGTTGAAGTAGGAGCAGCTCCAAGGAAATTCACTTGCTTCAAAAACGTACAGCGAGTTCAACATAAATAAGAAAAGGGCAGAATTTGATTGGACCAGGCCTGAGTCTAAATTAAATAAAAACATAATTCTGGTACTTTTAGGCATAGAAATGGAAGTGAATTTCATTGAGGGTTCTCACTCTGCCCACCATAAAATTGACAGATGTTTGGCGGAGCAGGAGCAACTCTGAGGAACTTCATCCTAAATGTTTCATAAGACTTTGGACATTGTGAAAGATAACATTAATGATGCTTTTAAACTGAGAAACCAAAATGAAGGGCAACAGCCATAGTAGGTGACTCCAGAAAAGTGAAAAAGTAAAAGAGAATAAAAAATGAATTGGGAAGTTTGAATAGGTAACACCAAGTTTGGGTTTTAAAAGGTGAAGATTTTAGGAGGAAAGAAACACTGAGAGAGAAAGATATAAGGGGATAGAAATTGCCCCCCGCCTGAAACTGGGCGCCTGCACTCTGTTTCGATGGTTTCTACTGCAGCTGCAGTTCAGGTCGCCTCTTGAGCAACATTTGGCTCTTTGTTGTTTTCTTTTCCTTGGATGTGGAAGTCACTCTTAATAGGGGCAGTGGCAACAACTGAGGGACGGAGGTTGGCGGAGGTGCAGAATAACCACCGCGATGATGTAATCACGGCGCCGCATCACCATGGCTCTCCCCTTCACTTAAATGGGAGAGCCTTTGCGATTTTAAAACTTCGGCCCACTTGGCTATTAGGAGGGTTTCGGCCAGGCCAGCAACCTGGCACCCAAGAGGGGGTGCCAGGCTGCGTTTTGGCGACCTGGCCAAACCCAGGGGCATAATTGTCGGGCCGACATAGCAGCCGGCCGACAAAATTAAAATGGCGGCATCGGCAGTGCGCCCTCCCCTTTAAGGGAAGCCGCAACAACATTGCAGAAGGCCATGATCTCACTAGACCACCGGGAAAAAACAGGTTTTGGCTGGCCGAAGATTTTCAGAGTGGAATGTCGCCGTCGGGGGGCGGGGGTTTGGGGGGGGGGGGCACGTGGCGGGGGTAGATCAGCGGTGCGCACGGTGATGACGCGCTTACTATGGATCGGCAGCAGCGGAGTGGTGGTGGTGGGGGGGGCGTGATCGGTGCACTGCCAGGGAAACTCGGAAGAGCAATTGGACTAGCAGCGACCATTCCACCAAAAGTCGACGGCCACTCCACTCTGCAGCATGGATGCTAATTTGCGATGGTAACAGGCCTTAAGGAGCGGGGCAATTTCGGCCCCAAGAAGTTCCATAGTTTTTAGCCTACATTTTACGACTGCCGTTACTTATTTTAAATACCTTATGACCAATGTTAAAATAACGTCGCTTCAACTTTTCGGTTTTGAGGTCCTGGGAAAGAATGATGTGATGGCATTGTGGAATCAGTGGGACCTGGATTCTTCCCAAGAAAAAGTACTTTGTGAAGCATGGCTTACAAAATTACTCTGGGGAATAAGTCTGCATTTGACTGGAGCTTGAGGCATTCATTCAGGTCAGTCAAAGAAAATGACGGCTTGGAACATCAATCTGGTGGCGTCAATGCCAGTCGCGGCCTGAAGTATTTTATTTCAAGCAGGAATTTGAATGGATTAAGACATGGAATGTTCAGGTTGAAAGTCTGGAATTATGAAGAATCGGTATTGGAAGAGCTTAATGGCTCTGCCTGTAAAGGCAGGCTGGGATTTTGTGCTCCGGTAGAATCCTAGCTTTCTCCTGTGCTTTTGACTCAAGCAAATTTCTCCAGAATGAAGTTCTTTTGGATATATTTGGTGGATTCCCAATGGCGTTCTAACCTCTACAATGGATTGCATTGGCTAAGGTGGCCCTTTACCTATTAAACCCCCTCCTACTGCTATAGCAACTTTGGATGCCAGAAACGTACCAGTGTCCCTAGCTCCCGTGGAGAAAATGATAGGAAATACATCAGATGCTATATCCCTGTAATTTGTGCGTCTTTCGAATATGTTCATCCACATTGGAGAAGATATATTTTGAGTCCCTTGGCATTCCCAGTGGGAAATTGAATGTAACCTAGTACATCCATCTGAGGGAGAAAAGAGCTTACAGTATCTGTTGGGAACTATCTGCGATGGAAAACTGGGACATGTGTCTTAACAATAACAAATGGAAACAAGTCTGATCCAGGAAGCGTACTTTATTAGAAAGGACCATTGAACTGCACAAACTATAGAAACATAGAAAATAGGTACAGGAGTAGGCCATTCGGCCCATCGAGCCAACACCACCATTCAATAAGATCATGGCTGATCATTCACCTCAGTACCCCTTTCCTGCTTTCTCTCCATACCCCTTCATCCCTTTAGCCATAAGGGCCATATCTAACTCCCCCTTGAATATATCCAATGAACTGGCATCAACAACTCTTTGCGGTAGAGAATTCCACAGGTTAACAACTCTCTGAGTGAAGAAGTTTCTCCTCATCTCAGTCCTAAATGGCTTACCCCTTATCCTTAGACTATGTCCCCTGGTTCTGGACTTCTACAACATTGGGAACAATCCTCCTGCATCTAACCTGTCCAGTCCCGTCAGAATTTTATAAGTTTCTATGAGATCCCCTCTCATCCTTCTAAACTCCAGTGAATACAGGCCCAGTCGATCCAGTCTCTCCTCATATGTCAGTCCTGCCATCCCGGGAATCAGTCTGGTGAACCTTCGCTGCACTCCCTCAATAGCAAGAACGTCCTTCCTCAGATTAGGAGACCAAAACTGAACACAATATTCCAGGTGAGGCCTCACTAAGGCCCTGTACAACTGCAGTAAGACCTCCCTGCTCCTATACTCAAATCCACTAGCTATGAAGGCCAACAAACCATTTGCCTTCTTCACCGCCTGCTGAACCTGCATGCCAAATTTCAATGACTGATGTACTATGACACCCAGGTCTCGCTGCACCTCCCCTTTTCCTAATCTGCCGCCATTCAGATAATATTCTGCCTTCGTGTTTTTGCCACCAAAATGGATAACCTCACATTTATCCACATTATACTGCATCTGCCATGCATTTGCCCACTCACCTAACCTGTCCAAGTCACCCTGCAGCCTTCACCTAAGGATTTCCTTTGATGGTACATTAGCATCAGCCAATCTCCCTTTCAGGGAACAGGCTGTGAACAGGCTGTTCACACTGTTTACAATTGAAGAATTACTGTCCACATTAAATATAATTATTTTTATATGCAGGTGCAACGTCCTGAATCCAGAACTCCGAAAACTGGAATTGTCCAAAAACCAGACATTTTGCGCATAGCTGGTGGAATTGTCCAGAATCCGAAATTATTGTCTGAAAACCAGACATTTTTGAGGCAAAACCCAAAATCTGCCATGAATATGGTCGAGGATTCCGGATTTCAGACAAGATAATCAAGTCTGAAATCTGAATCCTCGACTGAATCCGTATCGGATTTTGGGTTTTGCCGGATTTCGGACCTCGCTGTTCAAAACCCGGTATGGATTTAGTTGAGGATTCAGGATTTCAGATTATTGATTTTCTTGTCTGAAATCCAGAAAAACAACCCAAAATGGCACGGATTCAGTCCAGAGGATTCTGAATTTCGGACGTTGTATCTGTAATATAAAAAGAGAAATTTTGTAGTTATTTTTTACTTTGTTTTGTCAATGATACCAGTAACGGATTTTCTGGTATTGATGATGTACTCAACATATGCCATTTGCCCAGTTCAACAGGCTTGGGAAATAACTTTAGTGGTAGGAAGGTGAAATTCCACAACATGTAGGAAGGTGAGAAAGTAGTGCTTTACTAATAACAAGATGCAGCTTAGATTTTTCGAACACAAATCTAAATATGGACTTATCGAACAGAATGCCAAAAGAAGCAGTTGATGCTACAGAGACGATTTTCCTAATGGGGCATTAGAAGCACCAGGAGACACCAAGAAAATCTTCATTTTTTTAAAGGTAATGGGGCAAGATTTTTATAGTGCCAGCTTCTAATGACCTGTGCTGGGTTTTTATTTTAATGTCTATATGCAAATGCTATGATTTGCATTCCTAATGGTCTTCATGCCAATTTATAGGTTCTGAATGAATTTATGCTATGTGCCATGGCTGGGGTGACAGCAGCAACTCAGACAATAGTGTGGGCACTTCTGGTGTCTACCTTGGAGGGAAGTGGTAAGAGGGCAGCACCATTGTGCTAAACTGTGGATAGAGGAAGAGGGAAAACAGGGGAATTAGAAGGAGTGAGTTGGATTGGCTATGAAAGTCCTCATTTAATTCCAGATGGCATGAAACAGGTGTAAGATCAGGGAGAGGAGCATTTCTACACTGAAGAAAGGAAACAGCAAAGGCTGAGTCTCAGGAGAGGCTGAGGTGAATGACTTTACCAGCTATCACAGGAATTTTTGGTTGTATCCACTCATCTGGCTCTAAATAAGTTATGTTTCAAAAGAAGAGGTGAGGGGTGGCACAGTACTGAACAAGGCCTCCATGACTAAGAGGAATAGACCAATAGAATTCTGTAACAAGTACAGAATCAACAAAACCATTTTTTATTCAAAACGCCAAAATTAAAGACCTTTCTTGACAACACTAGCCTGCCCCATAAAACAAAGCGCTCTGGAAGCTGTAGTGGCAGATAGCACGGAACAGGTGTAAGATCAGGGAGAGGAGCATTTCTACTCTGAAGAAGGGAAACAGTAGCTCAGGAAAGGCTGAGTCTCAGGAGAATCTGAGGTGAATTACTTCAGTAGCTATCTCAGGGATTTATTCATTCATAATAAAGCCATAATGGAATAATTGAGGGTAAGGAAAAAGGCATAAATTAAGTATATAGACAGTAGAGGAGTGCATGATACGGGAGAATACAAAAAGATTAGGAGAGAAATGAAAAAAAAAACAATTAGGAAGGCAAAGAGGAACTATGAAATTAAATTATCAAGGAACATAAAACAAAATAGTAAAATATTTTACAGGCACATCAATAAAAATGGGAAGGTTGGGATGGGAATAGGGCCAGTAAAGGATAGACAGGATAATACCACAGGTAACGATAGAGACATGGCAGAAATATTAAATCATTATTTCACTTTGGCATTTACCAGGGAGATCGAACAGGTGGACATGACATTGGATGATGAGATTCTTAATGAGATAAGTATATTTAAAATAAAAAGAGGGGATATATTAATTAAACTAATCAAACTCAAAGACGATAAAATCCCTGGCCCGGATGGATTGCATCCACGCATTTTAAAAGAATCTAAAGAAGTGATAGCAGAGGCATTACTACACATATTTAATAATTTGTTAGAAAAAGGTGTAGTACCAGAGGACTGGCGGATAACTAATGCAATAGCTATATTTAGGAAGGGAGATAGAACATGTCCATGGAATTATAGACCAGTCAGCTTAACATCGGTTGTAGGAAAAATAATGGAATCCCTACTAAAAAAGAAAATAGAAGAGCATCTAGAAACCAAAAATATAGGCCCAGAAATTCTGACCTCCCCGGGTCCGTATGGAGTGTCTATAGACCTGGGAAGGCATCGGAAAAGCCGGTTTTCAGCGCACAATGCGCATGCGCTGAAAACCGGCCTTTCCAATCTGTCCAGCTCCAGCTTGACCGATCATTCACATCTCGGAAACGAGGACATTTGCAAGGGCAATATTGCGATATTTACCCATATCTTGCCCAACAAATGTCCTCAAAACTCTTGCACCTGATAAAAGCAGGCACATAGCCTACTTTTAAAGGTGTAAGAGTCTTAAAGCACAAAAAATAAAATTAAAAATGCACATTTTATTTTAAAACCCTGCCCACTATGATAAATTTATTTTAAACCCTAATTTAAAAAACTTTTTAAAAACTCGGAAAAATTTTTTCTCTAAGATATTTATTAACTTTAATTTCAATTAATTTTAATTATGTGAGGTGTGTTTTTTATTTTTTAATTGGTGTTATTGTGTTTGTTTTTTTTTCTTAATTAATAACAATGAGAGCTCGTAGATACGGAGTTCTCATTTCTATTAATTGAGAATACTGTACCTGATTGGTTGAACAGTCACACGTGACTGCATCTTCTGCATGGGAGCCTCGAGGATGGGAGCGCGTTTTGCAGCGCGGGAAGAGAAGGCCTCCCCACCGGAATCCAATGCTCCTCCCGGACCATCAGGTACTTTCGGAAAAATTCTTCGGTCGGCGGCAATTGCCCGCGGGAAGCCTCTGACTGGAATTTCAGGGCCAATAATGAATAGTCAGCATGGATTTCAAAAGGGATGACATGTTCTATCTTGCTTGACCAACTGCATTGAATTTTTTGAAGAGGTAACAGAGAGTAGACAATGGTAACAGCCAGGAGGGTATTGGAATAGTCAAATTTGGAGGCCTTTCAGAAGGTATCCCATAATAGACTAATGAACAAGGCCAGAGAATGCGGAGTCAGGGGACTCACAGCACAATGGATAGCTAGCTGGCTTCAAGACAGAAAGCAGAGAGTATGGGTAAAAAGTAGATATTCACAATGGCAGAAGGTGGGTAGTGGTTTTCCATAAGGTTCAGTGCTGGGACCACAGTTGTTCACAATTTAGACTTTGGAATCAAAAACACTATTTCTAAATTTGCGGCTAACATCAAATTGTGGGGGATAGTCAAAATGAGGAGGACTGCAACAAGTTACAGGAGAACATTAATAAACTTGCAGAATGGGCATCTAATTGGCAAATGAAGTTCAACACAGATAAATGTGAGTCATTACATTTTGGTAGGAAGAATAGGAAGGTCACATATCACTTGGGGGTGCGAGTCTAGGTAGGGTACAGGAACGAAGGGATCTCGGAGTACAAATACACAAAAAGTACTAAAAGTTGCGACACAGTTTAGCAAGGCCATAAAAAAAAGCAAATCAAGCACTTAGGATTTATTTCTAGAGGTATAGAATTGAAAAGTAGGGAAGCTATGCTAAACCTGTATTGAACCTTGGTTAGACCACACTTAAGAGCACCGCGTACAGTTCTGGTCACTACATTATAGAAAGGATATAGAAGCACTGGAGAGGGTACAGAGAGGATTTACAAGGATGATACCATAAATGCGAGAGTATACATATCAGGAAAAGAGAACAGGCTGGGTCTCTTTTGTCTTGAAAAAAGAAGGCTGAAGGAGGTCTTTAAAATTATGAAAGGTTTTGATAGAGTGGATACAGAGAGAATGTTTCCACTTGTGGGGAAGAGCATAACTAGAGGCCATCAATTTAAGATAGTCACCAAGAAATCCAATAGGGAATTCAGAAGAAACTTCTTTACACAAAGAATGGTGAGAATGTGGAACTCGCTACCACAGGGAGTGGTTGAAGCGACTAGTATAGATGCATTTAAGGGGAGGCTAGACAAGCATATGAGGGAGAAGGGAATAGAAGGTTATGCTGATAGATTTAGATGAGGAAAGACAGGAGGAGGCTCGAGTGGATCATAAACCCCGGCATGGTTGGGCTGAATGGCCTGTTTCTGTGTCATATATCTTATGTAATTCTATGTAATGCTGGGAACAGTTTGTCCTTAAACCTCATCTGGCACTAGAACAGGAGATTTGAGTTTTTTGGCTTTTATCTACATTACTGCGTTCGCTTCAGACAAAGTCAGGTGCAAGCACTTTAAAAGTCACGTTAAAATTTTGGGGCAATTCTATTTAAGTGCAGAATGGGGACAAAGAATTATTGCTCATTTTTGATGAACTAAAGTTTATGGAGCAGGGAGAATAAGAGGACAGCCAGGAGAATATTGGAATAGTCAAATTTGGAGGTGACATGACTGAAGGTTTCAGCAGCAGATAGTCTGGAGGTGGAACAAGGCAGCCTTTGTAATTGAGAGGATATTGCATGGGAAGAATGTAGTCAATAGTGTGGCACATCAGCAACCACAGCATTACCTCAAGGAACTGGATCCAATGGCACAAGAGATTCAATGACCTCACAAAGACAGCAAAAGTGAGTGTAGCCGCTCCTTTAACTATCTCTTGCAATGTCCCTGGTTACATTCCCTTCTTCAGCATTCAGACCAATCACCACTCCTACATCACATAGCTCAACACCAATTACAAGGGCACACTGTACTACCTCTCATGCTCACGCCTTACATACACTTGCCTGCTGCCTTCACTGCTTCCATGAATGGCATGCTTTTCTCACCTGCTGTCAATTGCAGAACTGCACTTCCTCTCATGACTCCATTCTCAATTCATATTCAAGGCACTTACTCCCCACTCAAAACCTCTCCATTCTTTTTGCATCTTGCTTCTTCTCCCTCTCAGCTTCTGCATACAGAAGCCATATACATGCACATAAGAACATAAGAATTAGGAGCAGGAGTAGGCCGGATAGCCCCTCAAGCCTGCTCCGCCATTTAAAAAGACCATGGCTGATCTTCGACCTCAACTCCACTTTCCCACCTGATCTGCACATCCCTTGATCCCCCTAGCATCCAAAAATCTATCTATCCCAGCCTTACATGTACTCAACGATTCAGCATCCACAGCCCTTTGGCGTAGAGAATTTCAAAGATTCACAACCCTCTGAGTGAAGGAATTCCTCCTCATCTCAGTCTTACATGGCTGACCCCTTATCCTGAGACTATGCCCCCTAGTTCTAGACTCTCCAGCCAGGAGAAACAACCTCTCAACATCTATCCTGCCAGTTCCCCTCAGAATCTTGTATGTTTCAATGAGATCACCTTTCATTCTTCTAAACTCCAGAGTATAGGCCCAATCTACTCAATCTCTCATTGGAGAACGCTCTCATCCCATGCACACTCATAACTCACCTCCTTCTGCAGGAGAAGACAATATGCAATATGACAGAGAGAAAAAGATGGGGGAGGAACACCCAACATCGTTGCCCTCATCCACATTGATGCACTTGAAATAGCTGACTCAACAAGAGCTTACAGTATTGGAGTTGGTGAGGTTGGGTGTTCCTTTGAGCAGGGTGGCTGTTTATCATGTGAAGCACAAACAATTGCACCCTAAACCAACTTCACAATCACAACCAGTGTGGTCAACCCTTGCATGACTTGGGCTTGGGATTTACAAGGGACAGTTTTGAAACTTGCAGATGACACAAAACTTGGAAGTGTAGTCAACAGTGAGGAAGATAGTAATAGACTTTAAAAAGACAGAGCCTGGTGGAATGGGTGGACAAATGGCAGTTGAAGTGTGAGGTGATACATTTTGGTAGGAAGAATGAGGAGAGACCATACATAATAAACTGTACAATTTTAAAGGGTGTTTAAGAACAGAGAGACCTGGGGTTGTATGTGCACAAATCTTCAAAGGTGACAGGACAGGTTAACAAAGCAGTTAATAAAGCACATGGGATCCTGGGCTTTTAAAAATAGGCATCGAGTACAAAATCCATGAAATTATGCTAAACCTATATAGTCGGCCCCAGCTGGCGCATTGTGTCCAATTCTGGGCACCACACTTTAGGAAGCATGTGAACGCTTTGGAGAGGATACAGAAGAGATTTTCTAGAATGGTTCCACGGATGAGGGATTACAGTCAAGTGGATAGACTAGAGAAGCTGGGTTTGTTCTCCTTGGAGCAGAGAAGGCTAAGAGGAGATTTGATAGAGGTGTTTCAAATCATGATGGGTTTAGCTAGCGTAAATATAGAGAATCTGTTTCCAATGGCTGAAGGGTTGATAATGTGAGGGTACAGATTTAAGATGATTGGCAGAAGAACCAGAGGTGACATGAGGAAAAAAATGTTTACGCAACGAGTAGTTAGGATTTGGAATCCACTGTCTGATAGGTGGATACAGACTCAATAGTCGCCTTCAAAAGGGAATTGGATAAATACTTCAAGGAGAAAAAGTTACAGTGATATGGGGAAAGGGCGGGGCAGTGGGACTAATTGGATTGCTCTTCGAAAGAGCAGGCACTGACTCGATGGACTGAATGGCCTCCTTCTGTGCTGTATTATGCTATGATTCTGTAATGTGCGAATGTCCAGCTTCTCATTGTCATCCTAACTCTGTTCCGTCTCCTCCTTCCTCTCAGCAACAAAAACCTAATCAATAACTTTCTGAAGAAGACATCTTGGAGGACGATTCCCTCCTGATGAAATATTGTTATGCGTTACACATCCCTGCTCCCCCCCCTCCCCAGGGTAGTTTGAGGATAGTGAGTTAGAGGGGCCTGCACCTGGTGTAACACACAGCATGTGAGCAGGAGCAGTTACTGGTGGCAGGGGCAGCTCAGGAGATGATTTACCCAAGGGCGATGTGCTCTCTCAGCTATGCTGAGCAGGACAGAGATGCAGACCTCCGACCAGGAAAATAAAAATGCTTGAGGCACATCAGAGATTGTATGAGTAATTGGAAGACATGCCAACGACTTTGAGCACCATTTACGAAAGTCTGGGTCAGTCCATATCCAGCAGGTGTAGAGCTCTGTCACATGGCAATCTACCATAGATGTGGCCACCTCAGGGACATTGCAATTGTCCTCTCACAGCAGGATTTTGCAACTTTGGTGGAAACTCAGATGGATGCTGTTATATATGTAAACCTGTAAATACCTTGTTTAACTGAGGGCTTATCCCCAGTAGTCTGAAGGAATCCCACAATCCCTTGGGAGCACCTGTAAATAAGGAGGCCTCACAGGCTGGAGAAGCACTCTGGAGACTTGTAATAAAGGACTACTGTCATACTTTACTTTGAGCTCACAGTATCTGGTCAGACTCTTTCTTCAATACATAACAACTGGTGACAAGATACAGATGACGAACCACACTACAACGATGCAGAGAACAGTGGGCATTTTGGAGAAATTTTCGGAGGGAGATGATTGGGAAACCATCGTGGAGTGACTCGACCAATACTTCGTAGCCAACGAACTGGAAAGAGAAGCAAATGCTGCCAAATGAAGCATGATTCTCCTCACCATTTCTGGGGCACCAACGTATGGCCTCATGAAAAATCTGCTTGCTCCATTGAAACTCACAGAGAAATCATATGATGATTTGTGCACACTGGTCTGGGAGCACCTAAACCCGAAGGAAAGCGTTCTGATGGTGAGGTACTGGTTCTACACGTACAAGAGGTCTGAAGGCCAGGAAGTGGCAAGCTATATCACCGACCTAAGACGCCTTGCAGGACATTGCGAATTTGAAGGACACTTGGAGCACATGCTCAGGGACTTCTTTGTACTTGGCATTGGCTACGAAGTAAAACTTTGCAAACTTTTGACTGTAGAGACCCCAACCTTGAGTAAAGCCATCGCGATAGCCCAGGCATTCATCGCCACCAGTGACAATACCAAACAAATCTCTCAGCACACGAGTGCTGCTACAAGTATTGTGAACAAAGTAATGTTGTTTTTGAATCGTAACGTACAGGGCAGGACTTACACGCCTGCAGCTGCACGTCCGCAGATGTCTGAGTCCACCATCAAGGGTGGTGAATGCAAGGCCATTAACACCTTGTTGGCGCTGTGGAGGTGATCATCGTTTCCATTCATGCCGCTTCAAAGGATACGTTTGCAAGGGCTGTGGAACAATGGGACATCTCTAACTTATGTGCAGGCGAGCTGCAAACCCTGCTAGTCCTGCAAACCACCATGTTGCAGAAGAGGGCAGATCCACGGTGGATCACGATGAACCAGAGCCTCAGACCGAGGAGGCAGAGGTATATGGGGTGCACACATTTACCACAAAGTTTTCCCCGATAATGCTGAAGGTTGAATTAAATGGACTTCCGATGTCTTTGAAGCTGGACACGGGTGCGAGCCAGTCCATTATGAGCAAAAAGACTTTCGATAAATTGTGGTGCAGCAAGACCTCAAGGCCAGTCCTGACTCCCATTCGCACTAAACTGAGAATGTACACAAAGGAACTGAATCCTGTAATCGGCAGTGCTACCGTCAAGATTTCCTACGATGGTGTCGTGCACAAGTTACCACTCTGGGAGGTACCAGGCAATGGCCCCACGCTGCTCGGTAGGAGCTGGCTGGAGAAGATACGCTGGAACTGGGACAACGTCCGAACACTCTCGTCCGTCGACGACATTTCATGTTCCCCTCACTGTTTGAACCAGGCATCGGGAAGCTCCAAGGAGCAAAAGTGCAGATCCACCTGATTCCGGGGGTCCATCACAAGGTGAGAGCGGTACCGTACATGATGAGAGAGAGGGTAGAGATCGAGCTGGACCAGCTGCAATGAGAGGGCATCATTTTGTCAATCGAATTCAACGTATGTGGGCCAGTCCAATTGTTCCAGACCTCAAGGGAAACGGCGGCGTCAGATTCTGTGGTGATTACAAAGTAACTATCAATCGTGTCTCACTGCAGGATCAATACCCACTACCAAAGGCAGACGACCTATTTGCAACGCTGGCTGGAGAAAAAATGTTCACAAAGCTGGATTTAACCTCGGCCTACATGATGCAGGAGCTGGAGGAATCATCGAAGGGCCTCACCTGCATCAACACGCACAAAGGTCTCTTCATTTACAACAGATGCCCGTTTGGGATTCGATCAGCTGTGGTGATATTCCAGAGAAACATGGAAAGCTTACTGAAGTCGGTTCTGTGCACTGTGGTCTTCCAGGACGACATCTTGGTTACAGGTCGGAACACCGTCGAGCATCTGCAGAACCTGGAGGAGGTTCTTAGTCAGCTTGATCGTGTGGGGTTCAGGTTGAAACGCTCGAAGTGCATTTTCCTGGTTCCTGAAGTGGAGTTCCTAGGGAGAAGAATTGCAGCGGACGGCATCAGGCCCACCGATTTGAAGACGGAGGCAATCGAGAACACACCGTGACCACAAAACGTGATGGAGCTGCGGTTGTTTCTGGGATTCCTGAACTACTTACCGGGTCTCAGCACACTGTTAGAACCACTACATGCTTTACTGTGTAAAGGAGACGAATTGGTATGGGGTAAAAGCCAAGAAAATGCCTTTACAAAAGCTAGAAAACTGTTCTGCTCAAACAAATTGCTTGTGTTGTATGATCCATGTAAGCATTTGGTATGAGCATGTGATGCGTCATCATACGGTGTCGGGTGTGTATTGCAATAAGCTAATGAATCTGGGAAATTGCAACCGGTTGCTTATGCATCCAGAAGTCTGTCTAAGGCTGAGAGGGCCTACAGCATAATCGAAAAAGAAGATTTAGCGTGAGTTTATGGGGTAAAGAAAATGCATCAATATCTATTTGGGCTAAAATTTGAATTGGAAACCGACCATAAGCCAATAATATCCCTTTTTTCCGAAAGTAAGGGGATAAATACGAATGCATCGGCCCACATCCAGAGATGGGCGCTCACGTTGTCCGCATACAACTACGCCATCCACCACAGGCCAGGCACAGAAAACTGTGCCGATGCTCTCAGTAGGCTGCCATTGCCCACCACGGGGATGGAGATGGCACAGCCCGCAGATTTAGTCATGGTAATGGAAGCATTCGAGAGTGAGCAATCACCTGTTACCGCCTGACAGATTAGAACTTGGACGAGCCAGGACCCCTTACTGTCCTTAGTAAAAAACTGTGTGCTCCATGGGAATTGGTCTAGTGTCCGTTAGAAATGCATGAAGAAATAAAGCTGTACCAGCAGCGCAAAGATGAAAGGTCCATACAGGCAGACTGCCTCCTATGGGGTAATCGGGTAGTGGTGCCAAAAAAGGGCAGGGACATGTTCATTAGTGATCTCCACAGTATCCACCCAGGCATTGTAATGATGAAAGCAATAGCCAGATCCCACGTGTGGTGGCCTGGTATCAATGCAGACTTAGAATCCTGCTTGCACAAATGTAATACATGTTCACAGTTAAGCAATGCACCCAGTGAGGCGCCACTAAGTTTATGGTTTTGGCCCTCCAAACCGTGGTCTAGGGTCCATGTCGACTATGCAGGCCCGTTCTTGGGAAAAATGTTCCTAGTGGTTGTAGCTGCGTACTCCAAATGGAGGTGATTGCTTTCCGCATCGTTTCCGCCTCTTTGAGGCGGTAACGGCTCTTAGAAAAAGGGGCAATTTCGAACCCAGAGTCTGCAGCCATGAACTCATGCCTTGCATTCTGAGGTCGCTGGTCAAGAACATCTCCTGGATCTCAATATGATCCACAGCTGCCTACCACATCAGCTCTGCTTAAGCCACTGGGGGCAGCACCTCATTGAAGTAGTAGAGTGAGCAAACCTTTTAAAAAAGGCTCTATGAGTGACACGGGTGATTAGTGATTTGATGCACAGTAAAACCATCAGCATTATGGCACTTTGATATACAGTGTGTTTGTAGAACAACTGATGAGTCTGCCTTATGAGGAAGTCAGTGGAGTGAAAATTAACAGAATTATTTCAATATTAGAGAATGCAGGATTGAGGGAGTGGTGACTGAGATTTACAGGACTGTTAGTGCAGCGGGGCTTTGTGTTCAGTGGGAGGAGACTGAGCAACTCAGCTGAATTGTTGTACAATTAATTCATCTATGCATTTCTCACTGCAAGACTTGGCGCTGCCTCTGCTCCCTGTGCTGCAGCCTTGCTCTCGACCAGTTGTTCCTCATCAGGTCGAAAGTTGTCCTGTACATCTGTATCCTGCAGCTGCAATCCCATTTGGATGGCTATATTGTGGAGGATGCAGAAGGCCACAATAATGTGGGAGACTCTCTCTGGTGCATATTGCAGGAGACACTCTGGATCTATCAAGAACCTAAATCTTTTATTTAGGAGAACTATTGTGAGCTCAACAATTCTCCTCATTTTGACATGACTCTCATTATAACTGTCCTGCTCAGTGTTTTGAAGGGGTGTCCTGAGCCAAGCTAGCAGGGTGTAGCCCTTATCTTCAAGAAGTCACCCTCTCACATTCCTGCCATGTTGGAAAGTGGTGGGTTGTTCGGCTGCCGCAGGATGAATGAATCATGGCAGCTTCCGAGGTACCTGGTACAAGCTGGCATCATTCTCTTGGTGTGATCACATACTAGCGTGTATTGATCAAGTGAAACCCCTTGTAGTTAATAAAGCTGCTGGCTAGTTGTGTGGGGTCCTGATGGCAACATGAGTGCAGCCGATGGCAACATGAGTGCAGCCAATTGCATCATGAGCCCTAGGGCAGGCAGCCATTGCTGCAAACCCCAGGACTCTCTTGTTGTCGCTGTTTCATCAATTGGGGAGGACATGCAATGTTTCACTCTGGTAAATAATAGGTTTGTCACCTATCAGATGCACTTATGGACCGATGACTGCAAGATGCAAGCGAAGTTGTTCCTGGTGTCCTGGCCAATATTTATCTCTCAACTAACATCACTGCTGTTTGTGAAACCTTGCTGTGTACAAATTGGCTACTGTGTTTCCTGCCTTACAACGGCACATAATTACACTTCAGAAGTACTTCATTGGCTGTTAAGTGCTTTGGGACGTCCTGAGGATGCGAAGGGCGCTATATAAATGCAAGTTATTTATTTTCTTTCTTTATATTCTCTGTAGCAGCCTGTACTGACCCTGAGACAAAGAAATTCACCTTCATAGCCACAGGCATGGCATGTCCCCCAACGCAGCAGGCTGCAGGTCATGTTACATAGGTCAGCAACAACGTGCCATGATAACTGAAGCCTCCTCGTGCATGTTGAGAAAGGTGGATACCCTGATAGGAGGGTAGGGCCTTCTGCGTGCAGGTTCCCTCACCTGCTGTACACTCTGAGGCAGCCTGCTGCTGCTTTATGCTGAGGCCTCTGCTGCAGCTGTTGCTGTTGCTACTCTTCAGGGTCAGTAGACTAAAGAAACTATCAGAAAATAGCAAGATTGGAAGTCACAAGAAACTCCAGTTACAACTACCAGCACACAGATGCCAATGATCGAAATGGCTGTTACCTGTTTAAATCCTATTGCCTGATCAATCTCCCACAAATCCCACTAGGTTTTACCTTGCAGCCTTAACAATGGGTGGGACATCCGCATTTCAGTGTCAAAATGGCATTGGGAGTCCTAGATGCTATTGGAGCCCGATTTTCATGCCTGCATGAGGGTTCAGCCTGCCTACAGAAGGAGTCCCAGCTGACTGAAGTGTGCCCTGGGAAAACAGCAACTGACGCAAAGTAAGCGGGAACACAACGATAAATTTGCTCTCCCAATTTTTAACATTCACATACCTCGTCCTGTCCTGGCAGGGAGGGGGTTAAAACTCCTCCCCCCCCCGCCACCCTCCACAAGGCTCAGAAATGATGTACACATTTTTAATATATTCCTCTGAAATTTCTCTCTGCACTGGGTCTGTCGGGTCATTTATTTAAAATGACTTAAAGCAGCCACTAAAATAGGGCAACACAGAATTTCAGGTGAATAAGTGTCTGTACACTGGTACCTCACAGTCTAATTTCGAGACCCAAAGGAGTGATTCCGCAGTGCAGGGGCAGCATCGAAGGGATCACAGCTCTTGAAATAGTCGGTGTGCAGCCTGTGACTATTCATCCATTAAAATTTTAATGGAAAGGAGATCAAGGCTTGTGCAGCTTACATTTGGTGACACGTGCTCCCGACCATGTTGCTCTCTGCTCGCAGCACTTGAGTTGTGGAATTATTTGTTATCGACCTGACATAAAATGTCACAAGTTGTTGTTGTTGTTGTAAAATAAGTATAATGCGGAGTGTATGTTTGGAAAGAGTACTCAAAAGATAACAGCGTTGCCGGACCTTATCCTGGCATATTCCGTTAATGAGATTGGAAGCACAAGCCCTTAAAACTGATTGACAGCAGGTGCACAGAAGGTTGCAGAAGAAGAACCCACCCCAATCACCCAGTGCAGAATATAGCCAAGCTGCTGCTGGAGGCCCCAGACAGGGATGGAAAGGGCTGAGATTAATCTGATTTGGCACCTCATAATTAGGTTTCTCGTAAGCATCAAATCTCCATCATAACATCGTTCTAACGGGAACATTGTTATCTTTACCCATTACTGAACAAATACAGATTAATATGTGCAGATTTAATGTTTCCCCTGCCCCAACCCCCAGCACTTTAATTAACCGGCTTGCTTTTCTGCGTGCATTGGACTTGGCTGCTGACCAATGTCTTGTGCTTCCTGACTTTGGCAGAATCAACTGAAAAATGTGTAGAGTTTGATCTATCGCTCCAGTATCAGGTCACACTTTAAAAAGCTGTCTGCCATTTGGATGGAAAATTGCCTTTGGAACTGGTTTTCACTCCATCATAGACAGCCTTTAAGTGATGTGATTCCCAGCTCCAAAGTAGATCGTGTGAAGCAGAGAAAAACAGGTTTGTTTCACTATATGAATAATATAAATGATAAAATATACGAGATAAATCAGAAATAATAGAAAATAACTCAAAAAAAGAATAAGAAAGAAAAGACACCAGGATAGAAGTAATGATTTTATAATTGTTAATTCAAAATCTTTACCTTATAAATGTTTTAATATTAGTCATTTTTTGATCAGCAACAATTGGCATTAGCTCAATAGTGCCTTTCAGATACTAAAACTATCCAAGGTGCTTCACGCAGTAGTAAAAGAGAAAATAAAGAAAGAACCTGCATTTATATAACACATTTCATGACCTAAGGACGCCCAAAAGCGCTTCACAGCCAATGAAGAGTTTTTGAAGTGTAGTCACTGTTGTAATATAGGCAACATGGCAGCCGATTTAGAAACATAGGGCCCAAGTTTCCACAAGAAAAAAAACGGGCGCCCCTCCGAGCTGGGCGCCTGTTTTTCACGCCACAAAGTGCGCCTAAAAAAATCCTCGGTATTCTCCACTTACTTGCAGGTCCTCTTGCCCTCAGCGCAGCCAGCACGAGCTGTAGGGAGGCGGAGCCAGGTCCCTGCGCTGAAAACAGTGCCGGGACCTCTGCACATGCGCACTACAGTGGGCACGCAAGTGCAGTAGCTCCAGGCGCCGAACTGTGTGGGAGGGGCCCGAAGCACGCAGCCCCTAGCCCTGGCTGAATGGCCTCACTGGGGCTGCGTGAATAAGGCTCCTCCCATGGCCAGCTCCTGCTCCCCCCCCCCGACCAGACCCGACACCCGCTCCCGCCCCCCTGCTCCCCCCCTCCCACTGGACCCGACCCGACTCCCGCTCCCGGACTGGATCCGACCTGACCTCCCCCCCTCTCCCCCTCTCTCTCTCCCTCCCTCCCTCTCTCTCTCTCTCTCTCTCTCTCTCTCTCTCTCTCTCTCTCTCTCTCTCTCTCCCACCCTCTCTCTCTCTCTCTCCCTCCCCCCCTCTCTCTCTCTCTCTCCCTCCCCCCCTCTCTCCCTCCCTCCCCTCTCTCTCCCCCCCCCCCCCCCCCGACCCAAACCGAACCGAGCCTCCCCGACCCGACCCAACCCAATGCCACCTACCTGTAAATCTGGTGCTGGGGACGGGCCCTGCCTGAAGTCTCAGGCCGGCCCGTTCAGCCTTCGGTCCCGAAAGGCCTGCCTGAAGCACTTTCACACAGGTAGGAAGATGGTTTATTTAATCTTTTCTTTGCTTATAAATGTTTATTCAGGTTGGATTTATTTGTATTATATTTGTATAAGTATAAATAAGGATTTATTATAGAATTTAATGACTTCCCTTCCCCCCCCCCCCACCTCGTTTTGGCGCCTAATTTGTAACCTGTGCCTGATTTTTTAATGTGTAGAACAGGTTTTTTCAGTTCTACAAAAATCTTCACTTGCTCCATTCTACTTTAGTTTGGAGTACGTTTTCACTGTGGAAACTTTCAAATCAAGCGTCAGTGGCCAGACACGCCCCCTTTTGAAGAAAAAATTCTGTTCCAAAGTAGAACTGTTCTACCTGACTAGAACTGCAGAAAAAAAAATGTGGAGAATTGCGATTTCTAAGATAGTCCATTCTCCACCAGTTGCTCCTAAAAATCAGGCGCAAATCATGTGGAAACTTGGGCCCATTGAAACATAGAAAAATAGGTGCAAGAGTAGGCCATTCGGCCCTTCGAGCCTGCATCGCCATTCAATAAGATCATGGCTGATCATTGCTTCAGTACCCCTTTCCTGCTTTTTCTCCATACCCCTTGATCCCCTTAACTGTAAGAGCCATATCTAACTCCCTCTTGAATATATCCAGTGAACCGGCATCAACAACTCTCTGTGGCAGGGAACTCCACAGGTCAACAACTCCCCGAGTGAAGAAGTCTCTCCTCATCTCAGTCCCAAATGGCCTACCCCCCATCCCAAGACCATGTCCCCTGGCTCTGGACCTCCCCAACATCGGGAACATTCTTCCCGCATCTAACCTGTCCAGTCCCGTCAGAATCTTATATGGAGATGGCAGAAACTCTGAACAAATATTTTGTATCTGTCTTTACGGTAGAGGACACTAACAATATTCCAACAGTGGACAGTCAAGAGGCTATAGTGGGGGAGGAATTCCCACAATCACAATCACTAAGGAGGTGGTACTCAGTAAGATAATGGGACTAAAGGCAGATAAATCCCCTGGACCTGATGGCTTGCATCCTCGGGTCTTGAGGCAGGGATTGTGGATGCATTGGTTGTAATTTACCAAAATTCCCTGGATTCTGGGGAAATCCCAGCAGATTGGAAAAGTGCAAATGTGACGCCTCTATTTAAAAAAGGAGGCAGTCAAAAAGCAGAAAACTATAGACCAGTTAGCCTAACATCTGTGGTTGGGAAAATGTTGGAGTCCATTATTAAAGAAGCAGTAGCAGGACATTTGAAAAGCAAAATTCGGTCAGGCAGAGTCAGCATGGATTTATGAAGGGGAAGTCATGTTTGACAAATTTGCTGGAATTCTTTCAGGATGTAACGAACAGGATGGATAAAGGGGAACCAGTGGATGTGGGGTATTTGGACTTCTCGAAGGCATTTGACAAGATGCCACATAAAAGGTTACTGCACAAGTTAAAAGTTCACAGAGTTGGGGGTAATAGAGATTTGCACACAGCAAGGTTCCACAAATAGCAATGTTTTTTGATGGAAGCTGTACAAGATAACTTTGATCTTCCTGATGTAGAGAAAATCCTTACTAACTGATAAAACTACTCCATTCAGTACATTATTTCTATAACACAAAGTTATTCGTAGATCCCACAGGCATGAGCTGAAATATTAAATATAAAATGGCTGACCCAAAATATAGAATTGTCAACACTTTAAGGGTTAAATAGCAAGGTAAACTAAATAGAATGTAAAAACTGTGGGAGCGAAATTGCCCCTTACTATAGCCCTGCTAGCGCCTCCGGGATGCTCAAGACACTTTTCACCCAGGGAAGTGGGGAGGGTGACGGGGCGCTACAGCCTCCTGGGAAATTGCCCAGAAGTTTGCAGAGGCGCAGCCTTGGCAGCGCCCCACTCTGCGGTTAGCACCTCAGGCCACCGTGCAATCGACGATATTGTCATCGCCATGTGCGGCAACCTCTCACCGCCGCGCGCCGACCCCTCATCGCCCGGCACCAACCACTTAACGCCCCACAGGGGAAATTGCCCACGGACCGCAAGGTTGATGCGAGCGGATGTCAACGCCAGCTTCACAGGTCGTGAAGCTGGCGGACGTCCGCTCTCAGAGTGCTCTTTAAAGGGGAGGGCACCAGCGCCCCGGTCACCATCTTTTTTTGACTGTTGACGGTCAGGTCGGCTAATGATGGCACTCCTAGATAGGTCCGGGCTGCCATTGAGCAGCCCGGCACTCCATCTTGAGTGGAGGCCATCAAAGGCCTTGCAAAATGCGCAATGGCCCTCCCCTTTAATCGAAGGGGAGGGGCTTTGAAATATGTCAGTGCTATGCAAAGCTTTTGCGAAGCGCTTCCTTCAGCGCCCCAGTAGCGCCCCGTTTACAGCCCCCAAAGGAAGTGGAGCGTGTGTAAGAGCAATTCTGCGGTGGGGGAGTGACTTCTACACCAGGCCCTAAAAGTCCCAGCCCCAGATGGTTACCGCCCCCAATCAGATTACAGGGCAATTTCGTCCCCTTTGACTTGGTCCAATTTTGCACAAATTCCCAATTCTGCCATTTTCTGTTTGGGCTGGTGGAACAAATATCTCAGGGGAGACATTGGCCTCCTTTGCGCCACCCATTAGCGCCTCTGGGGGGGCGATAACGGGGCGCTACCGGCTCTGTGACCAGGCGCAATGAGAGTACCGATGCCTGCGGACTTGCCTTGCAGGTTAGCGGCGGTAGTAAATCCTAACGCCAGGATCTCCTGCGCCTGGGAGATCATGACATCATCCGGAGCGCAACGCCCCGGATGCAAACTTTGGTTACGCCCCCTGTAGGATCGCCGGGCATCAACACTGTCAGGAGCAGGAGACGTTGTAACATAGGCCGGTCTTTGGGCGAGCGGTATATAAAGGGATCATCAGTGAGGTAGATGAAAAATCTTTTATGAACCCTCTGTGCATTTATTTTCAGCAGCGATTGATCAGCTATGCACTCTGTTAGAGTGCTTGGAGCTGATCGTCATGGATTGCGGCTGCCATCGGCAAACGATTTATTGCAGGACCTGCAGCAATGGTCCTTCCCTTTGAGGGAGGGAAGGAGCCTCGGATCCAGGCAGCGCTGCACTGGACATGGTGCAGCGGTGTACTGCTGCTCTTGCCAGTTTAGCACTCCAAGGGAAGTGGTAACAGTTGATTTAGCTCTCTACTTCCCTGCTGAAGCACTAAACTGGAAGTTTGCATCTGCTGGAATTGGGTAGCGCCCGGTGATACTTTTGCGCAGCCGCAAAAGTTATCGGCCCAAACGGGGCGCTACATAATTTCTAGCCCATTATGTATAAAATTAGCCCACAAGCAAATTCACACCTGGCAAATCACAATAAACCCTCCCTGCTTACAGCACCATGAAAGTTTAATAATTCAAACAAAGTTATTCTATGATGCCAGCAGTTGCTTTCCGCTAATAAGACAAATTTAATGGTTAATGGAAACCATACTCACTAATGATATGAAACTCATGGCAGAGTACTGCTCGAAATGAAGTCTTCAACCAAGTACTACAAAGATTGAATCCGCCATCTTTCATTTGCACGCGAGTGCCTCTCGTGAACTCACGATCATCCGAAATGGTCAACTTCTTCAAAACGATGCTCATCTTGTTTAGTTGGGTCCCACCCACGTCTGGTCACTAACCTACAAAAATCATCAAAACCTGAAATGACTTCATGACCAAACTTGGTGCCTCTGCCTGGGAATCAAACACTTCCACTTTATGCTCATCAGCCCTTGCACTCTGCTTTTCAGTTGCAAAGTAGTATGCTTCCGTTTGCGCTCGCTCACCATGCACTAATCTGGTGGATGCTCAACCACATATTACTATGTGTGTTATGTCAGCCACATTGCACCCTGCTCCCCTCCCTTGATGACTAGTCCTGCTTCTCCACATCTTCATTGTCCAGATGCAGTAGAAAATTTGGTGAATAGAATTTGCGACAAAATCATATTGCCAATTCACTCTGACTTGTTCCAGCCACCAACAACATGGTTCCCTTCGAGATTCCTAATATGATCAACCTTTCCTGATTACTTCAAACTTTCCTTAGCAGCTTACTATGTTGAAGAGTGGACAGGAGATGCTCCTATAAATCTCCTTATCATCCCCGACCCTACAGACCATCAATCAGGATTCAACAGGCCACGTCATAGTTGTGTGATTCTTAATTGCTTTTGAACTGGATCGGGCCTTTTTGTTGACAACAAATCTCCTTGAGGACAAATAAAAACCATATTCCACGCTATTGAAATATACCTAGGGGCCGAAATTGCCCCTTCCGAAAAGGCCATTGGCCGCCTGAGAGCGGCAGCCACGGGGTGGCGTGGGATGGCCGGCGACTCCCTGTGGAGGGGTTGGCATTTTGCAAAGTGCCCTTCATCAGGGGCAGAGCGGTGTGGAGGACCACTCCGCCCGTTTTCCCGCCATGGCGTGTACGCGCCAACCCCTTACCGACCGGCGGTGACTGCTTCCCGAAATTGCCCCGTGGGAAATATCCCTTTTAAGCAATTACTCCACGGGAGTGGCGCTGCCGCCGGCCGGTGCCCCCAACAGCTCCTTGTTGGTCCTTGTTGGTCGGCGGCGTGGCTGCCCTTAAAGAGGAGGGTGCGCTGCCGGCAATGCCATTTTACTTTTTATTGTCGGCCGACTGCCAGATAAGCCTGACAATTATGTCCCTGGGTTCGACCGGGCCGCCAACGGCCGAATCCCTCCCTGGTGGCCCAGTGGACATAAATTAAAAATATGCAGAGCTTGCAGTGGCTCTCCCCTTTAACTGAAGAGGAGAGACGTTGTGACGCGTCAACGCGACGCGGCACATCCACGTTGAGCTGACATCATCAGAGACACGCTGACGTCATTAGCGCGCCGCTGATGAGTGATCGAGGCGGTTGAGTCGCTGAAAGGGCACTTCTGCCCCTCAGCTGCAACTACATCCGCCCTGAGCAAAAAAAAACGTTAAAGTGCCGAATATCGACGGCATTGCAGCGGAGAAAAACTACAAAAAACGAACAGTGCACCCCGTTTCGGGCGGCGGTATATTTCTACCCCCTACTGACTAAACTATCTGGTGGCCTATGCAATTCATTTGCTGGTGATGACAATGAGATGATTGGAATTATACGCTGAGTCTGCAAATACTAAATAATAGTAATGGCTATTGCAGTTCAAATTAAATTATTTCTCATTCATTGCAATGCAGAAGTAGTTATTTTTATGCATCAATCGTTGGAAGCCCTATTAATAAAAGACTATTTTCCATATGAGATGCCTTGTGAATTGGCTTTTCTTGTTCCAGACAGTCCTCCTTTAAAAAAAAGCGCTTACTGATAATAGACCCACAAATTTAGGATTGCTAATCTCGTAAATCTAAACTTAATTGACTCAATGGACAGGACCTTTCGGTCTCATTTTACATTAACAGGTGAATCTGATGTGGTGGGGTGTGGCATTCGCTCCCTGCTGGTTGCTTCCACTTATGTGATTTTCTGTTGGAAGTGATGGAATAACAACAGACATCTCACTACTGTTTTAAATACACTGGACACAAGGAACACCAGCATGTTCCTGGCATCTAGCGTTCTTATAGTATGCAGGATGGAATTTAAATTTTAAATCGTCCCCTTAATGGGAAATCAATTGGACTCCCTTACCCGACAAATTTACAATTCTTTCCAAAAAGTGACCCTCCTCCTCAGCTGCCCACAGGCAGTTAGTCCCACTCTACTGCTGGCAAATTAACCTTTTTCCAGGTTTTTGGCTGCCCCTACTATCTGGAACGTCCACTCCGTGCATTGATCACTTTCAGGATTACTTTTGTTAATCCATGCTCTGGCATGGAGCTTTGCCACTGATAATGTATTGGGAATTAGAGTGCAGGCCTGGACAGTTTGCCATCATTTCTGGTGCTTTGCTAGATGCGTCAGTTCATGCTGAGGGTTATCTGTGCATTGTCTTCACGAAGGATTGCTCCCAAGGCTCTTCACATATATTAATGTGTCATTGCTGTAAATAAATCGTAGTACAGGTAGTTTCATTGAAAGAGAATTGTCTATATTATCCATTATCTACCCCAAAAAACTAATGCTGTACTTTCCAGATGTAGTTACCAAATAGCCTCCTTCTGTCCTGTATGATTCTATAACCGTTTTTGAATTACATTTTGGGGGACAATTTTCTGACTTTGCGCTGCAGATGGGAAGCTTCGTCAGATGGGAACGCTTATTGTAAGGAATTTTCTGACCATTAATTCCCATCAGAAAACTACCCCTTTTATCTAATGTGGATGAGTCTTCATTTTGCAATGCAATCTGAGATCTGAGAGAATAAATTCCACTAGTCGCTGTGTATACTAACATTGTAAACCGGAAGGGAAGATTTCCTTTGGTCACTACTGTTAGTGAAATCATAAATGCAAAAGACAGAGGAAGGAAATCTAATTTGCAGGAAATAGGGAAAATGGATGTTGAGTAATTATTGGTATCTACTCCAGGTTTACAGAGTGTACAATATCGACACACATTGTACTACAATATTACACCTGCAAGGCACACTCAGACAGAAATAGGCAGTGTTATGTACTTACAGTTAAGTGAAGCGTTGTTGGGTTAGCTGTGCCTTGGCTTCCCTTAGGATATATGTAGCAAAGGGTAGTGTTTTTGTCGATACGTAGACCTGTGATTAAAGGACTATTCCAGACAAGGCTCCCACGCCCTGGTATTTGGCAGTTCTCAAAGTAACAAAAAAGCTTAAATTTGTCTACATTTTTCTTTCTAGTTTATAGTTGTTATTATACTATCTGCGCTTTTGGATTGATGTAATGTTCACAAATTACATAGCATGATGTGCAAGTTTAAGTTTTCACCATTTCTGAGCTGGCCTGTTTCTCTCCTGGGGGACAGATGCACTTCATCCCCCTTCCCCCTTTAAAAAATGATGGTGTGTGTATGTGGTGACACATTTCCCATATTTTGGTGATGCACAATGCTATAATTGCTATATGTACAAAATATGCAGGTTTCTGTGTTTGATGTTTAAGTGTCTTAAAACAAAATGAAACATTTCTATTTTTTTCTCTTTTTCATTCAGTGGTGTAACCCGTCTGCTTTACATTATAGTGAAGTAGCTACCTGCCCAAGATGCTTTATTCCAGATGGTTCAGGATTCAGATCATTCAAATTTAAAGGAACCAATTTGAAATCAGAAAGATTCCAAATGTTTATCACAAGGGATGTCCATACCAGATGATGTCTTGAGTTTAAAGCAACGGTGTTGGCTGGGTTTTTTGAATTGCTGTCATGACTGAACAATTTATGTGTATATTAATACATCTGGGAAGCAATTTGATTGAAGGCAGAGTAAGCTGACAGAGAAGAGATAGATAGAGAGACAGAAACATAAAGAAAGATGACCAGGGAAAGAGATTGAAAGAATATACAGAAAGCAAAAGGGAGAGAAGTAGAAAGAGAGAAGAAGCAGTGTGAGAGAAAACATAGGAGGGAACGTGAGAAAGAGTGGGGGAGAGAGAAAGAAAAATTGAGAAATTAGATTACCGATAACCATTTCTTGAAAGGAACACTACGTTCCCAAAATAAACCACCTGATGATTCAACCTTTGGTATGATGCCCTGCCCGGAAAGATATATATAGAGTTTTATTGTAATTGGTATCTCTCCACGAGTATCATTATACTTTTAGGCACTCAGAAAATCTTGCCAGAGAGTATCCATTTTTTTTTGGCTTGATCTCTAATACAGAAGGCAGTCTGATTCCTTAGGTTCCAGCCCATTTGAATATATATCTGTAAACCAGGAGCTGAATAACATGGGTGGGGCTTATCAGCAGCTGGTGAGAATCTTTGCTTCTCTAGTAACAAATTGCTTCTCTTATTACAGGGTGCTACTGTAATGATTTCAGGGAAACACAGCAATTTATATAGTGGCTCATTGATTTTGATTAAAAACTGATTTTATCTATATGTAACTTTAAGGATATGTCTGCCTATGATCACAGAGCAGAACTGGTATTGAAAGCTTTTAAAGAGTCCGAAGCTCATGCAATCATTCGTCTTGAAGGACGATGGCTGGGAGGGGAAGGGGAGAAAAAATGACGTAGTATAAGTAGATTGCTGCAAGTTTTGAGAAGGGCAAAAATGATGTAATTTTTCATATTTGCTTTTGTTTTTACAGCCCAAACTGAATAGGAACGAGCTACCCATGGCAACTACATTCAAAACGGTAATCTGTAGTACTGAAGTTCTTTTTTTGCACTTAGGGTCTACACAGCGAGTGCTGTCAGTTATTCCTGGCAGGTTCAAAGCCTGCATGCGCCGTCTGCACTTTAAGCCATTTTCCACATAAAAGATTGACAGAATCTATCATAAATTTGGAAGGATTTTAGTTGGTACATAGTAAAACAATAGCAACTGTTATTCCTTGGCCGTCTTCCCCTTTCTTTATTCACTTTAAGACAAATCTGCTGTGCATTCCTACCTCTTTTCCCTTGCTAGATCAAGTATTCCTGAGGTGAAAAGTCCAAATGAGGCTTTGAAACATACTGTACGAGTTTGGCTTTGAACAGATTGGCATAAATCTTACGCAGAGTAAAGTTGAAATATGTTGCAGCTGTTTATAGGTTATGAGAGATAAGTTTTAAATGTTATATCTATATATGTGTATATATATTTGTGTGTGTGTGATATATATACACATATGTGTATATATATTTGTGTGTATGTGATATATATACGCACATATAGCTATATAAAATATCCCAATGAACTCAAGTTCTAAGCTTGAAATGATAGATATAACACAAGATGAAACAAAATGAAACCCTGTCTGTTTGATATCTTTTATTATGTGAAGGACTGATTAGAGTAGCTAAAAACATTAAAGCAGAGTTCTTGCCAAAAGACAGTCTTGTGAAATGAGATGACAATTATAATCCATCACATGCACATGCAAGTTCAAATGTACTTAAAAGGAAGGCAGAAAACATTCTGCAAATATATTTTAAAATGTTCTATGTCTCCAAAATATCCTTCGACCCTGCAGCACACAAGCATGTACAATTACTCCAGCTGTTTGGAATTTCAGAACAATAGTTTTTTTTTAAATGAGTAAAACCTGAAACTTGTGCTTTTATCTCTGAGAAACCACAAGCCTGTCACGATTACTGCACTTGCTGGGGTCAGGTTTTACAAAGATTGTAAAAACATATGCTTAATCCTCTGAGGGCTGAGATAGCACTTAAGCTTAAAAAAATTAAAAATAAACAGAACCAAAACAAAATTCAAGTGGTTCAATTATAATCATTTTGGGCTCAGAGACATGTATCTTTGTAAATGAAAAAAAAATAATACCAGACATGCATCTGAGATTTTGTATATGCTTTACTGCACACACCAGGCACAAACAAGCTACCCCTGTGCACCTGCTAACCATACCATTCCCACCATCATGCTTGTTGGTTAGTGATCAGCGAGAGCTGGAATGTAAAATCGACTGTACAGTTCCACGAGTAAGTCACATCGGGGCATATTTGAGCTGATGGGCTTGATCCTGCCAGTGCAGTGTGTGTGTAGAAAGTAAGTGCAAAATGCCTTTTGCAGGAAGCCTCTGCAGTTCATACAAAGCACGATCTTGTGGCTGGTCCAAACCACTCTTGCACAAAAATGTTATTCAAGTAATGAAATATACTTAACACTTAAATATTACAGTGAATGAAAACTGAATGTTAATGGAGTAGAAATTTGTTTTCTGGCCCAGACACGGTGCTGTGCAGGCAGCGCACGTCCCAACTTTGAATCCTGAGGCCAGCCAGAAATTGGGCCTTGGACTATTTAACATTTTATGCAAGATCTGTTGGCCAGTGCTGTGCCTGCAACAGCAACTTGCGCATTGCAAATGCTGAATGTTAGATCGTTTGCCTCACCGACAACAGCCCGATGGTAAGTCCTGGGAGGGGAATTGAAGTGGGTAACGGGGGACAGGGGCGATCCCAACAATGGTGGATCACTCCTGCACTCTTTTGTTGGCAGCCGCAGGGGCTGCTTAAGCAATCGCGAGCAGGGCTATCCCAGCACCCGCTTTGCTTATCATAAACAAATTATACAAAGGGATTCTTCATTAGGTCCCTAATTTACATATCATCATCATCATCATCATCATCATCATCATCATAGACGGTCTCTCGAACGAGGATGACTTGCTTCCACACCAAAAGCGATGAGTTCACAGATGTTTCAATGAAGGACCCGGTATTCCAGTCCTGAACTCCAGGGGTGGAAGATGCCTGTATGTGGATTTTTTCAATGTGTGGTGTCCGTTGCACATCAGCCACCACATGGGCTTGACAGAGCTCGGCCTTTATCCAGTGGCAAGGATTAACCAAGACGACTGGAGACCTGCTCTGCTGCACGGACCTAGTGCGTGCACATATCGCAGTGTGGGCAGGCCCGTGCTGCCCCTGGGCCCTCGGCACTTCTGGGCCCCGTACTCTCATTTACTGCACCTCCGCCACCAACTCTCGTCGCTCCTCCACCACAAACATTTGCCGCGCCTCCGCCACAATCACTCGCCAAATCTCAGCCACGATCTCTCACCGCTCCTCCGTCCCGATCATTTGCCGCATTTCTGCCTCAATCTCTCGCCGCTCCTCCGCTCAATCATTTACCACACCTCCGCCACGATCTCTCGCCGCTCATCTGCCCCGACCTTCCCGCTCCTCTGCTGTGCCTGGGCCCTGCCAATGTTCCTGCCCACGTTCCAAACGGCAACCTGGGCCTTGATGACGTCACCCAGTCGGCCACCTCGGAAGTCATCGCACATCTGGCACAGCTCAGGCTGGAAGTTGTAGTGGTATTCACTTTTATCCTCCTGACCTGCGGTGGTGTTCTCTCACAGGTTGGGATGGGCCATGATATTGCAAGGCCCACGCTCCAGCTCTTTTATCCTCCTGACCTGTCATGGTGTTCTCTCACAGGTCAGGGTCGCCCAACTCTAGAAGTGAAAACCCCATATGCAAGGGGCCTAACGCCTGTTTTAGGCAGGCACCTTGCTGGGACGGCTACAAAATAAGCCAATGAATTTAGCAGTGGCCTGAACTCATGCGCAGAATGAACGCAGGCCATTCCACTGCTTCAATTTTCAGCTTTACATCCATTTTATGGCTGAAAAACAGGTGCAATGCATACCAATTTCTACCCCAATATGAGCGCTAACGTGATTCCCCAATTTGCTCATGGAGAATATGCTGTGCACACAGCTTAGCCTACAGAATGGGTGAAGAAAATGAGGCATATTGTGGACTTCCGGCAAGTCAGTCCCTAAGGGGAGATTTGCTAGACTTTTTATAGGGGCATCTTTGAATGCTGACGTTAACTTTGAATTTTTGAAAGCTGCAGTAGTGATCATTGTGTTACTGCAATTTTCTTTAATCTCCTTTGCTAGATTTTTTATCTCAAGACCTTTGATTGCTAGAGTTAAAAATCTGCAAGTGGAATGGATAACTATATACCCAAGCAAACTTACTGAGAAATGTCTGAAAATATCTATCTTCATCGGCTCCACTTCACCAAGGAGGCAGTGATGAAGTTGTACCATTTGCTGGAATGTGACCGGCAGGCAACCTCCATCACCAGCAGTCGTAAAGGTGATCACAGCCCTGAATTGGTATATTTCAGGCCTATTCCAAGATACTTCAGGAGACATCAGTAATGCTAGTCAGTCTGCAGTGCATAGGTGCATCAAACAGGACACTGGTGTATTATTTTCCAGGACAAATATCTTTAACACTTTCATAAAGAGAAATTGGTAGCAGAATGAGAGAGCAATCCAGGACATTTTTAATGGCACCCATATGGCATTGTCACACAATGTTACATACTTCATGACCACAGAAGGCTCCACTTGATAAATGTGTAAATAGATGGTCAGTGACCAGCGATGAGGATTGTGTAGATGAATGAACACTTGCCAGGAAGAGGTCGTGAATGCTTAATTTTAAGACATTTGTCTGCACATGTGCTAATTGAAGGAGAAAATGGACTGGAAGAATGCTCTTAAAAGACAGCATTGTGACAGCTATGAACAGCAACTGAGCAAAGATATAGTGATTTGCATGCAGCCATCAGGATAATTATTGAGCATCCGGTAAGCATTGTCCTGGCATTGAGAGGCCTAATCAATGGTCCTTAAAGGGACCATTGCTGAACGATCCAAAAACGGCACAGCAAAGCTTCTGGGTTATATATTTGTGGAGCCAGGAGGAGCAGGATTGCTGCCGGCCTGAGGTCATTCATCTCCACGTTCACCTCCTCCCTAGGACTACATGTAGGTATCTGAGCCGCCTGCCCGCCCTTCAGAGAAAAGCCTGGATAAACAGCATAAGTGGCTATTTATGCCTTCTTTCCAGGTTTCTGACGATGTCCCACTGAAGCTACAGCAGGAGAATTAAATGAACTTCAGATGCAAATTCAACTTGGAGGGTATGACATTGTAGCCATTACTGAGACGTGGCTGCAAGATGGTCAGGACTGGGAACCAAACACACCAGGTTATAAGGTCTACAAGAAAGATAGGGAAAATGGCAACGGGAGAGGAGTAGCCTTAGTGGTCAAGGATGAAATTACAATAATAAAGAGGGGATATAATGAGAGGTAAGCAGGCAGTGGAGACTTTATGTGTAGAATTAAGAAATAGGAAAGGATTTAAGACTGTAGTGCGAATTGTGTGTAGGCCCACTGGTAGTAGCTGTGAAGTGCTAGATTGTATGAATGCAGAGATTAGACAAGCATGTAGCAAAGCCAGTATGGTTTTAATGGGAAATTTTAACATACAGATTGGGATACAGGAAGGCGAATGGAATGTTGGCCTTCATTGCGAGAGGGATGGAGTACAAAAGCAGGGAGGTCCTGCTGAAACTGTACAGGGTATTGGTGAGGCCGCACCTGGAGTACCTCATGCAGTTTTGGTCACCTTACTTAAGGAAGGATATACTGGAGGGGGTACAGAGACGATTCACTAGGCTGATTCCGGAGATGAGGGAGTTACCTTATGATGATAGATTGAGGAGACTGGGTCTTTACTCGTTGGAGTTCAGAAGGATGAGGGGTGATCTTATAGAAATATTTAAAATAATGAAAGGGATAGACAGGATAGAGGCAGAGAGGTTGTTTCCACTGGTCGGGGAGACTAGAACTAGGGGGCACAGCCTCAAAATACGGGGGAGCCAATTTAAAACTGAGTTGAGAAGGAATTTCTTCTCCCAGAGGGTTGTGAATCTGTGGAATTCTCTGCCCAAGGAAGCAGTTGAGGCTAGCTCATTGAATGTATTCAAATCACAGATCGATAGATTTTTAACCAATAAGGGAATTAAGGGTTACGGGGAACGGGCGGGTGAGTGGAGCTGAGTCCACAGCCAGATCAGCCATGATCTTGTTGAATGGCGGAGTAGGCTCGAGGGGCTAGATGGCCTACTCCTGTTCCTAATTCTTATGTTCTTATAAGCTGACATACCAGAAATGTAGTGAATTTCTTGAGTGTGTTGGGGATAGTTTTCTGCAACAATATGTCCTAGAACCAACAAGAGGGCATGCCATATTAGATTTACATAAGAAAATTAGAATTAGGCGCAGGAACAGGCCATTCGGACCCTCAAGCCTGCTCCGCCATTCATTAAAATTATGGCTGATCTTATACCTCAACTCCACTTTCCTGCACTATCCCCATATCCCTTGATTCCCTTAATATCAAAAAATGTATCGATCTCTGTCTTGAATATACTCAAAGATTGAGCTTCCACAGCCCTCTGTGCTAGAGAATTCCTCACTTAACAACGAGTAATGAGCCAGATTTAATTTGTGACCATTTATTGAATAGCAATCATAACATGATCGAGTTCAGCATAGTGTTTGAAAAGGAGAAATATGAAACAGCAACTAAGATTCTAGATTTAAGTAAGGCTAACATCAATGCGATGAGACAGAGACTGTCGACAATAAACTGGTAAACAGTAAACTTAGAGGGAGCAGCATGCGGTGGTTCGGCCCGGAAATCGTCGCGGTCCCAGCCTGCAAGACCATCAGCAGGCCGGGGCCATTAGAGGGAGCAGCGTGTGGCGGCATACCACTGCAGGGAGCAGCGCTTGCTGCTGCAGGAGGGCAATGGCTGACTGCAGTGGGGCAGGTACAGCAGGAGTGTCGAGGTTGGGGCGAAGGAGCTGCAAGAGTTCATAGAGGGATGTGATCGGGGGCCAGGAGAGGTGAGAGTTCGGGGCTCAGAAGAGGCATGGGCCCAGGAGCAGCACGGGCCAGCCCACACTGCGATATGTGTGCTCATAAGGTCCGTGCAGCAGAGCTGGTCTCCAGTCGTCTTATTAATCCTTGCCACGGGACCAAGACCTAGCTTTGTCAAGCCTGTGTGGCATTAAAAAAATCCATGCAGAGGCATCTTCCACCCTTCAAGATGTAGTTCAGGATCTGGAATATTCTTCACTGAAACACCTGTGAACTCATCCCTTTTTGTCGTGGAAGCAAGTCATCCTCATTTCGAGGGACTGCCGATGATGATGACAGTAAACTGGGCAAATTTGTTAATGGATAAAATTACAGAAGATCAGTGGGAGGTGTTCAAAAAAGAATTTAATGTGATACAGAATCAGTTTATACTCCTAAGGGGCAAGAGCTCTACTTGTCGAGAAAAACAACCATGGAAACTAAAGAGGTAAGAGACAACATAAAACTTAAAAAAAAGCATACAAAAATGCAATAAATAGCTCAGATCCTGGAGAATGGGAACGATATAAAGAACAGTAAAGGGTAGCAAAATGGATAGTAAGAGCTACAAAAAGTGAATATGAAAAGAAACTTGCAAGGGATATCAAAATCAACACAATATTTTTTTACAATTACATTAGGAAAAAGAGGTTGGTCAGGAGCAATGTTGGCCCCTTGAAAACTGAGGTCCCCTGCAGTCAGAATCAGGGGAAGTCATAACGGGGAACAAAGAAATGGCGGACCAATTGAACAAGTACTTTGGTTCGGTATTCACGAAGGAGGACACGAACAACCTTCCGGTTATAAAAGGGGTCGGGGGGTCTAGTAAGGAGGAGGAACTGAGGGAAATCCTTATTAGCCGGGAAATTGTGTTGGGGAAATTGATGGGATTGAAGGCCGATAAATCCCCAGGGCCTGATGGACTGCATCCCAGAGTACTTAAGGAGGTGGCCTTGGAAACAGTGGATGCGTTGACAGTCATTTTCCAACATTCCATTGACTCTGGATCAGTTCCTATAGAGTGAAGGGTAGCCAATGTAACCCCACTTTTTAAAAAAGGAGGGAGAGAGAAAACAGGGAATTATAGACCGGTCAGCCTGACATCGGTAGTGGGTAAAATGATGGAATCAATTATTAAGGATGTCATAGCAGTGCATTTGGAAAGAGGTGACATGATAGGTCCAAGTCAGCATGAATTTGTGAAAGGGAAATCATGCTTGACAAATCTTCTGGAATTTTTTGAGGATGTTTCCAGTAAAGTGGACAAGGGAGAACCAGTTGATGTGGTATATTTGGACTTTCAGAAGGCGTTCGACAAGGTCCCACACAAGAGATTGATGTGCAAAGTTAGAGCACATGGGATTGGGGGTAGTGTACTGACATGGATTGAGAACTGGTTGTCAGACAGGAAGCAAAGAGTAGGAGTAAATGGGTACTTTTCAGAATGGCAGGCAGTGACTAGTGGGGTACCGCAAGGTTCTGTGCTGGGGCCCCAGCTGTTTACACTGTACATTAATGATTTAGATGAGGGGATTAAATGTAGTATCTCCAAATTTGCAGATGACACTAAGTTGGGTGGCAGTGTGAGCTGCGAGGAGGATGCTGTGAGGCTGCAGAGCGACTTGGATAGGTTAAGTGAGTGGGCAAATGCATGGCAGATGAAGTATAATGTGAATAAATGTGAGGTTATCCACTTTGGTGGTAAAAACAGAGAGACAGACTATTATCTGAATGGTGACAGATTAGGAAAAGGGGAGATGCAAAGAGACCTGGGTGTCATGGTACATCAGTCATTGAAGGTTGGCATGCAGGTGCAGCAGGCGGTTAAGAAAGCAAATGGCATGTTGGCCTTCATAGCAAGGGGATTTGAGTACAGGGGCAGGGAGGTGTTGCTACAATTGTACAGGGCATGGTGAGGCCACACCTGGAGTATTGTGTACAGTTTTGGTCTCCTAACCTGAGGAAGGACATTCTTGCTATTGAGGGAGTGCAGCGAAGATTCACCAGACTGATTCCCGGGATGGCGGGACTGACCTATCAAGAAAGACTGGATCAACTGGGCTTGTATTCACTGGAGTTCAGAAGAATGAGAGGGGACCTCATAGAAACATTTAAAATTCTGACGGGGTTAGACAGGTTAGATGCAGGAAGAATGTTCCCAATGTTGGGGAAGTCCAGAACCAGAGGTCACAGTCTAAGGATAAGGGGTAAGCCATTTAGGACCGAGATGCGGAGGAACTTCTTCACCCAGAGAGTGGTGAACCTGTGGAATTCTCTACCACAGAAAGTTGTTGAGGCCAATTCACTAAATATATTCAAAAAGGAGTTAGATGAGGTCCTTACTACTAGGGGGATCAAGGGGTATGGCGAGAAAGCAGGAGTGGGGTACTGAAGTTGAATGTTCAGCCATGAACTCATTGAATGGCGGTGCAGGCTAGAAGGGCCGAATGGCCTACTCCTGCACCTACTTTCTATGTTTCTATGTTTCTATGAAAGCAGTGATATTGTCAATGATAATAAGGAAATGGCAGACATGTTGAATAATTACTTTGCATAAGCATTTACAGTAGAGGAAAAGGATAGCATGACGGAAATCCCAAGGAAACTAATATTGTATCAGGGACAGGGACTCAACGAAATTAACGTAAGCAAAATAACAGTAATGAAGAAACAAATGGCAACTATTCACTGTATTTATTAACAACTTAGATGATGAGATAGAAAGCCACATATCCAAAGTTGGTGATGACACAACGATAGTGGCATTGTCGGCAGTGTTGATGAAAGCATGAAATTACAAAGAGAAATTGATACATTAAGTGAATGGGCAAAACTGTGGCAAATGGATTTCAGTGAAAGCAACTGTGAGGTCAACCACTTTGGACCTAAAAAGCATAGAGCAGGGTACTTTCTAAATGGTGAAAAGCTAAAAACAGTGGAAATCCAAAAAGTCCAGGTATATAGATCATTAAAATGTCATAATCAGAAAATAGTCAAAAAGGCTAATGAAAATTGGATAAGTACCTGAAACAAATTTGCAGGAAAGGGCGGGAGAGTGTGACTAGTTGAAGTGCTCTTGAAGAGAGCTGGTATGGAATTGACGGGCTGAATGGCCTCCTCTGTGGTGTAACCATTCTATAATTCTATGAATACTGGCCTTTCTATCTAGAGGACTAGAAGACAAGGGGGGTAGAACTTATTCTACAGCTATACAAAGCCCTGGTTAGACCTCATCTGGATTTCTGTGAACAAATCTGGCACCCCACCTTAGGAAGGATATATTGGTCTTGGAGGGAGCGCACCAGAATTATACCTGGACTTCAGGGGTTAAATTACGAGGAGAAATTACACAAATTAAGGTGTGATTTGATCAAAGTTTTCAAGATATTAAGGGGAACTTATAGGGTAAATAGAGAAAGTATTTCCGTGTGTTGGGAAGTCTAGGACCACGGGGCATAGTCTAAAAATTAGAGCCAGACCTTTTAGCAATGAAATTAGGAAACACTTCTACACGTAGTAGAAGTTTGGACATCTCTTTCACAAATGGCAATTGATGCTAGATCAATTGTTAATTTTAAATCTGAATTTGATAGACTTTTATTAACCACAGGTATTAAGGGATATGGGTCAAAGGTGGGTATATGGAGTTAGGTCACAGATCAGCCATGATCTCATTGAATGGTGAAACAGGCTCGAGAGGCTGAATGGCCGACTCCTGTTCCTATGACGAGATCCCCACGGAAATTCCAGGCAAAGCTTTTTAATTGAGTATCGAAGAGTTAACATTTGTATGAAATATTTCTGTAATTTGTTTCATTGTACATCGGAGATCTTTTTAGTGGTAGATTTAAAACATCAGTTACTCAGTTCAAATGCCATAATCTCAGCATTGAAGAGACTTAGATTGCATCAGCATATGGCACATTTTAAACTAGGCTTAAGAACCTATCTTGATTATGTATCTTATATAATCTTTAACTCTGCTTATGATCTAACGAGCTGGTGAAATTATGTGATTAGCCGCATAATAAATGGTAACATCACTGCAATATGTATCTGCTTTTTAAGTAAAGATCAGCGCTCTAGTGAATAATGTTGTAAGATGCTTTCCTGCATTCAGTCAGACTGGGTCAAAATTTAATCTTGTTAAAAATCTTTGGAGCTGATGTTTGGTTTTAGTGGTAGTCTGAAATACTGATAGCAAATCAGCAACCTATTTTACGCTGTGCCCGATTATCTTTTCAATCGAAGTGAATGGAAGTTGCTGAAATATTGCCACCAAGCCAAGGGAGAACTGGGCATGAGGCTGCTTTCAGTAGAATTGGGACATCATTGAGGCGGTGATGAGAAGTCAGCAATGAGAAGAGCTTGAAACATCACTTAGGAAAACCAGATTCAACATTCTTTGAGGCCGAGTTCATCTATTTTTGTCAAATTTTTATTGATAAACTCTTGTGAAGCACTTTTGGTTGTTTTGCTATGTTAAGGGCACTATATAAATGCAAGTTGTTGTTATGATCGAGAAACCTAGATGATGGATTTAAACTGCTGTGCAGGACAGCATCAGAGCTGAAGAAAAGATAGATTAGACAGATCTAAAAGCAATGAGCTGTGGAAAGCAAAGTTCGATTTTAATTGCCTGAAGATTGTAAGAGGAAAAGACTGTTTGAGATAAGGACCTGGGAGAGGACCTCATCTCCCTCAGTCTTCCTTTCCTCTTGCAACCTCCGCTTGAAATGGCCACAAAGTTAGCAGGGTAGCCATGTTTTCTCAATTATAAGAACATAAGAACATAAGAAATAGGAACAGGAGCAGGCCATATGGCCCTTGAGCCTGCTCCGCCATTCAATAAGATCATGGTTGATCTGATCATGGACTCAGCTCCACTTCACCGCCCGCTCCCCATAACCCCTTATCCCCTTATCGTTTAAGAAACTGTCTATTTCTCTCTTAAATATATACAATGTCCCAGCTTTTGCAGCTCCCTGAGGCAGCGAATTCCACAGATTTACAACCCTCTGAGAGAAGAAATTTCTCCTCATCTCAGTTTTAAATGGGTGGCCCCTTATTCTAAGATCATGCCCTCTTGTTCTGGTCTCCCCCATCAATGGAAACATCCTCTCTGCATCCACCTTGTCAAGCCCCCTCATAATCGTATACGTTTCAATAAGATCACCTCTCATTCTTCAGAATTCCAATGAGTAGAGGCCCATCCTACTTAACCTTTCCTCATAAGTCAACCCCTCATCTCCCGAATCAACCTAGTGAACCTTCTCTGAACTGCCTCCAAAACAAGTATATCCTTTCGTAAATATGGAAACCAAAACTGCACACAGTATTCCAGGTGTGGCCTCACCATTACCCTGTACAGCTGTAGCAAGACTTCCCTGCTTTTATACTCCATCCCCTTTGCAATAAAGGCCAAGATTCCATTGGCTTTCCTGATCACTTGCTATACCTGCATATTATCCTTTTGTGTTTCATGCACAAGTACCTCCAGGTCCCGCTGTACTGCAGCACTTTGCAATCTTTCTCCATTTAAATAATAACTTGCTCTTTGATTTTTTTTTGCCAACGTGCATGACCTCGCAATTACCAACATTATACTCCATCTGCCAAATTTTTGCCCACTCACTTAGCCTGTCTATGTCCTTTTACAGATTTTTTATGTCCTCCTCACATATTGCTTTTCCTCCCATATTTGTATCATCAGCACACATGGCTACGTTACACTCAGTCCCTTCTTCCAAGTCATTAATATGGATTGTAAATAGTTGGGGTCCCAGCACTGATCCCTGCGGCATCCTGCTAACATCTATGGGCTCGAACTATTTTCGGTTTGGGCCTCATTTGACTGCTGTCACTGAGCTGTGTCTGCCCCATGGTGGCTCTGCAGTTGTGAGAGGGTAGGAAATCGGCTGGCTCCCTCCTTTTCTGGCCGGCAGGATGGGTCTTGGTGGTAGCGCCAATCCTGGGGTTGGGGGAGGATGAGGGGCCTTTGAAGGGGCTGGCAGTGGATGGAGCAATTGCAGTGGAGATCCTACAACTGGCATAGGACCCTAATTTGGATAGTTCAGTAGCCTGTTTCAGAATATGAGTATGTGTGACAAGGCATGATTTCAATGCAGTGACGATGCCAGGAGATGGAAGAATATGTGGAATGTTAATTTTAAAAGCTTAGAGAAGCAAGAGAGGAAAGCTCAAGAAGCAAAGACCATAACACTATTGATAAAAAATAAAGAGATATGAAAGGGTACAATAGAGAGGTTAGCTGGAATCTAGTGGTGAGAGGATATGGGGGCTGAAATTGCCCTGTCTTGCGCCTCCCATTAGTGCATCCAGGGACGCTAATGGGGCGCAAAGCTGTTTTCATGCGGGGAGGGTGTTGGAGGCGCTATCGTCTCCCATGAAATTGTGCGGGAGTTAGCGGAGGTGACAACACGGTAAAGCCGTGCCATGCTGGTAGCATCCCGGGCCACCGCGCAACCGGCGATGACATCGTCATGCACGGCGACCCCCTCTCGCCCCAAATCAGAAATTAGCCAACGCCCTGTGAGGCTGCCGCATGCAGTGTCAGTGCCAACCTCGCCGGTTGTGAACCGAGCCGACATCCATTCGCAGGGTGGGAGTTAAAGGGGAGGTCGAGAGCGCCAGGCACCGCCATTTTTTTCCCATCTGATTCACCGGTCGGCCCGTTCTGTGTATCTTTGGTGTGGTCTGGGCCGTCATCGTGCAGCCTGGCGCTCCATTTGGTTGCCAGGCTGTGGCCTCGGCAACGTGCCACACAGTGGAGACCATCAGAGGCCCGGTAGAGTGCGCAATGACCTTCCCCTTTAATGGAAGGGATGGGGCGTTGAAATGCGTCAAAGCTACGTGGAGCAGCCGCATAGCGCTGACGAATGTGCCTGAGTAGCGCCCCCGAACCCGCCCCAACAGAACATGTAGCTTGCGACATTGCGCACCACTTGCTGTGAGGGGTGGTAACCACAATTTTGCAGCCGGGGCGGGACTTCCATGCCGGGTGCAGAAAGTCCCGCCCTGAGTCGATTACCGCCCTCAAATGGGGCGCTGGAAAATTTCGCCCCCATAGTTTTTCATTTTCTTTGTGCAGAAATGTGAAATATCATCTTCATGGAAAACAAAGGAATACACGATACCTGCTACTATTTTATTATGGAGTGGAAGGGAGACGGTGGGGAATAGTATTGGGCCTAGAATAGAATTGGTCCTTGAGTTAGTGGAGTACAGTTTCCGCTAAGTTTTACTTTTCGCCCAAATTGGCCAAACCAGTGCAAAAGATTGAGGAATTACAAACGCAAATTACGTTCAGAACAAATGGAGTTTCCGTGATCTTTTGCACTGCTTTAAAAAATGCACGTGTCTATTCACAACACCAAAGTTCTGTTTGGTCCCCGTGGAGGACAAGACACACTCAGCAGTTTCTCTGGAATGTGTAATCAGATCATCTCTTCCTACGGAATTAGTTATTTTACAAAATATAATTCGAGTCATTCTGACTGCCGACTCCAAACAGAACAGCTCACTTGGAACAGACAGGGCTCACACTCGCAGGTTAAGACTTTCTCTCACCCCCAAACAAGTCCCTGACCTCCCCCACCACCAAGTCCCTGACCTCCTTACCTCCCCCCCACCCCCCCGGCCCAAGTTCCTGACCTTCTCCCCCTCCCCCCAAGTTCTTCCCCCTGAAATCATGACCTTCTCCCCAACAAGTTCCTGACCTTCCCCCCAGACATAGATGGGGCATCACGGATTTGTCACATTGATTTGTCACTATCTTGTTACTGTGGCAAGGGCGGAAACCAGATTGAAGGGATTCAAACATGGAGTTCCAGGAAAGATAGGCACGGATTTGGGAGGTGACAACACATTTGTAGACTTAGGAGAGGAAAGGGAGGGTGGAGAAGGGACTGTAGCTTGCAAGCATGGTCGTTCAAGGGTTGTTTTTTTTGAGGAGAGGCATGATGATGGCAGATTTGAAGGCGAGGCGGCAGTACCTGAAGAGAGAGAACTGTTGACAATGTCAGCTAACATGTGAAAAGGAAGTTGGGTGGTCAGCAGTTTAGTGGGAATAGGGTCAAGGGAGCAGGAAGTGCATCTCACGGACAAGATCTGCGTGGAGAGGTCAAGAGGGGAGATCAGAGAGAAACTGGAGAGAGAGGCGAGTTCAGGGCTAGGGCAGGGGGGGACCTCAGAGGAAATTTGGCCTGGAGGGCTAGGGGAAGGAAGGGGACTTGCAGAGGCAGCTGATGGGGTGGTCTCAATCTTTGAGACAAAGAGGTTCATGAGCCCCTCACACTTGTTGTTGGAGGTGAGTGTGATGGAGACAGAGGAAAGGGGTTTAAGAAAGACGGTTAGCATTGGAGAATAGTAGCCAGGGTTGTCTTTGCTTGCCAGTATAGTTTTATTTATGGTCATTTTGAGTTATTTAAAACCGGGTTACTCACAGTTAGTGGACTAAACAGTAATTAAAATGCTTATTTTTTGTGATAAACCCATTTCCAGCTGTATTAATAAAACTGCACCAAGACATACTCTTAAATATATTAAGGAATACTTTTTAATGCAGTGAAAAAAAATGATGTTCTAAAACGCTGCCCGATTGTGCTGGTTCATGGAAGATTTTATATTTGTGATTATGTGAATGAGTTTGAGCAGAAACTTGAACTGTACCTTGACTTCGGAAAACTAGCGCAATTTTGAGCGCAATTTGCGGCAGGATTGCTGATTGTGGCCAATGTGAAAACTCTTGGTCAACAACAGTAGAAATAATGACAAAGTTCTCTGATTGTTAGAGGAAGGGAAGACTCAGCAGTCTCTTGTTCAGTGGATTGCACTTGATTTGATTTGTACTAAAGGAGTCTTGAAATTCAAGCTTACATTATCCTGCAAATTTTCTACCAGTACTAAAGTTATAAAAAGTGTCAAATTAAAATTAAAATGAAAGAACCATATACTTCTAACCATTGTATTCAATTTGATTTTAATACAGGCCCACTTTGAAAGTCCAACAGAAGTGCCACCATCTCCTCTATCATTGGATGGCTTAAATGACGCTCTCTCAGGCTTTGACACATTAGAAGAGCTGATCAAGTACTTGGAACCAGAGCGGTGGCAACTGGATTTGGAAGACTTGTACAAACCAACCTGGCAGATGCTCGGAAAGGCTTATGTGCATGGTAGAAAATCCAGAGGCAAGTGTTCTCTTTCATTTTCTGTCTTCCAATCATTACCTTTTTTTATATGTGCAATGATGGTGCTTCGGCAAGAATTATTCCAAAGGAAGTTATTCCTGATTTTGATTTAAGTAGAAGGTTCATTAAAAATTAGTTAAAGATGTTTTGCACTTTTGAAATTCAGTCTATGTTTCAAATTGCAATAAGACTCTTCTAATAGGTTGAGTAGTGACTCATGCTGCTTGGAGATTCCTTCAGCATAGTATTGATCAGTTGTTAAATGAGGCTCATGGCTACAAATAATTCCATTTTGGATTTGCTGTAAAGGTTCCCTGGAGTTTGCATTTCAAATATAAGCTCCATAAACAATAGATACAACAGGGGTTTACGACCGGCGTATGAGCAAATAAACTAATTTCTGTGAACAGTTTCTTATGAGTCACTATTACAAATTTGGTTATATCCAATGGATGTGCCAACCTAACAGGTATTCAACAGAGTATGTTGCTGATGTCAGCAGAGCAACACACTATAATGCAGAGTTAGAACTGTCTGTTCAATGAAATCTTGAATAAGTAGAAATAAATGCTTATAAAAGGACACAGTACTGGAATAGGTAACAATTGAATACTGTATCTAACAATCTTGATGACCTCCAAAATAAATATTTACAGACAGACAGGGTGATCCCCAGGGGTCAGTACAAGGAGTACTGCTTTTCTTGATATATCTGAATGACTTAGACTTGGGTGTATAGGGCATAATTTAAAAATTTGCAGATGACACAAAACTTGGAAGTATAGTGAACAGTGAGGAGGATAGTGATAGATTTCAAGAAGACAAAGACAGCTGATGGAATTTCATTTGCCATTCTGGACACATGGCAGAGGAAATTTAATGCAGCAAAGTGTGAAGTGATTCACTTTTGCAGGAAGAACGAGGTGAGAGGCAATGTAAACTAAAGGATATAATTCTAAAGGGGGTGCATGAACAGAGAGACTTGGGGGTGTATGTAGAAGGTGGCAGGACAGGTTGAAAAAACAGTTAAAAAGCATACTGGATCCTGGGCTTCATAAATAGAGGCACAGAGTACAAAAACAAAGAAGTTTTGCTGAAACTTTATAACGCACTGGTTCACCCTTAACTGGAGTATTGTGTTCAATTCTGGGCACTGCAATTGAGGAAGGCTGTGAAGGCCAGAGAGAGGATGAAGAAATGATGTACAAGAATGGTTCCAGGGATGAGGGACTTCAGCTACGTGGATCGACTGGAGAAGCTGGGGTTGTTCTCCTGAGAGCAGCGATGGTTGAGAGGAGATTTGATAGAGGTGTTCAAAATCATGAGGGGTCTAGACAGAGTAGATAGAGAGAAACTGTTCCCATTGGCAGAAGGGTTGAGAAACAGAGGACACAGATTTAAGGTGATTGGCAGAAGAATCAAAGGTGACAAGAGGAGAACCTTTTTTGTGCAGCAGGTGATTAGGATCTGGAACTCACTGCCTGACAGGGTGATGGAGGCAGATTCAATTGTGGCTTTCAAAAGGAAATTGGATAAGTACCTGAAGGAAAACATTTTGTAGGGCTACGGGGAAAGGGTGGGGAAGTGGGACTAGCTGAAGTGCTCTTGCAGAGAGCCGGCACAGGCTCAACGGGCCGAATGGCCTCCTTCTGTGCTGTAACCATTCAATGATTCTATGATTCTACGTATGAGTATGACAGTGTAGTGGTTATGTTACTGGACTAGTAATCCATTGGCCTAGATTAATAATTCAGAGAACATGTGTACAAATCCCACCATGGCACTTTGAGAATTTGAATTCAGTTTTTAAAATTTGGAAATAAAAAGCTACTGTCAGTAAAAAGTGACCATGAAGCTGCTGGATTGTCATAAAAACCCAACTGTTTTACTCGTGTCCTTTAGGTAAGGAAACTTGCCAACTTTACTCGGTCTGGCCTATATGTGATTCCAGTCGCACATCAACACTGTTGACTCTTCGTGAGCCAGTTATTTGTGTCAGAAACACGAGAGAAGAATATTCGCTTACACCTTCTCAGGACAACAGGGGATGGGAATTAAATGCCGACCTTGCCAGTGACACCCACAACCCGAGAATGAATTAAAAAGAAACACAACCCAAGAATGAATTAAAAAACACACCAGTTTACTTGAGGCAAAATTCATCTTGAAAATTGAAAAAGCGGGGATGTGGGACTAAGCATGACTGCCCTCTTTCAAAGATCCAGTACAATGTATGTACCAATATCATTACTGATAATGGCCGGAATTTTAACCCCAAAAAGCAGGTGTGTTTGGAGCATGGGGATAGTTCAATTGTTAAAAATGGGATTCCCGACCTGAACCCGCCTCCAACCTGGCCATTTCCGGTTTTAACGGAGGCGGGATGTGGGGCAGGATAGGGTGGGCAACTAACCCTCTCCAAGGGGGTGGCATGTCAATTTAAATATAATGAGGCTGACAGCCTCCTTTTTCACCTCCATTTTGTTTTTAACTGCATGAGGATGGGTTTCACATAATTCGTGAAACCCGATAGTTAAAGTGAGGTGGGGACTGCTGGATCCAAGAGTTAAGTGGCTTTATGCCTACCTCCTGAATCAGCACCCATACCTAAAACACCCATCCCCATCATGATTGGAGACCCCCAAGCTTCTGATCCCCCACACAAGGCCTCCCCCCATGCTCCTCCGGCAATCGAATGTCGTTTGCCTCCTCTCCCCCCGCCATTTCCCCCCTCACCCTTTATGTGCTCCTCCTGACCTAATATGCTCTGAAACCCCCCTTCTCCGGCTCCAGATCTGTTGCTCCGGTCCCCAATCTTTTCTGTCCCCCACTACTCTGACCATTCCCTAACTCCCCTCGCTCCTCCGGCTGCCAAAACTCATCTGCTGTGCTGCTCCTCATCATTCCAGGCTCCCTCCGTGTGCTGCTCCCGGCCTGCAACAGTTCCCACCACTCCCTACACCCCGTGCTGTTCCTGAATCTCCTTGTGCTCCTCCGCTCACCGCAAGATCCCTCCCTCCTCTCTGCGGCCGAGTGCCACAGGCCAAGCCGGCCGCAGCCAGTCAGTTTCTTAATCTGGCCGGCTGCGGATGGGAAGCAGAGGTTTCCCATGAAAATCAAGCCCTGCTTTCAAACTCAGCAGGGCCTGTGGGAAATGTATTCTCCCAATTGCCATTGGGGTAAGTACTGGGCGAAGTTTGCACCATATACACATTGTCCAGTTTCAGCTGGCAGTCCAGCCAAATAGAATCCCACAGGTGAGCCTGTGTTTATTTTCATGGGACGAAGGAGCAGCAATGATACCTTATTCTGGCCAAGAGCACAGTCCTGCTGCCCGATATTATGGTGACCCAGAGCCAGCAGGCTGCCCCTGCACCCTTCATTTCAGCACTATTGAGCGATCACCACTCAGCTAGCCGGTAGTTAAGATCTACCGCATAAAGTGGTAACAGCGTGCTTTAATTAAATCAAGATTACTATTTTAAAATAGAACTTGTGTATTCCATTGCTACAGACTTCGTACAATGTGTGGTCCCTTTATAAAGCATTGTGCAGTATCTCTTATGAAGTTTAAATTACATTTTTAGAATGCGCTCCTCTACTGGCGATTAATGTTCACTCAACAGCAATTTAGATCATGTTATTTTGATAAACTATCTATCAATTCCCAGTACGGTCTCACATTCTTAGACTGTAATTTAAATATCATTCAAAACATGCCGCACACAGTGCGAAAGAGATCCCACAGCATGGAAGTTAGAAATATCTAGTATCAGCTATACTTTGTAGTATAGTCATGTGAAGATTCAGAATCATAATAAGGATTGCCAAGCTGCTTAAAGCATGAGGTTATCATTGTGTCTATTAATCAGACTGGTGTTCTCTATTATGGCTGTAGAATGTGAATGTGACAGTTCCAGTGATTTTTTTAAATTAATTCAGGGATGTGGGCTTTGCAGGCAAGGCCAGCAATTATTGCCTATCCCTAATTGCCCTTGAGAAGATGGCGGTGAGCCGCAGCCTTGAACTGCTGCAATCCGTGTGGTGAAGATACTCCCACAGTGCTGTAAAGGAGGGAGTTCCAGGATTTTGACCCAGCGACAATGAATGAACGGCGATATATTTCCAAGTCAGGATGGTGTGGAACTTGCAGTTGATGGTGCTCCAATGCGTTCTCTGCCCTTGTCCTTCTAGGTGGTAGAGGTTGCGGGTATGGGAGGCGCTGCCAAAGAAGCCGTGGTGAGTTGCTGCAGTGCATCTTATAGATGGTACACACTGCAGCCACAGTGCGCCGGTGGTGGAGAGAGTGAATGTTGAGAGTGGTGGATGGGGTTGCAATCAAGCGGACTGCTTTGCCCTGGATGGTGTCGAGCTTCTTGAATGTTGTTGGAGCAACACTCATCCAGACAAGGCAAATGACTTGTGCCTCGTAGATGGTGGAAAGGTTTGGGGAGTCAGGAGGTGAGAAACTCGCCACAGAATACCCAGCCACTGATCCGCTTTTGTTGCCACAGTATTTATGTGGCTGGTCCAGTTAAGTTTCTGGTCAATGGTGACCCCAGGATGTTGATGGTGGGGGATTCGGTGATAGTAATGCCATTGAATATCATGGGGAAGTGGTTAGAATCTTGCTTGTTGGAGATGGTCATTGCCTGGCACTTGTGTCTTGCGAATGTTACTTGCCACTTATCAGCCCAAGCCTGACTATCATCCAGGTCTTGCTGCATGCGGGCATAGACTACTTCATTATCTGAGGAGTTGCGAATGGAACTGAACATTGTGCAATCATCAGCGAAGATCCCCACTTCTGACCTTATGATGGAGAGAAGGTCATTGATTAAGCAGCTGAAGATATTTGGGGAACTCTGCCCTGAGGAACTCCTGCAGCGATGTCCTGGGGCTGGAAAAGCCTACAGAGGCAGGCAAGGAGTTACAAAGGAAAGTGGGAAAGGAAGGAATCCATTATTAATTGATGTACCAAAATGTTATGTTCTTATGTTATCTCAGGTATGCAAGATGAGAGGAAGCCTCGGTACCAAACTGAGCCTTCATTGGAAAATAAAGGAACAGAGAACAGGCAGGCAGTGCAGGAACACTCCAGGAATATGGCACCATGCGGCAAGAACTGAAAGGAGAGCACAGTAAATACAGTGGTTATATTGGATTCAATAGTCAGGGATAGATAGGCATTTCTGGAATTGCAAAAATGAGTACCGCATGGTGTGTTGCCTCTCTGTTGTCAAGGAAAAGGATATCACAGACGGGATGCCGAACATTCTGTGAGGGAAACTTGAACGGCCGGAACCAACGACACAGGAAGAAAAAGGTTTGAGCTCCCGGAGTCAAAGTTTCAGGAGCCCGGGAGAAAGTTAAAGAGCAGGACTTCAAAACGGTAATCTCTGGATTACTCCCAGTGCCATGTGCTAATGAGTACAGGAACAGTAAGATAAGGCAGGTTAGTGCATGGCTGCAGAAATAGTGCAGGAGGTAAGGTTTCAGATTCTTGGGGTATTGGGACAAGTTCTGTGGCAGGAGAGACCTGCACAAGATGAACAGGTTGGGATCCATGTCCTTGCGGGGAGGTTAACGAGTGCAGTGGGGGAGGGGCATCAGGATGAAGCATTAGAGAGGAGGAACAAGATGCTCAAAGGGCTGGGGGAGACAACTAGTATTAGACTAAAGAGTAGTTCAGAATGAGGAGTGATCGTACGGGGGATGGGGGGAAATATGAAGCAGACCAGGATGAGTTTGGCTTGCATGAGGCCGAAATTCAGCTCCCCAAAAGGCCCTCTTACCGCCAAAAAATGCCGGCCAGGCGGCGGAGTCGAGCGGCCACCGACTTCCAGTCCAATGGCTGCCGCCAGCGAAATTTAGCTCGGCGGGTTTTTCTGGCGGTCCCCACTTCCGCCCCACTGCTGCCGACCATCCTAAGTGCATTATCAAAGGGCGCACAGTCAATCCTATGCACCTCCATTGCACCTCCCGCAAAATTTAGCTCTAAAAATCTTTAACCCGCCGTGTGGTTCCCCCGACAGCTTTTTCTGTCGGTGCACCTTGCTTTCACTCTGTGAGCTACGGCAGCGAGGCAGCCCTTCAAGGGGAGGGTGCACTGCCGCGGCCGCCATGTATTTTTTTGTCGGCCGACTGCCAGGTTGGGCCAACAATTATGCCCCCGGGTTTGGCCTGACCGCCAACAGGCAGCCTGGCAATCTCCTCTTGGGTGCCAGGCCGCTAGCCCGGCCGAAACCCTCCCTGGTGGCCCAGCAGACCGAAGTTTCAAAATGCCAAAGGCTCTCCCCTTTAAGTGAAGGGGAGAGCGTGGTGATGCACACGTGTCATAACGTCATCTCCACTCCGCTGCTGACTGACAGCGGTGGAGACTCCATCCCGCCTCCACTTCCACCCCTGTAGAGTACTTAGCACCCCACTTCCATCCCCATTATGACCGTTTTCCGGTCCGCTTCCAAAAAAAATAACAAAGAGCTAAATTTACCGAAAGAGGCGACCTCATCCGTCACGGTGGAAAAAACATTTCATGAGTGGAAGGTGCGACCCGTTTCGGGCGGATGTAAATTTCGGCACCCATGTGTGTTAATGCATGGAGCATGGTAAATAGGGTTGTTGAGCTTCAGGCACAAATTGCCATGTGGGATTATGATATAGTGGCAATAAGGGAGACCTGTCTCAAACAAGTGGAGGTTTTGGGATCTTAATATTCTCGCTACAAAGTATTCAGGAAAGATAGGGAAGGAAAAAATGGAGGCTGTGGCAATATTGATCAAAGATACTGTTACAACACTGGAAAAGGACAAATGTACTTGTGGGTTCAAAGACAGAGGCCTAGAAATCCGATAACGTGGGAAAATGTGCGGTGCCACCACGGAGCGCAGTTAACTCGGGCCTGTAAAGAGATCGTAGGTAGCACTGTTATTTTGGTGCTGCCTGCTGATTTAAATGATTAGAGCGCAGAACCTACTGTGCAGCATGCTGTTTCAGGCGGTAGTCTCAGCAGGAGGCCCAATGTGATGTGGCCGTAGTGTCCCAAGAGCAAGGCAGCATTTTCTTAAAGCTAGTCTGTCATTTTAGAAAGCAGTCTTGAGCCGTTAAAGGGGAACTGCCTTCTAAAATAAAAAAAAATCATTTAAAAATAGGCAGTCTTTAGTCCTTACAGCTCAACAGCCTTCTGAAAAAAAACATTAAAAATAATTCCAAAATGGCAGTTTTCAGCTCTAAAGGTAAAAGTGCTTCAGCACTAATAAAAATGGCTCAACAGGCCAGGGAAAGGCTGCAAGGCTCTCACATGCAGCACTCCAGCTTTGTGCAGGGGGTCAACACTGCAAGAGAGGTCCTCTACCTACAGGGGATCAGGAAGCTCTCCAGAAAGAAGGATGTGGGGCCAGATCACTGAGGCCATTACTGCCAGCAGGGTCACCACAGGATGCCCAAAGAGGTTTCATGATCTCAGACCAATGGTCAAGGTCAGTAAATGCATCTTCAAAAACCATCTCCTACCAACTGCACCTCTATCCTCACACACTGCTCAATGCATGACCCCAACCTCTCCCATCACTCACCTACCAACAATCTCTACCAAACACAAGGTATAATTCACATTCCTAGCTTCAACTTACCCCCTTGGAGGAGACGCTGCAGGCCATTCTTGGCAGGGGCATGGCTGTGCCCTTGGCCAGCAGCGGAGCTGAAGAATACTTTATCCTCCTTCCCACTTCCCCTTCCTCCCACAATTTGTTCTGATGTACAAGCTGCCCATGGTGTAAGCATGCACCTCTTGCTTTCCTGCCCTCCCCTCACCACAACCCTACCCTTGTGCCTTCCTCATTTCAGACACCCAAAACATCCAGCCTGCCCAGCCAGTGGTTGACCAGGAAGAGGGAGAGGAGTGAAGATGAAGAAGAAACACCATCACTCGATTTCACACTCCCAACTACCAGCTCCTCAAGCTCAACCATCTGCAGTCTCCCCCAGTGAAAGTTAGAAACCTTCCATAGCCATGCTGCAGCCACCACGGTAGCACTGCGTGGCATCACCAGGATAGGCAAAGGCACACACAACACAGTCACTAAGTGAATGCATAAGGGTGATGAATTGATTTCTTGATGTCATATTGGATGGATTGATGTATAAATTTGGATTGGAAAGTGTGCTTTGTGCTGGCTTTTATTTCAGCATTGTGGCCAGGAGGACACTGTGATGGTCAGTAACAGAGGAAAGGTAAGTTGTTGGGCTAATGTTGAAAGGGGAATTGTGGTTGTGGTCACTGGGACCTCAGGTGGATGATTCTATCCTGGATATCCCGGCCAGAAAAGGGGCTGTCTGGGTTGCATCCTTCCTTCTGCTTCCTCCTCTTCTGCTTCCTCTTCTTCTGCATCTTCCTCTTCTGCGTCTTCCTCTTCCCTCTGCGAAGAGCTTGCCCCCTTTGCTGCCTTGGCTTCATTTCCATGTGCTCCCCAGGACTATAAGCAAGTGGTCTTCTCAGCGGATGCTGCAAATCTGAAATAAAAGCAGAAAATGCTGGAAATACTCAGCAGGTCAGGCAGCATCTCAACCTGAAATGTTAACTCTGTTTCTGTCTCCAAGATGCTGCCTGACCTGCTAAGCATTTCCACCTTTTTCTGTCTTCTCAGAGGTCTTCCTTTACCATCCAACACCTTGCAAGCATTCAGCAGCACTCCCTGCGCACTTTAACAACTTTTGTAATGTATTGCACCAAGTCACTACTGCAATAAAATATAAAAGAAAAGTCAAAAAGCTGAAAAACAAACTTACCTGAAAAATGTGTGTGTCCCTTTAAGAAACGCTGATCATGTCTCTGCAGGGCTGCTTCATGCACATTTTGCTGTTCATATTTAGGACAGGGCGTTATGGTGTACAGGAAAGTCCAAAATAGCAGTCGTGAAATCAGGTATTGCATGCACTGAATACAAAAACAAGAAAGTCATGCTTAACTTTTACAAATAATTGGATAGGCCTCAACTGGAGTATACAATTCTGGGCACACCCTTTAGGAAGGATATCAAGGCCTTGGAGAGGGTGTAGAAGAGATTTACTAGAATGGGATGAGGGATGAGGGACTTCAGTTACGTGGAGAGATTGGAGAAGCTGCATTGTTCTCTTTGGAGCAGAGAAGGTTAAGGGGAAATCTAATAGAGGCATTCAAAATTATGAGTGTTTTGATTGAATAGTAAGGAGAAACTGTTTCCTCTGGCAGGTAGGTTGGTATGCAGAGGTCATTGATTTAAAATAATTGGCAAAAGAACTCAGGGAGAAATTAGGAGAAATGATTTCACATGGGGTTGTTATGATCTGGAACGCACTACCTGAAATGGTGGTGGAAGCAGATTCCATAGGAACCTGCAAAAGCATATGTATTTGAAGAGAACTAACTTACAGGGATATGGGGAAAATGCTGGGGTGTGGGACAAAATTGGACAGCTCTTTCAAAGATGCGGCACAGGCATGATGGGCCGAATGGACCCCTTCTGTATTGCATGATTCTATAATTCTTTGAGAGGGTTTATGAAGGTAGTGTGGTTGATGTTGTACATGTGAACTTTCTAAAAGGCGCTTGATAAACTACCACATAATAGACTTTCTTAGCAAAATTTAAGCCCGTAGGATTAACGGGGCAGTGGTAGTGCGGATATTAAATTGGCTAAGGAGAGTAGCTGTAACTGGTTGTTTCTCAGACTGGAGGAAAATATACAGTGATGTCCCTCAGGGATCAATTTTGGACCTCTGCTGTTTTTGTATACATTAGTGACCTGGACTTGGGTATACAGTGCAAGATCTGAATGGGGGGCACAGCAAATACAGTTTTGCAGATGACACAAAATTTGGTAATGTAGTAAATAGTGAGGAGTATAGCAACAGACTTCAGGAGGACTTCGACAGAAAGGTGAAATGAATAGACACATGGCAGATGAAATTTAATGCAGAGATGTTTGAACTGTTGCATTTTGGTAGGAAGTATGAGGAGAGGCAATATAAACTAAATGGTGCAATTTTAACAGGGTGCAGGAACAGAGACCTGGAGGTGTATTTATCAAATCTTTAAAGGTAGCAAGACAATTTGAGAAGGCTGTTAAAACACATACTGGATCCTTGGCTTTATAAACCGAGGAATAGAGTACAAAGGCAAGGATGTTATGCTAAACCTTTATAAATCACTGGTTAGGCCCCAGCTGGAGTATTGTGGCTAATTCTGGACAATTTTGGGTAAAATACCAAGGCCTTAGAGAGAGTGTAGAGGAGATTTAAAGGAATGGTACTAGGGATGCGGGACTTCAGTTATGTGGAGAGACTAGAGAAGCTGAGGTTGTTGTCCTTAGAGCAGAGAAGGTTATGGGGAAATTAAATTGAGGTGTTTAAAATCATGAATGGTTTTGATAGAATAACTGAGAAGAAACTGTTTTCAGTGGCAGAGGTGTCGATAGTCAGAGGTCACAGATTTAAGTTAATTGACAAAATGGCTGCATTATTCTATGATTCTATGGTTACCATTATACTACCAGATTGCATCACAGTAAAAATGGAAATATGGTGCCTGAGCACATTACACGAGGAGGAATGAAATCCCCTCCACTAAACGCACCAGCTGAGTATAACTTCAGCCGACTTGAGTTCAGGTACAAAACAGCCAACATGCCATTTGCCTTCTTCACCGCCTGCTATACCTGCATGCCAACTTTCAAAGACTATTGTACCATGACACCCAGGTCTCGTTGCACCTCCCCTTTTCCGAATCTGTCACCATTCAGATAATATTCTACCTCCCTGTTTTTGCCACCAAAGTGGATAACCTCACATTTATCCACATTATACTGTATCTGCCATGCATCTGCCCACTCACCTAACCTGTCCAAGTCAACCTGCAACCTCTTAGTATCCTCCTCACAGCTCACATTGCCACCCAGCCTTCTCAGTTACCTCCTTTCAAAAGTAAAGAGCGCATGTTTTTTTTCATTGGGCCTGAGTTTGGTGAAACATAAGTTCCGCCCAAGTACTAACCGAAGGACTGCTAAGATGGTACTTTGGGCGGAAGTTTCATGAAAAAGTGTGGGAAAGACTGCTTGGTGGCAAAAATGGGCCCTGCATGCCGATTCTGGGTGGCAACGGGCAGTAGCTCCCATTCTGGGCAGCAAATGCAATCCTTGGCAAAGTACCACTGAGGATAAAGTTGGGCTCAGGCAGGTGAGAACTGATAAATAAAGTTTTCAAACCAATAAAAAAAAAACACCAGAAATCCTCCCCATCCACCTAAATCCTTGCAAAAGAAATAAAGAAAAGAAGTGCACTAACCTTTTTTTGCAGGTCTTCATACTTACCGTTGAGCTAAGACCTGCCTCCAGGCAGCGGTCTTTTCCCCTGCTGGAGCGGAGGACCGCACAGACCAAACTGCCAACGCAGCAGGCGGGAGGACTCTTGTGGGCATTGCACGCTGGCGCACACCAGTGGACGCCAGCAGACAGTGCCCAGCGGTCTTCTCTCCCCACCGGCGTGAGGACCTGATGATACTCGCTCGATGTGGAGAGCGCCCAAAAACCATCGAGACCGCCGAGAAAACTCGGCGACAGCCATCGGTAAGTTGCCAAACTCGGGCCCATTGTTTTCTAAGAGCTATTTCATAAAACCTAGCCCAGTACCTACAACATTACTAGCTAGTTTGCTGAATCCTCACTTTAAGGATGTGCATTTACCACAAATCTAAATTCTGTTTTAATAATCCAAGAGTATGGGGGATAAGGCAGGTTCATCAGCCAATTAGGTTGTATTGAATTATTATACATCAATTGATACATTGCCATACCTGAGAAAAAGTGGTCAGAAATTAATGTTTATTTAACATGTTTGTATGACATTCTTTTGTCTGCCATCTTAGTGCGCTTACTTAACATGTATCAAAATAGTGGAAAGAATGGCTTGGATTCTCCTCTAAGTTACCGTACACTTTGGGGCAGTAAACATTGGAGAATGTATTCTTACAGTCAATTGCCTCAAATCTGGCACCAAAAAGCTGCACCTGTATTCTCCTCCCCAAAACTGTCAGTTTCCTTTATGGCCTGCCACAAGCCCATTTTGACACATTTAAATGGGGTGGAAATGACGTGGCCATCTCCTTTGCCACATTTCCATCTACTCCCCCGCCCCACCCAAAACCTGGCCCAAGTAATTATCCCCATTATATCAGTGATGGCAAAAAGTGCTGCAAGGTATCCCTGAGGTGGACATTAAGGAGGCTATTTTGTGTGCTGCTATTTCATAGAATCATAGAAGTTTATAGCACAGAAGGAGGCATTTTGGCCATCGTGTCCACGTCAGCCAACAAGAGGCTGTCCAGCCGAATCCCACTTTCCAGCTCTAGGTCCGTAACCCTGCAGGTTACAACACTTCAAGTGCACATCCAAGTACTTTTTAAATGTGGTGAGGGTTTCTGCCTCTACCACCCTTTCGGGCAGTGAGTTCCAGACCCCCACAACCCTCCGCATGCAGAAACGTTCCCTCAAACCCCCTCTAAACCTACCAATTACTTTAAATTTATGCCCCCTGGTTATTTACCCCTCTGCTAAGGGAAATAGGCCATTTTTATCCATTATATCCAGGCTGCCCATAATTTTATACACCTCAATGAGGTCTCCCCTCAGCGTCATCTGTTCCAAGGAAAACAAATCCAACCTATCCAATTTGTCCTCATAGCTAAGATTCTCCACTCCCGGCAACATCCTCGTAAATCTCCTCTGTACCATCTCCAGTGCAATTACGTCCTTCCTGTAATGCGGTGACCAGAACTGTAGCTGTGTCCCCAGAGAGGCAGAGATGGATTTAGAGATGGCATTGGTATCACTGGTTGAGGAGTGTGTGTTGAGACCCAAAGCGACCCATGTGAACTCTCCGATTTGGCCGGTTAGGAAACTGGACAATTCATGAAGAGCCACTGTGGATGATCGGGTTCTTAACAAGAACATCCCAGCCTGTGTCCCCACCGTCGCAGCCGTAGCCGACCTGATCGGGAGCATCCCAGCATCCGTGAAAATATTCACGGTGCTAGACATTTCGAACGGATTCTGGCCTATCCCTCTCAGAAGGGAGGACCAGTATAAGTTCACATTCACTTTCAAGGGTCAGCAGTACACATGGATCTGCCTTCCCCAAGGGTTTCATAACAGTCCTTCTATTTTCCACCAATGTATGGACAACTGTTTAAAAAGGTTCAGCAGAACACAGCAGCTTGTGCAGTATGTGGATGACCTGCTTTTGTTCTCCGACAAGGGGGAGGAGCATGGCCCACGGCTGGCTGAGCTGCTGAGTCTGTTAAAGGGAGCTGGGTTCAAGGTTAATCCTAGAAAAGCACAGATCGGCCAGCAGGAAGTAAAATTCCTCGGGCCGACCGTGTGTGCTGGGGAGAGGGCCATCGATGAGGCGAGGAGGACAGTGGTACAGGAGCTACCTGCCCCGACCATGGTAACGGGGGTAAGATCCTTCCTGGGACTCACAGGGTACTGCAGGGATTTCATAGAGGACTATGCCACTACAGCAGCTCCTCTACTCTGGCTCCTCCACAAGGGAGTGGGCTGGGAGTGGAATGAGGATTGCATGGCAGCTTTTAGTCGCCTGAAGAGAGATCTGCAGATCCCACCGGCTTTACGAGTGATTGATGGGGGGGAGGAGTTCTTTTTGGAGGTAGCTGCCACAGGGGGCAGTTTAAGTGCAGTGCTGCTCCAGGAGCGGCACGGCAAGCGGCCTGTGGCCACTCCAGGGAGCAGCATGTGCTGGAGCAGGTGAGCAGTGAAGAGTGACGTCATCAAGGTCCAGATCGGTGATTGGAGCGTGGGCAGGTACAGCAGAAGCGGCGAGGTTAGGGCGAAGGAGCGGTGAGGTTGGGGCGAAGGAGCGGCGAGAGATTGTCGAGGGAAGTGATCGGGGCCCAGGAGAGGCGCGAGTTCCGGGCCCAGAAGAGGCGAGGGCCCAGGGGCAGCATGGGCCAGCCCACACTGCGATATGTGTGCACACTAGGTCCGTGCAGCTGAGCAGGTCTCCGGTCGTCTTGGTTAATCCTTGCTATTGGACCAAGACCTAGCTCTGTCAAGCCCGTATGGTGGCTGGTGTGCAACGGCCACCACACGTTAAAAAAATCCCAGCACAGGCATCTTCCACCCTTCACGATTTAGTTCGGACCTGGAATTTTAGGTCCATCATTGAAACACCTGTGAACTTTTTGACGTGGAAGCAAGTCATCCTTGATTCGAGGGACTGCCTATGATGAGCTGTGTCCTAACTAGTGTTTTATACAGTTCAAGTATAACCTCCTTGTCTTGTATTCTATGCCTCGGCTAATAAAGGATCATATCCCATCTGCCATCGTAACCATCTTATCTACCTGTCCTGCTACCTTCAGGGATCTGTGGACATGCACTCCAAGGTCCCTTTGTTCCTCTACACTTCTCAGTACCCTGCCATTTAATGTGTATTCCCTTACCTTGTTAGCCCTCCCCAAATGTATTACTTTGCACTTGTCCTGATTGAATTCCATTTGCGACTTTTCTGCCCACGCCCAGTGCTTCCTGATGGTCAATGCCCTCAATCCTGGCAGCAGCCACGATGCCTTCATCCTGTGTCAGTCCAGTGTGCCTGCCACCTTCCCGCCACCACATGAAACCCTGCTCAGAAACAAGGGCTATTCGTTCTGCATCTGGCTCATGACTCCCCTCCGCAACCCCACAATTCATGCCAAGCACTCATATAATGAGAGCCTTGCTTCCACCAGGTACATCATCGAGCAGACCATCGGGCCACTGAAGCAATGGTTCCACTGACTTGACCAGTCAGGAGGAGCCCTCCAGTACTTGGCGGAGCAGGTGTCCCATTTCCTGGTGGTCTGCTGCATGCTTTACAATTTCGCCATCATGAGGTCACAGCCCTTGCCACCAGGGATTGCAGGACCACCTCAGGAGGAGGATGAAGGAGAGGTGGAAGAAGTAGAAGATAAGCAAGAGGACGAGGAGGAAGGAAGGAGGAAGGCAGCCAAACCCACTTCTAGATGGGCTCTCCGTGAATGCTTCATCAAACTCTGATTCCAACGAATGAAACCCCAGATCGCCATTGCTCAGTACATCCCCATCATACCATTCCTCTGTCACGGAATATCACAGCATCCTCCTGGGCACAAAGCTGAAATGAGAGCCACTGCAAAAGATTCCAGACAAATTAATAATTTTATCAAAAATCAATTTACACATATGATATGAAGTAATCACCCTTGTGCAATCGCTTAGTGCCAGTTGTTGGGATGCCCTTTCCTGACCGAGTGCTCCTACGAAGTGCTTCCCCAGTGACTGCAACACGACTGGTGGAGACTTCCGATACCCTTGCAGGATGACCTCAAGCACTTCTGGCCTTCCAAGGCCCGGCTGTAGACTTCACCATCTTGGCATGGGCGGCAGCAGTCTGGGCTGGGTGGCTGACAGGCAGCGGCAAGGGCAATAGCGGAGTGGCAGTGGTGGGAGCAGGAATGCTGTCATCCTGAGTGAGGACAGCAGGGTCCTGCTCTACTGTTTGTGTGCCTTTTTGTTCTTTTAGAGTGAGAGAAGACAACATTACGAACTTGTCAATGTCATGGAGACTTACCCCATCTGAAGTCATGCATGGCGTGATGTTGAGAGATGAAGGTGCTTTGATCCTTGAAAAGAAATGTTCTTGAAGACTAGAATTTTGCTCAGAAATAATTTTTCAAATCTTACCTTGGCCTCATGTGGCTGGCAGGTTTGACACTGGGTGGGCTCCCCCCGACTCGCCATTAAAAGCATGTTGCGGCATTGATTATGTCATCAGGTTGTGACTTTTGAATTTAAATTCAACCCCGTTTTCCTGCAGCGGGATCCTCAGCCGACTTCAAAGTTGGTGAAAGTAAGTGGGAACGGGGTGACCTCAGGCTGGTTGATCGACTGGGCCTGATCTTAGCGCCTCCCACTCACCAGCCCGACGGATGAGGGTAAAAATTGAGGCCCTCCAGTCTACCTACTAAGGAGGAATGACATTCTCTGTCTTTTCCATTCTGCTGAGAAGAGTTGCTGTCCTTTAGCTGGCTGTATATGCCTTTCTCGCAGTGGCGGTAAGCCAATAAAGGGTGTTCTTTGGCTTCCAAATGGCCTGATGTACTAATGAGGAAATGATGGTGGATCAGTGACTGCTTCACATTTGTGGATGTGATCACCGTTCCGCAACAAACGCAACAACAAGGGCCGAATTATTGTGTTCAAAAGCATCAACAACAGTAGTTTCTACATTCAAGTTTCTTTTCATTAATATAAGAAAATGAAGAGTTACTTCTGAATAATAAATGTAATTTCCTAAATGTAAATAGAAACATAGGAATAGGAGTAGACTATTCAAAGCTTTGAGCCTGTTCTTCCATTCAGTTAGATTATCACTGACCTGCATCTGAACTCCATTTAACCTCCTTGTTTTGTAACCCTTAATACCCTTGTCTAACAAATCTATCAGTATCAGTTATGAAATTTTCAGTTGACCTAGCCTCAACAGCTTTTTGGGGAAGAGTTCCAGATTTCCACGACCCTTTGTGTGAAGAACAGCTTCCTGACCTCACCCCTGAATGGTCTAGCTCTAATTTTAAGGTTGTTATGTATGTAAACATTGTAACTGTGTAAGACTTGCCACCAGAGGGCACAACTCTTGGAGGCCCAAGGATCACCTGCGTACCTCATGCAAGGGAGTAGAAAAGGTTGTCTGCCACGCTGCTTAGGCACTCTGGAGTTGTATTAAAGAGACTGAGGTCACATCAGTTTTAGCTCACAGTACTCAGTCTTGTGGAGTTCTTCCATACTTAACAATTGGCGACGAGTAACAGATTACAAACTTTCACGCGGTCATGGCTGCCGCTGGTATTTTAGAGAGATTTGTAGAGAGTGATGATTGAGAAGCCTTCGTTGAGTGTCTCGACCAGTACTTCGTGACCAACGAGCTAGATGGGGACGATACAGCGATCAAGCGCAGGGCGATTCTCCTCACCATGTGTGGGTCCACAATATACAGCCTCATCAAGAATCTGCCAGCACCGGAGAAACCAACGGAGAAGACATATTACAGAGTTGTGTACGCTGGTTCGGGAACATCTCAAGCCGAAGGAGAGCGTCTTAATGGTCAGGTATCGCTTCTACATGTACCACCGCTCCGAGGGCCAGGACATGGCGAGTTATGTCGCTGACCTGTGACACCTTGTAGGAACTTGCGAATTTGCTGAATTTTTGGGGGAAATGTTGCAGGACATTTTTGTGCTTGGCATCGGCCACGAGGTCATTCTTCGCAAGCTGCTGTCCACCGAATCCCTAGACTTGAGCAAGGCCATGGCCTAATGCTATTCGGCAGAAGCTGGCTGGGAAAGATTCGATGGAACTGGGACGCCATCAAAGCACGATCTTCAGTGGATGATGCCTCGTGCGCCCAAGTGCTGAGCAAGTTTCTGTCGCTATTTGAATCAGGCATCGGCAACTTTACAGTCGCCAAGATGCAGATCCATGTCATCCCCGATGCAAGGCCCATTCATCACAAGGTTCGAGCAGTTCCATATATGATGAGGGAGAAAGTTGAGATCGAACTGGACAGACTTTAACGAGAGGGAATCATATTGCCAGTCGAGTTCAACGAGTGGGCCAGCCCGATTGTTCCGGTGTTGAAAAGCGATGGCACGGTCAGAATCTGCGGAGACTACAAGGTAATGATCAACAAAGTATCATTACAGGACCAGTACCCGCTACCCAAGGTGGATGACGTGTTCGCAACGTTAGCAGGGGGAAAGTCGTTCAGCAAGTTGGACCTAACCTCCGCCTACATGACACAGAGCTGGCTGAATCTTCGAAAAGATTGACGTACATCAACATGCACAAAGGACTGTTTATATACCACAGGTTCCTTTTGGAATTCGTTCGGCTGCTGCCATCTTCCAGAGGATCATGGAGAGTCTGCTGAAATCGGTTACGCACACCGTTGTGCGGGGGGGAGAGAGAGGGAGAGGCCGGGTCCCAGGGGGGTAGAGAGAGAGAGGGAGGGAGGCCGGGCCCGGGGGGGGGAGAGAGAGGGAGAGGCCGGGTCCCAGGGGGGTAGAGAGAGAGAGGGAGGGAGGCCGGGCCCGGGGGGGGAGAGAGAGAGGAAGGCCGGGGCCCGGGGGGGGGGAGAGAGAGAGAGGGAGGCCGGGTCCCAGGGGGGTAGAGAGAGAGAGGGAGGGAGGCCGGGCCCGGGGGTGGAAGAGAGAGCGAGGGAGGGAGGGAGGCCGGGCCCGGGGTGGGGGGGGGGGGAGAGAGAGAGGGAGGCCGGGTCCCAGGGGGTAGAGAGAGAGAGAGAGGGAGGGAGGCCGGGCCCAGGGGGGGGAGAGAGAGCGAGGGAGGGAGTCCGGGCCCCGGCGGGGGGGAGGGAGAGAGAGAGAGTGAGGGAGGGAGGCTGGGCCCGGGGTGGGGGGGGAGAGAGAGGGAGAGAGAGAGAGAGGGAGGGAGGCTGGGCCCGGGGGGCAGGAGAGAGAGAGAGGGAGGCCGGGCCCCGGGGGGAGGGAGTTTGGACCCAGGGAGAGGGTGATGCCGGATCCGGGGGAGTGGGAGAGAGAGGGAGGCCGGACCCGGGGTGGGGCGGGGGGGGGTGCGGGGAGAGAGTGTGTGAGGCTGGGCCCGGGGCGAGGGGGCCCGGGGTAAAAGACCGAGAGGGAGGGAGAGAGAGAGTGACATTTGAGAACCAGGGGTCATAGTCTAAGGACAAGGGGTAGGCCATCTAGGACCGAGATGAGGAGAAACTTCTTCACTCAGAGAGTTGTGAACCTGTGGAATTCTCTACCACAGAAAGTTGTTGAGGCAAGTTCGTTAGATATATTCAAAAGGGAGTTAGATGTGGCCCTTACCGCTAAAGGGACCGGGGGTATGGAGAGAAAGCAGGAATGGGGTACTGAAGCGTATGATCAGTCATGATCATATTGAATGGTGGTGCAGGCTTGAAGGGTCATGTGTACACCAGTACAACACGTGCTCACAACTGAGCAATGCACCAAGGGAGGCTCCATATATACATGCTAACACCTCTTTCTCGACCATACTGTAGGCTCTCTCAGCCTTAGACAGACTTCTAGACAAGTATGCAACCGGTTAGAGGTTGCCCGATACATTGGCTTGCTGTAACACACAGCCGACCCTGTACGATGAGGCATCACAAGCTAGCACTAAACGTTTACATGGGTCATAGTGTACAAGCAACTTATTTGAACATAGCAGGTTCCTGGCCTTCGCAAAGGCTGTGTCTTGAGATTTGCCCCAAACCCAGTCGTCACCCTTACATAGCAACATGTGCAAAGTCTCTAACAACGTGCTCAACCCGGGTGGAAAGTTACCAGGAACGAACGCAGCTCCGTCACATTCTGTGGTCTGGGTGCATTCTTGATGGCCTCTGTCTTTGAGACCATGGGCCTGATGCCGTCTGCTGAAATCTTTCTCCTCAAAAATTCGACTTCTGGAGCCAGGAAAACACACTTGGAGCGTTTCAGCCTGAGTCCCACTCTGTCTAGGCGACTTAGAACTTCTTCCAGGTGTGACGACCAGTGATCAGGATGTCGTCTTGAAACGCAACGGTGCGCAGAACAGATTTCAGCAAACTCTCCATGTTTGTCTGGAAAATGGCTACAGCCGAGCAAATCCGAAAGGGCACCTGTGGTATATAAACAGCCCTTTGTGTGTGTTGATGCATGTCAGTCTTTTCGAAGATTCAGCCAGCTCCTGTGTCATGTAGGCGGAGGTTATGTCCAACTTGGTGAATGACTTCCCCCCAGCTAACGTTGCGAACAGGTCCTCTGCTTTGGGCAGCGGGTACTGGTCCTGTAGTGAGACTCGGTTAATCGTTATCTTATAGTCTCCGCAGATTCTGACCGTGCCATCGCTTTTCCACACCGGAACAATTGGACTGGACCACTCGTTGAACTCGACTGCCGATATGTTTCCTTCGCATTGGAGTCTGTCCAGTTCGATCTCGACTTTCTCCCTCATAATGTACGGAACCGCCCAAGCCTTGTGATGGATGGGCCGTGCATCTGGGCCTCGATGAATTTGTACCTTGGTGCCTGTGAAGTTGCCGATGCCTGGTTCGAATAGCGAGGGAAACTTGCTCAGCACTTGAGCACACGAGGCGTCATCCACTGAAGATAGTTCTTTGTTGTCGTTCCAATTCCATCTAATCTAGCCAGCTTCTGCTGAACTGCGCTGGGCCATTGCTTGGAACAATCTACAATGATAGGTCATGCACAGCTCCATCATACGATATCTTCACTGCCGCACTTTGTTTTTTGTTTCTCCGTGTTGCGGTGTTCCGGTCGAGTGCAGGGTGGAAGTGATCTTGCAGCAGGTCTGCCGCCCTGATCAGTCATCACCTCCGCACTGATGATGCCAACGCAGATGCGTCACAATGTCTCTCCCCTTCAGTTAAAGGGGAGAGTCGCTGCGAACTCTGCAGTTATTTTAGTCAGGTCCCCTGAGCCACCAGGGAGGGATTCGGCTGGGTCAGCGGCCTGCCTGTCGGCAGCCCAGCCGAACCCAGGGGCATAATTGTGTCCGGCCAATCTGGCAGTCAGCCGACAATAAAAATAACATGGAATCGCTGGCAGTAAGCCCTCCCCTTTAAGGGTGGCTGTGCCGCCATTTCATACAGAGTGCACCGACAGCATGGGGCAATTTTGGGCTCGGGGCAATTTGGCGAGGGCAATTTGGCGATGGGGTCCCAGCCTCTCAGAAAGGGGTCGGCGCGTGCACGCCGCCGCGGGAAATTGGGCGGGACAGGCTCCGCTCCTGAGGTAGGGCAATTTCTAAAATGGCGGCTGTCCACGGAGAGTCATTGGACAGTCCGTGCCAGCCCGTGACTGCCACTTTCCGACAGCCAGAGGCCTTATCGGGAGGGTTAATTTCAGCCCCCGAGTGTCATCAGCAAACTTAGAGAGGCGACTCGCTATTCCTTCATCCAAGTCATTTATAAATGTAGTAAAAAGCTGAAACCTCAATGCAGATCCCTGGGGGACACCACTAGTCACATCTTGCCAATTTGAGTACGTATCCCTCACAGGTTTTTTCTCCTACTCGCTAGTTGCAGCTCTCACTACTTCCATAGAATCATACAACAGTAGAGCACAGAAAGAGGCCATTCGGCCCATCGAGTCATCGAAGAGCAATCCAGTTAGGTCCACTCCCCCGCTCTTTCCCCATATCCCTGCAATGTTTTTCTACTTCAAATATTTATCCAGTTCCCTTTTGAAAGCTACTATTGAATCTGTTTCCATCACCCTATCAAGCAGTGCATTACAAATCCTAACCACACGATGCTTGCATGAATTTTTCCTCATGTTTCCTCTGGTTCTTTTGCCAATCACCTTGAACTATGCCCTCTGGTTATTGATCCAACAGCCATTGAAATTAGTTTCTCTATACTCTATCTAAAAGCATCATGATTTTAAAAACCTGTATCAAGTCTCAAGGCTCCTAAAAACTCCACAGGAAAATTGAGCCATTGATGGCTAACTTAAAGATGTTAAGGATAGTATTAGATTAAAACAATTTGCACATGGCTCGGGTAATCTCAATGTCATGCTATTTAATTTGTCTCCTAGCTCCTGATATTCCCTTCCTAACTTGAATCATGACAACTGAATCTAACCCTACCATTCTATGTTTCTTTACAGCGCTTATCTTGGCACCAGATGGGCAACAAACCCATAGGAACTCTCAATCATGGCTACAGAGACTACTATCTATCCCCCTAATTATTGAATCCCCTATAAGTACTATGTTTCTATTCTGCATCTTCCCCTTTGGATAGCCCTCTGCTTTTTTTTATTCGTTCCGGGTTGTGGGTGTCGCTGGCGGGGCCAGAATTTGTTGCCCATCCCTAATTGCCCTTGAGAAGGTAGTGGTGTACTGATTTCTTGAACCACTGCAGTCCGTGTGGTGAAGTTACTTGTAGGATTTCTGAATCTCTCTGGGCTTATATTTTACAGTGAGACGATTCGTTCAAAACAATTGGAAGGTTTATTAAAAACATACACACATGCACAATAGCAGCAGTGATCAGTTATCTTAAAAAGACACACACATGCACATTACCAACAGTTGTCAATTATGTTATAACAGAGCTACAATGAGGTTATAATAATGAGTGATATATGTTACGTCCCTTTTGCTGGCTGGTTTGGACACACAGCTTGCTGTTTTAGCTGGTCTTCAGGGATGTCTCGTGCCGTGTGTCCAAGAGAGAGAAAAGTCTTTGGCTGAGTTCTTTTAAACCTCTCAAAGCCATTGTCCCTCCGAAAGCCCCACGATTGGACCTTGGCTCCAGGGCAGCTCCTTATTGGCTCTCCTCACACATGTGACTGTCTGGTCTAGCTCAGCCATCTCTAATTAGTTTAAATGGTTTTCCAATACACAAAACCCATGCGGCAGCTCTGGGGGCTTTCATTTTGTTTCTTACAAAACTTAGCCCATGCTGGCAATCTGTGGGCTTCCATTTTATCTCAACACAAACAGGCCTTTCCATTAATCTACACTTTTAACATTTATACATACACATAATCAATTTTAATCATTAATAAACACTTTAATTCTTACAAACGCCCCACCTTGAGGGGGAAATATCCTTATTGACCCCTCATATATCGTAAGCATTGAGAGGGAGAGAGAGAAAGGTGAATGGCCTGACTTGGTCCCCAACTCGTAAGGTGTAGGAGATTTAATAACAGTCCGATAACATCTCCAGCGGAAACTCTTCCCTTCCCGTATCTTCAGTGCACCGTCGCTTCTCGAAGCACATTGATGATTGATGATGTTCGTGAGTCATGCTGCAGCTCCCGCTTCTCCATCTTTCCTCGGCTTCGGTCGTGACCAGTGTCTTCCTGACAATCGTGAGGATCTGTAACATGGTCTGTGGGAAGCAAGATCAGTACAGTATTTACTCTTTGGCAGTTTTTAACTGATTAATGTGAAACCACTTCTTGTACTTAACACCCTTCTTCTCCGGTAACTGAATCAAATAAACCGCGGGGTTCAATCGGTCTATAATCTTATGCAGTCCCCACCACCTGGGCTCAAAGGCAGCTTCTTTTTCCCATAATTTGGAATAATTACTGAGTCTCCCATCTGGTATACAAAGGGACGTATTTTCTTGTCAAAGTACTTTTTAATTTGTCTTTTTGACTTCCCCAATTTGGTGGCCACAGATCGATTGATCTGATCGGTGTGATCTGCCACTTGTTCCAGCCACTTGGAACTACATGTTTTCATTTTCAGGTGCAAGGGTCAAGGATGTCTCGGAGCGGGTGCAGGACATTCTAAAAAGGGAGGGAGAACAGGCAGTTGTCGTGGTGCACGTTGGTATCAATGACATAGTTAAAAAAAGGGATGAGTTCCTACGAAATGAATTTAAGGAGCTAGGAGCTAAATTAAAAAGTAGGACCTCAAAAGTAGTAATCTCGGGATTGCTACCAGTGCCACGTGATAGTCAGAGTAGGAATCGCAGGATAGCTCAGATGAATACGTGGCTTGAGCAAAGGTGCAGCAGGGAGGGATTCAAATTCCTGGGGCATTGGAACCGGTTCTGGGGGAGGTGGGACCAGTACAATCCGGACGGTCTGCACCTGGGCAGAATCGGAACCAATGTCCTCGGGGGAGTGTTTGCTAGTGCTGTTGGGGAGGAGTTAAACTAATATGGCAGGGGGATGGGAATCAATGCAGGGAGATAGAGGGAAACAAAAAGGAGGCAAAAACAAAAGACAGAAAGGAGATGAGGAAAAGTGGAGGGCAGAGAAACCCAAGGCAAAAAACAAAAAGGGCCATTGTACAGCAAAATTCTAAAAGGACAGAGGGTGTTAAAAAAACAAGCCTAAAGGCTTTGTGTCTTAATGCAAGGAGTATCCGCAATAAGGTGGATGAATTAACTGTGCAAATAGATGTTAACAAATATGATGTGATTGGGATTACGGAGACGTGGCTCCAGGATAATCAGGGCTGGGAACTCAACATCCAGGGGTATTCAACATTCAGGAAGGATAGAATAAAAGGAAAAGGAGGTGGGGTAGCATTGCTGGTTAAGGAGGAGATTAAGGCAATAGTTAGGAAGGACATTAGCTTGGATGATGTGGAATCTATATGGGTAGAGCTGCAGAACACCAAAGGGCAAAAAACGCTAGTGGGAGTTGTGTACAGACCTCCAAACAGTAGTAGTGATGTTCGGGAGGGCATCAAACAGGAAATTAGGGGTGCATGCAATAAAGGTGCAGCAGTTATAATGGGTGACTTTAATATGCACATAGATTGGGCTAACCAAACTGGAAGCAATACGGTGGAGGAGGATTTTCTGGAGTGCATAAGGGATGGTTTTTTAGACCAATATGTCGAGGAACCAACTAGGGGGGAGGCCATCTTAGACTGGGTGTTATGTAATGAGAGAGGATTAATTAGCAATCTCATTGTGCGAGGCCCCTTGGGGAAGAGTGACCATAATATGGTGGAATTCTGCATTGGGATGGAGAATGAAACAGTTAATTCAGAGACCATGGTCCAGAACTTAAAGAAGGCTAACTTTGAAGGTATGAGGCGTGAATTGGCTGGGATGGATTGGCGAATGATACTTAAGGGGTTGACTGTGGATGGGCAATGGCAGACATTTAGAGACCGCATGGATGAACTACAACAATTGTACATTCCTGTCTGGCATAAAAATAAAAAAGGGAAGGTGGCTCAACCGTGGCTATCAAGGGAAATCAGGGATAGTATTAAAGCCAAGGAAGTGGCATACAAATTGGCCAGAAATAGCAGCGAACCTGGGGACTGGGAGAAATTTAGAACTCAGCAGAGGAGGACAAAGGGTTTGATTAGGGCAGGGAAAATGGAGTATGAGAAGAAGCTTGCAGGGAACATTAAAACGGATTGCAAAAGTTTCTATAGATATGTAAAGAGAAAAAGGTTAGTAAAGACAAACGTAGGTCCTCTGCAGTCAGAATCAGGGGAAGTCATAACGGGGAACAAAGAAATGGCGGACCAATTGAACAAGTACTTTGGTTCGGTATTCACGAAGGAGGACACGAATAACCTTCCGGTTATAAAAGGATTCGGGGGGTCTAGTAAGGAGGAGGAACTGAGGGAAATCCTTATTAGCCGGGAAATTGTGTTGGGGAAATTGATGGGATTGAAGGCCGATAAATCCCCAGGGCCTGATGGACTGCATCCCAGAGTACTTAAGGAGGTGGCCTTGGAAATAGTGGATGCGTTGACAGTCATTTTCCAACATTCCATTGACTCTGGATCAGTTCCTATGGAGTGGAGGGTAGCCAATGTAACCCCACTTTTTAAAAAAGGAGGGAGAGAGAAAACAGGGAATTATAGACCGGTCAGCCTGACATCGGTAGTGGGTAAAATGATGGAATCAATTATTAAGGATGTCATAGCAGTGCATTTGGAAAGAGGTGACATGATAGGTCCAAGTCAGCATGGATTTGTGAAAGGGAAATCATGCTTGACAAATCTTCTGGAATTTTTTGAGGATGTTTCCAGTAGAGTGGATAAGGGAGAACCAGTTGATGTGGTATATTTGGACTTTCAGAAGGCGTTCGACAAGGTCCCACACAAGAGATTGATGTGCAAAGTTAGAGCACATGGGATTGGGGGTAGTGTACTGACATGGATTGAGAACTGGTTGTCAGACAGGAAGCAAAGAGTAGGAGTAAATGGGTACTTTTCAGAATGGCAGGCAGTGACTTGTGGGGTACCGCAAGGTTCTGTGCTGGGGTCCCAGCTGTTTACACTGTACATTAATGATTTAGATGAGGGGATTAAATGTAGTATCTCCAAATTTGCGGATGACACTAAGTTGGGTGGCAGTGTGAGCTGCGAGGAGGATGCTGTGAGGCTGCAGAGCGACTTGGATAGGTTAGGTGAGTGGGCAAATGCATGGCAGATGAAGTATAATGTGGATAAATGTGAGGTTATCCACTTTGGTGGTAAAAACAGAGAGACAGACTATTATCTGAATGGTGACAGATTAGGAAAAGGGGAGGTGCAAAGAGACCTGGGTGTCATGGTACATCAGTCATTGAAGGTTGGCATGCAGGTGCAGCAGGCGGTTAAGAAAGCAAATGGCATGTTGGCCTTCATAGCAAGGGGATTTGAGTACAGGGGCAGGGAGGTGTTGCTACAGTTGTACAGGGCCTTGGTGAGGCCACACCTGGAGTATTGTGTACAGTTTTGGTCTCCTAACCTGAGGAAGGACATTCTTGCTATTGAGGGAGTGCAGCGAAGGTTCACCAGACTGATTCCCGGGATGGCGGGACTGACCTATCAAGAAAGACTGGATCAACTGGGCTTGTATTCACTGGAGTTCAGAAGAATGAGAGGGGACCTCATAGAAACATATAAAATTCTGACGGGGTTAGACAGGTTAGATGCAAGAAGAATGTTCCCAATGTTGGGGAAGTCCAGAACCAGAGGTCACAGTCTAAGGATAAGGGGTAAGCCATTTAGGACCGAGATGCGGAGGAACTTCTTCACCCAGAGAGTGGTGAACCTGTGGAATTCTCTACCACAGAAAGTTGTTGAGGCCAATTCACTAAATATATTCAAAAAGGAGTTAGATGAGGTCCTTACTACTAGGGGGATCAAGGGGTATGGCGAGAAAGCAGGAATGGGGTACTGAAGTTGAATGTTCAGCCATGAACTCATTGAATGGCGGTGCAGGCTCGAAGGGCCTAATGGCCTACTCCTGCACCTATTTTCTATGTTTCTATGTCTATGGGACACATCCCTGTTAGTGTTAGTGTTCTCATGGGCCTCCCCGTCATGGCCTGATATGGAGAGACCCCTGTTGTTCTATGAGGTGTGGACCTCATTGCCATTAAGCACATTGGCAGCATGTTAGCCCATTGAGTGGAGTGGTACGCGCACAATTTTTTTAACATTAATTTGAGGGTTCTGTTCCCCCTTTCGACCCCTCTGGATGACTGGGGCTGTTGAGCAATATGTAATTTGTGTTTTATCCCCAACATTTCCTGTTGGTGGGTAAAAATTTTACCGGTAAAGTGTGAACCTTGATCGCTGTCCACTTGTACTGGCACTCTCCACCTAAAAAACACCTGATTCAATAGTGTTTTGGCTGCTGTGATTGCGGTGGTGGAGTGACAGGGGAATGCTTCGATTCATTTAGCGAATTGATACACCACCACTAGGGCATGCTGAAAGTTGCTTTGCGCCTGTAGAAGTGGTCCAATGAAGTCTATCTGGAGGTGGGTCCATGGCCTTTGAGGTGGGGGTGCGCTTTGAAGTAAGGCTCGGTTAGTGCATGCGGGAGGTATTGGTCGATTGTTTCCCTCATGGAAGGCCACCAAGCTGTGGATGCTAACTTGTAGGAGGTTACCAGGGCCGAATAGTACACTGCTGTGGGGTGAGAGTGAAAGAGGGAAAACAGCTCCTGACCCACCTCTGGTGGAACACACCACCGGCCAGGCATTTGGCTTTCTTTTGAACATCAGCAACTGCTCATCTGAGTCAGGGGCAGTGGCTAGTATGGTGTTGGGAGCCCAGGCTGTTGGTTGAGGAAGAAACATAGAAACATAGAAACGTAGAAAATAGGTGCAGGAGTAGCCCATTCGGCCCTTCGAGCATGCACCACCATTCAATAAGATCATGGCTGATCATTCATTCAGTACCCCTTTCCTACTTTCTCTCCATACCCCTTGATCCCTTTAGCCGTAAGGGCGATATCTAACTCCCTCTTGAATATATCCAATGAACTGGCATCAACAACTCTCTGCGGTAGGGAATTCCACAGGTTAACAACTCTCTGAGTGAAGAAGTTTCCCCTCATCTCAGTCCTAAATGGCCTGCCCCTTATCCTAAGACTGTGTCCCCTGGTTCTGGACTTCCCCAACATCGGGAACATCCTTCCCGCACCTAACCTGTCTAGTCCCGTCAGAATCTTATATGTTTCTATGAGATCCCCTCTCATCCTTCTAAACTCCAGTGAATAAAGGCCCAGTTGATCCAGTCTCTCCTTCAGTCCAGCCATCCCTGGAATCAGTCTGGTGAATCTTCGCTGGACTCCCTCAATAGCAAGAACGTCCTTCCTCAGATTAGGAGACCAAAACTGAACACAATATTCCAGGTGGGGCCTCACCAAGGCCTTGTACAACTGCAGTAAGATTTCCCTGCTCCTATACTCAAATCCCCTTGCTATGAAGGCCAACATACCATTTGCCTTCTTCACCACCTGCTGTACCTGCATGCCAACTTTCAAGGACTGATGAACCATGACACCCAGGTCTCGCTGCAGCTCCCCTTTTCCTAATCTGCTACCATTCAGATAATATTCTGCCTTCGTGTTTTTGCCCCCAAAGTGGATAACCTCACATTTATCCACATCATACTGCATCTGCCATGTATTTGCCCATTCGCCTAACCTGTCCAAGTCACCCTGCAGCCTCTTAGCACCCTCCTCACAGCTCACACCACCACCCAGCTTAGTGTCATCTGCAAACTTGGAGATATTATACTCAATTCCATCATCTAAATCATTAATATATATTGTAAAGAGCTGGGGTACCAGCACCCAGCCCAGCGGCACCCCACTAGTCACTGCCTGCCATTCTGAAAGGACCCGTTTATCCCAAATCTCTGCTTCCTGTCTGCCAGCCAGTTCTCTATCCACATCAGTACATTACCCCCAATACCATGTGCTTTTATTTTGCACACCAATCTCTTGTGTGGGACCTTGTCAAAAGCCTTTTGAAAGTCCAAATACACCACATCCACTGGTTCTCCCTTGTCCACTCTACTAGTTACATCCTCAAAAAATTCCAGAAGATTTGTCAAGCACGATTTCCCTTTCATAAATCCATGCTGACTTGGACCAATCCTATCACTGCTTTCCAAATGCGTTGCTATTTCATCCTTAATAATTGATTCCAACATTTTCCCCACTACTGATGTCAGGCTAACCGGTCTATAATTACCCGTTTTCTTTCTCCCTCCTTTTTTAAAAAGTGGTGTTACATTAGCAACCATCCAGTCCATAGGAACTGATCCAGAATCGATAGACTGTTGGAAAATGATCACCAATGCATCCACTATTTCTAGGGCCACTTCCTTAAGTACTCTGGGATGTAGACTATCAGGCCCTGGGGATTTACCAGCCTTCAATCCCGTCAATTTCCCAAACACAATTTCCCGCCTAATAAGAATATCCTTCAGTTCCTTCTTCTCACTAGACCCTCGTTCCCCTAGTACATCCGGAAGGTTATTTGTGTCTTCCTTTGTGAAGACAGAACCAAAGTACTTGTTCAATTGGTCTGCCATTTCTTTGTTCCCCATTATAAATATATCCGAATCCGACTGCAAGGGACCTATGTTTGTCTTCACTAATATTTTTCTCTTCACATATCTAAAGAAGCTTTTGCAGTCAGTTTTTATGTTTCCGGCAAGCTTCCTCTCGTAATCTATTTTCCCCTTCTTAATTAAACCCTTTGTCCTCCTCTGCTGAATTCTAAATTTCTCCCAGTCCTCCGGTTTGCTGCTTTTTCTGCCTATTTTTTCTGCCTCTTCCTTGGATTTAATACTATCCTTAATTTCCTTTGTTAGCCACGGTTGAGCCACCTTCCCCGTTTTATTTTTACTCTCGACAGAGATGTACAATTGTTGAAGTTCGTCCATATGATCTTTCAAAGTTTCTCATTGCCTATCCACCATCAACCCTTTAAGTATCATTTGCCAGTCTAATCTAGCCAATTCGTGCCTCATACTGTCAAAGTTACCTTTCCTTAAGTTCAGGGTCCTAGTTTCTGAATCAACTTTGTCACTCTCCATCTTAAGAAAGAATTCTACCATATTATGGTCACTCTTCCCCAAGGGGCCTCACACAACAAGATTGCTAATTAGTCCCTTCTCATTACACATCACCCAGTCTAGGATGGCCAGCTCTCTGGTTGGTTCCTCGACATATTGGTCGAGAAAACCATCCCTAATACACTCTAGGAAATCCTCCTCCACCGCATTGCTACCAGTTAGGTTAGCCCAATCAATATGTAGATTAAAGTCGCCCATGATTACTGCTGTACCTCTATTGCACACATCCCTTATTTCTTGTTTGATGCTGTCCCCAACCTCACTACTACTATTTTGTGGCCTGTACACAACTCTCACTAGCGTTTTCTGCCCTTTGATATTTCGTAGCTCCACCCATACCGATTCCACATCATCCAAGCTAATGTCTTTCCTTACAATTGCATTAATTTCCTCTTTAGCCAGCAATGCCACCCCACCTCCTTTTCCTTTCTGTCTATCCTTCCTAAATGCTGAATACCCTTGGATGTTGAGTTCCCAGCCTTGATCACCTTGGAGCCATGTCTCCGTGCTGCCAATCACAACATATCCGTTAACTGCTATCTGCGCAGTTAATTCGTCTACCTTATTCCGAATACTCCTCGCATTGAGGCACAGAGCCTTCAAGCTTGTCTTTTTAACATACTTTGACCCTTTAGAATTTTGCTGTAAAGTGGCCTTTTTTGTTTTTTGCCTTGGGTTTCTCTGCCCTCTAATTTCACTTTTCTCCTTTCTATCTTTTGCTTCTGTCTCCATTTTGTTTCCCTCTGTCTCCTTGCATAGATTCCCATCCCCCTGCCATATTAGTTTAACTCCTCCCAAACAGCACTAGCAAACACTCCCCCTAGGACATTGGTTCTGGTCTTGTCCAGGTGTAGATCGTCCGGTTTGTACTAGTCCCACCTCCCCCAGAACCGGTTCCAATGTCCCAGGAATTTGAATCCCTCCCTGCTGCACCACTGCTCAAGCCACGTATTATTCTGAGCTATCCTGCGATTCCTACTCTGACTAGTACGTGGCACTGGTAGCAGTCCTGAGATTACTACTTTTGAGGTCCTATGTTTTAACTTAGCTCCTAGCTCCTCAATTTCGTCTCGTAGGACCTCATCCCTTTTTTTTACCTGTATCGTTGGTACCTATATGTACCACGACAACTGGCTGTTCACACTCCCTTATTAGAATGTCCTGCACCTGCTCCGAGACATCCTTGACCCTTGCACCAGGGAGGCAACATACCACCCTGGAGTCTCGGTTGCAGCCGCAGAAACGTCTATCTATTCCCCTTACAATTGAATCCCCTATCACTATAGCTCTCCCACTCTTTTTCCTGCCCTCCTGTGCAGCAGAGCCACCCACGGTGCCATGGACTTGGCTGCTGCTGCTCTCCCCTGATGAGTCGTCCCCCTCAACAGTACTCAAAGTGGTGTATCTGTTTTGCAGGGGGATGACCGCAGGGGACCCCTGCACTACCTTCCTTGCACTGCTCTTCCTGTTGGTCTTCCATTCCCTATCTGGCTGTGTATCCTTTTCCTGCGGTAAGACCAACTCGCTAAACGTGCTATTCACATCATTCTTAGCATCGTGGATGCTCCAGAGTTCATCCACCCACAGCTCCAGTGCTGCAACGCGGTCCGTCAGGAGCTGGAGGCAGATACACTTCCCGCACACGTAGTCGTTAGGGACACCGGAAGCGTCCCTGACTTCCCACATAGTACAGGAGGAGCATAACACGTGTCCGAGCTGTCCTGACATTGACTTAACCCTTAGATAAACTTAATTTGGCGACAACAATGCTAAAGGTTACTTACTGATATAGAAAAGAAAAAGAAAAACTACTTACCAATCACCAGCCAATCACTTAGCCCCTTGTCTGTGAAGTCACCTTTCGATTTCTTTCTACTTTTTTGCCTCCCTGCTGCAGCTGCACCTTTATAGGCCTCTCGACTCTCTGCCGCCGGAACTCCCGCCTCTCTGACTCCCCGAGCTTCTGGTCTCACTGGCCTTTATAGGCCTTTCGACTCTCTGCCGCCGGAACTCCCGCCTCTCTGACTCCCCGAGCTTCTGGTCTCACTGGCCTTTATAGGCCTCTCGACTCTCTGCCGCCAGAACTCCCGCCTCTCCGACTCCCCGAGCTCCTGGTCTCACTGGCCTTTATAGGTGTCTCTACTCTCTGCCATCGGAACTCCCGCCTCTCCGATTCCCGAAGGGGTCTGCCTTCCTTGTGCCAGGCGCTTACAACAGCATATGATCAGTATTGCTGCAGCAGGGATTTTAAATCTAGGTGATAAGTGGGGCGGCCTTGCTAACAGCATTGCAGGGCTCAACAACTATATCCTCTATCTCCCCATCAATTGCAGCATCCTTGGCTGCTCTGTCTGCTCTGGAATTTCGCTCACTACATGGACCCCCTTTTCTATGGGCTGCTACCTTTCCTATGAAGCAGGGCTGGGATCGCTGTTTAAGGTATGACCAGAGCAGGTGTAACCAGGGCCCATGGACCAGGGCCTTACCGTCTATCATACAATAGTAATTTTTGTGGTATACGGGCAGGGAGAGCATGGTGCTTATAGCATAGGCATTATCGGACTAAATATTCACGGGTCTATCTGAGGTTTCCTTTACAGCAGTTAGAAGTGCGGCGATTTCTGCATATTGTGATGACTTGCATCTTCGCTGGATGGTTCTTTCTGGCAATACCACAACATAACCGGTGTGAGGGGATCCCGCAATGTGATATGAGGACCGATCGATATAGACATCTGGGGCACCCTGCATGGGCTCTTTCTGCACAGGATGGGTCTCAAAGTTAATCAGGGGTAATGGACATTCATGCGGGTCCCCCTCAAAGATCAGAAATTGTGGCAGCAAGGTGGTGGGTTTGGAAATGGTATCAATGTCTCTTTCCATAAATTCCAATAACCATTTGCTGAGGCGCTGAGAGGAAAGTAGCGAATCTCCAGGTTTCATCAGTAGTTTCAGAGGTGTGTGTCCGCTGTGAAGGATTGTAGCCTGTAACCCAGTAATAAAGGTAAAGTGAAGTACCGACCAGAAGCCGGCCAGTAGGTGGCGCTCGCATGTGGTATACGTCTTTTCTGCCCCCTGCAGGATTCGAGACGCATATGCAATGGGCTGTGATCGATCAGCTCGCATTTGACACAGACTGCAGTGAGGCTTTGCTCTGCGGCCCCGACCTCCAAATGGAAGGGCTGCCTGAGGTCAGGAGGGATCAGACATGCGGCCTGTATCACTGCAGGTTTTAATTTAACCACAGACTGGGTGTGGGTCTCAGTCCATGCCGGGCGTATGTCATCACTCTGCAGTTTTATTAAATCATACAGGGGCTTTGCACACTCTGCAAAGCCCGGATAAAATTCCTTTGGTACCCCACCAAACCCAAGAATGATCCTAGGGCTGTTTTCGAAGTGGGTAATGGCAGTCGCTTTATTATCTCCACCTTGTGAGAGTTGGGGGATGATCCCTCTGGAGAAATGGACACTCCTAGAAAGTGTCATGTATCTCACACTACTGTACATAACTGTATCTTACCATGCTATACATGACTGTAACCAGAGATGACCTGTAACCACAAGCTTACCTTACCACCAGGGGTGCACTTGCAGGAGACACTGGATACCTGTCCCAGACAGGTATACAAGGACAGGCCTCAGGCAAGTGTGGCATTCGAGAGCTGTGTAATAAAGGTGCAGGTCCTGAGTGACCTTGACTTCAGTATGTGCCTCGTGTGAATCTGTACTGCAGAGACAGGACTTTACAGAAAGGTGACCCGTTCTTTTACTAATTGAGCCTTACTTGGATTCACCTTTAGTCTCGCCTGAGCCAACAATGTCAAAAGTTTATGCAAAAGGGACAGATGCTCCTCCATGCTGTCGGTTGCCAGCAGTAGGTCATCTACATAATGTAGCAAGCAGGTAGGGTGGGAAAAGTATTTTAAAATTGCAGCCATTCTTTTGTGGAATATCGAGGGGGCATTGTGGAACCCCTGAGGCAGGCATGTCCAGGTATAGCTCTGGTCCTCAAATGTGAATGCAAATTTGTACCGGTCTTCCCCTTTAACAGGGATACTCCAGAATCCATTGGTGATGTCGAGGGTCGGGAATTACTTGGAACCAGCAGGAATTTGAGATAATATGGTAGGAGTTTCTCTTATTACTGGTGAGCAGGCTGGTAATACAGAATTTAACTTTCTGTAATCAATAGTCAGTCGCCAGCTGCTATCAGGCTTTTTAACCGGCCATGCGAGTGAATTGGTCGTGAAAGTGCCTGTCCTAAGAACACCCTGCTCAACTAGGGATTTTATGGTGTTTCGGATGTAAGGGTGACTCTCCCTTGGGATGGGGTACTGTTTAGTGAATGAATGGGGGGGTCCCTCAGTAGATTCCTCGCCTGCCATTTTTCCACACTTATGCTTGCACGTGGCAAACACCGCTAGGTGTTCCCAAATTAATTTTGCCTCAGCTTCATTTTCGCTCCCTGGAGGGTCATACTCAGATGGCTTTTTAATAGCAAAAACCGAGTGAGCATCTGAAATTTCTATCACTCCTGCCTTATCTCTCAATCCCATCCAAACACAGTCCTGATTATAATCTATCATCGCGCCATACTGATCCAACCCATCAGTCCCTAAAATTCCCCTTATGTCGGGGATGGTCATCAGCATAGGTGCTTACAGGTGAGGCCTCCCAACTGAAGTTCAGTAGCCTTCCCTGTATACGTGGTGGTTGCATCACCGTTAAACCCTTTAAGGGCCATACAACCCTTGCCCGCTGCCGCATGGCATTCAGGGTATGGGGTGTGGATGATGGTGGGGGGCTGAGCCAGTATCGATAAGCATAAACTGCTGCCAGCCCCCTTTTAAGATAAAAAGAACCACTGGTCTCCAGCTACCATCATGTTGGAACCCCACTTCCGACCAATCTTTGGGGGCCGAACTCTGTCATAGGGTCGATCCTGGAATGGGTCTCTCTAATGAGTGTGCATTGTCGATTGCGTGCACCGGTAAATGATTTTGCATGCTCCCCGTGGCAATTTGGGTTTGTATAAGGGTTATCAATTTATCCAATCTTAGATCTGTCCCAGAGGGCTTGGATTCGTCCCTCGGGAGGTATCTATGCGTTGCATCATGGTTCGGTGCTGGTCTGGGTCTGCTGCAGTCTTTTGCTAGGTAGCCTACCTTCTTACAATTAAAGCACTGTCCCTTAAAGGGGTAGTTTTGAGATCCCTCCACCATTGACACTGGTTTATTTGCAGTGGGTGGTGACTTCCCCTTTAACTGGTCTTTTACCATCTCCCAGGCTATTTGAGCGTTGTTCTCGATATCTGTCCATTGATTGGTGGGCCTCATGGCTATTCCCAGGGTGGTTTTAACTAAAGGGTGGAGTTGGGTCAGGAACATCGATTTAAATTGTTCCTGATTCTTTCCTACTGCAGCATTTGTGGGTGCCTGGTTCTGCGTGCGTTGATAGATATCGTACAGATGATTACTGAAGGCTCTCGGGTCTCTTCTGGACGTTGCTTCGTCTGATTAAGCAGAGCCACTAAGTTCAAGCTTCGGATCCCTAAATGGTTTAGGATCTCGGTCATGAGTGCATCTGCTGCTGCGGCAGGCTGGAGGACTGCTTCTGGCAGATTATTTTTTTAAGGAAGTGTTAAGTCTCTCTCTTCTAACTCGGGGTGACCCCTCCTGAAATTAGCCCACCTCCTATTAACTTCCAGTGGGTCATCCCCATCATTAATTGGCCCCAACTCATGGCTACACGCCGTGGCGTCAGCACCAGATATGGGCCGTGAGTCGGTATGGTTACCGGTGATGTGGCCGTGCGCATTACGTCGTGAAGAATTGGTTACTACAGCTACGATTGGCTCTTGTGTATCCAAGGTATCCCATTCTATACCACTCTCCTGGGGATTATACTGACTTCCTTTCTCTTCCCAATCTGTTTCCCCCTTTTCCCCTTCTGCTGTCTGTGTTATGGCTCCCTATGTTACTGCAGATACCAGGGCCTGCTGCTCCCCTAACTTACTTTTTAGCCTCACTATTTCTAGTTGGCACTGGGAGTGGACTGCCTCCCTTTGTGGCCTCTTAATGACTTCCTTTAATGCAACTCCAGCATTTCTACCTCTTGCTGGAGCCTCAAGTTTTCCAATTTATATATTTTTAACTCTAATTTGTTTTCATTTGCTTCAACAACGGCGGCTTGGCATTTAAGTTTGAACGGCTTTGTTGCTGTAGCAGTGAAGCTGCTTGTTCGGCCCCTCTTTCTAATTGCTTAATACTGTGGTTTAATTGGCCAATTTCTTGTCATAAATGCTGTATTTTTCCCTCTTTTTACTGCTTCACAAGTTGGAGGCCTTCTTCCTTTTGCTGTTTTATACCCTCAATCTCTCTTTCTTTTAACTGAATCTCTTTTATTTGCAGTTCTTTCAAATCCTGTATCACTTTGGCATCTTGCCTCATTAATTCCTCATCTCTCCTGGCACAATAAAAAGCGCTAAACACCACGAGACTATTTGCCCGGTTTGACCTCAGCTCTCCCCTATCTACCCTCTCCTGGATGAGTTTCACCATCTCCCCAAATGATGCAGTTCTACCTTCGTGCTGTGCCTGTGCCCTTAACTCTTCTGCGCTTTGTATCAGGAGCTTTTTGGACAACCTCTCCTGATAAACTAGCTCAACATTACTTTTTATTGTTGGCTTTCTGTCCATGACCGACTCCTTCATCCTGTGTCTTTTGAATATAACTACTGGTGGGTCCCCACTTAAACAGTTCCAACCCACCCTACTTAAACAGTTACAACTATTGAGACGACTGCTTCCCCAAGATACAACTCCCGATCCATTTAATTATTTCAATTATAATCGCAACACAGGTTAGAATCACAACTCCCGAGATTTCCAATTGTTCAAAAGAATCATCAAAAAGCTGTCTCGCCAGGCGCCCGCATTCTCCACTAATTTTGTAGGATTTCTGAATCTCTCCAGGCCTATATTTGACAGTGAGACGATTTGTTCAAAATAATTGGAAGGGTTTATTAAAAACATACACACATGCACAATAGCAGCAGTGATCAGTTATCTTAAAAAGACACACACATGCACATTACCAACAGTTGTCAATTATGTTATAACAGAGCTACAATGAGGTTATAATAATGAGTGATATATGTTAGGTCCCTTTTGCTGGCTGGTTTGGACACACAGCTTGCTGTTTTAGCTGGTCTTCAGGGATGTCTCATGCCATGTGTCCAAGAGAGAGAGAAAAGTCTTTGGCTGAGTTCTTTTAAACCTCTCAAAGCCATTGTCCCTCCGAAAGCCCCACGATTGGACCTTGGCTCCAGGGCAGCTTTTTATTGGCTCTCCTCACACATGTGGCTGTCTGGTCTGGCTTAGCCAGCTCTGATTAGTTTAAATGGCTTTCCAATACACAAAACCCATGCGGCAGCTCTGGGACCTTTCATTTTGGTTCTTAAAAAACTTAGCCCATGCTGACAATCTGTGAGCTTCTATTTAATCTCAACACAAACAGGCCTTTCCGTTAATCTACACTTTTAACATTTATACATACACATAATCAATTTTAATCATTAATAAACACTTTTATTCTTACATACTCCCACATTGCTGTTTGGGATGGAATTCCAGGACTTTGACCCAGCAACGATGAATGAACGACAATATATTTCCAAGTCAGGATGGTGTGTGACTTGGACGGGAACTTGCAGGTGATGGATTTCCCATGCATTTGCTGCCATTATCCTTCTAGGTGGTAGAGGTCGCAGGTTTGGGAGGTGCTGCCGAAGAATCCGTGGCAAATTGCTGCAGTGTATCTTATAGATGGTACACACTGAAGCCACGATGCGCTCGTGGTGGAGGGAGTGAATGTTGAAGGTGGTGGATGGGGTGCCAATCAAGTGGGCTGCTTTGTCCTGGATGCTGCTGAGCATCTTGAGTATTGTTGGAGTTGCACTCCTCCAGGCTAGTGGAAAGTATTCCATCACACTCCTGACTTGTGCCTTGTAGATGGTGGAAAGGCTTTGGGGATTCAGGAAGTGAAACATTAGCCACAGACTACCCAGCCTCTGACCCGCTCTTGTTGACACAATATTCATGTGGCTGGTCCAGTTAAGGTTCTGGTCAATGGTGACCCCCAGGATGTTGATGATGGGGAATTCAGCGATGGTAATTCCATTAAATATCAAGAGGAGGTGGTTTGACTCTTGCTTGTTGGAGATGCTCATTGCCTGACACTTTCGTGGCGCGAATGTTACTTCCCACTTATCAGCCCAAGCCTGAATGTCTTCCAGGTTTTGCTGCATGCGGGCATGGACTGCTTCATTTCCTGAGGGGTTGTGAATGAAACTGAACACTGTGCAATCTTTAGCGAACATTCCCACTTCTGAGATGATGGAGGGAAGGTCATTGATGAAGCAGCTGAAGATGGTTGGGCCAGGACACTACCCTGAGGAACTCCTGTAGCAATGTCCTGCAGCTTGGATGATTGACTTCCAAAAACCACATCCATCTTCCTTGATATGACCCAGCCAGTGGAGAGTTTTCCCCCTGATTCCCATTGACTTCAAATTCACTAGGGCTCCTTGATGCCACACTTGGTAAAATGCTGCCTTGATGTCAAGGGTAATCACTCTCACCTCACCTTTGGAATTTAGCTCTTTTGTTCATGTTCGGACCAAGGCTGTAATGAGGTCTGGAACCCAAACTGGGCATCGGTGAGCAGGTTACTGGTGAGTAAATTCTGCTTGATAGCACTGTCGACGACAGCTTCCAACACTTTGCTGATGAATGAAAGTAGATTGTGGCGGTGGTAATTGGCCTGGTGGTAATTGGCCAGATTGGATTTGTCCTGCTTTTTGTGGACAGGATATACCTGGACAGTTTTCCACATTGTCGGGTAGGTGCCAGTGTTGTAGCTGTACTGAAACAGCTTGGCTAGAGGCACGGCTAGTTCTGGAGCTCAAGTTTTCAGCACAACCGCCGGGAGGTTGTTGGGTCCTATTGCCTTTGCTGTATCCAGTGCGCTCAGCCACTTCTTGATATCACGTGGAATGAATTGAATCAGCTGAAGCTTGGCTTCTGTGATGGTGGGGACCTCAGGAGGAGGCTGAGATGGATCATCCACTCAGCATTTCTGGCTGAAGATGGTTGCAAACACTTTAGCCTTGTCTTTTGCACTTGTGTGCTGGACTCCGCCATCATTGAGGATGGGGATATTGATGGATCCTCCTTCACCTGTTAGTTGTTTAATGGTCCACCACCATTCACGACTGGATGTGGCAAGACTGCAGAGCTTTGATCTGATCCATTGATTATGGGATCGCTTAGCTCTGTTAATAGCATGCTGCTTCCTCTGCTTCGCATGCATGTAGTCCTGTGTTGCAGCTTCCCCAGGTTGGTACCTTATTTTTAGGTACGTCTGCTGCTGCTCCTGATATGCTCTTCTGCATTCCTCATTGAACCAGGGTTGGTCGCTTGGCTTGATGTTAATGGTAGATTGAGGGATATGCCAGGACATGATGTTACAGATTCTGGAGGAATGGAAACATAGAAAATAGGTGCAGGAGTAGACCATTCGGCCCTTCAAGCCTGCACCACCATTCAATATGATCATGGCTGATCATCCAACTTCAGTACCCCATTCCTGCTTTCTCTCCATACCCCTTGATCCCTTTAGCCAGAAGGGCCACATCTAACTCCCTTTTGAATATATCTAACGAACTGGCCTCAACAACTTTCTGTGGTAGAGAATTCCACAGATTCACAATTCTCTGAGCGAAGAATTTTAACATAGAAACATAGAAACATAGAAAATAGGTGCAGGAGCAGGCCATTCAGCCCTTCGAGCCTGCACCGCCATTCAATGAGTTCATGGCTGAACATGAAACTTCACTACCCCCTTCCTGCTTTCTCGCCATACCCCTTGATCCCCCGAGTAGTAAGGACTTCATCTAACTCCCTTTTGAATATATTTAGTGAATTGGCCCCAACCACTTTCTGTGGCAGAGAATTCCACAGGTTCACCACTCTCTGGGTGAAGAAGTCTCTCCTCATCTCGGTCCTAAATGGCTTACCCCTTATCCTTAGACTGTGACCCCTGGTTCTGGACTTCCCCAACATTGGGAACATTCTTCCTGCATCTAACCTGTCTAAACCCGTCAGAATTTTAAACGTTTCTATGAGGTCCCCTCTCATTCTTCTGAACTCCAGTGAATACAAGCCCAGTTGATCCAGTCTTTCTTGGTAGGTCAGTCCCACCATCCCGGGAATCAGTCTGGTGAATCTTCGCTGCACTCCCTCAAGAGCAAGAATGTCCTTCCTCAAGTTAGGAGACCAAAATTGTACACAATACTCCAGGTGTGGCCTCACCAAGGCCCTGTACAACTGTAGCAACACCTCCCTGCCCCTGTACTCAAATCCCCTCGCTATGAAGGCCAACATGCCATTTCCTTTCTTAACCGCCTGCTGTACCTGCATGCCAACCTTCAATGACTGATGTACCATGACACCCAGGTCTCGTTGCACCTTCCCTTTTCCTAATCTGTCACCATTCAGATAATAGTCTGTCTCTCTGTTTTTACCACCAAAGTAGATAACCTCACATTTATCCACATTATACTTCATCTGCCATGCATTTGCCCACTCACCTAACCTATCCAAGTCACTCTGCAGCCTCATAGCATCCTCCTCGCAGCTCACACTGCCACCCAACTTAGTGTCATCCGCAAATTTGGAGATACTACTTTTTAATCCCCTCGTCTAAATCATTAATGTACAATGTAAACAGCTGGGGCCCCAGCACAGAACCTTGCGGTACCCCACTAGTCACTGCCTGCCATTCTGAAAAGTACCCATTTACTCCTACTCTTTGCTTCCTGTCTGACAACCAGTTCTCAATCCACGTCAGCACACTACCCCCAATCTCATGTGCTTTAACTTTGCACATTAATCTCTTGTGTGGGACCTTGTCAAAAGCCTTCTGAAAGTCCAAATATACCACATCAACTGGTTCTCCTTTGTCCACTTTACTGGAAACATCCTCAAAAAATTCCAGAAGATTTGTCAAACATGATTTCCCCTTCACAAATCCATGCTGACTTGGACCTATCATGTCACCATTTTCCAAATGCTCTGCTATGACATCCTTAATAATTGATTCCATCATTTTACCCACTACTAATTCCCTGTTTTCTCTCTCCCTCCTTTTTTAAAAAGTGGGGTTGCATTGGCTACCCTCCATTCGATAGGAACTGATAGTCAATGGAATGTTGGAAAATGACTGTCAATGCATCCGCTATTTCCAAGGCCACCTCCTTAAGTACTCTGGGATGCAGTCCATCAGGCCCTGGGGATTTATCGGCCTTCAATCCCATCAATTTCCCCAACACAATTTCCCGACTAATAAAGATTTCCCTCAGTTCCTCCTCCCTACTAGACCCTCTGACCCCTTTTATATCCGGAAGGTTGTTTGTGTCCTCCTTAGTGAATACTGAACCAAAGTACTTGTTCAATTGGTCTGCCATTTCTTTGTTCCCCGTTATGACTTCCCCTGATTCTGACTGCAGGGGACCTACGTTTGTTTTCACTAACCTTTTTCTCTTTACATACCTATAGAAACTTTTGCAATCCGCCTTAATGTTCCCTGCAAGCTTCTTCTCGTACTCCATTTTCCCTGCCCTAATCAAACCCTTTGTCCTCCTCTGCTGAGTTCTAAATTTTTCCCAGTCCCCAGGTTCGCTGCTATTTCTGGCCAATTTGTATGCCACTTCCTTGGCTTTAATACTATCCCTGATTTCCCTAGATAGCCACGGTTGAGCCACCTTCCCTTTTTTATTTTTACGCCAGACAGGAATGTACAATTGTTGTAATTCATCCATGCGGTCTCTACATGTCTGCCATTGCCCATCCACAGTCAACTTCTTAAGTATCATTCGCCAATCTATCCTAGCCAATTCACGCCTCATACCTTCAAAGTTACCCTTCTTTAAGTTCTGGACCATGGTCTCTGAATTAACTGTATCATTCACCATCCTAATGCAGAATTCCACCATATTATGGTCACTCTTCCCCAAGGGGCCTCGCACAATGAGATTGCTAATTAGTCCTCTCTCATTACACAACACCCAGTCTAAGATGGCCTCCCCCCTAGTTGGTTCCTCGACATATTGGTCTAGAAAACCATCCCTTATGCACTCCAGGAAATCCTCCTCCACCGTATTGCTTCCAGTTTGGCTAGCCCAATCTATGTGCATATTAAAGTCACCCATTATAACTGCTGCACCTTTATTGCATGCACCCCTAATTTCCTGTTTGATGCTCTCCCCAACATCACTACTACTGTTTGGAGGTCTGTACACAACTCCCACTAATGTTTTTTGCCCTTTGGTGTTCTGCAGCTCTACCCATATAGATTCCACATCATCCAAGCTAATGTCTTTCCTAACTATTGCATTAATCTCCTCTTTAACCAGCAATGCTACCCCAGCTCCTTTTCCTTTTATTCTATCCTTCCTGAATGTTGAATACCCCTGGATGTTGAGTTCCCAGCCCTGATCATCCTGGAGCCACGTCTTCGTAATCCCAATCACATCATATTTGTTAACATCTATTTGCACAGTTAATTCATCCACCTTATTGCGGATACTCCTTGCATTAAGACACAAAGCCTTCAGGCTTGTTTTTTTAACACCCTTTGTCCTTTTAGAATTCTGCCGCACAGTGGCCCTTCCTGTTCCCCGCCCCGGGTCTCTCCGCCCCCCACCCCCACCCCCCCATCTCCCCTCCGTCTCCTGCCTCTGCCTTCCTTTTGTCTCCCTCTGTCTCCCTGCATTGGTTCCCATCCCCCTGCCATATTAGTTTAACTCCTCCCCAACAGCACTAGCAAACACTCCCCCTAGGACATTGGTTCCGGTCCTGCCCAGGTGCAGACCGTCCGGTTTGTACTGGTCCCACCTCCCCCAGAACCGGTTCCAATGCCCCAGGAATTTGAATCCCTCCCTGCTGCACCACTGCTCAAGCCACGTATTCATCTGCGCTATCCTGCGATTCCTACTCTGACTAGCACGTGGCACTGTAGTAATCCCGAGATTACTACTTTTGAGGTCCTACTTTTTAATTTAGCTCCTAGCTCCTTAAATTCATTTCGTAGGACCTCATCCCTTTTTTTTAACCTATGTCGTTGATACCAATGTGCACCATGACAACTGGCTGTTCTCCCTCCCATTTCAGAATGTCCTGCACCCGCTCTGAGACATCCATAACCCTTGCACCAGGGAGGCAATATACCATCCTGGAGTCTCGGTTGCGGCCGCAGAAACGCCTATCTATTCCCATCACAATTGAATCCCCTATCACTATCGCGCTCCCATTCTTTTTCTTGCCCTCCTGTGCAGCAGCGCCAGCCACGGTGCCATGAACTTGTCTGCTGCTGCCCTCCCCTGATGAGTCATCCCCCCCAACAGTACTCAAAACGGTGTATCTGTTTTGCAGGGGGATGACCACAGGGGACTCCTGCACGACCTTTCTTACACTGTTCTTCCTCATCTCGGCCCTAAATGGCTTACCCCTTATCCTTCGACTGTGACCCCTGGTTCTGGACTTCCCCAACATCGGGAATATTCTTCCTGCATCTAACCTGTCCAATCCCGTCAGAATTTTATATGTTTCTATGAGATCCCCTCTCATTCCTCTAAATTCCAGTGAATTTAAGTCTAGTCAATCCAGTCTTTCTTCATTTCTGCTGTTGCTGATGCCCCACAGCGTCTCATGGATGCCCAGTTTGAGCTTCTCGATCTATTCTGAATCTATCCCATTTAGCACGGTGGTGGTGCCACACAACATGATGGAGGGTGTCTTCAGTGTGAAGATGGGACTTTGTCTCCACAATGACTGTGCGGTGTTCACTGCTACCAATACTGTCATGGACAGATGCACCTGCGGCAGATAGATTGGTGAGGATGAGACAAGTAGGTTTTTCCCTCATGTTGGTTCTCTCACAATCTGCTGCCGGCCCAGCCTGGCAGCTACAGAAACATAGAAACATAGAAAATAGGTGCAGGAGTAGGCCATTCGGCCCTTCGAGCTGGCACCGCCATTCAATGAGTTCATGGCTGAACATGCAACTTCAGTACCCCATTCCTGCTTTCTCGCCATACCCCTTGATCCCCCTAGTAGTAAGGACTACATCTAACTTCTTTTTGAATATATTTAGTGAATTGGCCTCATCACCTTTCTGTGGTAGAGAATTCCACAGGTTCACCACTCTCTGGGTGAAGAAGTTTATCCTCATCTCGGTCCTAAATGACTTACCCCTTATCCTTAGACTGTCAGCCCATGGTTCTGGACTTCCCCAACATTGGGAACATTCTTCCTGCATCTAACCTGTCTAAACCCATCAGAATTTTAAACGTTTCTATGAGACCCCCCTCTCATTCTTCTGAACTCCAGTGAATACAAGCCTAGTCTTTCTTGATATGTCAGTCCCGCCATCCCAGGAATCAGTCTGGTGAACCTTCGCTGCACTCCCTCAATAGCAAGAATGTCCTTCCTCAAGTTCGGAGACCAAAACTGAACACAATACTCCAGGTGTGGCCTCACCAAGGCCCTGTACAACTGTAGTAACACCTCCCTGTCCCTGTACTCAAATCCCCTCGCTATGAAGGCCAACATGCCATTTGCTTTCTTAACCGCCTGCTGTACCTGCATGCCAACCTTCAATGACTGATGTACCATGACACCCAGGTCTCGTTGCACCTCCCCTTTTCCTAATCTGTCACCATTCAGATAATAGTCTGTTTTTACCACCAAAGTGGATAACCTCACATTTATCCACATTATACTTCATCTGCCATGCATTTGCCCACTCACCTAACCTATCCAAGTCACTCTGCAGCTTCATAGCATCCTCCTCGCAGCTCACACTGCCACCCAACTTAGTGTCAACTGCAAATTTGGAGATACTACATGTAATCCCCTCGTCTAAATCATTAATGTACAATGTAAACAGCTGGCGCCCCAGCACAGAACCTTGCGGTATCCCACTAGTCACTGCCTGCCATTCTGAAAAGTACCCATTTACTCCTACTCTTTGCTTCCTGTCTGCCAACCAGTTCTCAATCCACGTCAGCACACTACCCCCAATCCCATGTGCTTTAACTTTGCACATTAATCTCTTGTGTGGGACCTTGTCGAAAGCCTTCTGAAAGTCCAAATACACCACATCAACTGGTTCTCCCTTGTCCACTCTACTGGAAACAATCTCAAAAAATTCCAGAAGATTTGTCAAGCATGATTTCCCTTTCACAAATCCATGCTGACTTGGACCTATCATGTCACCTCTTTCCAAATGCACTGCAATGATATCCTTAATAATTGATTCCATCAATTTACCCACTACCGATGTCAGGCTGACCGGTCTATAATTCCCTGTTTTCTCTCTCCCTCCTTTTTTCAAAATCCTCAGGTCTCGGCCAACTCAGTCAGTAGTGGTGCTAGCGAGCCATTCTTGGTGATGGACATTGAACCCCCCCACCCAGAGTAAATTCTGTGCCCTTGCTACTCTCAGTGCTGCTTCCAAGTGGTGTTCAACATGGAGGATTACTTATTAATCAGCTGAGAGAGGGCAGTAGGTGGTAATCAGCTGGAGGTTTCCTTGCCAATGCTGGACCTGAACCATGAGACTCCATGGGGTCCAAAGTCAATGTTGAGGACTCCCAGGGCCACTCCCTCCTGACTGTATACCACTGTGCCACCACCTCGGGTGGGTCTGTCCTGCCGGTGATGGAGAAGACTGGGACATTGGCTGAAAGGTATGATTCTGTGAGTATGAATTTATCAGGCTGTTGCTCGACTAGTCTGTGGGACAGCTCTCCCAATTTTGACAAGTCCCCAGATGTTGGTGAGGAGGACTTGCAGGGTTGACTGGGCCATTGTCATGTCAAGCCGGTGCCGAAGTTGATGCCGGGTGGTCCCTCCGGTTTTATTATTATTGTTTCTTGCAGTGTTTGTTACAACTGAGTGGCTTGCTTGGCCATTTCAGAGGGCAGTTAAGAGTCAACCACATTACTGTGGGTCTGGAGTCACATAAAGGCCAGAACAGGTGAGGACGGCAGATTTCCTTCCCTAAAGGACATTAGTGAACCAATGCTTTACAATGACTAGAGCAGCATTGTGGCTGTCCTTCCCAGTCTTTCCCCTTATCCTCATAAGTATCAACTATATTGTACCTGTTCGATTGAACTCGTCTCTGCGGGTCCTCCTCATCTATCTCCTCTCTGTTCCCGTTGTTGATTGACAGTCATACTCACCCTTTCTGCACATGTGCTTTCCTCTAAGGTGAGGTAAGATATTTAGAGAAAACTATCCAGAAATTCCTCCCCCTCTCTTACCTGACAGAATGTTGAGCTGGAGTGTCTCAAGGTAGAGACTTTTCCTGCAAACATGGCGATCTGGGACAGTCTCACTGTTCACAAACTCTCACATATTACAGTCCCGACACATATCTGCACTGCCATTTCTGATCTTTATTTGTTTATTGTTAGCAGTAATTTATCTCTGGAGCTAAAAACCGCTTAAGAACTAGTATTAATTATTTAATGGATTAGAATGATATCAAATCAATTTGAAATTTCTCTGATTTATTATTATTTTTTGTGTATATTTATTTAATACAATTTGGATCCCTTTAATATTGGTATCCTTTACTTAGTTTATTTTATCCCCTTAGATCTAATTAATAACTCTGGTTATTTATTTATATATTAATTTAGGTTTGATATTAAAAATTAGAATGTGTATAATAAATTAAACACTTAGCTTGAGTTCCTGTGGTCCACGGCTCCTCCCTCTCCATTGACTGTAATGTCACTTTCTCAGACTGCACCTTGCACTTGATTTTGCACTCTCTTTATAGGCTCTGCTCCCGAGTGCTCTTCTCCCGAATGCTCAGCTGCCGGTTGTCCAGTTCACTTTTGGGTCTACTTCCAAGTGCTCAGCAGTCGGTTCTCCTGCTCTTTGTAGGCTCCACTCCCGAGTGCTCAGCTGTAGAGAAGAACCATATTTCTCCCAAAACAGAAAAGTGGATGCACCTAAATCATAGAATGGTTACAACATGGAAGGAGGCCATTCAGCTTTCCTTAATTAATCCACACTTGTACAAGTGACTGTTAATTTTGTCCCGGATTATCATTTCCAAAAGCTTCCCCACTACCGAAGTTAAACTGACTGGCCTGTATTTGCTGGGTTTATCCTTTTACCTTTGTTGAACAAGGGTGTAATATTTCCCATTCTTCAGTCCTCTGGCACCACCCCCATATCCAAGGAGGATTGGAAGATTATGGCCATTACCTCTGCAATTTCCACCTTTAATTTCCTCAGTATCCTAGGATGCATCCCATCCGGTCCTGTTGACTTATCTTCTTTAAGTACAGCCAGCATTTCTACGACCTCCTCTTTATCAATTTGTATCTCATCCAGTATTTCAACTATTTCCTCTTTCATTATAACCTTGGCAACAGTTTCTTCCTTGGCAAAGACAGATGCAAAGTACTCATCTTGTACCTCAGCCATCCACTCTGCCTCCATGCATAGGTCTTCATTTTGGCTGCTAATTGGCCTCACCCCTCCTCTAACTACCTATTTACTTTTTATATGCCTATAGAAAAATTTTAGATTCTCTTTTCTGTTAGCTGCCAATCTATTCTCGGACTCTCATTTTGCCCCTCTTATTTTCTTTTTCACTTCCTCTCTGAACATTCAATATTCAGCCAGGTTTTCTCTTGTATTCTCAACCTGACATCTGTCATATGCTCCCTTTTTCTGCTTCATCTTACTCTCTATCTCTTTCATCATCCAGGGAGCTCTGGCTTTGGTTGTCTTCACTTTCTCCCTCGTTTGAATGTATCTCGACTGTACCTGAACCATCTCCTCTGAAAAGGCAGCACATTGTTCGATTACAGTTTTGTCTGCCATTCTTTGATTCCAATTTACCCAGGGCAAATCCATTCTCAACCCACTGAAATTGGCCTTCTTCCAATTAAATATTTTTGCTCTAGATTGCTCCCTGTCCTTTTCCATAGCTAATCTAAACCTTATGATACTATGATCACTGTTCCCTAAATGTTCCCCAACTGACACTTGCTTCACTTGACCCACCTCATTCCCCAGAACCAGATCCAGCAAAGCCGCCTTCCTCGTTGGGTCAGAAACAGACTGATGAAGAAAGTTCTCCCAAGCACACTTCAGAAATTCTTCACCCTCTCTGTGCTTTACACTATTACTATCCCAGTCTATATTGGGATAATTGAAATCCCCCATTATCACTAATCTATAGTTATTTCACCTTACTTTAATTTCCCTGCAAATTTGCCGCTCTATATCCTTCCCGCTAGTTGGTGGCCTATAGAATACATCTAGTAGTGTAGTGGCACCTCTATTGTGTCTCAAACCAAATAGATTCTGTCCTTGACTCCTCCAGGACTTCCTCTCTCTCCAGCACTGTAATATTCTCCTTAATTAATACTGCCACCTTCAAGTATCCAAAAAATATCTCCAATAAAGTGAGTGCCAATTTCAATTGTGATCTCAAGATAATTCAAATTGATCAATGTGGGACTTTGTACAGAAAATTGACTTGAGCTCATTGAGAAGACATTCATTACTGATGTAGCTGTCTTTTGTTCCAAAGTAAACATATAATGGGACATTGGGTACTGCAGGATACATGGCAGAATCTGATTTCCAGCAGTTTAATTGTGCATGTGTGTTCCTACCCCCAGTTCCCAAACCCAGATCCTCACTTGTCTTGTGAAGCAGCAAATTTTGTGTTACAGTGATGGGTATCATAAAAAGGATCATGGTTTCTGCATGAAAGAGGAAGCTATAACTAGTGCATGTTATTTGAGAGCGTACCAAAGTATTAGATTTGTATATGTACCATTCTTCAATCACTTTAATCTAGTGCCGAGTATGTGACAATGTCCTCAGCAGTGTGGTTGTTGACCCCTGTCTCACCTCCAGCATCCAACCGCGCTCTCCCTTGAAAATGTCCTTAACTTTTTCTTTTTTACCTTTACTTTTTCTTGTAACACTGTTATGAAGCAACTTGGGATATTTTACTACATTAAAGGTGCTATATAAATAAAAGTTATTATTATTATTTTATTGGTACTATTATGATCATTGCTCCTTTGAACTACCCTCTCTCATTCCTTCTAAACTTCAAATACTTTTCTCTTTATTGGTGCCATTCCATTTGAACTGGCAGGCAGGGTTTCAGTTTAACATCTCATTTGAAAGATATTGGCCTGGAATTTGCAATGGATACAGCGAAAGAACAGCATTCACTATTATTATCCCTTTGAAACTGAGCACAACGTCAGGATTTGGCGCTTTTCCACCCTAACGCAGAAATTCTGAAATTGCGGTACATCATTTACGGCTCCGACACTGGCTGCACTGTGGACCTGCGCCCCTACCCCCATAGCCGGCGATCAGTGTAATCAGGGAAATCAGTGGAACTGACTAAAACTTTGTTTTCTCCACGGTGATATTGCTGTTAAATACCTCATTAAAAGTTAGACCCTTTTGGATGAGCTGTAACTGAGGTTTTAACAACATATTGATGGCTAACCAAACATAATTGCTCTGAAAAACTAATTTTAATTGATGGAGTGTCAAATTTATCCATCTTAATAAAAATTACAATTTTTAAGAAACTTTGAAAATATATTATTAAAAGTTTGTTCATCTTTATTTCAGGTTTACCTTTTCCTCATGTAAGAACCCCAATCTTTGTTTTGCTCTCTATAAAAAATTTTAAAAGTTAGAATCAAAGGAACTTATTCACTTCCTGGTTCCCAGTCTTCCAGAATTCTACTTTGTCATTTGCTGCTTAGACAACATGTTGCTGTCACAGCAACTCATGCCATGGGATTTCCCACTGATCTCAACTGAACGTCAGACAAGCTGAACTTCTCGCCACAGAGATCGTGCGATCTTTGTGGGCGGCTTACTTCGGGGCCAATACCTCTAACAGTTTGCATGAACCCACAACTTTCTGACTCAGAGGTGAGAATGCTATCAGAGCCAGATTGTCAACAACAACGGCATCAACTTGCATTTAGATAGCTCTTTTAATGTAGTAAAACATCACAAGGCGCTTCGCAGAAGCGTAATCACACAAAAATTGACACAGAGCCAAAGAAGGTGAGGTAGGTTTTAAGGAGCGACTTAAAGGAGGTGAAAGTGCTGGAGAGATGTTGGAGTTAGAAACATAGAAACATAGAAAATAGGTGCAGGAGTAGGCCATTCGGCCCTTCGAGCCTGCACCGCCATTCGATAAGATCATGGCTGATCATTCCCTCAGTACCCCTTTCCTGCTTTCTCTCCATACCCCTTCATCCCTTTTGCCGTAAGGGCCATAAGTTAGCTCCCTCTTGAATATATCCAATGAACTGGCATCAACAACTCTCTGTGGCAGGGAATTCCACAGGTTAACAACTCTCTGAGTGAAGAGGTGTCTCCTCATCTCAGTCCTAAATTGCCAACCCCTTATCCTAAGACTGTGTCCCCTGGTTCTGGACTTCCACAACATCAGGAACAATCTACCTGCATCTAACCTGTCCCGTCCCGTCAGAATCTTGTTTCTATGAGATCCGCTCTCATCCTTCTAAACTCCAATGTATAAAGACCCAGTTGATCCAGTCTCTCCTCATATGTCAGTCCGGCCATCCCAGGAATCAGTCTGGTGAACCTTCGCTGTACTCCCTCAATAGCAAGAATGTCCTTCCTCAGATTAGGAGACCAAAACTGAACACATTATTCCAGGTGAAGCCTCACCAAGACCCTGTACAACTGCAGTAAGACCTCCCTGCTACTATACTCAAATACCCTAGCTATGAAGGCCAACATACCATTTGCCTTCTTTACCACCTGCTGTACCTGTACGCCAACTTTCAATGACTGATGAACCATGACACCCAGGTCTCGTTGCACCTCCCCTTTTCCTAATCTGCCACCATTCAGATAATATTGTCTTCGCATTTTTGCCCCAAAAGTGGATAACCTCACATTTATCCACATTATACTGCATCTGCCATGCATTTGCCCACTCACCTAACCTGTCTAAGTCACCCAGGCAGCCTCTTAGCGTCCCCCTCACAGCTCACACCGCCACCCAGTTTAGTGTCATCTGCAAACTTGGAGATATTACACTCAATTCCTTCATCCAAATCATTGATGTATATTGTAAAGAGCTGGGGTCCCAGTACTGAGCCCTGCGGCACTCCACTCATCACTGCCTGTCATTCTGAAAAGGACCCGTTTATCCCGACTCTCTGCTTCCTGTCTGCCAACCAGTTCTCTATCCACATCAATATTCTAACCCCAATACCATGTGCTTTGATTTTTTGCACACCAATCTCTTGTGTGGGACCTTGTCAAAAGCCTTTTGAAAGTCCAACATGCACCACATCCACTGGTTCTCCCTTGTGCACTCTACTAGTTACATCCTCAAAAAACTCCAGAAGATTTGTCAAGCGTGATTTCTCCTTCATAAATCCATGCTGACTTGGACCGATCCTGTCACTGCTTTCCAAATGTGCTGCTATTTCATCCTTAATAATTGATTCCAACATTTTCCCCACTACTAATGTCAGGCTAACCAGTCTATAATTACCCGCTTTCTCTCTCCCTCCCTTTTTAAAAAGTGGTGTTACATTAGCTACCCTCCAGTCCATAGGAACTGATCCCGAGCCGATCGACTGTTGGAAAATGATCATCAGTGCATCCACTATTTCTAGGGCCACTTCCTTAAGTACTCTGGGATGCAGACTATCAGGCCCTAGGGATTTATCGGCCTTCAATCCCATCAATTTCCCTAACACAATTTCCCGCCTAATAAGTCCTTCAGTTCTTCCTCACTAGACCCTCGGTCCCCTAGTACATTCGGAAGGTTATTTGTGTGTTCCTTCGTGAAGACAAAACCAAAGTATTTGTTCAATTGGTCTGCCATTTCTTTGTTCCCTATTATAAATTCACCTGAATCCGATTGCAAGGGACCTACGTTTGTCTTCACTAATCTTTTTCTCTTCACATATCTATAGAAGCTTTTGCAGTCAGTTTTTATGTTCCCGGCAAGCTTCTTCTCATACTCTGTTTTCCCCCTCTTAATTAAACCCTTTGTACTCCTCTGCTGAATTCTAAATTTCTCCCAGTCCTCAGGTTTGCTGCTTTTTCTGGCCAATTTATATGCCTCTTCCTTGGATTTAACACTATCCTTAATTTCCCTTGTTAGCCTTGGTTGAGCTACCTTCCCCGCTTTATTTTTACTCCAGACAGGGATGTACAATCGCTGAAGTTCATCCATGTGATCTTTAAATGTTTGCCATTGCCTATCCACCGTCAACCCTTGAAATATCATTTGCCAGTCTAAACCAGCCAATTCACGCCTCAAACCATCGAAGTTACCTTTCGTTAAGTTCAGGATCCTAATTTCTGAATTAACTGTGTCACTCTCCATCCTAATAAAGAATTCTACCATGTTATGGTCACTCTTCCCCAAGGGATCTCGCACAACAAGATTGCTAATTAGTCCTTTCTCATTATACATCACCCAGTCGAGGATGGCCAGCTCTATGGTTGGTTCCTCGACATTTTCGTGAGGGAATTCAAGAGCTCAGGGCCTTGATGGCTCTTGGCACGACTGCCAATGGTGTGGTGAAGGAAGTGGGGGATGCACAAGGAATCAGGAACTTTGAGCAGATAAAAGTACAGTGTTTGGCTGTTACTTTCTGCTTTAATTCCAGTGGAATACCTGCTAATGCAAACTGAGAAAAATGAGCTTGTCCAGTTTGAATCCCTACTGAATCAAGCTGCTCTGGTGATATCATTATTCACAGTTTTGCAGGTTAGCATAGCAAAACTAAAATGTATTTCATTGTTTCCTACACAACAGCAGGGAGGGGAAAGAAAGAGTCATAAAACTTCCCAAAAACAAATGAAATAACAGACTCCTCTATCTAGTAACACTGAATTACTGTTGGATTTATGTGTTTGTTACTCTGGGCTAAACTTTCAAGGTGGTGTATAACTGTCTATTCAAATACTGTCAAGTTAAGATTTGCTCAGAAATTTTTATGAAATCAGTTACATATATAGCACTGTGCTGATGACATTTTCCATAGGGATATACTATACAGATTCCCACTGCTGCTTCTGCTACTCTGATAAGTGTGAATATTTGACAGAGGCTGGAATTTTCCTGTCCAACAGTCTGGGTCTAGACCACTTAAGCAATGCTACATCATCCAGATCAGTGGTCCTTCATCCAACCCAATGTGAACTCCTGGCTCAGATCCCAGTTTGAACAAATGTGAATGATACCAAAGGAGTACTTAACGTGTTCCAATAGATTTTTCTTCAGATATAATTAAAGGCATTTTTCAGAGTAGACTGCTACCCACAAGTATGTTTTGATTTCCACATTCCCCTCCCGAATTATGACATTACACCTCTGATATCCAGCCTACCACAGAGCTTACACAAGAGACAACCACAGAGTCTCATGAATTAATACGAAGTGTGGGTCCCATTTCCCAATCTGAAAATGTTTCTGCTGAATTTTTATCTTCTAGTTTTAAAATGATCAAATATTCACAAATAGATGGTATGCATGTCTGGACTTGCACCGGAAGAATGTCCACTTGGGCAAAGTGTCAGAGGATTTCCAGTCTCTGTAGAACTGTATCCCGCCTCATAGTTCTCAACTACCCTGTTTCAATTAGGGTATCGCATCCTAAAAATAGCACTTCTGAGAAAAGCAGCAGCTGCCGGTAAGAGTTCAGCTGATTTGCCAATTTCATAGAAGATCACTCTCTCATCCCGAACACTGGTATGAATTCCACTCTTTCAATGCGCTCTGGATTGTAGGATATGTCCAAGCTCGAGTGGTATATTCTCCCCCTATAGAAACTCCTGATAGCATGATGCCTTTAATCACATTCCATGTGATTCCTTGCAATTGTTTAGTGAGGTCGATTGAGGATTTTGTTTTTTACTCATTTGACAGCAGAAGAAATACAATTTGTGCACACTGATGGGTTTGTGTATGTGCCACCATGATATAGAGAAATACAGGAATTTATTGGAACTTTGGGATACAGAATTTATGTAAACTGATAGTTACGATTGATAAAGGAATCATGAAATTAGAAGAAAGGTTTTGTACTAAGTAGATAATTTTAGAAACCAAGGGGGCGAAATTGCCCAGCGCCCCAATTGGGGACGGTAACCTTCTGGGGCCGGGACGTTCTGTGTCTGGCACAGAAGTCCCGCCTCCATCGCGGAATTGCCTGTACCACCCCTCAAAGGAAGCGGAGCACAATCTCATGCGCTCCACTTCCTTTGGGGCCGAAAACCAAGGCGCTACTGGGGCACTGAAGAAAGTGCTATGCAAATACTCCACATAGTGCAGGTGCGCTTCAACGCCCCTCCCGTTCAATTAAAGGGGAGGGGCGCTGCCCACTATGCAAGGCCTCTGATAGCCTCCATTAGGTCACCAGGGCAGCGTGCGACCGGGCCTGCAGCCCGGCACCCAAAACGGACCGTGCTAAGGCCACCATCGTGGAACCGGCCCGAGAGTCGGCAGTCAAAAAAAAATGGCGGCCGGGGCACCTTCCCCTTTAAGGAGCACCCCGAGAGCAGATACCCACCAGCTTTGCGACCTGTGGGGGTGTTAAGGGGTTGGTGCGGGGCGATGAGGGGTCGCCATGGCGGCGATGACATCATCGGCAGTTGCACGGCAGCCCGGGGCGTGGTGCTGCCATGACAATGCCTCCGCAATTTCCCGGGAGGCGGTAGCACCCCCTTCTCCCTGGGCGAAAAGTGCCTTCCCCAGAGGAGCTAACGGGGCTGTAAAAAGGGTCAATCTTTCCCCCTCAAAGAGTTCGATTATTGAATGGTATGAAATTAAATGTACAGTTCTTGTAATCGCAATTTTAGCAGTACGTTCTAATTCCATAAAGGGCTGAACTATGGTTTTAGAAAATATTTTCCTTTTGTTTGTTTGTATATTGACTCATGGGGCTGAAACTTCCGACTGACTCTGTGATTCAGTACAGCAGTGTTTTTCTCTTTGTTCCAAGGGAGGCTTGTAAAGTTTATTTTTCTTTATTGCAAACTTAATTTTCAAAATGGCAGTTTCTGGGAAGTGGTGTTGAAAGTAATCCAAGTCGGATTGTTGCTTTACAGAAGCCTTTTCATGTCAGTGAATGGAATTTAAGAGACGATTCTCCCGCAATCCTGTGCCCGCAGTGAGGGGTCACACATGGAGTCACAGTGGTCCCATCTCCATGCTTCCTGCGAGCAAGGTTTCCCTAGAGCATGGGATCATAGAATCAACTCTTAAAACATAATCTGAAGAATGTGGCAGTGTCGCCCGCCAGGAAATTAGCCCAGAGTAAATCGTATGTAAGCATGAGCAGAATACAGCAGAATCAAGCCAAACAGCAATCAGAAAAGCAGATAACAAATCAACAGAGAACTTTCAAACTAATACACCTTCCTTTACATTTCAGAGGCACAGGCTTCACAAAAGAACACAAAATATTACCTAAATGACCATCTACTGTCTCAGAGGAGGAATAAAAGATATTAGATACTCCTGTCTCAACCAGTAAGATTCAGAGGGCTGTGGCGTGCTTACAATGAGCAAAGGCTCAACAAATGCCCTGTTAAATTCGACAAAGCTGCACTCCCCAGCTCATCCACCCTGCTGACTAGCAGATTGCACTTGGTCTTGGGTGGGGGAAGAAGGGATTTTGGACTTAAAGCCAACATGTGGAGGTCAAACCATTTTCAGGTTTAATGTTGCCAGTGAGCTCGGGCCAAACTGTCATCTTGCCGATTACAGGTCAAGCTTGGGGGAGAACTGATCACAGAGGGGTCGAGCATAGGCCAACAGCAGGCCGCAATATTTTTGTGCAGCCAGGAGAAGCACTCCTGCTCATCCTGGCCCCATGAGAATTATCCCACCAAAATTTCTGAGCCTTTTCTTGAGCAGCCACACCAATCCCTTTAAGCACACACTCTGTCCATTTGTACCTGAAAATTGTAAATCGGTTCTATAACTGGTGCAGGATCCCGATTTGCATAGTCAAACAGCTTCCGAACTGAAACAAGCAAGCGTTTTGCTCACTAATTTGCAGGCCTGCCTGAAAATTGGATCTGATGGGTTGTTGCCATCAATGGGGCAACCAAGCTGTCGCCCCACCCCCGTGCCCCCCAATTTCTAACTAACAGACACATGTTTTTTTCAGGCATAATTTATCCCTCTCCTTCTGTGTATGCAATGTCATGGGATATCACTAGTTACTACCTAAAATAGCTGCACAGAATTATAATAATGCACAGTTACACATGGGTTCAGGGACTAGTTGAGTACTGTGACTGATTGCATCAGGAGTGAAATCGATTGGTGGGGTGGTGGGGAGAAGTCAGCTGATGCAAATATGCCCTGACCTTCCTGCCTTCCCCCTGCCATTTCTACTTTTTAAGCTGCTCTGCAGGTACAATACACTGCAGTGAGTCAGTGTCTCAGAGATCTGGGGACTAGACAGGCACTACAGTTTGGTCTGAAGATTTAGCCTTGACTACTTAGGGAGTGACAACTTCTACAAATTGGCACCAAGACCATGTATTTTTGGATGCTTTTCTGCGGCTTCTAAATAACCTCAGACAAATAAAGACCTGCCATATATTATATGTTTAAAAACTGTGCAGAGCCATAACATTCCATTGATATAGCGCCTGTAAGTGGAGCTGTGAAGGTCACGAGATGTCACCCATTATGTACAATGGTCCTCGACTAACATTACAAGACAGCTCACTCTACTGACCTTCCCTTTCTGGAATGTAAATTAGATCACAATATAGAAACATAGAAATTTATAGCGCAGAAGGAGGCCCGTTCGGCCCATTGTGTCCACGCTGGCCGACAAAGAGCTGCACGGCCCTTGGTCAGCAGTCCTGAAGGTTACATATGAACCTACGAAAAATGAACAATGACGGAAAGGCAAAGAGCACCCAGCCCAACCAGTATGCCTCACACAACTGCGACATTCCTGATATTGAAACCATCTACACTCCACCCCAACCGGAGCCCTGTGATCTCCAGGGAGAAGCTAAAACCAAATAAAAACCCAGGCCAATTTAGGGAGAAAAAAAATGTAGGAAAATTCCTCTCCGACCCATCCAGGCGATTGAAACTAGTCCAGGAGATCATCTGGCTGTATTCGATTCCCTGCAGTACTTACCGTTATATCTGCGCTGGCCAACAAAAGGTCATCCAGTCTAATCCCAATTACCAGCTCCAGGTCCAAAACCCTACAGGTTACGGCACTTTAAGTGCCCATCCAACCATCTCTTAAAAGTGACCACTTTGGGGGCAAAAACACGAAGGCAGAATACTATCTGAATGGCGGCAGATTAGGAAAAGGGGAGGTGCAACGAGACATGGGTGTCATGGTACATCAGTCATTGAAAGTTGGCATGCAGATACAGCAGGCAGTGAAGAAGGCAAATAGTATGTTGCCCTTCATAGCTCGGGGATTTGAGTATTGGAGCAGGGAGGTCTTACTGCAGTTGTTCAGGACCTTGGTGAGGCCTCACCTGGAATATTATGTTCAGTTTTGGTCTCCTAATCTGAGGAAGGACGTTCTTGCTATTGAGGGAGTGCAGCGAAGGTTCACCAGACTGATTCTCGGGATGGCAGGACTGACATATGAGGAGAGACTGGATCGACTGGGTCTGTATTCACTGGGGCTTAGAAGGATGAGAGGGGATCTCCTAGAAACATATAAGATTTTGACAGGACTGGACAGGTTAAATGCGGGAAGAATGTTCCCGATGTTGGGGAAGTCCAGAACCAGGGGACACAGTCTTAGGATAAGGGGTATGCCATTTAGGACTGAGATGAGGAGAAACTTCTTCACTCAGAGAGTTGTTAACATGTGGAATTCTCTGCCGCAGAGAATTGTTGATGCCAGTTCATTGGATATATTCAAGAGGGAGTTAGATATGGCTCTTATGCTTAAAGGGATCAAGGGGTATGGAGAGAACGCAGGAAAGGGGTACTGAGGTGAATGATCAGCCATGATCTTATTGAATCGTGGTGCAGGCTCAAAGGGCCGAACGGCCTACTCGTGCACCTATTTTCTATGTTTCTATGAGGGTTTCTGCATCGACCACTCTTCCAGGCAGTGAGTTCCAGATCCCCACAACCCTCTGCGTAAAGAAGCCCCCCCTCAAATCCCCTCTAAACCTTCCACCAATCACCTTAAAACTATTCCCCCTCGTAATAGACCCCTTCTACAACTTGTAAAACATCCTTAGGCACTCCACAGGAGCATTGTCAAACAAAATTTGACACCAAGCCACATAAGGAGATGTTAGGACAGGTGACCAAAAGCTTGGTCACAAGATCAGTTTTAAGGAGCGTCTTAAAGGAGGAAAGAGAGGTGGAGAGGTTTAAGAACATAAGAACATAAGCATTAGGAACAGGAGTAGGCCATCTAGCCCCTCGAGCCTGCTCCGCCATTCAATAAGATCATGGCTGATCTGGTCGTGGACTCAGCTCCACTTAGCCGCCCTCTCCCCGTAAACCTTAATTCCCTTATTGGTTAAAAATCTATCTATCTTTGACTTGAAAACATTCAATGAGCTAGTCTCAACTGCTTCCTTGGGCAGAGAATTCCACAGATCCACAACCCTCTGGGAGAAGAAATTCCTTCTCAACTCGGTTTTAAATTGGCTCCTCCGTATTTTGAGGCTGTGCCCCCTAGTTCTCGTCTCCCCTACCAATGGAAACAACCTCTCTGCCTCTATCTTGTCTATCCCTTTCATGATTTTAAATGTTTCTATAAGATCACCCCTCATCCTTCTGAACTCCAAGGAGTAAAGACCCAGTCTACTCAATCTATCATCATAAGGTAACCCCCTCATTTCTGGAATCAGCCTAGTGAATCGTCTCTGTACCCCCTCCAAAGCTAGTACATCCTTCCTTAAGTAAGGTGACCAAAACTGCACGCAGTATTCCAGGTGCGGCCTTACCAATACCTTATACAGTTGCAGCAAGACCTCCTTGCTTTTGCACTCTATCCCTCTCGCAATGAAGGCCAACATTCCATTTGCCTTCCTGATTACCTGCTGCACCTGCAAACTAACTTTTTTTGGGATTCATGCACAAGGAGTGCCCTTCAGTTCCGCGCGGAGGGGTTTCCTGTACGGGCTGCTCCTGCACACTCTCAACTTTGCCATCCTCGCCTGCCGTCCGGACACGCCATGGCGTACCATCCTGCCGTCCGGAGGAGGCGGGGGTCCCCGATGGAGGGCACTCTACGCAGGGGTCCTCCCACTATTCATCGGGGACTTGGCCTGGAGGGTGGTGCACGGAGCAGTGCCGTGCAATAAATTTTTAAGCCGGTTCACGGACTCCCAGGCCGCCTGCAATTTCTGCGGTCTGGAGGAGTCCGTGTTCCATGTTTTTATTGAATGCACGAGGTTGCAGCCCCTGTTCCATTATTTGAAGGGGCTGCTCCTGAAATTCTGGCTGCACTTCAGTCCCACTCTCCTGATCTTTGGGCACCCTGTGCGGAGGGGAGCGGGTAGGTCCGAAGGCCTCCTCGTAGGACTGCTCCTGGGCACGGCCAAGGGTGCCATCAGCCGGTCCAGGCAGCGGGCGGTCGAGGGGGTCGTTCAACCTGACTGCCTGCCTCTCTTCCGCTTACATCCGGTCCAGGGTGTCCTTGGAGATGGAGCACGCGGTGTCCACCGGTACGCTCGCGGCCTTCCGCGAGAGGTGGGCACCGGAGGGACTGGAGTGCATCATCACGCCCGGCAACCAAATTTTAATTTGATTTTACGTTTTAAAGTTTAATTTGTTTTAATTGCCGGTGCTTTTAGTGTCCCCCTCCCCTTTTATAGGGGGCACTTGGAAAAATTTGATTTTAGCGCCCAAAAAAAAAAGAAAAACACAAAAAAAAACACAAAAAAGGAAAAAAAAGGGCCTTGTAAATGTCTGCTGTGTCATCCAGGGCGGGTGGCACGGTTTAATGTTTTTTTATTTTACAGATAAACTCAAAAGAGTTTCATGCACAAGGACTCCCAGGTCCCTCTGCAACACAGCATGTTGTAATTTCTCCCCATTCAAATAATATTCCCTTTTACTGATTTTTTTCCCAAGGTGGATGACCTCACACTTTCCGACATTGTATTCCATCTGCCAAACCTTAGCCCATTCGCTTAACCTATCCAAATCTCCTTGCAGCCTCTCTGAGTCCTCTACACAACCTGCTTTCCCACTAATCTTAGTGTCATCTGCAAATTTTGTTGCACTACACTCTGTCCCCTCTTCTAGATCATCTATGTATATTGTAAACAGTTGTGGTCCCAGCACTGATCCCTGTGGCACACCACTAACCACTGATTTCCAACCGGAAAAGGACCCATTTATCCCGACTCTCTGCTTTCTGTTCGCCAGCCAATTCTCTATCCATGCTAATACATTTCCTTTGACTCCGCGTACCTTTATCTTCTGCAGTAACCTTTTGTGTGGCACCTTATCGAATGCCTTTTGGAAATCTAAATACACCACATCCATCGGTACACCTCTATCCACCATGCTCATTATATCCTCAAAGAATTCCAGTAAGTTAGTTAAACATGATTTCCCTTTCATGAATCCATGCTGCGTCTGCTTGATTGCACTATTCCTATCTAGATGTCCCGCTATTTCTTCCTTAATGATAGTTTCAAGCATTTTCCCCACTACAGATGTTAAACTAACCGGCCTATAGTTACCTGCCTTTTGCCTGCCCTCTTTTTTAAACAGAGGCGTTACATTAGCTGCTTTCCAATCCGCTGGTACCTCCCCAGAGTCCAGAGAATTTTGGTAGATTATAACGAATGCATCTGCTATAACTTCTGCCATCTCTTTTAATACCCTGGGATGCATTTCATCAGGACCAGGGGACTTGTCTACCTTCAGTCCCATTAGCCTGTCCAGCACTACCCCCCTAGTGATAGTGATCATCTCAAAGTTCTCCCTTCCCACATTCCTGTGGCCTGCAAATTTTGGCATGGTTTTTGTGTCTTCCACTGTGAAGACAGAAGCAAAATAATTGTTTAAGGTCTCAGCCATTTCCACATTTCCCATTATTAAATCCCCCTTTTCATCTTCTAAGGGACCAACATTTACTTTAGTCAGTGAATTGCCGAGCTTGGGGTCCCAGCAGCTGAAGGCATGGCTGCCAATGGTTGGTTGATGAATACTGGGGATGCACAATAGGCCAGAACTGGAGGAGCACAGATATCTCGGCGGGTTGTCGGGCTGGAGGAGGTTACAGAGATAGGAAGTGACGAGGCCCTGGAGGGATTTGAAAACGGGGATGAGAATGTTTAAATTGAGGTGTTGCTGCACCAGGAGCCAATGTAAATCAACGAGCACAGGGATGATGGGTGAACGGGACTTCGTGCAAGTTATGATACAGGTAGCAGAGTTTTGGCTGAGCTTAAGTTTATGGAGGTTGCAAGATGCAAGGCTGGCCAGGAGTACATTGGAATAGTCAAGTCTAGAGCTATACAAAGGTATCAATATCAATGACTAAAGTCTCCCTTTGAATTTGCGATAAATTTAAAAAGCAGAAAAGGAGGACACACTTTCTAAGTAATATAATTCACTATAACTTCAGACCATGAATGAAGAGCAGTCTAACCACTTAGTATCAATCATTCTTGGTCCCTAATAAGAACATAAGAACATGGGAAATAGAAGCAGGAGTAGGCCATTTGGCCCCTCGAGCCTGCTCTGCCATTCAATAAGATCATGGCTGATCTGATCATGGACTCAGCTCTATTTCCCTGCCTGCTCCCCGTACTCTTTACTCCCTTATCACTCAAAAATCTGTCGATCACTGCCTTAAATATATTCAATGACTCAGCCTCTACAGTTCACTGGGGCAGAGAATCCCATAGATTACAACCCTCTGAGAGAAGGCGGCCCCAAGTTTCCACATGATTTGCTCCTGATTTTTAGGAGCAACTGGTGTAGAATGGAGTATCTTAGAAATCGGAATTCTCGGCATTTAGTTTGCTCCAGTTCTAGTCAGTTCGAACAGTTTCACTTTGGAACAGAATTTTTTTTTCAAAAGGGGGCATGTCCGGCCACTTACGCCTGATTTCAAAGTTTCGTGAGTGAAAACTTACTCCAAACAAACTTAGAATGGAGTAAGTGAAGATTTTTGTACGCTCAAAAAAACCTTGTCTACACTTTAGAAAATCAGGCGTAGGTTACAAATCAGGCGTCGGGAACGGTAGGGCGGGGGGAGGGAGGTGTTTAAAGGGAATTTTACAAACATTAAACACTTCAGTTTTACAAATAAAGAGCCATCATCAATAATAAATGATAAATACATCAATAAATCAACCAATAAATCAATCCAAAAAAATTAATAAGAAATATTTTTTTTTTAAATCAATAAATAAAACATTTTCTACTTACCGACTGCAGCACCGGGAGCCCTCCAACAGCGTGCTGGGATGCCCACCTCAGTGTGTCTCTGTCAGTGTCTCTATCTCTCTGTCTGTCTGTGTGTCTCTCATTCTCTGTCTGTCAGTGTCTGTGTTTCTGACAGCGAGAGGAGGGGGGTAGAGGGAGAGAGGGGGGGAGCAGAGGGGAGAAGGGGGAGGGATGGGGGGGAGAAGGGGGAGGGATGGGGGAGAAGGGGGAGAGGGGGGGAGAAAGGGGGGAAAGGGGAGAAGGGGGGGGAAGGAGATTGGGGGGATGGGGGGGAAGGAGAAGGGGGAGGGAGGCTGAACGGGCCGGGCCCGAGACTTCGGGCAGGGCCCGTCCCCACCACCAGATTTACAGATAGGTGGCATTGGGTCGGGTTGGGGGGGTGGTGGAAGGGAGGTCGGTTCGGGTCGGGGGGAGGGAGGGAGGGAGGGAGAGGGAGGTCAGGTCGGGGGGAGGGAGGTCAGGTCGGATCCAGTCCGGGAGCGGGGGGAGGGAGCGGGATTCGGATCTGGAGGCGGGGGGGGGGGGCGGGAGTCGGGTCCGGAGGCGGGGGGGGGGAGCGGGTGTCGGGTCTGTTGCGGGGGCGGGGGGGGGGGGGGGAAAGCGGTCCGGGAGCGGGTGTCGGGTCTGTTGCAGGGGCGGGGGGGGGGAAGCGGTCCGGGAGCGAGTGTCGGGTCCGGTCCGGGGGCTGTGAGCGGGTGTCGGGTCCGGATCGGAGGTGGGGGGGGCGTGTGTCGGGTCCAGTCCGGGGGGGCGGATGTCGGGTCCGGTCCGGGGGCGGGGGGGCGGAGCGGGTGTCGGGTCCAGTCCGGGGGCGGGGGGGGGAGCGGGTGACGGGTCCGGTCCGGGGGCGGGAAGCGGGAGTCGAGTCGGGTCCAGAGGAAGTAGGAGCTGGCCGTGGGAGGAGCCTTAATCATGCAGCCCCAGTGAGGCCATTCGGCCAGGGCTAGGGGCTGCGTGCTTCGGCCCGCCCACACAGTTTCGGGCACCTGGAGCTACTGAACATGCGTGCCCACTGTAGCGCGCATGTGCAGAGGTCCCGGCACTGTTTTCAGCGCAGAGACCTGGCTCCGCCCCCTACAGCTCCTGCTGCGCTGCGCCGAGGGCCAGAGGACCCGCAGGGAGGTGGAGAATACGGAGGGTTTTTTTAGCCGCATTTTGTGGCGCGAAAAACGGGCGTCCAGGTCGGGACTGCGCCGTTCTAGGCGCGGCTCGAAACTTGGGCCCGAAATTTCTCCTCATCTCAGTTTTAAATGAACGGCCCCTTATTCTAAGACTATGTCCCCTAGTTTTAGTTTCCCCTATGAGTGGAAATATCTTCTCTGTATCCACCTTGTTGAGCCCCCTCATTATCTTATAAGTTTCAATAAGATCACTTCTCATTCTTCTGAACTCCAATGTGTATAGGCCCAACCTACTCAACCTATCTTCATAAGTCATGATTAGAATATTGCTTCATAAACTGATTGCCATTAATTTTATGTAGAACAATATAATCTCCTTCACCCACCCAGCAACAGGGCCAACTCATGCAAAAAACAGTATCTTGGTGAAAATCTACAGATTTTCTGTAGGATCTGCGCTACAGATTCCTAGAGCAGACCGCAAATATTCAACATATTAAACCATGACCCAAACTATACAGCATATTAAACCTTCCAGCAGTAGCGGAAGAAATTAATATTGGTCGAGAAAATTCAATTTTTACTCCAGGAAATAGTTGTGGACTGATTTAAAGGCAGTTAAGCAATGCCTCAATTTCAAAATTCTCATCCTTGTTTTCAAATCCCTCCATGGCATTGCCCCTCCCTACCTCTGTAATCTCCTTCAGCCCCACAACCCCCCGAGATATCTGCGCTCCTTTAATTCTGCCCTGTTAAGCATCCCTGATTATATTGCTCAACCTCCTGTTTCCTAATCCCCAAGTCTGGAATTCTCTGCCTAAACCTCTCGGCCTCGCTACCTCTCTTTCCTCCTTCAAGATGCTCCTTAAAACTTACCTCTTTAACCAAGCTTTTGGTCACCTGCCCTAATTTCTCCTTATGTGGATTGGTGTCAATCCTTTGTCTCATAATACTCCTGTGAAGTGCCCTGGGACATTTTACTACGTTAAAGGCGCCATACAAATACAAGTTTTGTTGATTTGTAGCAACAGAGTAACAGTGCACACAGCCAAAGGACCTGCTTTTAAACGTGTGAAAGTTGGCATTTATAGCAAGCATATTGTAACCAATCATACCACTGTGCACTATTATTAGCCTTGATGAAACCTACCCCACAGTGAAAGAAACATTTTCAATAATTAACCCCCCCCCCACCCCCCCAACAGTTCAGCACCCTGTGTACACTACAACCCCTGTCTCTTACTCTTTTTCTTTTTCTCTGCTTCCCACTGCCCCCCTCTCCCCATCATGCCCTCCTCGCATTCCTCCGATCTGACTCCTGCCCCTGCATGCCCTCCCTGCCTTGGTGCAATTAGATCCCTTGCCCGCTAACCATGCTTTATCTGAGGATTACACTTAACATATGCAACACCATGGGAGATTGACTTGCTTATTCTAAAAGGGGCTAGCAGCCATTAGACATGTTAATGAACCCATTTAGTTGTATGTATTCAATCTGTTCTAAGCTGTTGCACATAACAGTTTTCCACTGAAATGTGTTGACAGTGATGATACTCCTGCATCTAAATTTGTTAAGTCTTATTCAAATTCAAATTCTGTTGCACATAATAACTTTGTTTACTAAGCAATAGGTTTTGTCAGAGTTCAATTTAAGACCCTTACCGCCATCAAAAAAATGACAAGTGAGAACCTTCTAGAACCATAAGGGAAATAAATGCCTCAAATCCATTATTTTCAATAGACCACGAGGTAGATCGATAGCCTAGAAACACAGCTGCTAGACCACCATGCAAATCATATGCTTTCAATTCAAAAATACAATAAGAATATTTGTAAAACAAAAATCTTTTACAAATCTCCCCATAATAGCACATTCCACAAACTCTTGTCTAATATGGTGAATGCACAAAATGAGCTCGAAAAACAACAAAATGCCCCACTATGCATGCCAGTTTTTCTTCAGGGGATAGGACCACCTGCATTAGATCACTAATTGGATTTTATAATTAAATCAAAATAGACGCAAAGCAAAATGGATTCAGATTTCAGGTAGCTTTCTTTAAATGACAAAGCTAGTTAATTTGTTTTGTAGCTAAAATAATAGTTAGCATATTTAACAGTTAATATACAAGTTTAGCAAACTGAAATTAAAATTTTCTTTCAGAAGATCAGGCTCAAAACTTCCTTTTCATGCTGATCTTAGTAGATCGTACAAAACAACATCCTAAGCTTTAGTTCTGTAATGCTATTTATTTTATATTACATAGAATGACATAGAATTTACAGCACAGAAACAGTGCACTCGGCCCAACAGGTCTATGCCGGTTTTATGTTCCACATGAGCCTCTTCACACCCTATCAATATATCCTTTCTCTTTCATAAACCTGGAACACACCATAAGATGAGCTGAAGCTTTACCAGGTAGGGAATTGAGAGTCAAAGACAGTTAGGTGATACTTGGACATTAACCTATATGGACTATCATACCATAACCATATGTTCTTAAATATTCTATTGAGATTGCTAGAAACATTAGTAAACTAATAGAGGTATCCTTGTTCTTGTTTATGCAGTGGATCTGAACTTGCTGAAAGAAGAGGTGAAGCTGTACAGCTGCACACCACGCAACATATCAGTGTCTCTGAGGGAGGAACTCAAACGGACAGATATCATCTATTGGCCTGGTTGTCTACTGGTAAAGCGCTGTGGAGGAAACTGTGCCTGCTGCTCCCTTGGCTGCCAAGATTGTCAATGTGTCCCCATCAAAGTCTCAAAAAAATACCACGAGGTATCCGGTAGCTAGTTAAATGATTTTTTTCAAAAAAAAAGTCTCAGAGTAATAACATTGCAATAAAGCTGTTATGATCTTCGCTGGGAAGAATGATGGAGGTGCAAACTTCTATAGAACAGGAATTTTTTAAACCTTCATATCCTGCACATGAACATCCAAGGACTCATCCTAAAAGTCTCATTGTTGCTTAAAGCTCAGCGAGTACACTCCAATCAGAACTAATAATTTTCCAGCAGGTTCCTAAATCCTGTCTGTCAGGTAGGAAGCAGGAGTAATTGTTCCTATTAATCCCAATAATCTGCTTAACTTTTTTGGCAGATCCCAACAACCCATAGTTCTCATGCTACAAACATAAATGAATAATAAAAAGGTGCAAAGAAAATGGCATGTTGCAGTTGAAAGAATAGTCAAAAATCATACAATACATGCATTGTTTAATTATATTAATTCATTGGTCTCCCATGGCATTGCATATAGGAATTCAAGGCCAAGAGCATTTTTAAGATCAAGCAGGGTTGGGGCGGAGGGAGCGGGGGTGGGGGGCGTTATGGATAATGGGACCAAAACAGGAGGAAGGCAGAAAGGGAGAGGAAAGGAGAGGACTGAGGATAGAATGATGGAATGAGAGGGGAGAATGAGGAACAGGAGAACGGGAGGGCAGATGGTCCGAAGGAGGTGGAAAGGAGAAAAGTAGGGCTACTTTGGGTATGCAGTTTGCTTGGTATCCATCCTCAGATTCAGTGCCGAGGTCGGGATTCAAAATCAATATCCTATCACTAGAGCGAGTGATCATTGACTTCACATATCCCAAAATGGCTCTGAGATTCATAGAGATTAGTGGATTAAAGATCCCCCATGTACATAGAGATCAGTGGATTAAATATCCACCCTATATAGCTGATGGACAACTGTGTGATGAAATTTATTTTCCAACCATTGGTCTGACCAAATAAAATAAAATGACAAGTGTGTGATACTCAATTGAGATCACCAGCTGTAAACACAAAGTTGCACCACATGGGTAACCCATTTTATCAGATTTTAAAACTATTTACTTATACAATAAGAATGCTGAGAAATATTGCATTTCCATCATACTTAACAGGTGTATTTTTTTTATTGTTGCTAATGTCTTGATGTTGGTATTCACATCGACAGAGTTCCAGCTGACGCAGTCTAGCGGTACACTGCATATCATTGCTATAATACATTGCTTGAGTTTCCAGAAGCCCAAGTGAGAAATTGGGTAGTGTTACACTGATACCAAGGTCACGTTTGTTTTATAAAGACAGCTTTAAAAATGAGCTTTGTTGTAGGAACAAAATATCTAATGATTAGCAATGTAATTTGGGTGTTTCATTCCCTTTTTGTATGCTAGTAATGGAAGATTCAAAAAGTGTCTGAAAAAATCTAATCGTGACAGAAGTAAAATCCCTTCACCTTACACGGTGTTTTAATTTAATGGCCTACAACTCTTTCAGGTTCTTCAGCTGCGATATAGGAGTCCTGGGAAACCATTACAGAAATCTCTGGCAGACGTGGGATTGGAGCACCATGAAGAATGTGACTGTGTGTGTAAAGGAAAAACAGGAGGTTAAGCTAGTTTGCCCTTTAAAAGCATTTACCTTTCAGAGAGTTGAACCATTGAGCAATGGGGCCTGTGTGCATTATCTTACTAAGAAATCACAGTCATCTCAGTTTTCAACTTTCCACTTTCTAGCTTTTTGGTGGATTTGGGGCAAGACACATCAGCTCTCCTGCCTATGGGTGGAACTGTAAAATATTATACAGAGGAAGAACTCTCCAGGCAAATGAAGTTTGGATTTCTAGATGTCAGCAAAGAAAATGGCTCTTTCATTGCACTCCAGGTTCCCTTTCTCTCTTTCACCTGTGGAAAGATATAAATGTTATTTTGTTCACTGTTCCAGTTCTGAACCCAGTAGAAGTTCAGAAAATATTTTTCAGGAAAAACAATCCGTCTGGAGTCACTTGCAGTTTGCGTCACGTACTTTGTGCGTTACAGTATTCCTAGCCATGTTGCTGAAAACTTCCAAGAAAATCTGTTTGTGTTGTGCCGCTTCATCCTTGTGTGACATCATTTCCTGTGTGCATTAAACATCATTCTCTTCCATGCACAGTTTTTAAAGAGAATTCTCCATGTCCTTCTGCAACTCCATCTGCAATGTTCTAGCATATGTGTCCCAATGAACAATATATTGGATAAATGCAGAATTTGAGGAGATGAGGACTTACTTCGATAAACTTTTCTGAGGGCATTGCCTGAAAGTGTGTACATTTTTTGAATCTTCTCATTTAGGCTAATTTGACTAAAGCTTTTTTTTATATCACATTAAATGTATCTATTTTGTACCAAACTTATTTAAGAATTTAGCTTTTTGCATTGTCTGAGATGACTCATGATTTACAAGACTTTACAAAAAAGGGAAATAGGATGGTGTGATTAAAAGCACAGCCATATCATTGCACTGTCAGTGTTGGTGCTTTGTGCAATGTATATATCTTTTTGTATAGTGGCCACTATTCCAAAGATCATACTACCCAGAATTTCTACCCAATTGTCTACTTTGCTCATAAAAAAGTTGTATCTGTAATTTGTTTGACCCGATCTTTTTTCTTTTTCAATTAAAAAAAATCATAAAAGTTAGAGAATATAGTTTTCCAAACGGCTTGTGTTAACTTGAGTGTTGATGGTGAGCTAGTAAGTGCATGGACTTCTAACCAGAGCAGCTGGATTATTAAATGGTTCATTACAAAAAACAAAATCAGTTTCTTAGAAAATTAAAGCGATATTTTTCAATTGCGCTCATTTTTTAAAAACTGTATCACATATCTCTGTCACGCATTGGTATTTATTTAATTTTAAACTAAATGTTAAAAACTCACTTGTGCCTATCAGCTAATGTAGCAACAACTAGATCTGTATCAGTTATCCTTGATCTTTGACCACAGAGTAATCAATTAACTGCATATATATTCTGTATATAGTGCTGTAATGACGTTGTTCTTCATTAATCTGAAATGCGAGACCCAATCTAACTAAGACAACATGGAAAACAAGTCTGTGCTTTCATCAAACAAAGGATGTGGTACATCTTTGGCTTTATTCTGAATATCAACAGTCCTTGTAAAGTCTATTAGAGGGTTTATTAAAGTAACTCAATTTGTGAAACTTGTTTTGCAGTAAATCTTTAAAAAATACATTTCTTCAGAAGGTTTTGTGCAGTAATAAATGTTTTGTGAAGTTTAAGTGGAAGGTTATAGAAATCATATTTGTGATTGTAATACTGAAATTTATCTGTTTCTAAGGTTAAAAAATCTTGACATTTATATGCATAAATAGTTAATGCTTACTGTCAGAGTATTACAATGCTTGAAAATGAAATGTAATGGAGTACTGGATGCTGAATCCATGACCCTCCTGTTTCACTACAAATGAAATGTTAGCTGGGGAGACAATTTATTTCAGCTTATTTTGGTGCAAAACGATGCCATCGGTACATGAATGGCTTGTGACTAAAAATATTGAAGCAATTTGATTAGCCAGCACTCTTATTGCAGATCAGATTAAAGTAAGTTAAAAAGGAATGAAATAATCAAACTGGAAATATATTTGATATGAGCATTCCAGCTGAATTATTCTTGAATCTCTGACTATATCACACATATATAGCAATGGTCAGCGCTGGGAGCATAAACTTGACTTATGCCGCTCCTGTAGTAGCCCAAATTCATTTTCAAAGTATTACAGCATTCAAAAGCAAACAGGGGAATAATGCAATGGTCACATATTCCTGATTTATGGGATGGCAGGGTCAGATTCCAATATGATTTTATGAGGCTTCCCTGGAGTATTTCTTCAAGTGTCTTTGCTATTTATAAAGTGTCAGCCAGCTAAGATCTGAAATTTGAACTATATGACACTTAACTGGCTATCACTTACAGGAACTGGTTTCTCTTTCTGCTGGATGTTTACCAGCTAAAATTTAAATCCCAAGTTAGGACATCTGATGCAAAATAAACTTCCATGACGTTTGAAAGTATTGTCCAGTTAATAAAGTGCTTTCAGTGTTGTTCTTCAGTTTCACAGCTTTTTTGGAGACACTGACTGTGACGCCAACATTATGCAAATCCTAGGTGCAAGATTTTCAGTCATAAGCCATTCACATATCAACGGCATCGCTTTTGACCAAAAACAAAACCAGAATTAAATTCAGTAAGCTTTGTCCATCATAATGGGAAAAGTGATTGGCTATGCTTTGTTTCAAGTTTTCTGTCATGCTATAGGTGAAAGGGCAGCTCCAGGGCACTGATTTTCTTCAGTTATTGTGAAAGCAAACAAGTCATGTCAGCAATAAACATTTCAGCCAATCCCATATTAGCAACCATCAGGAAGAGAGGTCCCAAGCCATTGGCTGCAGTGCAAAAACAACTTGGTTTCAAACCCCACCAAAAAGGCGGAAGTTTTAGGGGGAAAAATTGGGTTGGGGTCAGGAACACTCAGGAGGCGTGAGACTTTGCGGCAGGCACAGAAGTTTCGCCTCTCACAAGAAATTGGGGTTACCACCCCGGAAAGGAAGTGGAGCGCAAAATAATGCACTCCATTTCCTTTCTGGGATGGTAGTGGGGCGGACGAGTTGGAAGCGGGGCACAGCGCTATGCTCTGGGACGCATAGGAGGGTCTCCTCACTTAAATAAAGGGAGGAGCCCAAGCTGCATACTTTGTAGCAACAAAATGGTCCTACCTGGACCACCAGGGAGTGGGGGTGCCATGCCAACAGCCTGGCAATCAAACAGAGTGGCATGGACTCAGCGTTCCACGTAGCAAAATCGGAGGCATTTTTTTTTTAAACATCACACACCCCCTTTAACTTATGACCCGCGAGCGAGCGGCCGGCCGTCTGGCGTGCATCCCCTAAAGCTCTCGCTGTCATCACCCGGCGCAGCTTCAGGGGCCAACACCCTATTATCTGGGGTGCTGCGCACAGTGATGATGTCATCATCGTTGGTGGAGGGGAGCGGGTTGCAACGGGTTACCGCCGCCGCTAAACTCCCGCCGAATTTAGCGGGAGAGGTTAGCGGCGTTGTGCCCGGGGGTGCTAACAGGAGGCACAAATCTCCCAAATTTCTAGGCCTTACAGTTTAAACAAACTTTGGTAATCAGCTAAATATGATAGTCAATTCTTTTTTATCAATCATGTCAGCTATTTTCAATCTTTAGATCTGACAGTGGAGGTTGGCCTGGTGTGATGCTCCATGCTTGCGTGTGGAGTGGCCTGCCTTCCCCAACTTCACAAAGATTTGAGCAGGTTTTCCTACTCATCCTCTATTGCCTTGCTCTAAAATCAGAGCTAATACCTTCAGTGACAAAAAGTAAACATTCTAGCAGTGGCATTGTATGCCGAAAGTGCAGCAGTGCTTTCTCTCCACCAAATCCCAGGGAAGAGGGAACGTACTGGGATTTTAAAAAACTATTTATTCATTCATGGGCTGTAGGTGTCACTGGCAAGGCCGGCATTTATTGCTCATCCCTAATTGCTCTACCCTGGTAAGTTGCCTTCTTGAACCACTGCAGTTCTTGTGGTGAAGGTACTCCCACAGTGCTGACATTATCATAGCAGTTTGATACAACTGAGTGGCTTGCTTGGCCCTTTCAGAGGGCAGTTAAGAGTCAATCACATTGCTGTGGGTCTGGAGTCACATATAGGCCGGACTGGGTAAAGATGGCAGATTTCCTTCCATAAAGGACATGAGTGAATCAGTTGGGTTTTTCTGACAATCTGGTAGTTTCATTGTCACCATTACTTCACCATTGCTGATACTAGCTTTTTAAATCCCAATTTTATATTCAATTAACTGAATTTAAATTGCCCCAGCTGCCATGGTGTGATTTGATCTCATCTTTCCGGATTATTAGTCCAGGCTTCTGGATTACTAGTCCAGTAACATAACCACTCTATACAGGGGGCTCAGCCAGGATGTTGAGCAGCACCTTGCTGCTCAGTGAGAAAAGTCCACAGCTGATATGGCCAAAAATTCTTAGGATTTAACACTTTCTTACCTGATCTTTCATGGCAGGCCCAGATTTCTTGGTGTAGACTGCAGGCAACTTATTATGGCATGTATGTACAGCTGACTGCATTGCAAGTATACCTGTTCGGATTTCTGGGTGAACTGGGAACCTCTCGACATACAACCAAACTGGCATCGGGGAGGGGCAGATAGAAGAAGAGCCATGCCTACTGCTGGAATTTATTTCTGCTACTCCCATTGTGTCAATCTCAGATAAGGCCATCTCTGACCACTTCCTCCTATCGCTTTCCACCAACATCCTTTGTGACTGTGACAAAGGCAAACTAGCCCTCCTCATCATTCTTGACTTATCTATAGCCTTTGACACGGTATGCCACGCCATCCTTCTCCAATGTCTCTCCACCGCCGTCCAGCTGGGTGGGACTGCACTCAGCTGATTCTATTCTTATCTAATCGTAGCCAGAGAATCACCTGCAATGGTTTCTCTTCCTGCTCCCGCATCGTTACCTCTGGTGTCCCCCAAGGATTTATCCTTGGCCCCTCCTATTTCTCATCTACATGTTGCCCCTTGGCGACATCATCCGAAAACAAAGCATCAGTTTCCACATGTAAGGTGATGACACCCAGCTCCACCTCACTACCACTTCTCTCGACCCCTCCACCATCTCTAAATTATCAGACTGCTTGTCCAACATTCAGTTCTGGATGAGCAGAAATTTTCTCCAATTAAATATTGGGATGATCAAAGCCATTGTTTTCGGCCCCTGCCACAAACTCCGTTCCCTATCTCCCCAACATCTGTCTGTGGCTGAGCCACACTGTTAGCAACCTTAATGTCATATTTGACCCTGAAATGTTTTTGACCACATATCCGCAGCATAACTAAGACCGCATATTTCCATCTCTGTAACATCGCCCGTCTCCGCCCTTGCCTCAGCTTATCTGATGCTGACACCCTCATCCATGCCTTTGTTACCTAGATTTGACTGTTCAAAAGCACCCACATTCTACCCCATGTAAATTTGAGGTGATCCAAAACTCGGTTGCCCCTGTCCTAACTTGCACCGAGTCCTGCTCACCCATCACCCATATGCTTGCTGACCTACATTGGCTCCCGGTTAAGCAGTGCCTCAATTTCAAAATTCTCATCCTTATTTTCAAATCACTCCATGGCCTCACTCCTCCCTATCTCTGTAATCTCCTCCAGCCCCACAATCCCCTGAGATGTATGCACTCCTCTAATTCAGCCCTCTTGAGCATCCCTGATTAAAATCACTCAAGCATTGGTAGCCGTGCCCTTTGTTGCCTAGGCCCCATGCTCTGGAACTTCCTGCCTAAACATCTCCGCCTCTCTACCTCGCCTCCTTCAGACGCTCCTTATAACCTACCTCTTTGATCAAGCTTTTGGTCATCTGCGCCGATTTCTACCTATGCGGCTTGGTGTCAAATACTTTATCGCATAATACTCCTGTGTAGCACCTTGGAAAGTTTCACTACGTTACAGGTGCTATATAAATACACGTTGTTGTTGTTGTCGTGACATCAAGTCAGGCATTGCACATCGATTGACGTCACGATTTGCTAATTTACATTTCAGAGGCCAGCGCTGTCAACGGCAGCTCTATGGTCCTTGCCAAAATGGTGACGACCGTGTCCCATGCTAGAAGCGAGGTGGCTGTCATTTTTTCAAGAAAATCAGTGTTAATGGCCTGCTCTAAGGTAGAGAATTTCTAGGCCCCAGCTCCTTAATATTGCCAACCTGTAGGCTGCCTCAGCCCATCTACTGCTGATACCGCATCCATGCCGTAAGACCCAATTATTCTAATGCTCTGCTGGCAGCCTCCTTTACACCTCTGTGAAGTGCTTTGGAATGTTTTTCTATGTTAAAGGTGCTATATAAATGCAAGCTGTTGTTGCTGTGGCCAGATGCCATTCAGGGCTTGCTGGTTACATGATTTCAGTTACCTATGCAACAGGATATCTTTCCTGTAATACCATATAATCAAAAATTTTCCAATAACCTTTTGTGCAGCACTGTCATTAGATTTTATAAATCTCGATATAAAATATCACCTGCATCATCCACTATTCTGGTCACTTCCTCGAAGAACTCAATGTCACACATGAAGAATGACCCTGAAAATCCACAGAGGTGACATCCCAGTTTAAGTGCCAGGAGCCTCTGCTGCTGACCCTGGAAGGGTTCAGGGAACCATGGAGGGTTGCGGGTTCCAAGGAGGGTCCTGCGAGTCAGAGGAGACAGAAAACGCGGCGGTGGCTGTCTATTTCAGTGAGGGATGGGTGTCAATAGCCCCTCCTGGAAATATGTGGAATGTGGCTCATCAACCCTGAAGGGGGGTGAAAAATACATACAATTATTCAAAATCTTTGGAGAGCCAGATGGGTTCTATTTCTGCCAGTCTGTACGCCTCTTGCCAGTGAGAATAGCATCCTGCCAGCAGATGGCTGAGGAAACTCCTGACCTGGGAGACCACACCCACTTTGATGCAGGTTATCTTGTTTTGACAAAGGTTTCGTCCAAAACATCGATTCACTCTTTTCCAAACACAATGGGTGTGCCTGGAAATGCTGTAGATTTTTGGATCTCAGGTTTTATAGAGTCCTACACCACGTACGTCATCGAGGTAAGCTTTTGGAGCATTCAGTGGCAACACAGAGTCTCACTTGACAGGATCGTGGATCAGGAGTGGAGGTTTGCACAACAATTTGCAGGGCTTCTGATTCTCTGGTCATTAATTTTGATGTTCAAAAATTGGGCATGCTGACCTCTGCAAGCACTTCTCCAATATGCACGCTGTTGAGTGAAACTCTACCCTGGGAGGTGGAGTTTCTGAAAATGTATTCTTTCCACTTTTGGAGAGGAATCGGAAAATTGGCTACAAATCCAACTCAAAGGGATTTACCACAATAAAGAAACATTTTACCGGGGGTGGGGGGGGGGGAGCAGGGGCACTGAAATAGCAAAATGCTGGACTTAATAGTAATATATAGATCTATAAAGTTAGTTGTATTATGAAAACAGAGCATCTTGATGGCCATTGTAACAATTTCATAGCAAGTATGACAATAGCAACTAGATTAACAACATAAACAATAAATAAAGTTCTCAGTGAAATATTGTAAATAAGTCGAAAATATGAGAGAAATTACCAAACACAGACACAGAAGGCCCACCACCACTATCTCATATAATCTCTATAATGGAGCCCACAGTTTTCCATCCAGTTAATTTAATGTGTGGAAAATTAGGTGAGCTTCTTTATGGGGATACAATGCTCCTCGCTCAATTTTCTTCAATGCTCCACGCGCACTTAATATTTAAGCCCAAATACAGTAAGAGGAAAATCTGTCTGACAACTTTGTGACTACTTTTTGCAAATGTGGACACAGACTGAGCACTAGTGCACACATTCTTTTCCTAAATCACAAAATATGTTTTTTTAACAGTACACTGGAGATGCTGGGAACTATTTTGGCAACTTTACAGGTGAGCACCTGCTGCTTGAGAACTCAGGAGTTGAGATGTGTATTTAATTTGAAGAAAATCTTCACAAGTTGTTGCCATGGTGTTAACAGATTGGCTTGTACCATGGCTCAGTAGGACATGGGTTTTTGCCAGTAATTCCCAACATGGAGAAATCCAGATGTAGGTCAGGCCAGTATGGGTTCAGCCAAGCAGAAGCCAAACTTTCATCCCCAGAGAAGGAAGGAAAGTCAAAGGGCTAAGTAACTCACTTATCTCACACACCTCCTCGTTGTAGAGATCAGAATCATTATCATACTCATACAGGAAATTCTTGAAGAAACAAAGCTACTGTACAAAAGTAGTTTAAATAAATTCTGCGTCAATGTATTAGAGCTATTTTTAAAGGAGGGAGGAAGGACCCACTTTTAAAACATTTTTACTAACAGATAATAGCAATGGGTTACAGCAACAATGTGAGAGGAATGTTGGAGAGTGTGATGCTCGAAGCCGTGATATGCACAAGACATGGGCCAACAAGCTCCTCCAGCATATCTGTAGCTTCTAACTCTGTAGCAATAATGTAAGCTAGATAAAAGTGAACCTCAACCCAAAAACAATTTTATATAGAGCCGCTTGTCCCTGGTTTTAAGTTGTGCTCTAAATGTAGTGAATAGAGATATAATAGATTAATGTTACAGATGTAATGCAGGTGTTCAGTAATTTGCCTTTTTGTTTTACAAAACAGATTTTATTCTTCAGTTCTCAAAAGGCTAAAAACTCTGCACTGTCAGTGGATACTGTTTAGGAACATAGCAACAGGAGTAGGCCATTGAGCCCCTCGAGCCTATTCCGCCATTCAATTAGATCATGGCTGTTCTGAATCTTAACTCCATCTACCTGCCTTGGTTCCGTTTCCCTTAATATCCTTGCCATACAAAAATCTATCAATCTCAGATTTGAAATTTTCAATTGACCCAGGCTCAAGAGCTTTTTGTGGGAGTGAGTTCGAGATTTCCACTACCTTTTTGTGAAGAAGTGCTTCCTGACGACATTCCCCCACCAGAAAACTGAAAATGCTAGAAATACTCAGCAGGTCAGGCAGCATCTGTGGAGAGAGAAACAGTTACTGTTTCACATCGATGAAGAAGTTCGAGATTTAACAATTTATAAGCAAATGCATGGCCAGGGAAAAGGGGAGGAGAGAGGGAGGAAGGAAGAAAAGGGATGGTCTGTGACACAGCAGAGAGCAGGTGTGATTAAATAACAAAAGGGATGATGGTCCAAGACAAAAGGGGATGATAATGGGGCAAGTAAAGAAACAAAAGATGGGTCCAGAAATTCAGTAAATGGCAACAGCAGAATCATTATCAGCACCTGCGGTCAGGAAAAATGGGAAAAATGGGCTGTAGTTATTGAAATCAATGTTGAGTCCGAAATGTTGAAAAGTGCCTAATCAAAAGATGAGGCGGCTGAAATTGAACCCCACCCCAAACAAGGCACCCCTTCCGTTTTAAAACGTTTTTCTCCATCCAATCCATGCGGCAGAGATACCGAAGATATGCACCTCTTTGGGTTTTTTCCGGTCAGGGCGGTGTTCCAGGCGGGTGGGGGGTGGAGGTGCCCTTGCAGTGGGTCGGCCGCCCTGAATAGTCATCAGCATCGCGCCAATACGTTACAACATCCCTCCCCTTCAGTTAAAGGGGAGGGCCACTGCAAACTCTGCAGAGTTTTCAGTTAGGTCCACTGGGCCACCAGGGAGGGTTTCGGCCCGGCCAACGGCTTGGCACCCAAGAGGGGGTGCCAGGCTTCCTGTTGGTGGCCCGGCAAAACCTGTGGGCATAATTGGTCGGCCCGACCTGGCCAACAATAAAATATAACATGGAGCCACCAGCAGCGTGACCTCCATTTAAGGGCGGATGCGCCGCCCAGCCACACACACGTTCGTGCTGGGGAAAGCTGTCAGTGCCACCTACCAGGCGGCACTGCTCCTGCGAAACAATTCCGCACGGGGGTCGGAAAGGGGGTCGCCACTGATCGGTGTGGGGTCGGCACGTGCCCGATGCCATGGGAAAAAAGGCAGTGTGGTAACCCATTCCCGCCGTTTCCGGCCTGGGGGCAATTTCGGTCAGGTCAGCCCATCCGTCTGCCCCTGGTTAGTAAGGCCTCTCTGCTCCATTCCTGCCTCTTAGAGGCGGTAATGGAGCTTATGGAGGGGGGATGTTTCAGCCTCAAGGTGCTGTTCCTCGCTCTTCCATTGAACTTCATTGGAACAGTATAGGAAGCCGAGGACAGAGAGGTCAAAAGTGTTAGTGGGTCAGAGAATTAAAATGGCAAGTGACCGGTGGCTCAGGGTTACGGTTGAGGCCTGAATGGAAGCGTTCAGCAAAGCAATCACCCAATCTGCATTTGGTCTTCCCAATGTAAAGGAGACTGCGTTGTGAACAGCAACTAAAGTGTACTAAATTGAAAGAAGTACAAGTAAATCAATGTTTCCCCTGGAAGGTGTGTTTGGGGCCCTGCATAGTGGGAAGGGAGGAGGTGAAAGGGCAGGTGTTGCATCTCCTGCACTTGCATGGGAAGGTGCCATGGGAAGACAAGTAGGTCTTGGGTGTGATGGAAGAGTGGACCAGGGTGCCGTGGAATGAACTGTCCCTTTAGAATGTTGAAAGGGGAGGGCAAGATCTGTTCGTTGGTGGCATCGCGCTGGAGGTGGTGGAAATAGTGAAGGATGATCTGTTGAATGTGGAGGCTGGTGGGGTAGAAGGCTGGACAAGAAATAGTTTCTCTCTACCCTATCAACTCCTTTAATCATCTTAAGCATTTCAATTACATCACTCCGTAATGTTCTATACTCAAGGCAATACAAGCCTAATCTATGCAATCTGTCCTCAAATTTAACCCTTTTAGCCCCAGATTCATTCTGGTGAATCTGCGCTGCACCTCTTCCAAGGCCAATATATCCTTCCTGAGGTGTGGTGCCCAGAACTGAACATAGCACTCCAGGTGTGGTCTAACCAGAGCTTTCTGTAACAGCAACATAATTAATTAAATTATAAATTCTTTACAGTTGGATAACTCAGTACCTACCATCATTCCCAAATTTTAAAACAAGCTCTGGTTGACAAAGCTAATGTTAAAGCAAGAGATGGCCTTTGTCCCAGTGGTAGATTGAAGTCAGTGACCAACTGATCTGTAGATGTAATTTTCACACCAGCTCGGAGCCAGTCTCTCATCTTGCAACTGGAGCTTTGAACCTGCAGCGACACAGTCATGCTGCAGCCCTACGTTCTTCATAAATGATGTAACTGCTATGCTGCTGTAGTCTAAGTATTACACAAGCCCATGTCCAAGGGCTGTAGAAACGATTTGGCATCTGCTGCGTATTTGTCACTTGTGGTCCGAGAATGAGATAGCATAGGAACAGGAGTAGGCCATTGAGCTCTTCGAGTCTGTTCCACCATTCAATAAGATCATGGTTGATCTGCGACCTAACTCCATAAACCCGCCTTTGGTCCATATCCCTTAATACCTTTGGTTAACAAAAAGTTATCAATCTCAGACTTAAAATTACCAATTGATCGAGACTCAATTGCCACTTGCGGAAGAGAGTTCCAAACTTCTACCACCGTTTATGTAGAAATGTTTCCAAATTTCACTCCTGAAAAGTCTGGTTCTAATTTTTAGACTATGCCCTTGAGTCCTGGAATCTCCAACTAGCGGAAACAGTTTATCTCTATCTACTCTATCTGTTCCCCTTAATATCTTGAAAACTTCAATCAAATCACCCCTCAACCATCTAAATTATAGGGAATATAAACCTAATTTGTATAATCTCACCTCTTAACTTAACCCTTGAAGTCCAAGTATCATTCTGGTAAACCAACGCTCCACTCCATCCAAGGTCAATATATCCTTCCTGCTCACAGTACTCCAGGTGTGATCTAACCAGGGTTTTGCATAGCTGCAGCATAAGAACATAAAAAGTAGGAGCAAGAGTAGGCTATTCACCCCCTCAAACCTGCTCCACCATTCAATGAGATCATGGCTGATCTTCTATCTTAACTCCACTTTCCTGCACTATCCCCATTTCCCTTGATTCCCTTAATATCCAAAAATCTATCGATCTCTGTCTTGAATATATTCAAAGATTGAGCATCCACAGGTCTCTAAGATAAAGAATTCCAAAGATTCACCATCGAAGTGAAAAAGTTTCTCCTCATCTCAGTCCTAAATGGTCGACCCTTTATTCTGAGACTGTCTCTCCTGGTTCTCGACTCCTCAGCCAGAGGAAACATTCTTCCTGCATCTCCCCTATCAAGCTCTGTAAGAATTTTGTATTTTTCAATGAGATCACCTCTCTTCTAAATGCTAGAGAATATAGGCCTAGTATGCTCAATTTCTCCTCATAGGACAATCCCTCCATCCCAGGAATCAGTCTGGTGAACCTTCATTGCACTCCCTCAATGGCAAGTACATCCTTCCTTAGGTAAAGAGACCAAAACTGTGCACAATACTCCAGGTGCGGTCTCACCAGGGCCCTAGATAATTGCAATAGTACGTCTTTACTCATACTCAAATCCTCTTGTAATAAAGGCCAACATACCATTTACTTTCTTTATTGCTTGCTGTACCTGCATGTTAATTTTCAGTGATTCGTGTACAAGGACCTCCAGGTCCAGGTAACTTCTATTGCCGTGTATTCTAGTCCTCCAGATATAAAGGCATTAGCCTTTTTGATTATTTTCTGTACCTGTTCATGACGTTTTAATAATCTATACACCTGGACTCCCAAGTCTCTTTGAGCCGCCACTGTTTTTAGCTTTACACCATTTATAAAGTACCCTGCTCCATCCCTTTTTGTTCAAAGTAGATGACCTCACCTTTACTTACATTGAAATCGATTTGTCACCGTTTTGCCCATTCACTTAATCCATTTGTAATTTTATCCTTTCATCTACACAGCCTACAATGCTGCCTATCATTGTGTCATCGGCAAATTTGGATATATGACTTTCTATGCCATCATCTAAGTCATTAATAAATGCTGTGAATAGTTGAGGCCCCAACACAGATTCCTGTGGGACATCACTAGTCACAATGTGTCAATTTGAGTACCTATCCATTATCACTACCCTCTGACTCCTGCCGCTCAGCCAATTTGCTAACCAGGTCAATAATTTGCCCTCAATTCCGTGGGCTTCTACCTTACTTAATAGTCTCTATGTGGGACTTTATCAAATGCCTTCTGAAAGTCCATATAAATAACATCCATAGACATTCCCCTGTCTACTACTTTAGCCACCTCTTCAAAAAATTCAATCAGGTTTGTTAGTAAGAGATAGTAAGAGCTACTGCAGGTGTATAAAAAGGAAGAGGGTAGCTAAAGTAAATGTTGAGGATGAGATTGGGAAATTAATAATGGGAACAGGGAAATGGTAGAGACTTTGAACAAATATTTTGAATCAGTCTTCACTGTAGAAGACACTTAAAGCATCCCAATAATAGATAATCAGTACTTAAGTCTAAACTTGGTGAATGCACCACCAAGGGTGTACTCAGAGCTCGGATTGTTCAAATCCTAGCACATCGTTTGTGGAAGGAAGATAAGTTATTGAAGCCACTTTAATTCAGATACTTGTGATTGCTTTATGAATTTTGTATCTATTATGTAGTACATTTTATTTTTAGGGGTCTATATTGGGTGAGAAACTGTTGTGATTTTTTTCCAGGCACTATATGTTTTGCTGGAATGTGATAAAGGAGAAATTTGAGATTAGAGAGAACATTTTTGCACAATATGATTGATGAATAATAAAAGTAGAAAATAACCAAAATAACCAATTAGAAAGGAAAACATCATTGTGGCAAACACTGGGGAACAGTCATAACACGGATAACAAATGTATTGCACACAACAGATTGAAACGGGTTGAAATTCAGGTGCACCAGAAAACCTATGAGTTTTTAACTGGTGAGTAGAGCCATTTTTAGGACTTTGAATTTTTTTGAGCCTCAGATTCAAAATCTGGCTGAAAATGGGTGGGTTGTGCTGTCTGCTGCTGTCAATCAACGAGGCGGGGGATTGACGGATGGAACTGAAAATGGATAGATAAGTATTTATTTTATTTTAATTTGGTGGTGCATCTACTTGGGCAGGATGGGATCCAGGCCAAAAAATCCCCTGAATTTAGATCAGGTCGGCTGGTTGGCCCCAGAGCGGTGGCCATTCGATTTTTAGGAATGGCCACCGCAAACAGGCATGAACGAATCTCTTTGAGACCCTGAATTTTGGCCCCATAAAGTCTTCTAATATAAAGATATTGCAGGTCTATAGATAGAAGAAGGGGGTCAGTGATTGATGATTTCAGTGGAAGTGGATGCCTGGAGACTACATATGCTGGTCCATGAAAATGCTTCCAATCAGCGCTTGAGTGCTAAACCTGCAGGTGTCTGTTTTAGTATCTCCAGACAAGTTCAAATCATGGTAATCATGGTAGCCCCAAAATCGCAGATTAAACCCAAACTTTCAAACAGGCGTGTCTGGAGAAAATGTTGGAATCAATTATTAAAGATGTAATAGCAGCACATTTGGAAAGCAGTGTCAGGATCGGTCCAAGTCAGCATGGATTTATGAAAGGGAAATCATGCTTGACAAATCTTCTGGAATTTTTTGAGGATATAACTAGTAGAGTGGACAAGGGAGAACCAGTGGATGTTGTGTATTTGGACTTTCAAAAGGCTTTTGACAAGGTCCCACACAAGAGATTGGTGTGCAAAATCAAAGCACATGGTATTGGGGGTAATGTATTGACGTTGATAGAAAGCTGATAGAAATGTATTGATGTGGATAGAGAACTGGTTGGCAGACAGGAAGCGAAGAGTAGGAATAAACGGGTCCTTTTCAGAATGGCAGGCAGTGACTAGTGGGGTACTGCAAGGTTCAATGCTGGGACCCCAACTATTTCAATATACATTAATGATTTAGACGAAGGAATTGAATATAATATCTCCAAGTTTGCAGATGACACTAAGCTGGGTGGCAGTGAGTTGTGAGGAGGATGCTAAGAGGCTGCAGTGTGACTTGGACAGGTTAGGTGAGTGGGAAAATGCATGGCAGATGCAGTATAATGTAGATAAATGTGAGGTTATCCACTTTGGTGGCAAAAGCAGGAAGGCAGAATATTATCTGAATGGTGGCAGATGAGGAAAAGGGGAGATGCAAAGAGACTTGGGTGTCATGGTACATCAGTCATTGAAAGTTGGCATGCAGGAACAGCAGGCGGTGAAGAAGGCAAATGACATGTTGACCTTCATAGCGAGAGGATTTGAGTATAGGAGCAGGGAGGTCTTACTGCAGTTGTACAGGGCCTTGATGAGGCCCCACCTTGAATATTGTGTACAGTTTTGGTCTCCTAATCTGAGGAAGGACGTTCTTGCTATTGAGGGAGTGCAGCAAAGGTTCACCAGACTGATTCCCAGGATGGCAGGAATGACATATGAAGAAATCGATGGACTAGGCTTATATTCACTGGAATTTAGAAGAATAAGAGGGGATCTCATAGAAACATATAAAATTCTGATGGGATTGGACAGGTTAGATGCAGGAAGAATGTGCCCGATGTTGGGGAAGTCCAGAACCAGGGGTCACACTAAGGATAAGGGGTAAGCCATTTAGGACCGAGATGAGGAGAAACTTCTTCACTCAGAGAATTGTGAACCTGTGGAATTCTCTACCACAGAAAGTTGTTGAGTCCAGTTCGTCAGATATATTCAAAAGGGAGATAGATGTGGCCCTTACGGCTAAAGGGATCAAGGGATATGGAGAGAAATCAGGAATGGGGTACTAAAGTTGCAAAAATGATCAGCCACGATCATATTGAATGGTGGTGCAGGCTCGAAGGGCCGAATGGCCTACTCCTGCACCTATTTTCTATGTTTCTATGTTTCTATTACCACAGCATCCACTTAGCGCCTGTTTTCATTCTTCCACCAAAATAACCCCCATATTATTTAGTGGGGTGGGGTGGGGGGTGGGGGGATGCCAATGATTCCTGGCATTTCTGGACCTGGAGGGAAAAAAGTTGCCAGCTTTCCTGCCCTGATTCTCATCCATAGCAACACCCCTTCTTTGAAAGTCTGTGTATTAGCTTCAAAAAGGTTGGGGGAAAAAATAAAAAAATGAAAAACTAGAACTCGCTGTTGGAACTATTAGTAAGCACATGTTTAATGTGCTTGCACAATATTCTTGTGTCAATTGTTTTAACTGAGTCATTTATCATTAACCACAATCTCGAAACTCCAAAGGTTACAATTTTGTTCATTGTTTTTAGATTAACCTGAAGGTTATGCTTGTTATTGATTAACGCAATATATAAAACTTAATATATCAGGATATACCTGGAATAACAACTGTTACAAAATGCCTCCAGTTTTCTGCTGCCCCATGACTCTATAGTTTTTTTTTTAAGAACTATGACGCAGTCTTGTAACTTGGGATTCTCAAATTAAATTTCTTAATTGATTGTTGCAATTCTTTGTGGAGACTGTAAACAGCTATAAATGGAACAAACGGATAAAGACAGAGTGAGGGATGAGGTAAGAAGTGTGTTATGTTCAGATCACATGTAACATTTTCCATACTGTATGGCAAAAAAATGTAATGGAGTTTCAGGATGTCTGTCCTGTTACTGCTGGAAACACAATAGAACCAAAAGATAGCCAAAGATTGTGGGTGGAGCTGTATTCCAGTCAGTTGCAAAGAGAAGACATCAATCGGCGACTGAAGCCTCAGTCTGTTGAAGATTGGAGCTTTCACTGTCTGACTCCTGGAACATTGAGCTGGAAAAATTGAAGTGTTGGCAGCATGAAAAGGAAAACTGTGAAAGAAAATACCCATATTTAGAAGCTGCAGAAGAAATCCTGGAGAAATTTGGGGCCTGATTTTTAACTGACCCCCCGCCCCTGCCAGTCACTTATCCTGCCTGCTGTGTCCCCATATTAATCTGCTCTTTTGAGCAGGACACCCACAGGAAGGAAGTGGGGTCCTGTGTTATATATGCAGATCCGGTCAGATGATGTCATCAGGACCCAATCAGCAATTAAAAACTGACACCTATGTGGGGGTGAGGGGGCGGGTGCAGTTTCAGCTCCCCCGTCAGGCTAAACCGAATCCAGGGCCGGAGAAAGCACAAAACGTAAGTTTTACATTTATTTTTCAGATTTCCTTGTGGAGCAGGAGGGGCATGAGTGCTCCTCTGGGCCTCATAGAATCATAGAAATTTACAGCAAAGTAGGAGGCCAGTTGTCCCATTGCGTCTCTGCTGGCCGACAAAGAGCTTTCCAGCCGAATCCCACCTTCCAGCTCTTGGTTTGTAGCCTTGTAGGTTGCGGCACTTTAAAAGTGCACATCCAAGTACTTTTTAAATGAGATGAGGGTTTCTACCTCGACCACCCTTTCAGGCAGTGAGTTCCATACCTCCACCACCCTCTGTGTGAAAAAAGTTCTCCTCAACTCCCCTCTAATCCTTCTACCAATTAAATCTATGCCCCCTAGTTATGGACTCTCTGCTAAGGCAAATAGGTCCTTCCTATCCTCTCTACCTAGGCCCCTCATAATTTTATTCATCTCAATCGCGTATCCCCTCAGCCTCCTCTGTTCCAAAGAAGACAACCCCAGCCCATCCAATCTTTCCTCATAGATAAAATTCTAAGTCATGGCATCATCCTCGTAAACCTCCTCTCTCGTGCAATCACATCCTTCCTGTAATGTGGTGACCAGAACTGCATGGAGTACTCTAGCTGTGGCCGAACTCATGTTTTATATAATTCAAGCATAACCTCCCTGCTCTTATATTCTATGCCTCGGCTAATAAAGGAAAGAATCCCGTATGCCTTCTTATCCACTTTATCAACCTGTCCTGCTATTTTCAGGGATCTGTGGACATGCACTTCAATGTCCCTCTTTCGTTACACTGTTCCATATCCTACTATTTATTGGGCTCAATTTTCCCCAATGCCGTTTTTTGGCTTATTGCCAGAGTTACGCCTGTTTTTTCTGGTCCCACGACTCCAAAAAATTAAGTACCAGGTTGCCTTGTTCTATTTTTTGAAATTGGCGCTGCGCAGCCTATCCTGTGGCTTTGGGGGGCGTTGAGCCTAATGTCTGCTCTGGAAAAAATTATACCCCCCCTTCTGCGCATGCGCGGGAAAAAAAAGGAACGTTTTTGACATGATTTCTATGGGTGCGTACGCACGGGAAATAAAAGGACATTTTTGATGTGATTTCTATGGGCACGCACGCACGCACGGGAAATAAAAGGACATTTTTGATGTGATTTCTATGGGCGCGCATGCACAATACAGCTCCCGGTCTGCATTCAGCCATTTTTAAAGAGCCAGTTGTATGTGAGAACTTTAATTCTCATTGGAAAAATCAGAGCTGCAATACAAGATGCAACGCGACTCAAGGACCAAGAATTTCTCACAGGATAAAGTGGAGGCACTGGTTACTGTAATTGAGGCCAGATGGCACGAGCTGGACAGCAGCAGAGGTCACATACCTGGGTGTCATGGTACATCAGTCATTGAAGGTTAGCATGCAGGTACAGTAGGCGGTTAAGAAAGCAAATGGCATGTTGGCCTTCATAGCGAGGGGATTTGAATACAGGGGCAGGGAGGTGTTGCTACAGTTGTACAGGGCCTTGGTGAGGCCACACCTGGAGTATTGTGTACAGTTTTGGTCTCCTAACTTGAGGAAGGACATTCTTGCTATTGAGGGAGTGCAGCGAAGATTCACCAGACTGATAGGATGGCGGGACTGACCTATCAAGAAAGACTGGATCAACTGGGCTTGTATTCACTGGAGTTCAGAAGAATGAAAGGGGACCTCATAGAAACGTTTAAAATTCTGACGGGTTTAGACAGGTTAGATGCAGGAAGAATGTTCCCAATGTTGGGGAAGTCCAGAACCAGGGGTCACAGTCTGAGGATAAGGGGTAAGCCATTTAGGACCGAGATGAGGAGAAACTTCTTCACCCAGAGAGTGGTGAACCTGTGGAATTCTCTACCACAGAAAGTTGTTGAGGCCAATTCACTAAATATATTCAAAAGGGAGTTAGATGAAGTCCTTACTACTCGGGGGATCAAGGGTTATGGCGAGAAAGCAGGAATTGGGTACTGAAGTTTCATGTTCAGCCATGAACTCATTGAATGGCGGTGCAGGCTCGAAGGGCTGAATGGCCGACTCCTGCACCTATTTTCTATGTTTCTATGTTTCTATGTTTCTATAAAAGTTTCACCAAAAGGAATGAAGAAATTCTGGAAGCAACTTCACAAGATTACTGTGCAATGGTGATACCCCTAAGGTCTGGAGACCAGGGCAAAAAGAAATGGCAGGACCTCGGTCAAGTAGTTAATGTAGGTAATATTTTCATTTATTTAATGGAATTGTAATTGTAAATGTGACCAACTGTATATGGCCCACCCAGCAGAACGACACCCTCTCTAAAATGTTATGTTTTCATCTTTGCAGAGGAAGGTGGCACAGAACAAACAGGAAAAAACTCGAACAGGAGGAGGCCTGGCAAATCTGCACCCACTGACACCCTTGGAAGAGAGGGTCGCTGCTTTGATGGGTCCTGCGGGAGAAAAGCAACCACCATTGCACAAGCTGGGCCCACACTCGAGGGAGAGGGTAAGTCCAGAAAATTCCAGTCTGGCTTTGCTAAATGTTAAGTACTACGCAGGCAAGCCATGTTTCGGTTCAAGGGGATGTCTCCATCAGCTACGCTTCAGTTGATGCAATGTGCTATCCTTCATCGTGGTCCTTCAAATCAGCCTGCTGCCTGCGCAGTATGAGCCTACTCATGCCACCACCCTGCGTCCTCGTCTGCTGCTAACCATTTGTCTGTTCTGTTATATTTTGCAGAATTTGAAGCCAACCCTGACAATGCAGAAGAAGATTCAGATGCGGACAAGCCTGAAGAGGAGAAAATCTTTCAAACGCACCTTCCAGACGAAGAGCATAGGGGTGGGGGGGGAGGGGAAGAGGAGGGGATGGATGAAGCCCCCAGTATTATCCTCACTTTGGAGGAGGTGCAGTTGCCGTCCATTGAGGTGCCAGCCCCTTTCCTGAGTGGTATGACTGTTGCTGGAACATTCCATGGTTTCCCAAAGTCCGAGCCGAGGGATTCCAGTGGGGTGCAGCGAGACACACCCAGGGCCCCACCGTCCGATGCTGTGGGTCCCAGTGGATTGCAGTGAGGCACACCCAGGGCCCCACCGTCCGATGCTGTGGGTCCCAGTGGATTGCAGTGAGGCACACCCAGGGCCCCACCGTCCGATGCTGTGGGTCCCAGTGGATTGCAGTGAGGCACACCCAGGGCCCCACCGTCCAAGGTTGCGGGTCCCAGTGGATTGCAGTGAGGCACACCCAAGGCCCCACCGTCCAAGGTTGCGGGTCCCAGTGGATCGCAGCGAGGCACACCCAGGGCCGCACCGTCCGATGCTGTGGGTCCCAGTGGGGTGCAGCGAGGCACACCCAGGGCCCCACCGTCCGATGCTGTGGGTCCCAGTGGATCGCAGCGAGGCACACCCAGGGCCGCACCGTCCGAGGCTGTGGGTCCCAGTGGATTGCAGCGAGGCACACCCAGGGCCCCACCGTCCAAGGCTGCGGGTCCACTGGGATGCAGCGATCCACACCCAGGGCGAGGAGGGGAAGGAGAGCTCGATCGCGCTCTCCTGAGGTGTAGGATGTGGTTTAAATGATGGCAATGAGTGCGGAGAGCATTGACCTTCCGTGATCACTCCTGGAGGGAATGTTGCAGGTAGTTGAGACACTGTCGGGGCACATGAGGCGGGTGGGTGATGAGGTATTGGGACTGTCGGGAGAAGTAACAAAACTCTCATGAGAAATGGGAACACTGTCTGGGAACATGAAGGCGGGAATGTCTCAGGCAGCAGATACAATGTCAGTGCGCATGAGGGAGGTAAAATCACAGGTAGCTGATGCGCTGTCAGTGAAATGAGGGAGGGAATGTTGCAGGTAGTTGACACGCTGTTACTCAACATGAGAGAGGGCATGTCACAGGTAGCTGAGACACTGTCAGGGCACATGAAGGAGGAAATGTTGCAGCTAGCTGCTGCAATAAGGGAACACGCCCAGATCCTGCACCCATTGGCAGAATCAACTGTCACTCCCACTCCAATTCCCCAGACCAGGCTCTGAAGAGGCCCAAGCCGGGCCTTCCATATTACCAGCTGCCGCCGCACCCCCACACCCACCCCCGCTTCCCCACCACCATCAAGAAGTGCGCATTTCCCGAGATGCTCGAAAGAATAAGCTTGGTACCAACCCGAGAAACGCTGTGTCACCACCTGTGGGCAGGGGTGGAGTCAACAAGATCAAGTGCAGCAGACGGTCTTAGAATAAAGTGGAGGAGAGATGGATGCAGCCTTTCTTTGCTGCTGCTGTTGTTGAAGCTGTTGTTGTTGTTGTTACTGTTGTAACTGTTCTCAAATTAAAAGTTTTTTGTAAGTTATGTAAATTTACAAGTTTAAAAGTTTGTAAGTGATCTTAAATTTGTCAGTGATCTTAACTGAAAACTTTAAAATTTGAGTCAAAAATAGTTTTATTAAAGTTAAGTACAAACAAATGTTTGTTAAACTTTTGAAGAAAATATATTTTAAATTATAACTGAATCATTTCCATTATTAACACAACTTTTTGAAGTAAACAAGAACAATTTCCATTATTTGTTCCATTAACATAACATAACATTATGGAACAGATCCAAACAGTAAACATGGTCCATTTGGAATAGTTGCCGCTGAGCCTTCAGTTAGCAAAGCGTTCATGGATGAGCTGCTGGCGCAAGGCTCGAGCAATCGTTAAAGGGGCACGATGGCCCGCCCTCCTCTGCCACTGTGCTCCGGGTTCAGGTAGTTGCATGGCTTCCTCACCCTCCTCCTCCTCCTCGTAATCTGCATCTTCCTCCTCATTATCAGCCACTCTCACCTCAGGTGGGTCTTCAACTAGCAGCTGCTACTGCTTCATGATGGCTAAGTAATGCAGTATGCAGCACACAACAGTGAACTGACCGCCAATCTCAGGGGAGTATTGCAAGTAGCCTCTGGAATGGTCCTCTCTATTATGCTGAGCGTTGCAATGTGCAACATTTTGTATTCCCGGTCAACTTCCGTCCGGGTTATGCGTAGGGGCATCATGAGCCAGGAGGCGAGGCCATACCCTTTGTCTCCCAGTAGCCGGCTCTGCCCTTCTGGCTGCTGCTGAAACATGATAGATATAGTGTTCTCGCGTAGGATGAATGCATCATGGGTGCTCCCAGGGTATGTTGTATCAACTGACTTGATGTGATGCATGTCATCTTACACGAGCTGCATATTAATGGAGTGGAAGCCTTTTCTGTTCCTGTACATCTCGGAATCCTCCAAAGGTGCTCACAAGGTGATGTGTGTACAATCAATGCAGCCCTGTACCTTTGGGCAGCCAGCAATCCTGCAGAAGCCCACAACCCTTTCATGTATTGCCTGGGTGGTCATGGGGAACTTTATGTAGCCATTCCTCCGAGCATATAATGCAGCAGTCACCTGCCGAATGCAGATATGTGTTGCATGTTGAGAAATGGTGCACACATCCCCAGTTGTGGCCTGAAATGATCCAGTTGCATAGAATGAAAGTGCAGCTGTAGCCTTCACTTCAACTGATAAAGCAGTCCTCCTGATGCTTCTAGGTTGCAGGTCTGCTTTTACAACTCACAGATCTCAGTTACAACTTCTTTGCAGAAACGCAGCCTTCTGACTCAGGTGCAGGTATGAACGCCTGTCTTGATATACCCAATGTGGTAAGGCCTCCTGGCCATCATCCTACGTGCTCTGAGGTTCCTCGGCGATGACATCGAATCAATTGTCTCCTCTGCAGCACCATCATGGGAAAAGCTTGCACGAGTTATGGCATTGTCAGTATTGTCCCCATGATTAAATTGTACCTTTGTAAGAAGCTCAAAACGGCAGACAGGGCAAGCTTCTTTGTTCTCTCTCTCCCCAAGGTCGATGCTCTAGTATGGACCACACCCAGGTCTGAGCATGTGCGATGGGCATGCTTAGATCGGGAAACACTGCCCCCCCAACCCCGCCCCCAACCCAGGCTTCATTTGGTGCTGCTTGCTGCATAGTGGAATAATATAAGGCTTCTCATGCCTTCAGTTCGGCTTCCACACACCCCCACCACACCCCTCACCCCTCCCCCCGGTTTCATTTGATGTTGTTTGCTGCATAGTGTAAAGGCTTTTCATACCTTCAGTTCGGCTTCCACACACCCTCACCACCCCTGGACATCTTTTGAAGCAGAGCCCCGAGTCTCTGTGTCCGGGCGAGGGACCGATTCTGGCGGCTGACGCTCCGACCCTTGAGCCCGGTTTGGAGTCATTCGGTGATGGTGTAGCACTTTAACAATAATCCAAACTGAAAGAATTGCATGAAACTTCCATTTTCTGCATTTTCAGTTGGAAAAATTTAAGCTTGATGATGCTTATGTGTTCTTGACTCCCTTCAAAACTTCGCCTGAAAACAATGGCGTCTTTCTGCGCTGATTTTTTGATGTGCGCTGGTTTTTCTTAAGTGCCCCGAAGGTTTTTTGGGAGTGGTCACATACGCCATCCTAGGAGAATTGTAAGTTGGCCAAACTTGCATAATTGTGAAAAACTGGCGCAGACATCATGATGCAAAAAAAAATCTAACCTAAAATAATCGTAACTAACTGAGTTACGCAGGCGCACAATCTTTGGTGAAACTTGGATTTTTTAATTTCGGCCAAAAAAAGCAGTGCACGCCAAAAAAATGGCTTAAATCACTGGGGAAAATTGAGCCCGAGGTATATTCCATTACCTTGTTACTCCTCCCCAAATGCATTACCTTACACTTCCCCAGATTGAATTCCATTTGCCATTTTTCTGCCTACCTGATTGATATCTTCTTGCAGAATACAACTTTATTCTTAACTATCAGCTACATGGCCAATTTTTGTATTATCTGCAAGCTTCTTAATCATGGCCCTACATTGAGTCCAAATCATTGGTATACACCACAAAAAGCAAGGGACCACCTCGTACTGAGCCCTGCAGAACCCAACTGGAAACAGCCTTCCAGTCAAAAATATACTCATCAACCATTACCCTTTACCTCCTGCCACTGGGCCAATTTGGGATTTGACTTGCCACTTTCCCTTGGAGCCCATGGACTTTTACTTTTCTAAACAGTCTGCCATGTGGGAACTTGTCAAAAGCCTTGCTAAAATCCATGTAGACTACATCAAATGCACTACCCTCATCGGCCCTCCTTGTTACCGCCTCAAAAAATGCAATCAAGTTAGTCAGACATGACATTCCCTTAACAAATATATGCTGACTGTCCTTGATTAATCCATGTCTTTCTAAATGATGATGAATATTGTCCCTCAGAATTTTTTCCAATAATGTTCTCACCACTGAGGTTAGGTTGACTGGCCTGTAATTACTCGATCTATTCCTTACTCCCTTTCTCAGCAAAGGTACCACATTAACAGTCCTCCAGTCCTCTGGCACCACACCTGCAGCCAGCGATGATTGGAAAATAATGGTCAGAGCTTTTGCAGTTTCCTCCCTTGCTTCACTTTAAACCCTGGGATGCATTTCATCCGGGCCTGGTGTTTTATCTACTTTTAAAGATGCTAAGCTCCTTAATACATGCTCTCTCACTATGTTTATCTCATCTAATATTTCACACTCCTCCTCCTTAACTACACTGTCTGCATCATTCCTCACTTTTGTGAAGACAGACTCAAAGGCCGAAATGTTCTGGGTCCGTGAGGGTTCGATTGGAGTCAGGTCAGCTAGGAAATTTGAAATATCTTGGAGTGGGTCAGGAACCTGCCGACTTCCCACTCCCATGCGCCTTTCCCTCGGGCTCGTTTGCCAGCGCAGCAGCGACCAAAACGGCAGAGGCGGGTGAGCTAATTTAAATCATTATTAGGACCCTTATGTGCCTTTTCAACCCTACCTTTCATATTTCCGTGGATGAGCATGGGAAACACACAGTTCAAGAACCACATATGTCAACCTGAGGTGGAGGTTGAGTGGCCATTGATCCAGCCCATTAGCTCACAGCATTAGGTACAGCAGTTATCACGGGCGACTTTAATCTACATATAGATTGGGCTAACCAAACTGGTAGCAATACAGTGGAGGAGGATTTCCTGGAGTGTATTAGGGATGGTTTTCTAGACCAATATGGCTCGAAGGAAGACAAAAAAAATAACCTTCCGGAAATACTAGGGAACCGAGAGTCTAGTGAGAAGGAGGAACTGAAGGAAATCCTTATTGGATGGAAAATTGCATTAGGGAAATTGATGGGATTGAAGGCCGATAATTCCCCAGGGCCTGATAGTCTGCATCCCAGAGTACTTAAGGAAGTGGCCCTAGAAATAGTGGATGCATTGGTGATCATTTTCCAACAGTCTATCGACTCTGGATCAGTTCCAATGGACTGGAGGATAGCTAATGTAACACCACTTTTTAAAAAAGGAGGGAGAGAGAAAACGGGTAATTATAGACTGGTTAGCCTGACATCAGTAGTGGGGAAAATTTTTGAACCAATTAGCAAAGATGAAATAGCAGCGCATTTGGAAAGCAGTGACAGGATCGGTCCAGTCAGCATGGATTCATGAAAGGGAAATCATGCTTGACATAGAAACATAGAAACATAGAAATTAGGTGCAGGAGCAGGCCATTCGGCCCTTTGAGCCTGCACCGACATTCAATAAGATCATGGCTGAGAATTCAACCTCAGTACCCCTTTCCTGCTTTCACTCCATACCCCTTGATCCCTTTGGTCGTAAGGGCCATATCTAACTCCTTTTTGAATATATCTAACGAACTGGCCTCAACAACTTTCTGCAGTAGAGAATTCCACAGGTTAACCACGCTCTGAGTGAAGAAATTTCTTATCATCTCGGTCCTAAATGGCTTACCCCTTATTCTTAGACTGTGATCCCTGGTTCTGGAACTCCCCAGCATCGGGAATATTCTTTCTGCCTCTAACCTGTCCAATCCCGTCAGAATTTTATATGTTTCTATGAGATCCCCTCTCATTCTTTTAAATTCCTGTGGATACAAGCCCAGTTGATCCAGTCTCTCCTCATATGTCAGTCCTGCTATCCCAGGAATCAGTCCGGTGAACCTTCGCTGTACTCCCTCAATAAAAAGAACGTCCTTCCTCAGATTAGGAGACTAAAACTGAACACAATATTCTAGGTGTGGCCTCACCAAGGTTCTGTACAACTGCAGTAAGACCTCCCTGCTCCTGTACTCAAATCATCCAGCTATGAAGGTCAACATGCCATTTGCCTTCTTCACCACCTGCTGTACCTGCATGCTAACCTTCAATGAATGATGCACCATGACACCCAGGTCTCGTTGCACCTCCCCTTTTCTGAATCTGTCACCATTCAGATAATATTCTGCCTTCCTGTTTTTGACACCAAAGTGGATAACCTCACATTTATCCACAGTATACTGCATCTGCCATGCATTTGCCCACTCACCTAACCTATCCACGTCACCCTGCAGCCTCTTAGCATCCCCCTCACAGCTCACACCGCCACCCAGCTTAGTGTCATCTGCAAATTTGGAGATATTACACTCAATTCCTTCATCTAAATCATTGATGTATATTGTAAATAGCTGGGGTCCCAGCACTGAACCCTGCAGCACCTCACTGGTCACTGCCTGCCATTCAGAAAAGGACCCAGTTATTCTGACTCTCTGCTTCCTGTCTGCCAACCAGTTTTCTATCAACGTCAATACATTACCCCCAATACCATGTGCTTTGATTTTGCACACCAATCTCTTGTGTGGGACCTTGTCAAAAGCCTTTTGAAAGTCCAAATACACCACATCCATTGGTTCTCCCTTGTCCACTCTACTAGTTACATCCTCAAAAAATTCTAGAAGATTTGTCAAGCATGGTTTCCATTTCATAAATCCATGCTGACTTGGACCGATCCTGTCACAGCTTTCCAAATGCACTGCTATTTCATCTTTAATAATTGATTCCAATATTATCCCCACCACCGATGTCAGGCTAACCGGTCTATAATTTCCTGTTTTCTCCCTCCTTTTTTAAAAAGTGGTGTTTTATTAGCTACCCTCTAGTCCATAGGAACTGATCCAGAATCAATAGAATGTTGGAAAATGATGACTAATGCATCCACTATTTCTAGGGCCACTTCCTTAAGTACTCTGTGATGCAACCTATCAGGCCCTGGGTATTTATAGCCCCAAAGCGGCGACGGCAGCAGAAGCAGTGCCACAAAAAAGTCAATGGCGGGGCACTCAAAGACCCAGCTAAGAGAGCTCTATACAGCCAGCGCCTCACTGCTAAACTGGCATCCGTTGTTGACCCCGAGACGCAGAATGCCCCCAATGCTTGTTCTGTGTTCCAGGCCTCCATAAGCAATGCCTGCCAAGAGACACTCAGTCACTCAACCAGGAAACACCAGGACTGGTTTGATGAGATTGACCAGGAGATCCAAGAGCTAATAATCGGAAGCGCAGGGCATTTCTGAGCCTAAAACAACAACCCAACTTGGGTGCAGCAAAACAGCATTACAGATGGCTTAAGGCCAAGGTCCAACAAAAACCCCGCAACCTAAAGACCTGGAGAAAGCACAGGAGATTCAGCAGCTGGCCGACAGCCATGATGTGCGAGGATTCTTCATTGCAGTCAAGGCCACCTACGGCCCAAACACCCAAGGCCCCACCCTACTGCTGGCCAAGAATGGGGAGACACTTATCAAGGACACCAAGGCAGTCAGGACCTGCTGGAAGGACTTTGAAGATCTCCTTAACCTAGACTCTGCCTTTGACTCGAGTGTCCATGACTCCATCCCAAAGCATGCTACCCTCCATCATCTCAGCAAAACCAAAACCCCAGCTCTGCACGAGGTTGAAAAGGCCATCCACCAGCTTAAGAACAACAAGGCAATGAGAGCAGATAGAAAATCTGCTGAGACACTAAAGTATGGCGGAGAGTTACTGTTGGCACGAATGCATGATCTCATCTCTCTCATCTGGAAGAAGGCAAGCATGCCAGGGGATCTCAGCGATGCAGTATCCATGACCGTCTTTAAAAAAGGGGACAGTCCGACTGTGGCAATTACAGAGGAATCTCCCTGTTATCAGCCACTGGGAAAGTTGTCGCTAGAATCCTCCTCAACCGTCTTCTCCCTGTGACTGCGGAGCTCCTCCCGGATTCGCAGTGCGGATTTCCTTCTCTACGGGTTACAACGGACATTATTTTTACAGCGCGAATGCTGCAAGAAAAATGCAGGGAACATCACCAACCCTTGTACATGGCCTTCTTTGACCTTACGAAGGCCTTTGACACTGTCAATCGCGAGGGGCTATGGAGCGGCCTCCTCCGATTCAGCTGCCCCGAAAAGGTTGTCACCATTCTCTGCCTGCTCCACGACGAAATGCAGGCTGTGATCCTGACCAATGGATCCATTACAGACCCAATCCATGACTGGACTGGGGTCAAGCAGGGCTGTGTCATCGCGCCAACCCTCTTCTCAATCTTCCTCGCTGCAATGCTTCACCTCACACTCAACAAGCTCCCCGCTGGAGTGGAACCAGTGGGAACTTGTTCAACCTTCGTCACCTCCAGGCCAGATCCAAGACCATCTCAATCTCTGTCGTCGAACCGCAGTACGCGGATGATGCATGTGTCTGCACACATTCAGAGTCTGAACTCCAAGTCATAGTCAACATCTTCACTGAGGTGTACGAAAGCATGGACCTTACATCCGTAAGACAAAGGTCCTCCACCAGCCTGTCCCCACCACATAGCACTACGCCCCAGTCATCAAGATCCAAGGCACTGCTCTGGACAACGTGGACTACATTCCTCGGGAGCCTGTTATCAACAAGGGTAGACATCGATGACGAGATTCAACACCGCCTCCAGTGCACCAGCGCAGCCTTCGGCCGCCTGAGGAAAAGAGTGTTCGAAGATCAGGCCCTCAAATCTGCCACCAAGCTCATGGTCTACAGGGCTGTTGTGATACCCGCCCTCCTGTATGGCTCAGAGATGTGGACCATATACAGTAGACACCTCAAATCGCTGGAGAAATACCACCAACGATGTCTCCGCAAGATCCTGCAAATCCCCTGGGAGGACAGACACACCAACGTTAACGTCCTCGACCAGGCCAACATCCCCAGCATCGAAGCACTGACCACCCTCGACCAGCTCTGTTTGGCGGGCCACATTGTTCGCATGCCTGACACAAGATTCTCAAAGCAAGCACTATACTCGGAGCTCTTACACGGCAGGTGAGCCAAAAGTGGGCAGAGGAAATGTTTCAGAGACACCCTCAAAGTCTCCTTGATAAAGTGCAACATCCCCATCGACACCTGGGAGTACCTGGCCGAAGTCCGCCCTAAGTGGTGGAAGTGCATCCGGGAGGGTGCTCAGCACCTCGAGTCTCATCGCCGAGAGCATACAGAAACCAGGCGCAGGCAGTGGAAGGAGTGTGCGACAAATCTGTCCCACTCACCCTTTCCTTCAACGATTGTCTGTCCCACCTGTGACAGAGACTGTAATTCCCATATTGGACTGTTCAGTCACCTAAGAACTCATTTTTAGAGTGGAAGAAAGTCTTCCTCGATTTCGAGGGACTGCCTATGATGATGATGATGATGATGATGCTCTATGCAGGTGGCCATCCTTTCCATGGGAGAGCCTACCGTCTCCATCGCCTGCGACATTGTGGTGCTCAAGTTGAAGATTGACTCCTCCATTCTCTGAACACTGGCAGTCACCTTCTTGCTGCACCTCCAGAAACACCCTTCCTTTGGATGACCCCCGAGGCTCAGCAAATGCATGCAGTTGAGCAAAGCTAGGAGCATGCTGTGCCCTCTGGCGAGGACTCTCCACCGATCTCCCTGTCTCCACCATCTGCTCTTGCTCACTTGTGACTTGTAAGACACCAGGTAACAACACTACTGTATCCCGCGTGGGACTCGTGGTCTCCGTATCTGCGCTGGTGCTGGGCATGCTTATGTCTGGTGACGGTGCATCCTCAGAGAGTGGAGGCTCCTCTCAGGAGTTGTCTTCCTCTTCCTCCTGGACAATGGAGGGCGGGGGGAAGGTGCCCTTGATGCACATGTGAGAGAGTAAAGAGGTGAGTTAGATATGTCATATCAAGAATAGGTACAGATACCATCATGCACATGATGAAAATTCACTGGCTGCTGACATCAGTCCCCATATGAGTGACTGCTGTATGCCATGTAACTGTATGATATGTGATTCTGTCACCAGGTTGTTGAGATGTCCCCCTCTCTCCGTCTCCCACCTCCAGCTGCTTGGCAACTCCTGATACTTCCAATGCAGCCTCCTCTGCTGATGTTAGGGATGGCCAATGATAGAGTTCCACCTCCGGTTCTGTCCCTCTCCCTCTTATTGTGGGCTCTTTTTCCCTGTAAGGATGAAACGATGAGAAGGTTGAGTGAGAATGATGGAATGAGAGTAAGGAATCGATGGGATACATCTTTAGAGGGACACTATGATGGAGTGTGGTGTCAATGCCAAGTGGTCTCCTTGTGTGTTGTTAGTTGGTGTGATTGTATTAGGATGAGGGTGATTGTAAGGGATGGTTATTCAGATGGAGATGTCATAATGTAGATAGAGAGAGCGGGATGGCTGAATGTGCAAGGTAACTTGGTATGAGTAAGGATGTGTAGGAGCAGGGTTGGGATGCCAGAGTGATGGGGATGTGATGAAAGGATGAAGTTGAGTGTAGCTTTGCACTCACCTTTCCTGATCTAATAAGATCATTGAAATGTTTCCGGCTCTGCACCCAGGTCCTCCTCACCACATCGCTGCTGTTGACCTCCCCTACATTTGGAGCCAGGTTCGTTTTGTCTCCTGGTGAGGTCTCTTCCACCCATTGGAAGGGAGGAGGACTTCTCTGCGTGCTCTGACTCCCTCAACAAGCATCTGGAGGGAGTCATCAGAGAACCTGGGTGCTGCCCTCTGTTTCAGTGTAGTCATGCTTGGCACTCTTTGCAGTAGTCCAATTGTGCAGTGTGCTGCCTGCACACTCCTAAATGAATCTTTAAATGCAATGTGGCCATGGTCCCTTTAAACATACTCATTGATGATGTCACCAGACCCACACCATTTAATAGGGCTGGAAAACGCACAGGGTGGCCTTAGTAGGCCCATTAATGAAAAGTCGATCTCAGAAGCGACATTGTAGGAAGAATGGGGTTACGACCCGCCATGGTGACCGCCCACACCCGACCTGCTCAGGTACAGAAAAGTTCGGCCAAAGTATTCATTAAGAACCATACACACATTTTCTGCCTCCACACATAGGTTATCTATTTGGTCCCTACTCTTTCTATAGTTATCCTCTTGCTCTTTATGTATTTATAAAACATCTTTGGGTTTTCCTTGATTTACCTTGACAATATTTTTTCATGCCCTCTCTTTGCTTTCCTAATTTCCTTTTTAATTTCACCCCTGTAGTGTTTAAACTTCTCTAGGCTTTCTGTAGAACTTATCTCTCGGTATCTGACATAAGCTTTCCTTTTTTGCTTTATCCTATCTTGTATGCCCCTTGACATCCAGGGGGCTCAAGATTTGGGAGTTCCTTTTTCTTTGTGAGAACATATTTGCTCTGAACCCTCACTATCTCCTCCTTGAATGCCTCCCACTACTCTGATACTGATTTACCTTCAAGTAGCTATTTCCAGTCCATTTTTGCTAAATCATATCTCAGCTTAGTAAAATTGGTCTTTCCCCATTGAGAACTTTTACTCCTGGTCTATCTTTGTCCTTTTCCATAACTACCCTAATTCTAACTGAATTATGATCATTACCACCAACATGCTCTCACACTGAGACACCTTCCACTTGTCTAGCTTCATTCCCTTCATGCAGGAAGTTCCACCATGAGCAGGTTACAGCCCCCAATTGGGGTGCAGGGCAATTTCTCCCCCTAGCTGTTGCCTGACCAGGAGCTAATGTAGATCAGCGAGCACAGGGGTGATGGGTGAATGGAACTTGGTGCAATTTAAGATACGGGCAGCAGAGTTTTGGATGAGCTCAAGTTTACAGATGATGCAAGGTGGGAGCTTGGCCAGGACAGCAGTGGAATAGTCAAGTCTAAAGATAACAAAGGCGTGGATGAGTGTTTCAGCAGCAGATGAGCTGAGCCAGGGGTGGAGATGGGCGATGTTATGAAGGTGGAAATAGGTGGTCTTAGTAATGGAGAGGATAATGGTCGGAAGCTCAGCTCAGGGTTAAATAGGTTGTGTGCACTTCCAATTCCTTCTGTACTTGGTCCTCCTCACTCTGGTTTATGCTTCACTAAGTGCTCCATCCTGCAACTTATTGTTTCTCCTTCCCACACAGTGAAAATATCTGAGCTAGTGTTTATTACTGGAGGAATGGACAATGCACAGTGCTGTGAAATGCTTGGTTGAGGTTAGTCATCGGGGTCAGCCACCTTATCCTCTTGTCCACCTAGAGGAACAGAATAACATATTGTAATAAGACACACCTGGAAACTAAGCTTGACATAGGAAGATGTTGTACTGTGTTATGCTGCAGTGCCTACCTTGAGGGAATAAATAAGTAAATAAGGCGATAAAGATTGAAAAGCAAAGGATGATACTAACCATGTGCTTGGGAGAAGCCATGCTCTCTCTAATGCCTCCATGCCCAGTAATTCCAGGGCTGCCTTCTGTTGTGTACATAAATAAACAGACTAACTGAAACAGGAGTAATGTAACTAACTGTGTCCTTCATAGCAACTCCAAAAATGGTGACACAAAACCAGCATGAACCAGCATGTTTACAGCAGTGTGTGAATAGCTCCCACAGGGTCCTAATGCCTGTCTAATGTCCTGTAACAAACAAATAGAGCATGAACGCAACATATTTCCTTCCTTCTGAAAACACAGTCTATGAACAGACAAAATCCTTGAGATAGCCAGGTCCTGTTCTGAGACGCTGAGACCGGCGTGGAGTTTGCGGTGTTTGATCGAGGTTTCGGTTGGAAAACAGAATGATGCCTCTGTTCCATCTTGCTGGTCTGTTGGCCTGTGAGTTGGGATCAGTCTACGAGCATTCCATCGAGTTCCATCATTGAGCTCGTAGGTGTGAGGGCTGAACTTCCGCCCGATCTGTTTTGGAGGCGAAAGTGAAGATGCGAGCTTATGACTCTGGTTTGGGCGCTTAACTCTGACCCAATCTCCGTTCTTCAGCTGGGGCTTTTGAGCTTTGTGTCAGTGTACGAGTTCACTTTTCGTGGCATTCCGAAATCTGGGATGCGAGTGTGGTTATCTTCGTGCTAAGTTCAGCTGGGGGTTTGAGATGTCCAGTAGCCAGCGAAGATTCCGCCCAATCATGAGCTCAGCGGGTGTCTTCCCCGTTAGCGAGTGCTTTGTCGAATGGTATGTGCGGTGAATGGTTTGAACCACTTCGTTGAATGTTTGGCCTGCTGCGAGGTTGGCTTTCAAACCATCTTTGATGACGCGGTTAAATCGCTCACACCTCCGTTGCTTTGACGATTGTACTGAGCAGTAAGGCAATACTCGATAGCATGAGGAGTGAGGAAATCTACGAACTGGTCGGACAGAAACTGTGGTCCATTGGTAGTGTTTATGACATCTGGGAGGCCCCACCTAGTGAACATACGCTGCAGAATAGTGACGATCGTTGATGAGGTCACTGACCTTAAAGCGATTTCTGGCCATTTGGAATACAGGTCATGTACTACGTAAGAATATAAGAACATAAAAAAAGGAATACGAGTCGGCCATATAGCCCCTCGAGCCCGCTCCGCCATTCAATAAGATCATGGCTGATCTGATCATGGACTCAGCTCCATTTCCCCATAACCCCTTATCCCCTTATCGTTTAAGAAACTGTCTATTCCTGTCTTAAAATTATTCAATGTCCCTGCTTCCACAGCTCTCTGAGGCAGCGAATTCCACAGATTTACAACCCTCTGAGAGAAGAAATTTCTCCTCATCTCTGTTTTAAATGAGCGGCCCCTTATTCTAAGATCATGCCCTCTAGTTCTAGTCTCCCCCATCAGTGGAAACATCCTCTCTGCATCCACCTTGTCAAACCCCTCAGAATCTTATACGTTTCGATAAGATCACCTCTCATTCTTTGGAATTCCAATGAGTAGAGGCCCAACCTACTCAACCTTTCCTCATGTCAACCCCCTCATCCCCGGAATCAACCGAGTGAACCTTCTCTGAACTGCCTCCAAAGCAAGTATATCCTTTCGTAAATATGGAAACCAAAACTGCACGCAGTATTCCAGGTGTGGCCTCACCAATACCATATATAGCTGTAGCAAGACTTGCCTGCTTTTATACTGCATCCCCTTTGCAATAAAGGTCAAGATCCCATTGGCCTTCCTGATCACTTGCTGTACCTTCATACTATCCTTTTGTGTTTCATGCACAAGTACTCCCAGGTCCTGCTGTACTGTGGCACTTTGTAATCTTTATCCATTTAAATAATAACTTGCTCTTGATTTTTTTCTGCCAAAGTGCATGACCTCACACTTTCCGACATTATACTTCATCTGCCAAATTTTTGCCCACTCACTTAGCCTGTCTATGTCCTTTTGCAGATTTTTTGTGTCCTCCTCAAATATTGCTTTTCCTCCCGTCTTTGTATCGTCAGCAAACTTGCTCTTTGATTTTTATACAATGAAACGCTGGTACTGTGGGGCTGCTTCAACTGGACTGAAGCTATCCAACTGAAGTTGTTGCCATGGTCTTTGTGGACATGGAATGAGCTGCATTGGCGCTAGTCGGATGTTTGTGGCCTTTTCGCTCAGATTGCACGCTTCACAGTGTGAGACAAACTCCTTGATGCGAGTGTCAATCCCAGGCCACCATATTGAATCGCGACATTTCTGCTTCATGCGGACAATGCCAGGGTGTCCATCGTGTGCCAATGAGAGAACGCGCTGTTGAAGCGACTTGGGAATTACTGTTCTATCACCACGAGCTAGGCAGTCATCGTTCCAAATGGAAAATCCATCACGAAGTCTGTGGAATCTTTTCTGCTCTTCCGGAATTTGCTCAAGCCACTCAGTCTGGAGGAAGTGGCTCACGTGCTGGAGTGTAGGATCACTCTGTGATTCGGTTTTGAGTTTGTCGCAGGAGACAAGGTTTCTGATGGACTGAGTGATGATCGATGTGACATATGTGTCGTCATCAGTGAACAAGTTATCACCAGAGTCTGAAGCAGGTGTCGAGCAGCTGAGCATGTCGGCTACATGGTTGCGACTGCCAGCGAAGTACTGTACATCAAAGTTGACTGACGAAGGCAATCTGCCCATCGGCTGATTTGTAGTGGTCTATGCCCAGATCCAGGTGTAGCGAGTAGCGTAGTTAGCGCTTGGAGATACATACGGAGGGTAAATTTCCTGCCATAGATGTAGATGTGCCAGTATTCACATGCGAAGATGCAAGCAAGTGCTTCTATTGTAGAGGATTTATTTTCTGCAGACGAAAGCATACAAGAGGCGAAGGCGAAGGGTGTTTGAGGCCATCAATCCATTACGAGAGCACAGCACCCACAGCGGTGCCTGATGCATCCATGGCGACACACATAGTGGCATTCGGATCAAAGTGCGCGAGGATAGGAGAGGATGTGATTTTCTCCTTAAGCATGGTGAATGCCTGAGCCTGGGAATCTGTCCATTCCCAAGGGATGTCCTTGCGCAGCAACTTGCGAAGTGATTTGGCAATGTCCGTGTAGTGCGGGATGAACTTCAGATAGAAGTTGCAAGTGCCGAGGAATGATGAAAGTTCTTTGACATTGGTAGCCTCCTGCATTCACTGGATCGTGTCAATAGTGTCAAGCAGCTTGACACCTTGTGCTGTGACTCTAGCCCAGAAAGTTTATTTCTCCAGCAGTGAATGTACACTTATCGGCATTAAGTGTAATGTTATGTAAAGCAAGTCTAGCCATAACTGTGTGAAGTCACTGGTCACGTTCTTCCATTGTCCGTCCATGGATGACCATATCGTCAAGCAGATTGAGGGCTCCCTCTATGCCTGCTAGCATAGTAGTGACAATCTTCTGAAATGCACGGTGCAGAAGACAGTCTGTCATGTATCGATGTAGGGCATGTATCGATACTGATACAGACCATCATGCATCATGAATGCCATGAGCGGTTTGCCCTCTGCTAGGGGTATTTGCAGGTAACTGCGGCGCATATCAAGTTTGTAAAAACTATTGAGCCGTGGAGTTCTGAAGATATTTCGTCAATAGCAGGAAGAAGGGACTTGTCGGGGATGATGGTCTTGTTGACATCTTTCAGGTCGATGCATAGGCAGATCGGTCCATTTTTATGCCAAGCAATGACTAAGTTCGAGATCCAGGCTGAGGAGTCGATGTTCTCAATGATTCCCTGAGATTCGAGTCGCGTTAATTCTGCGGATACTTGGTCACAAACCGCGAATGGGAGATGGCGAAGTCAAGCAGATTGCGAAGTCAAGCGAAGTCAAGCACAATAACCGGATTGACGAAAGAGACATAAGAACATAAGAATTAGGAACAGGAGTAGGCCATCTAGCCCCTCGAGCCTGCTCCACCATTCAATAAGATCATGGCTGATCTGGCCGTGGACTCAGCTCCACTTACCCGCCCTCTCCCCGTAACCCTTAATTCCCTTATTGCTTAAAAATCTATCTATCTTTGACTTGAAAACATTCAATGAGCTAGCCTCAACTGCTTCCTTGGGCAGAGAATTCCACAGATTCACAACCCTCTGGGAGAAGAAATTCTTTCTCAACTCGGTTTTAAATTGGCTCCTCCGTATTTTGAGGCTGTGCCCCCTAGTTCTAGTCTCCCCCACCAATGGAAACAACCTCTCTGCCTCTATCTTGTCTATCCCTTTCATGATTTTAAATGTTTCTATAAGATCACCCCTCATCCTTCTGAACTCCAAGGAGTAAAGACCCAGTCTACTCAATCTATCATCATAAGGTAACCCCCTCATTTCTCGAATCAGCCTAGTGAATCATCTCTGTACCCCTTCCAAAGCTAGTATATCCTTCCTTAAGTAAGGTGACCAAAACTGCACGCAGTACTCCAGGTGTGGTCTTACCAATACCTTATACAGTTGCAGCAACACCTCCCTGCTTTTGTACTCCATCCCTTTCGCAATGAAGGCCAACATTCCATTTGCCTTCCTGATTACCTGCTGCACCTGCAAACTAACCTTTTGGGATTCATGCACAAAGACTCCCAGGTCCCTCTGCAACACAGCATGTTGTAATTTCTCCCCATTCAAATAATATTCCCTTTTACTGTTTTTTTCCCAAGGTGGATGACCTCACACTTTCCAACATTGTATTCCATCTGCCAAACCTTAGCCCATTCGCTTAACCTATCCAAATCTCCTTGCAGCCTCTCTGAGTCCTCTACACAACCCGCTTTCCCACTAATCTTAGTGTCATCTGCAAATTTTGTTGCACTACACTCTGTCCCCTCTTCTAGGTCATCTATGTATATTGTAAACAGTTGTGGTCCCAGTACTGATCCCTGTGGCACACCACTAATCACTGATTTCCAACCGGAAAAGGACCCATTTATCCCGACTCTCTGCTTTCTGTTTGCCAGCCAATTCTCTATCCATGCTAATACATTTCCTCTGACTCCGCGTACCTTTATCTTCTGCAGTAACCTTTTGTGTGGCATCTTATCGAATGCCTTTTGGAAATCTAAATACACCACATCCATCGGTACACCTTTATCCACCATGCTCGTTATATCCTCAAAGAATTCCAGTAAGTTAGTTAAACATGATTTCCCTTTCATGAATCCATGCTGCATCTGCTTGATTGCACTATTCCTATCCAGATGTCCTGCTATTTCTTCCTTAATGATAGTTTCAAGCATTTTCCCCACTACAGATGTTAAACTAACCGGCCTATAGTTACCTGCCTTTTGCCTGCCCCCTTTTTTAAACAGAGGCGTTACATTAGCTGCTTTCCAATCCGCTGGTACCTCCCCAGAGTCCAGAGAATTTTGGTAGATTATAACGAATGCATCTGCTATAACTTCCGCCATCTCTTTTAATACCCTGGGATGCATTTCATCAGGACCAGGGGACTTGTCTACCTTCAGTCCCATTAGTCTGTCCAGCACTACCTCCCTAGTGATAGTGATCATCTCAAGGTCCTCCCTTCCCACATTCCTATGACCAGCAATTTTTGGCATGGTTTTTGTGTCTTCCACTGTGAAGACGGAAGCAAAATAATTGTTTAAGTTCTCAGCCATTTCCACATTTCCCATTATTAAATCCCCCTTTTCATCTTCTAAGGGACCAACATTTACTTTAGTCACTCTTTTCCGTTTTATATATCTGTAAAAGCTTTTACTATCTGTTTTTATGTTTTGCGCAAGTTTACCTTCGTAATCTATCTTCCCTTTCTTTATTGCTTTTTTAGTCATTCTTTGCTGTTGCTTAAAATCTTCCCAATCCTCTAGTTTCCCACTAACCTTGGCCACCTTATACGCATTGGTCTTTGATTTGATACTTTCCTTTATTTCCTTGGTTATCCACGGCTGGTTATCTCTTCTCTTGCCGCCCTTCTTTTTCACTGGAATATATTTTTGTTGCGCATTATGAAAGAGCTCCTTAAAAGTCCTCCACTGTTCCTCAATTGTGCCACCGTTTAGTCCTTGTCTCAGTCTACTTTAGCCAACTCTGCCCTCATCCCACTGTAGTCCCCTTTGTTTAAGCATAGTACGCTCATTTCTGACACAACTTTCTCATCCTCAATCTGTATTACAAATTCAACCATATTGTGATCACTCATTCCGAAAGGATCTTTTAGAAGGAGATCGTTTATTTTTCCTGTCTCGTTACACAGGACCAGATCCAAAATGGCTTGCTCCCTTGTAGGCTCTGTTACATACTGTTCTAAGAAACAATCCCGTATGCATTCTATGAATTCCTCCTCCAAGCTACCCCCTGCGATTTGATTTGAACAATCGATATGTAGGTTAAAATCCCCCATAACTACTACCATTCCTTTTTCACATGCCTCCATTATTCCCCTGATTATTGCCCGCCCCACCATGAAGTTATTATTTGGGGGCCTATAAACTACGCTGACCAATGACTTTTTCCCCTTACTATCTCTAATCTCCACCCACAATGATTCAACATTTTGTTCATTGGAGCCAATATCATCCCTCACAACTGCCCTGATATCATCCTTTATTAACAGAGCTACCCCACCTCCTTTCCCTTCTTGCCTATCTTTCTTAATCGTCAGATACCCCTGTATGTTTAATTCCCAGTCTTGGCCACCTTGCAACCATGTTTCTGTAATGGCCACCAAATCATACCCATTTGTAATGATTTGTGCCGTCAACTCATTTACTTTATTTCGAATGTTGCGTGCATTTAGGTAGTGTTTTCATCCTCGTTTTTAAACCATGATTTTTAGTTTTTACCCCTCCTGCAGCCCTTTTATATTCAGTGGCCCTTTTTGTTTCTTGCTTTTGGTTTCTCTGCCCTCCACTTTTACTCATCTCTTTTCTGTCTTTTGTTTTTGTCTCCTTTTTGTTTCCCTCTGTCTCCCTGTATTGGTTCCCATCCCCCTGCCATATTAGTTTAACTCCTCACCAACAGCACTAACAAACACTCCCCCTAGGACATTGGTTCCGTTCCTGCCCAAGTGCAGACCGTCCAGTTTGTACTGGTCCCACCTCCCCCAGAACCTGTTTCAATGCCCCACGAATTTGAATCCCTCCCTGCTGCACCACTGCTCAAGCCACATATTCTTCTGTGCTATCCTGCGATTCCTACTCTGACTAGCATGTGGCACTGGTAGCAATCCCGAGATTACTACTTTTGAGGTCCTACTTTTTAATTTAACTCCTAGCTCCTTAAATTCATCTGGTAGGACCTTATCCCTTTTTTTAACCTATGTCGTTGGTACCAATGTGCACCACGACAACTGGCTGTTCTCCCTCCCTTTTCAGAATGTCCTGCACTCAGACGATGACAGAATTTTGTTCTCACTCCAAACTCTGTGAAGATTGAGGGATACTGCTTGTCAAAGTCCACCGTGGACACAGGTGTGCTGGTTGGGTTGTAAACTTTGAACCTGTCATGTATTCAACCAGCATTGTAACCCATGTATAATCTGACCTAAGTTGTACACTGTGAGTACAATGACCATTAGGTGGGAGACACTCCTAACCTGGACCTTCAGGTATAAAAGGGGAAGCTCCACCCACCTTCATCACTTGAGTGCTAAGGAATAAAGGACAGGTCACAGACTGACCTTCTCTCAAGCATGGGCCTCGTGTGCATTTATACTGTATAATAAGGACGTATCAATGGCGACGAGAAACTGGGATTTAAACCACGCGAGCATGGCCACTTGCAGAACAGACGAGAGGTACTGTGTTAAGGAAGGGTTGGGACAGAGATTCAACATTGTTAAAGCAGCACACAGTTCTCCAGGCAGACAAGGGCAATCGGGCATGCCCCAACATGTAGTTGAACCCAGAGGGGGAGTTCGGCAGAGACATTGGCAAGCTGAACGGCGATTCACGCCATTGCAAGGGACAATACGGCCAGTAATGGGGCCATCAACACCTGTTAATGGCGCATTCAAGGACAGTCACAAGGACATTCAGGGACGATCGACTGGCAAGGGACCTTTTGTTTCAAACAACAGCTCATGTTGGAGGTATGGAGTTTGCAGAGATGAGCAAAATACCTGCAGAAATTGCAGAAGTGAACACTGGGGGAAATCGCTGGAAGCTGAAGTTCAGCGAGTTCATGTGGAGCATGAATACAGTTCATACACCAGGACGCCACCGATAATTATGAAAGTGCTCCTCAATGGCACCCTAGTATCAATGGAGCTAGACACGGGGGCCAGCCAGTCCCTGATGGGTATCAAACAGTTTGAAAAGTTGTGGGCGTCTAAGGCCAGGAGGCCAAAATTATCGCCGATTGATGCACAGCTACGGACTTACACAAAGCAGATCATTCCGGTGCTAGGCAGCGCCACGGTAGTCGTGACCCACAAAGATTCGGAGAACAGGTTGCCACTCTGGACTGTCCCAGGGTACGGTCCCGCACTATTGGGGAGGAGTTGGCTTGCTGTCATGAACTGGAAATGGGGCGATGTCAATGCAATTTTCTCTGTGGAGCGAGTATCATGCTCACAGATCCTGGACAAATTTGACTCATTATTTCAACCCGGCATCGGCACTTTCATGGGGGCCAAGGTAGTGATTCATATAAACTCGGACGCCAGGCCAGAGCGGTGCCGTACGTGATGCGGGAAAAGATAGAAAGCGAATTGGACCGCCTGCTGAGGGAAGGCATCATCTCGCCAGTCGAATTCAGTGACTGGGCGAGCCCGATCATGCTGGTGCTCAAGGCGGATGGGTCGGTCAGGATATGTGTCGATTACAAGGCCACCATCAATCGGGTGTCACTCCAAGACCAGTACCCGCTACCGAGAGCGGAGGACCTCTTTGCGACGCTATCCGGTGGCAAACTTTTTTCAAAATTGGACCTGACCTCAGCTTACATGACCCAGGAGCTAGCGAGTGAGTCGAAGAAGCTGACCACCATCACGACACACAAGGGGTTGTTTGAGTACAACAGATGTCCGTTCGGGATTCGCTCGGACGCCGCGATCTTCCAACGAAAAATGGAAAGCCTCCTCAAGTCGATTCCAGGGACGGTTGTTTTTCAGGACGACATCCTCATCACGGGTTACGATACTGAAGAACACCTCCACAACCTGGAGGAGGTGCTACGCAGACTGGACCGGGTAGAGCTGCGACTGGAAAAGGTGAAGTGCGTCTTCCTAGCTCCAGAGGTACAATTCCTGGGGAGGAGGGTAGCAGCAGACGGGATCAGCCCTACTGCGTCCAAGGCGGAAGCGATCCAGAGAGCACCCAGACCCCGTAACACGATGGAGCTGCATTCATTCCTGGGGCTCCTGAACTATTTTGGTAACTTTCTTCCCAAATTGAGCACACTGTTAGAGCCGCTACACGTGCTCCTACGCAAAGGTCGCGAATGGGTCTGGGGGGGACAGCCAGGAAAGGGCTTTTAATAGAGCACGCAATTTATTATGTTCCAACACTCTGTTAACACGATACGACCCATGTAAGAAACTTGTGTTAACGTGCGATGCGTCATCCTATGGTGTTGGGTGTGTGTTGCAGCATATCAATGTCAAGGGTCAGTTACAGCCGGTAGCTTATGCCTTCAGGAGTCTGTCCCAGGCAGAAAGGGGTTATGGGATGGTAGAAAAGGAGGCGCTCACATGTGTATATGCTGTAAAGAAAATGCACCAGGACCTGTTTGGCAGGAAATTTGAGCTGGAGACAGATCACAAACCCCTAACGTCCCTTTTGGCTGACAACAAGGCCATAAATGCAAACGCATCGGCCCGCATACAGAGGTGGGCACTCACGTTAGCCGCCTATGACTATACAATTTGGCACAGACCGGGCACCGAAAACTGCGCCGATGCACTCAGCAGGCTTCCACTAGCCACCACTGAAGGGGCTACTGAGCATGCTGCTGAGATGGTCATGGTTGTTGAAGCTTTCGGAAGCGAAGGCTCACCCGTGACAGCCCGTCCGATTAAAGTCTGGACAAATAGAGACCCACTTTTGTCTCTAGTCAAGAAATGTGTCCTGAATGGGGACTGGGCAGCCACGTACAGGGCATGCCCTGAGGAATTTAAACCATTTCACAGGCGCAGGGATGAACTCTCGATTCAGGCCGATTGCCTACTGTGGGGAAACCGCGTCGTCATGCCCCAGATGGGCAGAGAGGTGTTCATCAGAGAACTCCACAACGAGCACCTGGGCATTGTCATGATGAAGGCAATTGCCAGGTCACACGTTTGGTGGCCAGGGATAGACGCAGATCTGGAACTTTGTGTTCGCAGGTGCAACACGTGTGCCCAGCTGGGCAATGCGACCAGGGAAGCCCCCCTTAGCCCCTGGCCATGGCCCGCCAAGCCTTGGTCACGCATCCATGTGGACTACGCAGGTCCTTTCATGGGAAAAATATTTTTGGTTGTAGTAGATGCCGACTCCAAATGGATTGAATGTGTCATTTTAAATTCAAGCACAGTCTCTGCCACGGTAGAAAGTCTACGGGCAATGTTCGCCGCCCACGGTCTACTGGACGTCTTGGTCAGCGACAATGGCCTGTGCTTCACAAGCACTGAATTCCAGGACTTCATGGCAGGCAATGGAATTAACCATGTCAGAACAGCACCGTTCAAGCCGGCATCAAACGGCCAGACAGAATGAGCAGTGCAGATAATCAAACAGGGAATGCTCAGAATCCAAGGGGGTTCCCTACAAACCCACTTATCACGCCTCCTGTTGGCCTATAGATCCCGACCACACTCGCTCAACGGGGGTTCCACCCGCAGAGCTGCTAATGAAAAGGACGCTCAAAACCCGGCTATCCCTTATACACCCCATCATGAAAGAAATTGTTGAGAGCAGGCGCCAGCCACAATATGACTACCATGACAGGAATGCGAGGGCGCGATGCATTGATGTAAATTATCCTGTTTTTGTCCTCAACTACGCTGCAGGGCCTAAATGGCTCGCAGGCACTGTGATTGCCAAAGAGGGAAATAGGATTCTGGTCGTTAAACTTACCAATGGACAAATCTGCCGCAAACACGTGGATCAAATAAAAAGGAGGTTCAGCAACCCCATCGAAGAAGCAGAGGAAGAACACGATGTAGAGTTCACTCCACCACAGGTGACCGAACACCGGAACCAAAGGGAGGAGAGCCCAATCACTGTAGGCAGTCCGGACAGGCCTGAGGCACCGCAAACAGCAGACACTCAGGCCAGCGCCCAACAGCCGGAGCCCCAACTCAGGCGCTCTACAAGAGAGCGTAAACCACCAGAGAGACTCAACCTGTGATCCCAATAAGACTTTGGGGGGGAGGTGATGTCATGTATTCAACCAGCATTGTAACCCATGTAAAATCTGACCTAAGTTGTACACTGTGAGAACAAAGACCACTAGGTGGGAGACACTCCTAACCTGGACCTTCAGGTATAAAAGGGGAAGCTCCACCCACCTAGATCACTTGAGTGCTAAGGAATAAAGGACAGGTCACAGACTGACCCTCTCTCAAGCATGGGCCTCGTGTGCATTTATACTGTATAGTAAGGACGTATCAGAACCCAAGCTTGTCAAAAAGGTCAACACCCATGAGGTTTCGTCCTTTCACGACATGAAAGGAAATGTTCTCCAATGTTATGTCCTTGTTGTATATCAGGACAGATGTGACCCCAAGTACCTCAATTTTGGAGTTAGAATGTGCATGTAGAGTGGAAGTTGTGGGCTGTAGTTGACAGTGCGTGAAGTGGGTTTTGTACAATATGGCCTCGCTCAATTTGGAGACTTTGGCTTCAAGGTCAATGAGGAGGCAGATGGGCGTGCCATCAATGTTTACATCATAGTCCTTGAATTTTCCCGAACCGATGTGTGAAATGTCACTAACGGTGTAAACCATCTGGATTTATCACTATCGGCGTTGTCCACATGTTGAATATGCTGCGTTGAGTGACAGACACGAGCAAAATGGTTCATTTTACCACATGCAGAGCATTTCTTCCCACGTGCAGGGCAGTTAGGACTCTTTGCTGAATGTGATTTGTCCCCACAGTTAAAGCAGTGGAAGTTAGGCCCGCGATCCATTATTACTAGCGCTAGGTCTCTGCTGTGATTTCACCTTTGGACGAATGCCTTGAACATGGGCTGTAGCTGAAGTCTACTGCACAGGGGGAGCAAGGAATCTGATCGCTTTTGAATCGGAAAGCGCTGATTTGTTTTGGCTGGCCAAATTAATTGCTTTATCCAATGCTAATTTATCAACCTCCATTAGCAAGCGTTCCTGAATACAGGGGATCGTTGCTTTCTCAATAATTTTCATTTCCTCTGTGAGTGCTCCAAAGTTACACGTAGCGGCCAGTTCAGTTAATGAAGTGATATACTGTTTGATTGCTTCACCGTTTCCTTGCCCCCTTTGACAAAATTTGTATCTGTCCATCATGATACTTTTCTTTGGCCCATAATATTTCTCTGGGGCACTTACTGTGTTGTCGTAGGACTCCGTGTCTTCGAATTGGCCAAAGGTGCATTGGCTTTCGGTGCTGAATCAGTGGATAAGTATTGCATGGCGGCGAGCTGGTGTTACATTGTTGCTGTCTAACCCACTCGCCGTGATGTACATAGAAATGGTTTTTATCCATCTTGGCCATGGGATTGGAGAGTCCCTGGGTGTGGAGAGGAAAGGTTAATTTAATTCATTCTCGTCGCCAAATTATGTTGTGTACATAAATAAACAGACTAATTGAAACAGGAGAAATGTAACTAACTGTGTCCTTCATAGCAACTCCCAAAATGGAGTCCCAAAACCAGCATGAACCAGCATGTTTACAGCAGTGTGTGAATCGCTCCCGCAGGGTCCTAATGGCTGTGCCCTGTAACAAACAAATAGAGTATGGACACTACACCTTCTAGTAAAGAGTCAAAGGTTGCAGCTGAGGTGACTAGCACCCTGTCTATAGATAGTTGGAATGAGAGATGAGCAGCCCTTTATGTGAATGTGTGCACTTACAGCATGCATATATCATGTGTGGGCAGCATGCTTAATGCTTTTTGCTTGACACATTTCATGAGCCAGAGAGCAGCAATACAGAGTGCCCAGATGAAACATGGCATGCCTGTGCATTGAGAAAGTACATGAATATGTGTCAGTATGTGATGCTGTAAAGTGCCATTACCATGCATTGTAAGACAACACTGTATTAAGTAAGGACACTTAACTTGGCAGCTAGTCTGAGAGCAGAAAATAATAACTTGCTTTTAAACAGAAAATGCTGGAAATACTCATCAAGTCAGGCGACATCTGTGGAGCAAGACACAGAGTTTGCATTTCAGGTCGATGACCTTTCATCGGCACTGGAAAATGTTACAGACGCAGCAGGTTTTAATCAGGTACAGAGGCAGGCAAATGTGGCAAGGGGAGGAAAGATCAAAAGGGAAGGTCTGTGATAGGGTGGAATGCAGGAGTGATTAATTGATAAAAGGAATGAAAGTGCAAAGCAAAAGTGGGTGGTATTGAGACAAGTAAAGAAGCAAAAGATGGGTCTAGAAAAACTGTAAATGGCAACAGCACAATCATTACCAGCACTTAATGTCTGAAAAAATGGCAGCAGTGGTTATGGTTTGAAATTGTTGAACTCGATTTTGAGTCCAGAAGTCCTTAAAGTGTCTAACTGAAAGATGAGGTGCTGTTCCTCGAGCTTGTGTTGAGCTTCATTGTATTAGTGCAGGAGGCCGATGTCGGAGAGGTCAGAGAGAGAGTGAAGCGGAGAATTAAAGTGACAGGCGATCGGAAGCTCGGGGTTACGCTTACGGATTGAATGGCGGTGCTCAGTGAAGCGATAACCCAATCTGCGTTTGGTTTTCGCAATGTAGAGGAGACTGCATCGTGAGCAGCAAATACAGTAGACTAAATTGAAAGAAATACAAGTAAATCGCTGATTCACCTGGAAGGACTGTTTGGGGCCCTGGACAGTGGGAAGATGTAAAGTCCTGTCCCCTCAGTACAGATTCACACGAGGCATGTAGTGAAGTCAAGGTCACTCTGGACCTGCACCTTTATTTCACAGCTCTGGAATGCTGCACTTGCCTGAGACCTGTTCTTATATACCTGTCTCTTGCAAGTGCACCCCTGGTGGTAAGGTATGCTGGTGGTTACAGGTCATATCTTATTACAGTCATGTATAGCATGTTAGGATACAGTTATATATAATAATGTAAGATACATGACATCACCCTCCTCCAAGGTCTTATTGTCTTTATAGGTTCAGTCTCTTAGGTGGTCTACGCTCTCGCGTGGAGCGTCTGAGTTGTGGTTCATTTGTTTGCCTTGGTGTCTGTTTTTCTTTGGGTGTGGTTCCTGGTATCTCGCCTGGGCTGTCTGTTTCGATTGGTGTGATTGTTGTTGACTCGCCTGGGCTGTCTGTTGGGATTGCTCCTCAGGTTGTTCCCTCTGTCTGTCCACCAGGTGTGGTGCGAGTTCCACATTGTAGTCTGCCTCTGGTTCCGCAGTGTTGTTGGTAAATCTGCTTTTGACTTGGTCTACATGCCTCCAGCAGGTTTTGCTATTGTCCATTTGTAATACCAGTAGCCTGTTTCCTTCCTTGCCCGTTACTGTCCCTGGAAGCCATTTGGGATCTCTGCCATAGTTTAGTACAAACACTTTGTCCCCTATCTCAATCCATCTCCTCGAATTTCTGTCATGGTACTCAGTCAGCTTACGGCGCTTTGCCTCAACGATTTTGTGCATGTCTGGGAGGATTAATGAGAGCCTTGTTTTTAAAGTCCTTTTCATCAACAGTTGCGCGGGGGGGATCCCAGTCAGCGAGTGCGGACGAGATTTGTATGCCAGCAGCAGTCACGACAGGCGACCCTGCAGCGTGGGACCTTGGATTTTAAGCATGCTTTGTTTAATGATTTGCACTGCTCTCTCCGCCTGGCCGTTGGAGGCCGGCTTGAACGGTGCGTCTTGACGTGATTTATGCCGTGGTCATAGAAACATAGAAAATAGGTGCAGGAATAGGCCATTCGGCCCTTCTAGCCTGCGCCGCCATTCAATGAGTTCATGGCTGAACATGCAACTTCAGTACCCCACAAAGTCTTGGAATTCTGCACTGTTAAAGCACGGACCATTGTCACTGACCAATGTGTCAGGGATTCCGTGCGTTGCAAACATGGTTGCGAGGCTCTCCACAGTGGTGGAGGTTGTGCTCGAGTTTAAAATGGTGCATTCGATCCACTTTGCAAATGCATCGACAACTACGAGGAACAATTTGCCCATGAATGGGCCCGCATAGTCTAGTGCACCCTCGACCACGGTTTGGTAGGCCAGGGCCAGGAGCTCAGTGGAGCCTCCCTGGGGGCATTACTGAGTTGGGCACAAATGGTGCACCTTCGGACGCAGAGCTCCAAGTCCGCGTCAATACCAGGCCACCAGACGTGGGATCTGGCTATGGCCTTCATGAGAACGATCCCCGGGTGCTCGCGGTGGAGCTCCCGGTCAAATGCCTCTCTGCCTCGCAGAGGTATGACTACTCGGCTGCCCCACATCAGGCAGTCTGCTTGTAGTGATAGCTCATGCATGCGCCCGTGAAAGGGTTTTAATTTCTCGGGGCAGGCATCGCAAGCCTCTGTCCAGTCACCGGTTAGGACACATCTTTTTACTAAGGATAACGTGGGGTCGCTGGCCGTCCAGGTTCTGATTTGGCGAGCCGTCATGGGCGAACCTGTGGACTCAAAGGCATTGATTGCCATGACTATCTCACAGTCCTGTTTGTCAGACCCTTCCGTGGTCGCCAGGGGTAGCCTGCTGAGCGCGTCGGCAGAGTTGTCTGTGCCTGGTTTGTACCTTATTGTGTAGCCGTAGGATGCCAGCATGAGTGCCCACCGTTGAATTCGCGCCGAGGCATTGGCATTTATTACCTTGCTCTCGGATCAGAGGGATGTGAGGGGCTTGTGGTCGGTTTCTAACGCAAACTTGGCCCCGAAGAGTTATTGGTGCATATTTTTGACACCGTACACGCATGCGAGCTCCTCCTTCTCTACCATTCTGTACCTGCGCTCCGCCCGCGAAAGTGACCTGGAGGCATAAGCTATGGGTTGTAATTTGCCCGCACTATTGACATGTTGCAAAACGCACTCGACCCCATATGCTGACGCATCGCATGTGAGAACTAACTTTTTACCTGGGTCAAAGAAAGTCAAAACACTGTTGGAACACAGAAGGTTGCGTGCCTTATTGAAGGCGCGTTCCTGGGTGTCCCCCCAAAACCAATCGCACCCCTTCCTGAGTAGCATGTGGAGAGGTTCCAGCCGCGTGCTTAAGTTCTGCATAAAGTTCCCAAAGTAATTGAGTAGCCCGAGAAAGGCGCGCAGTTCTGAGACACTCCGGGGCCTGGGTGCCAGGCGAATTGCTTCTGTTTTGGACTCTGTTGGGCAGATTCCATCAGCGGCAATCCTTCTGCCCAAAAATTCAACCTCGGGTGCGAGAAACAGGCACTTGGATTTCTTGACTCGTAGGCCTACCCGATCCAACCGCTTTAGTACTTCCTCCAAATTACGGAGATGGGAGTCAGTGTCCCTGCCCGTGATAACGTATGTCGTCTTGAAATACAACCATCCCCGGGATGGACTTGAGCAGACTCTCCATGTTGCGCTGGAATATGGCAACTGCCGACCTGATGCTGAATGGGCATCGATTATACATGAAAAGACCTCGATGTGTGTTGATGGTGGTGAGTAGCTTGGATTCCTCGGTCAATTCTTACGACATATACGCAGATGTGAGGTCTAATTTTGAGAAAAGTTTACCTCCAGCCAATTTGGCAAATAAGTCCTCCGCTCTGGGCAGCGGGTACTTGTCCTGTAGGGAGACTCTGTTTATGGTAGATTTGTAGTCCCCACAGATTCGTACGGATCCATCCGGCTTCATGACTGGGACGATGGGACTTGCCCAGTCGCTAAATTCCACAGGTGATATAATGCGTGTGTGGGTAGCAGCTTGATGGCTTCTGCCTGCTGTCGAGAGCCTGTTCTCCTGGTTTTGTCTGTGTGTGGGGGTTGCAGCTTGTTTAATGCTGTGAACTTCTTCTTCCTATATTTCATTAGTTGTCATACCTGCATTGTAAATCAACCTCGTTTCTTCTTCCCCTACCAAGAATGTCTGTGCAACCAGTGCTGCTGCCTCTAAGGTCAGGTTCTTGGTCTCTATGAGCTTTCGGAATATGCCTGCGTGGCCTATTCCTTCAATGAAAAAGTCTCTCAGCATTTCTCTCCTCAGTTCATCGGAGAACTCACATAAACTAACCAACCTCCGAAGTTCCACCACGAAGTCGGGTATGCTCTGGCCCACACAGCATCTGTAGTTGTAGAACCTGTGTCTGGCCATGTGTAGGCTGCTCGCTGGCTTCAGGTAGTCTCTCACCAGAGTGCTCAATTCTTCAAACGACTTGCTTGCTGGTTTCTCGGGTGCCAACCGATCCTTCATTAAAGCGTATGTTTTCGAGCCACAGCTGGTCAATAGATGGGCACATCTCTTGTCTGCTTTATCGTCGCCTAACCAGTCTTTGGTTATAAAGCTTTGCTGGAGCCTTTCTATAAAGTCCTCCCAATTGTCTCCTGCATTGTATTTTTAATCTGATCCATTGTTCACCATTCTGTGGATTCTGTAATCCCGTAACCCGTCGCCACTGTAAAGTCCTGTCCCTTCAGTCAAGGTCACTCTGGACCTGCACCTTTATTTCACTCCTCTGGAATGCTGCACTTGCCTGAGACCTGTCCTTATTTACCTGTCTCTTGCAAGTGCACCCCTGGTGGTAAGATATGCTGGTGGTTACAGGTCATATCTTATTACAGTCATGTATAGCATGTTAGGATACAGTTATATATAATAATGTAAGACACATGACATAAGGGAGGAGGTGAAAGAACATATGTAAAAAGTATTATTTGCCTTTTAAATAATAACTTACAGCTAGCACTACAGCTCACACAGTATGGTAACTGCAGCAATCCTGCAGCCACTGGGGCGGAGGGTACATTATGCAATCCATTAGGCTTCAGTGACATTTCAAATAATAAATCCCAAAACGGAAACTTATTATTGAGTTAGTACTAGCAAAAAAACTGTAACGATTAACTTAATGAATCCACTTCATCCCTGAGGAGTTTTTGTTTTGGATACAATAACAGGAAGGTTGTTTTCTGTTTCCAGTTTTTTGGAAAAGTTGCTGTATGACTCTTTTATTCTACTACCGGGAAAATGATGTTGACATTATTTGCTACTAGTGAACAGGTTTAAATCATGTGTGGAGTGAGTGGCAATAGAATGCAGTAAAAGATTAGCCATGGAAACTCATGGCAGCTCACAGTGTTGGCATTGGAAGTTCAGATGGCCGCCATCTTGGTGTTGATGGCTACTGTTGAAAGGAGCATCCAGGGCCTCATATCACACCAGCACTCCATTCTCCAGAAGAGCCCGGGGAGTGCTGAAGCATCACCCAATGTGAATGGCCTTGGCTCCATCAGAGAGGCATATGATGTTCTCTCTCAGAATGGCAGAATTCCTGATCCCCTGCAAAACACTCCACCAGTGCCCTTGCTGGTACCACTCAGCCAGCCGGCCGCAACTGCTGCAGCACACATCAAGATGCTGACCTCGTGGCCCAGAGCCAGTCAAGGTCATCCTCCACAACCATCTGAAGTGTTCTACATGGAAGCTCAGCAGGGAGATAGAGTATAAAAGCAGAGAAGTCCTGCTGCAACTGTACAGGGTATTGGTGAGGCCACACCTGGAGTACTGCGTACAGTTTTTGTCTCCGTATTTAAGGAAGGATATACTTGCATTGGAGACTAAACATAGAAACATAGAAAATAGGTGCAGGAGTAGGCCATTCGGCCCTTCGAGCCTGCATCGCCATTCAATAAGATCATGGCTGATCATTCCCTTAGTACCCCTGTCCTGCTTTCTCTCCATACCCCTTGATCCCCTTAACTGTAAGGGCCATATCTAACTCCCTCTTGAATATATCCAATCAACTGCCATCAACAACTCTCTGTGGCAGGGAATTCCACAGGTTAACAACTCTCTGAGTGAAGAAGTTTCTCCCCATCTCAGCCCTCATGGCCTACCTCATATCCTAAGATTATGTCCCCTGGTTCTGGACTTCCCCAACATCGGGAATGTTCTTCCCGCATCTAATCTGTCCAGTCCCGTCAGAATCTTATACGTTTCTATGAGATCCCCTCTCATCCTTCTAAACTCTAGTGAATAAAGGCCCAGTTGATCCAGGCTCTCCTCATATGACAGTCCAGCCATCCCTGGAATCAATCTGTTGAACCTTCGCTACACTCCTTCAATAGGAAGAACGTCCTTCCTCAGATTAGGAGACCAAAACTGAACACAATATTCCAGGTGAGGCCTCACTAAGGCCCTGTACAACTGCAGTAAGACCTCCCTACTCCTATACTCAAATCCCCTAGCTATGAAGGCCAACATACCATTTGCCTTCTTCACCACCTGCTGTACCTGCATGCCAACTTTCAATGACTGATGAACCATGACACCCAGGTCTTGTTGCACCTCCCCCTTTCCTAATCTGCCGCCATTCAGATAATATTCTGCCTTTGTGTTTTTGCCCCCAAAATGGATAACCTCACATTTATCCACATTATACAGCATCTGCCATGCATTTTCCCACTTATCTAACCTGTCCAACTCACCCTGCAGCCTCTTAGCGTCCTCCTCACAGTTCACACTGCCACCCAGTTTAGTGTCATCTGCAAACTTGGAGATATTACATTCAATTCCTTCATCTAATTCGTTAATGTATATTGTAAAGAGCTGGGGTCCCAGCACTGAGCCCTGCGGCACTCCACTTGTCACTGCCTGCCATTCTGACAAGGACCCGTTTATCCCGACTCTCCGCTTCCTGCCTGCCAACCAGTTCTCTATCCACATCACTACATTACCCCCAATACCATGCGCTTTGATTTTGCACACCAATCTCTTGTGTGGGACCTTGTCAAAAGACTTTTGAAAGTCCAAATACACCACATTCACTGGTTCTCCCTTGTCCACTCTGCTCGTTACATCCTCACAAAATTCCAGAAGATTCATCAAGCATGATTTCCCTTTCATAAATCCATGCTGACTTGGACCGATCCTGTCACTGCTTTCCAAATGTGCTGCTATTTCATCCTTAATGATTGATTCCAACATTTTCCCCACTACTGATGTCAGGCTAACCAGTCTATAATTACCCATTTTCTCTCTCCCTCCCTTTTTAAAAAGTGGTATGACATTAGCCACCCTCCAGTCCATAGGAACTGATCCAGATTCGATAGACTGTTGGAAAATGATCACCAATGCATCCACTATTTCTAGGGCCACTTCCTTAAGTACTCTGGGATGCAGACTATCAGGTCCCGGGGATTTATCGGCCTTCAATCCCATCAATTTCCCTAACACAATTTCCCACCTAATAAGGATATCCTTCAGTTCCTCCTTCTCACTAGACCCACTGTCCCCAAGTACATTCGGAGAGTTATTTGTGTCTTCCGTCGTGAAGACAGAACCGAAGTATTTGTTCAATTGGTCTGCCATTTCTTTGTTCCCCATTATAAATTCACCTGAATACGACTGCAAGGGACTGACGTTTGTCTTCACTAATCTTTTTCTCTTCACATATTTATACAAGCTTTTGCAGTCAGTTTTTATGTTCCCTGCAAGCTTCCTCTCATACTCTATTGTCCCCCTCTTAATTAAACCCTTAATCCTCCTCTGTTGAATTCTAAATTTCTCCCGGTCCTCAGGTTTGTTGCTTTTTCTAGCCAATTTATATGCCTCTTCCATGGTTTTAACACTATCTTTAATTTCCCTTGTTAGCCACGGTTGAGCCTACTTCCCCGTTTTATTTTTACTCCAGACAGGGATGTACAATTGCTGAAGTTCATCCATGTGATCTTTCAATGTTTGCCATTGCTTATCCACCGTCAAACCTTTTAGTATCCTTTGTCAGTCTATTCTAGCCAATTCACGCCTCATACCGTCGCAGTTACCTTTCCTTATTTCAGGACCCTAGTTTCCGAATTAACTGTGTCACTCTCCATCTTAATAAAGAATTCGACCATATTATGGTCACTCTTCCCCATGGGGCCTCGCACAACAAGATTGCTAATTAGTCCCTTCTCATTACACATCACCCAGTCTAGGATGGCCAGCTCTCTAGTTGGTTCCTCGACATATTGGTCTAGAAAACCATCCCTAATACACTCCAGGAAATCCTCCTCCACCGCATTGCTACCAGTCTGGTTCGCCCAATCAATATCTCGATTAAAGTCGCCCATGATAACTGCTGTACCTTTATTGCACACATCCATTATTTGTTATTTGATGCTGTCCCCAACCTCACTACTACTGTTTGGTGGTCTTTACACAACTCCCGCTAGCGTTTTCTGCCCTTTGGTATTCTACATCGTCCAGGCTAATGTCCCTCCTTACTATTGCATTAATTTCCTCTTTAACCATCAATGCCACCCCATCTCCTTTTCCTCTCTGCCTATCCTTCCTAAATGTTGAATACCCCTGGATGTTGAGTTCCCAGCCTTGGTCACCCTGGAGCCATGTCTCCGTGATGCCAATTACATCATACCCCTGTTAACTGCTGTCTGCGCAGTTAATTCGTCCACCTTATTCCGAATACTCCTCGCATTGATGCACAGAGCCTTCGGGCTTGTCTTTTTAGAATTTTGCTGTAATGTGGCCCTTTTTGTTTTTTGCCTTGGGTTTCTCTGCCCTCCACTTTTACTATTCTCCCTTCTATCTTTTGCTTCTGCCTCCATTTTATTTCCCTCTGTCTCCCTGCATAGGTTCCCATCCCCCTGCCATATTAGTTTAACTCCTCCCCAACAGCACGAGCAAACACTCCCCATAGGACATTGGTTCCGGTCCTGCTCAGGTGCAGACCATCCGGTTTGTATTGGTCCCACCTCCCCCAGAACCAGTTCCAATGTCCCAGGAATTTGAATCCCTCCCTTTTGCACCACTCCTCAAGCCATGTATTCATCTGAGCAATCCTGCGATTCCTACTCTGACTAGCATGTGGCACTGGTAGCAATCCTGAGATTACTACTTTTGAGTTCCTACTTTTTAATTTAGCTCCTCGCTCCCTAAATTCATCTCGTAGGACTTCATCCCATTTTTTACCTATATCGTTGGTACCTATATGTACCATGACAACTGGCTGTTCACCCTCCCTTTTCAGAGCTGTTCAGAAAAGATTCACTTGGTTGATTCCGGAGGTGAGGGGGTTGACTTATCAAGATAGGTTGAGTAGGTGGGGCCATTCCATATTGGAGTTCAGAAGAATGAGAGGTGATCTTATTGAAACATAAGATAATGAGGGGCCTTTACAAGGTGACTGCAGAGAGGATATTTCCATTCATAGGGGAAACTAAAACTAGGGGACATAGAAATTAGGGATAGTGTTAAAACCAAGGAAGAGGCATATAAATTGGCCAGAAAAAGCAGCAAAGCTGAGGATTGGGAGTCATTTAGAATTCAGCAGAGGAGGACAAAGGGTTTAATTAGGAGGGGGGAAATAGAGTATGAGAGGAAGCTTGCAGGGTACATAAAAACTGACTGCAAAAGCTTCTCTATATATGTGAAGAGAAAAAGATTAATGAAGACAAATGTAGTCCTTTGCAGTCAGAATCAGGTGAATTTATAATGGGGAAGAAAGAAATGGCAGACCAATTGAACAAATACTTTGGTTCTGTCTTCACTATTTGCAAAATTTTCCAGAAATACTAGGGGACCAAGGGTCTCGCGAGAAGGAGGAACTGAAGGAAATCCTTACTGGTCAGGAAATTGTGTTAGGGATTAAAGACCGATAAATCCCCAGGGCCTGATAGTCTGCATCCCAGAGTACTTATGGAAGTGGCCCTAGAACTAGTGGATGCATTGGTGATCATTTTCCAACATTCTCTCGACTCTGGATCAGTTCCTATGGATTGGAGGGTAGCTAATGTAACCCCACTTTTTAAAAAAGGAGGGAGAGAGAAAACGGGTAATTATAGACCGGTTAGCCTGACATCGGTAATGAGGAATATGTTGGAATCAATTATTAAAGACGTAATAGCAGCGCATTTGGAATGCAGTGACAGGATCGGTCCAAGTCAGCATGGATTTATGAAAGGGAAATCATGCTTGACAAATCTTCTAGAATTTTTGAGAATGTAACTCATAGAGTGGACAAGGGAGAACCAGTGGATGTAGTGTATTTGGACTTTCAAAAGGCTTTGGCAAGTCCCACACAAGTGCTTTCGTGTGCAAAATTAAAGCACATGGCATTGGGGGTAATGTATTGATGTGGATAGAGAACTGGTTGGCAGACAGGAAGCAGAGCGTAGGAATAAACATGTCCTTTTCAGAATGGCAGGCAGTGTCTAGTGGGGTACCGCAAGGTTCAGTGCTGGGACCCCAGCTATTTACAATATTCATTAATGATTTAGACGAAATAATTGAATGTAATATCTCTAAGTTTGCAGATGACACTAAGCTGGGTGGCAGTGTGCGCTGTGAAGAGGATGCTAAGAGGCTGCAGTGTGACTTGGACAGGTTAGGTGAATGGGCAAATGCATGGCAGATGCATTATAATGTAGATATATGTGAGGTTATACACTTTGGTGGCAAAAACAGGAAGGCAGAATATTATCTGAATGGTGACAGATTCGGAAAAGGGGAGGTGCAATGAGACCTGGGTGTCATGGTACATCAGTCATTGAAAGTTGGCATGCAGGTACAGCAGGCGATGAAGAAGGCAAATGGCATGTTGGCCTTCATAGCGAGAGGATTTGAGTATAGTTGCAGGGAGGTATTACTGCAGTTGTACAGGGCCTTGGTGAGGCCACACCTTGAATATTGTGTACAGTTTTGTTCTCCTAATCTGAGGAAGGACATTCTTGCTATTGAGGGAGTGCAGTGAAGGTTCACCAGATTGATTCCCGGGATGGCAGGACTGACATACGAAGAAAGACTGGATCAACTCGGCTTATATTCACTGGAGTTCAGAAGAATGAGAGGGGACCTCATAGAAACGTTTAAAATTCTGATGGGGTTAGACAGGTTAGATGCAGGAAGAATGTTCCCAATGTTGGGGAAGGCCAGAATCAGGGGTCACAGTCTAAGGATAAGGGGTAAGCCATTTAGGACCGAGATGAGGAGAAACTTCTTCACTCAGAGAATTGTGAACCTTTGGAATTCTCTACCACAGAAAGTTGTTGAGGCCAGTTCGTTAGATATATTCAAAAGGGAGTTAGATGTGGCCCTTACGGCTAAAGGGATCAAGGGATATGGAGAGAAAGCAGGAATGGGATACTGAAGTTGCATGATCAGCCATGATCATATTGAATGGTGGTGCAGGCTTGAAGGGCCGAATGGCCTACTCCTGCACCTATTTTCTATGTTTCTGTGTTTCTTAGAATAAGGGGCTGCCCATTTAAAACTGAGATGAGGAGACATTTTTTCTCTAAGAGGGTTATAAATCTATGTAATTCTCTGCCCCAGAGAGCTGTGGAGGCTGGGTCATTGAATATATTTACGACGGAGATATACAGATTTTTGAGTGATAAGGGAGTAAAGGGTTATGGGGAGCGGGCAGTGAATTGGAGGTGAGTCCATGATCAGATCAGCCATAATCTTATTGAATGGCGGAGCAGGCTCGTAGGGCCAAATGGCCTACTCCTGCTCCAATTTCTTATGTTCTTATGTTATGTTCTTATGTTCCACCTCCTAAGATATACCAACTGAGAAAATACCTCGTAGGAGCACGAGGATAGGAATTGCTGTTTTGTTAATGCTGACATAATTTATTTGATACATTTGTTTTTAGATCTGGATTTGGTATTGATATTTGTCTTTGCAGTGAAGTAAGGGCAAGACCAATAAATCTGGAGTTAAGGAAAGCACTCAGGTGGAGCTTGTAAAAGAGTGGGAAGGATTTTGGAACTGTTGCTGAATAGGGAATGGGGGGCTGGTTTAAGATGAAAGACTGCTGCCGGGATATTGGGCACAGACCAGCATGATGATGGAGTGGAACTCCTTTTTATTGATAGAAATGCCAGGCTGGTTATAGGGAGTATGCAAGGCAATGTGTGTGCAGTCATTGACATTTTGCACCATGGGGAAGCCTGCCATGTATGCAAAATATAATGCACTCTCATACTGCTTCATACTCTGTCAATGGGGAAGCAATTTTAAGTGTTTCTCCTGGTTTATAGAGCCTCGATGACCTCCCTGATACATTGGCGTATTGCGAAACGTGAGATATTGCTAATGTTACCCATTGCAGCCAGAAAGGAACCCATGGCACATAGGTAGGGGGCACAGCCACAGGCAGTGCTGGCCATGAGCTGGTGAGAGGCTGGAATTGTGGCTGTAGCTGCTGACATAGGTTAGTGACAGCTTCTGCGGTAAAGTGAAGGCGCCTCATATATTGTTCCTCAGTGAAGTTAAGGTAGGAGAAGTGCTCCTGTGCAGTGCCCTCCTCCTCCCTCTTCTGACAGCTTGTCCAGAGATGTGGTGTCTTCCTTGCTGCTCCCAATCGTTGTCTATTCCTAGAGGTAGCCCTATCAGACCATGCATGCTTGAAGCCAGACAATTTGTAAGGCAAAAAGCATCAACAGCGCAAAAGCAGTGCAGACAAAGTGAACTTTGAAGAGTGCTAGAACAGTAGCAAAAAATGCCTAGAAGTCAAAAAAGTAGCCAGAAATAATACACCAGCAATTAGCCCGCAAGTACTTCATGATCCCTTTAAATAGTGCTGGTGAGGGAGTCTTCAAGCTGGTTAGCGTCATGTTATGCTGAGCGAGGTCAGCATGTGGCGTGTGAAGTGTTGCGGCGGACGGGGGGCAGAGCGGGGGGGTGGGGGCGGCGGTCTGAAATGGTAAACCAGTCCTGCAAGATGCTCAGCACCCTAATTTAAATATATTACTTTCCACTTAGAATGCTGCCGCCATGTGCTCCTGCCGCCAGAGCTGCCTCCCCTACCATTATGGTGGGCAGCGCACTACCGACTAGAAGTGCGCACGTGCTTCCTGCCCGACACAGTAGGCCCCTTAACAGCTGAAAAATGTGTGCTACACGGCCTAATTTCTAGGCCCACACCAATACAACACACAGCCTGTCTGTTATTTCTTTATTAACAGGTCTCTATAAAAGACACACACAGACATTACACAAGTGAGTTCTGATTGTTTCACATGAGTGAAAGCACATCTGGAGCTTCCTGTCACGGGCAAATTATTTTGTTTTCTATCAGTGCAAAGCTCCTGTGGTAAAACCTTGGCACTTCTTTAAATGAATTCTAGAGCGCCTCGCAACTGCTGCTAACCATTAAGCATTATGTCATATGTGTGCAGCATGCCTTTGAATCTTCATACATGTGAAATATTAATCCTTCGGGCAGTGAATTGCCAATAATGGCCATGGAACATTCTTTATCTTCTCCCCTTGAGGCCTATTCCGCATCACATACATCATATGGCCAGAAGACTGAGATAGAAGTGCTACTCATTTTAGAAATTAAACAACAAATGTTAAGGAATTTGCACCAATTAATTCTATTTCCACAATACTAACACAGACCACCTGAAAGTGGCACAAAGATAGTGAAAAAGACATACATTTTGAATTAAAGAGGTTTGAAAATTATAACTTTATTTTTTATATCATGGGAAAATGTTGTTACATTTGTTGAAGAAACTCTTAAAAGGGAGGGAAAGTCTAGTGTGAGGTTTTCTTGCTGTACAAATCTCCAATTTGTATGTTTGAAAACTATACTGATAAAATATTGTTTTTTTTAATGTCATCTTTTTAACTCCATGAATTTCACCATGCCGGAGATTCTATTGCCAGCATCTTTGCCTGGAGTCAAGCAACTGTTGAACAACTTGTGGACCTGACAGATTTTATTCTCTCAATTGAAGTGAATGAAATTCGATGTGGACAATTTGGAAGTCCTGCCCATTGGTAACAGCACAAATTCACCTAGCATTGAGACAACAAGAAAATCGATCATTTAATCCGTTTTAAAAAATCTGGAATTGGGGGAAGACTTTGAACTTTTTCTGCAACTTATCACCAAAGAAGGTAGCATTAAATTGCTGCCAGATTTTTGCAGCACATTCAATATTGTAGAGGATTGTGAAGTCTGTGTAACAAGAAGTACTTAACAAGTTAAAGGGACTTAAGACTAACAAATCCCTTGAGAGAATCTGTCCTACCTGTATTTGAAGCATAGAATATTACAGCACAGAATTTTGAAGTCCTGTAGTCTAATCTCCACTTTCAATCCTTTAGTGGTTTATCTTAAATTTGTGCCCTCTAGTTGGTGGCAGTTGTAAACAACCTATCACTATATACCTGATCATAACACTTCTTGATCTTGAAGATCTCATTTAAGGTCATTCTTTAACCTTTGTAGCTTTGTTGAAAAAAAACCCAACTTATCAAGTTTTTTTTTCATAACTTATCTCTCATCCCTGGTAATATCTTAGTGAACACTAGTGAATCTTTGCTGCACTTTTTTCAATGTGTTTATTGCCCTCCATTAATGGGATGCCCAAAGCCTTTTTGTCGTCAGTCTACAGAGCGGATAGAGACACTGTAGTGCCTTAGCAAGAAGGATATGAAAATAATCTGAAATGGCCTTGTAGATGGGCACAAATGACTGGCTGCGCTGAATCATTTCTTTCTTACTCCTGCCTTATCTGCTTATTTTAAATGGTAGGGAATTTCACATTCTAACCACTCTCTGTATAAATAAATGGGGTCAAAAATCTTCGGTGCCCGTTTCAAGTGGGAAGGCGGCAATGCGGCCACACTGCACTCCCAACTTAGGAGGCCCGAGACCGGCCTGAAATTGGGCCTCCACAAATAATCTGGGTAAACGGCTGAACACTTTACATACCTGACTGATGAATCGACTTTCAGGCCACCTGCCTCACCGGTAGCAGCTCCCAATTATGTCTCGGTGGAAGAGATGGTAATTAGAGGGAGTGCTAATCGCAGGCTGTCAGGAGAAGCACTCCTGCTGGCTTCACAGGCATGTTTATTTTAATTACTTAAAAAAAATATCAACCCCTCGCTGACAGCCACTGCTTAGGCCGCAGAATAATCTTGAGTGGGGCAGGCATGACTCCCGCAAGGAGCAGCAAGACTGACTCCAACTATAAGGGAATTAATTTGATGAGAAACAATTAGGGAAATGGAGGCCCTGATTTTAATGGGAGAGGTCTGAAAATGTGCACGAGCCCCAAACCGGGTGGCGCACCCAGAATCAGTGGAAATGTTGAGGCACAGCTGATTTTACCAGCCGGTCCTTATATCAATAAATGGCGTAGGATTTCTGCCCAAACCAGGCCACGTTCACCACCTGGCCAGAGGGCGAGAATGGGAATTTTGCAGCAGGCAGCCAAAGTTTCACAGAACTGGTCCCCAACAGCGGCTGTGGAAGGGGGCGGGCTGCGATCACAATCAGGGGAGGGGGTTAGGAGGAGTTAGGAAGTCAGTGACAAAGGAATAGAAGGTTTACTTGTGGGACCTAAAGAGCACTCTTGCTAACCTCCTAGCCCACAAAGAAACCTAATTTTTTGTAAAAAATCTTTCCTGCCTCTTCTGTCCCAGGATTCGGCTGCCGCAGGTTTGATGAATGGAGAAGTTGTCACTGCTGTCCCGCTAAGACTGAGATTTAAATTGAAGTCAAGTTCCGATGACATCAACAGGACCCAATCGGCATATTTCAAGCTGCTTTCCTGTGGGTGTCTTGCTCTTCTGCTCAAAAGAGCTGGTTAATATTGGGTCATGGCTATTATGTCTGCAATGTACTGATGAATGACTCCTTGAGGCAATGTGTTGTACTCAAACTGTAGTGATATTGGTCCTTTATTTATAACTCCAGAGTGAGGCAGCCGCATGGTGGCTACCCTTTTATACAGCCCCTGCCACCAGGGCAGGACAGGAAACCCCGTTCTCCACAGTTGCACCCTCTAGTGGTGCCATCATAGTATATACACAGTGTAAACCTGATTGATAGTACATCAGGTAAACAAGTCTTTATCTTATGCAACTATACAGTGACTACACAGAGAGCATATCTATAGTCTGCATTTATAACATCACTCTCCCCCAAGTCCTTTGTGTCAATTACCTTTGCAATATGTGCTCTGGCATAGCTCTCCCCAGACTTAAGTGCCAAAAGCCCTTGCACCTTGGCAGTGCTTTGGCTTGGCTCTCTTCCTGTTAACCCCTAAGTCCTTTTTCCACAATGTCGGGTAGTGGTTACCAGTTCGGATGCAGTGGAGGTTCCAATGAGTTCTGGGTGTGATCCATGTGTGTGTCCATGGCTACATACATCCACTTACCCCTCACCCCGACAGCGAGATCATGCAGCTGGCCCGTTACATTAACATACAGGATCAGACACAGTGCAAGTACAAAGAAAGGAAGAAAAAACAATTTGTATCGTGACACCTTGATTCAATGACTTACGTTCATTACATTTCACGGTCGTATGCCAGGATTGGGAAGATTGCATTCATGGTTCAGTCATGGTCACTACTGAGGTAGCAAAACAGGTATGCGAGGACACTGGTTCCAGAGCAACCGGACGGTGTCCTAGTCATCTAATGGCGGCACTGTGCCCCCTGCTAGCAGGGTGGGCTTGGTTCGCTCACCTTGCCAGGACTCAGGGCCTTTGCTGTTGCCTAGTGGTGGGCAGAGCCACAGATGTGTGTGGCCTCCCTGTCCTCCTTTGAGGGCTGCAGAATCTTCTGCCTGCTCTCTAATGGTGTTGGGAACTGTAAAGTCCTGTCCCCTCAGTACAGATTCACACGAGGCATATAGTGAAGTCAAGGTCACTCTGGACCTGCACCTTTATTTCACAGCTCTGGAATGCTGCACTTGCCTGAGACCTGTCCTTATATACCTGTCTCTTGCAAGTGCACCCCTGGTGGTAAGGTATGCTGGTGGTTACAGGTCATATCTTATTACAGTCATGTATAGCATGTTAGGATACAGTTATATATAATAATGTAAGATACATGACATCACCTTCCCCCAAGGTCTTATTGTCTTTATAGGTTCAGTCTCTTAGGTGGCCTATGCTCTCGCGTGGAGTGTCTGAGTTGTGGTTCAGTTGTTTGCCTTGGTGTCTGTTTTTCTTTGGGTGTGGTTCCTGCTATCTCGCCTGGGCTGTCTGTTTCGATTGGTGTGGTTGTTGTTGACTCGTCTGGGCTTTCTGTTGGGATTGCCCTTTCCTCAGGTTGTTCCCTCTGTCTGTCCACCAGGTGTGGTACGAGTTCCACATTGTTGTCTGCCTCTCGTTCCGCAGTGTTGTTGGTAAATCTGCTTTTGACTTGGTCTACATGCCTCCGGCAGGTTTTGCCATTGTCCATTTGTACTACCAGTAGCCTGTTTCCTTCCTTGCTCGTTACTGTCCCTGCAAGCCATTTGGGGCCCCTGCCATAGTTTAGTACAAACACTTTGTCCCCGATCTCATTCCATCTCCCCCTTGAATTTCTGTCACGGTACTCAGTCAGCTTACGGCGCTTTGCCTCAACGATTTCGTGCATGTCTGGGAGGATTAATGAGAGCCTTGTTTTTAAAGTCCTTTTCATCAGCAGTTGCGCGTGGGGGGATCCCAGTCAGTGAGTGCGGACGAGATCTGTATGCCAGCAGCAGTCGCGACAGGCGACCCTGCAGCGTGGGACCTTGGATTTTAAGCATGCCTTGTTTAATGATTTGCACTGCTCTCTCCACCTGGCCATTGGAGGCCGGCTTGAACAGTGCCGTCTTGACGTGATTTATGCCGTGGTCAATTATTATGTCTTGGAATTCTGCACTGGTGAAGCACGGACCATTGTCACTGACCAATATGTCAGGAATTCCGTGCGTTGCAAACATGCTTGCGAGGCTCTCCACAGTGGTGGAGGTTGTGCTCGAGTTTAAAATGGTGCATTCGATCCACTTTGAAAATGCATCTACAACTACGAGGAACATTTTGCCCATGAATGGGTCCACATAGTCTACGAGCACCCGCGACCACGGTTTGGTAGGCCAGGGCCAGGGGCTCAGTGGAGCATTGCTGAGTTGGGCACAAATGGTGCACCTTCGGACGCAGAGCTCCAAGTCCGCGTCAATACCAGGCCACCAGATGTGGGACCTGGCTATGGCCTTCGTGAGAACGATCCCCGGGTGCTCACGGTGGAGCTCCCGGACAAAAGCCTCTCTGCCTCGCAGAGGCATGACTACTCGGCTGCCCCACATCAGGCAGTCTGTTTGTAGTGATAGCTCATGCATGCGCCTGTGAAAGGGTTTTAATTCCTCGTGGCAGGCATCGCGAGCCTCTGCCCAGTCACCGGTGAGGACACATCTTTTTACTAAGGATAACGCTGGCCGTCCAGGCTCTGATTTGGCGAGCCATCATGGGTGAACCTGTGGACGCAAAGGCATTGATTGTCATGACTATCTCACAGTCCTGTTCGTCAGACCCTTCCGTGGTCGCCAGGGGTAGCCTGCTGAGCGCGTCGGCACAGTTGTCTGTGCCTGGTCTGTGCCGTATGGTATAGTCGTAGGACGCCAGCATGAGTGCCCACCATTGAATTCGCGCCGAGGCGTTGGCGTTTCTTGCCTTGCTCTCGGATAGGAGGGATGTGAGGGGCTTGTGGTCGGTTTCTAACGTGAACTTGGCCCCGAAAAGTTATTGGTGCATCTTTTTGACACCGTCCACCCACGCGAGCGCCTCCTTCTCTACCATTCCATACCCGCGCTCTGCCTGCGAAAGTGACCTGGAGGCATAAGCTATGGGTTGTAATTTGTCCGCACTATTGACATGTTGCAAAACGCACCTGACCCCATACGCTGACGCATCGCATGTGAGAACTAGCTTTTTACCTGGGTCAAAGAAAGTCAAAACACTGTTGGAACACAGAAAGTTGCGTGCCTTATTGAAGGCGTGTTCCTGGGCTTCCCCCCAAAACCAATCGCACCCCTTACTGAGTAGCACGTGGAGAGGCTCCAGCAGTGTGCTTAAGTTCTGCATAAAGTTCCCAAAGTAATTGAGTAGCCCGAGAAAGGAGCGCAGTTCTGAGACATTCCGGGGCCTGGGTGCCAGGCGAATTGTTTCTGTTTTGGACTCTGTTGGGCGCATTCCATCAGCGGCAATCCTTCTGCCCAAAAATTCAACCTCGGGTGCGGGAAACAGGCACTTGGATTTCTTGACTCGTAGGCCTACCCGATCCAACCGCTTTAGTACTTCCTCCAAATTACGGAGATGGAAGTCAGTGTCCCTGCCCATGATAAGTATGTCGTCTTGAAATACAACCGTCCCCGGGATGGACTTGAGCAGACTCTCCATGTTGCGCTGGAATATGGCAGCTGCCGACCTGATGCCGAATGGGCATCGATTGTACATGAAAAGACCTCGATGTGTGTTGATGGTGGTGAGTAGCTTGGATTCCTCGGTCAATTCTTGCGTCATACATGCAGATGTGAGGTCTAATTTTGAGAAAAGTTTACCACCAGCCAATGTGGCAAATAAGTTCTCCGCTCTGGGCAGCAGGTACTGGTCCTGCAGGGAGACTCTGTTTCTGATAGAATTGTATTCCCCACAGATTCGTACGGATCCATCAGGCTTCATGACTGGGACGATGGGACTTGCCCAGTCGCTAAATTCCACAGGTGATATAATGCCTTCCCGCAGAAGCCTGTCTAGTTCGTGTTCAATCTTTTCCCTCATCACATCGGGTACAGCTCTGGCCTTGTGATGGACCGGTCTAGCAACCTGTGTGATGTAGATTTTGACTTTGGCCCCTTTGAAAGTGCCCACACCTGGCTGAAAGAGATGTTCAAATTGCTTTATAACTGTTGAGCAGGAGGTCCATTCCTCTAATGACATGGCATGGACATCATCCCATTTCCAGTTTAGTTTTGCCATCCAGCTTCTCCCCAGCAGTGCTGGGAGGTCTCCGGGGACAATCCACAGGGGAAGTCGGTTTACTGTCCCTTTGTGTGTGACAGAGAGCATGGCGCTGCCGAGGACTGGTACAATTTCTTTGGTATAGGTCCTTAGTTTGGTGTCGACCCTTGTGAGTTTTGGTCTGTCTCTTTTATGCGACCACAGTTGTTCAAATTGTTGAGCGCCCATGAGAGATTGACTCGCTCCCGTATCCAGCTCCATGTTGACAGATATCCCGTTGAGTAGGACCCTCATCATTATAGGAGGTGTCCTGTTGTAGGAGCAGCGGCCATTGATCGTGTTGACCCGCTGTACATCGGTGTCCCGGGTACTGTCCCCACCATCTTCTGGTCCGCTTTCCGACCCATCCGATTCGTATACCAGCCGAGCTGCCGTTTTTTTGCACATGCGGGCCAAATGCCCTGTGTATTCACAATTTCTGCAAACAGCCTGCTGAAATTGACATCCCCTTGACGAGTGCCCACCCCCACACTTTCAGCACAGACCTGTTCCACTGTTCAAAGTGTTTCCAAAGAATGAGCTGCGTCTAGCTGATCTCTCTTGAGCTTCTCTCAGTTTGTAGTTGATTGCTCGCATTGTGGTTTGATGAGGTGTGAACGGCCGTTCCTGTGGCCCTTGATGGCTTCTGCCTGCTGTCGAGAGCCTGTTCTCCCAGTCTTGTCTGTGTGTGGGATTAGATGCTTGTTTAGTGCTGTGAACTTCTTGTTCTGATATTTCGTTAGTTGTCGTACCTGCATTGTAAATCAATCTCGTTTCTTCTTCCCCTACCAAGAATGTCTGTGTAACCAGTGCTACTGCCTATAAGGTCAGGTTCTTGGTCTTTTTGAGCTTTCAGAACATGCCTGCGTGGCCTATTCCTTCAATGAAAAAGTCTCTCAGCATTTCTCTCCTCAGTTCATTGGAGAACTCACATAAACTAGCCAACCTCCGAAGTTCCGCCACGAAGTCGGGTATGCTCTGGTCCACACAGCGTCTGTATTTGTAGAACCTGTGTCTGGCCATGTGTAGGCTGCTTGCTGGCTTCAGGTAGTCTCTTACCAGTGTACTCAATTCTTCAAACGACTTGCTGGTTTCTCGGGTGCCAACAGATCCTTCATTGAAGCGTATGTTTTCGAGCCACAGCTGGTCAAGAGATGAGCTCTTCTCTTGTCTGCCTTATCGTCGCCTAACCAGTCTTTGGTTACAAAGCTTTGCTGGAGCCTTTTTATAAAGTCCTCCCAATTGTCTCCCGCATTGTACTTTTCATCTGATCCGTTGTTTGCAATTCTGTGGATTCTGTAATCCCGTAACTCGTCGCCACTGTAAAGTCCTGTCCCCTCAGTACAGATTCACACGAGGCATATAGTGAAGTCAAGGTCACTCTGGACCTGCACCTTTATTTCACAGCTCTGGAATGCTGCACTTGCCTGAGACCTGTCCTTATATACTGTCTCTTGCAAGTGTACCCCTGGTGGTAAGGTATGCTGGTGGTTACAGCTCATATCTTATTACAGTCATGTATAGCATGTTAGGATACAGTTATATATAATAATGTAAGATACATGACAGGAACCTGTTCCAGGTCCCATTTGGAGAACTCGTTGGTTCTGACCTTTCGCTCCCGAACATGTCCGAGGTAGCGACTGGGTCTGGGCGTTGTGCCGTATCCACCCGGATGGTGGGCAATGGCGACCGACTTTGTGTATTGGCGTCGTTTTCGTTTCAAGGTCCATGGCGAATAGTGCCATTGGGTGCTTGCAGCATGGGATAGACCTGGGGCAGGGTATCAGGATCAGTGCCTTGACCCTCCTGAGGTCGCTGGCCTATAACTTGTGGGGATACCTGGGGCAGGGCATCAGGATCAGCATCTTTACCTTTCCGAATTCTATCACTTGCTAACTTTGGGGACACACTATTCCCGACATCGCGCAACAACATTTTGTTCTTTACATTAGGAATAGTACCGACATTTTACAACAACATTTTGTTCACAGCCTTAATCGGTTCGTTACATTGATTGCCATGCATACAATGTCTCTTTAAGTTCAGTTGGTTGCAGGTCTCCTTTAAGAGAACCCTGCTGGCTTTACCCCAATCAAATCCTTTGTTAGACACCACGCGTTGCACCTCGTGGTATTGCCGCGGCCATCTTTTTTTTCAGCCACGCTGCACCTCGCTGCAGCAGAGACACCATCTTGCCTCTGTCCTCGAGGTCGACTGCCTTGATCCTTGTCTCCCGTGATTCTGTCACAAAAGCTGGAAGAGTGCCTGTGAATGTAATCTTCCTCCCCAGGAGTCCTGCCACTGGAGCCGGGAAGATACTTTTAGGTCGTTCTGGTCAGATCATTGCCACACAGTCATGATGGACGGCCTGTGCCTCAGGTGCTGTGCTGGTCTGTTCTCTGATGCCTGGCCCAAGTGAAGGTGAGGTTTTGCTTTGCCTCTGAGCACAGGGGACATCGATTGCTGGAGTGGAGAGGTCTTCCCATTTCCACTGGATCTTCCCCATCCACCTTCTTCCGCGTAGCGTTGGACCATCACCTGCAACAATCCACAGAGGTAACTTGTGCACCACGCCATTATGGATTACACTTACATCCACACTACCAAGGACTGGGATCAGCTCCTTGGTGTAGGTGCGCAACTTTTCCTGCACTGGAACCAGCTCGGGTCATTTTTCATTCCATAGTCTCTCAAAGGCCTCCTGGCTCATCACTGACAGGCTCGCTCCCGTGTCCACTTCCATGAAGACTGGAACGCCATTTATCTCAACTTCCATCTTCACTGGAGGACAATCGGTGGTGCATACTCCATACACTTCTTCTTGGGGCTGAGCTACCTCTCTGGCCAAATCATCATACTCCCTGCTGGATTCAAAGTCTTCTACCGACTCCTCTGCTAGACGGTGAGTCGTATTTCTTTTGCACATACGCTGGAGGTGGCCCTTCGTGTTACAAGCTTTGCATACGTACTCAGCAAACCGACACTGGTGAGCCCTATGGTTTCCTCCGCAACGCCAGCATGGTGCTACTCGATTAGCACCTCTCGGCAGACTCTGAGTTCTGGAACCCAGAGGTCTTTGCTCTTTGCCCTGGGCAGAGCCACGTTCTACAGTCTTGCCTATGAAAGGCACCATTCTGTGTACAGTACTTGCTGGGTTTGAGTCCACAGGATGAATAATTTGCTTGGTGCTGCAGTTTGAGGTCATGAACGCCTGACTGATGCTGATGGCCTTCTGCAGGTTGACTGTGGTGTCGGCAGATAATAGCTTGGGAAAGAGTCCCTCGTGTCCAATTCCTATAACGAAGATGTCTCGCAAAGCTTTGTTGAAGTGTGTGCCAAAATCACACAGTGCCGCAAGTCTCCTGAGGTTGGCAGCATATTTTGCAATCTCCTGCTCCTCAGGTCTGCGGTGAGTGTAGCCTCTGTGCCTGGCCATGAGGATGCTCTCTTTTGGTTTTATTTGGTCGTGAATTAGTTCAGTCAGCTCATCGCATGTCTTATCCTTGGCCTTCGTAGGCGTCAGAAATTCCCTGATGAAGCGGTAGACCTTGGGCCAACAACTGGTCAGCTGTATAGCCTTGCGCTTCTCCGCCGATGCGTCCATCTCCTCTGCCAGGTCTTTTGTCACGAAATATAGCTCGAGCCTTTCTGTGAAGGCATCCCAATCATCACCCTCTGCGAAGTCTTTTAATCTGCCAAAGGTAGCCATAATCGAGTGAAAGTCCATATTCTCGTCGCCAGTTATTATGTCTGTAATATCCCTATGAATGAATCCATGAGGCAATGTGTTGTACTCAAACTGTAGTGACCTTTGTCCTTTATTCATAACTCCAGAGTGAGGCAGCCGCATGTTGGCTACCCTGTTATACAGCCCCTGCCACCAGGGCAGGACAGGAAACCCTGTTCTCCACCAGTTGCACCCTCTAGTGGTGCCAGCAAATTATATACACAGTGTAAACCTTATTGATAGTACATCAGCTAAACAAGTCTCCATCTTATGCAACTATACAGTGACTACACAGAGAATATATCTATAGTCTGTATATATAACAATGTCGGTAATACTCACAATGGTGTAAATCGCTGCCCTTATTTTACCTGCCCACCTGGTCCGGTGTTAGCCAAGTGGACGATTTAAAATCAGGGTCTGAAGCTCTACAATCTAGAAAGAAGGGGTTAGGAATGAACTTTATTGAGACACAGAAAAATAGAATTTTACAGTGCAAAAGGAGGTCATTCAGCCCCTTGCATCAGTGCCAGCTTTTGAATGAGCAATCCAATTAGCCCGTTTAAATTTTTTTCCCATGCCCTTCTAAATTTTTATTTTCAAATATTTATCTACCTTTCTTTTGAAATCTACGATTATGAATTTTCTTCCACTATTGTTTCTGGCAGGGCATTTACTATCCTTAAAATCCTCTGTGTAAGAAAAAAGTTCTCCTAACCTCTTGTTAGTTACTGACACAGACCAGTGGAAATAGTTTTTTCCTGATTTATCCTATCAAAACCCCTTAAAATGTTGACCATCTCTGTCAGATTCCCTCTTAATATTTTTGTCCTCATTAAAAAGTGCCCCAGTCTCTTTAGTTTCTCCTCCTAACTAAAACCTCTCATCCCTGGGATCTTCTTTGTGAATCTCTCCTGTACCCTCACCATATCCTTGACTTCATTCCGAAAGTAAGGTGGATAAAACTTGACATAATATTCTAAAATAGCTGGGTTATAGCTGAAATGTTAGCTGGTCAATTTTCTCCACAGTATTTCCAGCATTTCTGTTTTTGTTTCAGATTTCCAACACCTGCTGTACTTTGCTGTTTGATCCATTAGGCATTACTTTGCATTCCGTCATTTAATCAACGTCCTATCCATGCTACCACATATCTGTGGGCTGAATTTTAATCTGCTGGAGCGTATGGGTTTGGGTGTGGGTGGTGATAAAAACAACAAAATTGACAGCCTCCAATCTGCCAATTTCCGCATTTCACTCAAGCGGGTTAGGAGGCGGGTTGTCAAATAATATTTGTTAATCACTCACTTACAGCGATATTGACACACACTTTTAACTTTAACGTCGGGTCCCCGGGTTTCCGGCCTTCCTGAAACTCGGCAGTGAAAGTAAGGCAAGAATACAACAGCAATTGAGGGGGTTGAATCAATCTCAGGGAAAGATGCCAATAAATACTCAGTATTCACAGCTGCTTTCTTACCTGCTGGTGGGAAAGAGTTTGTTCATAATACTTTTTCTGAGAGGTTACTTTCTACATTTTGGATCTATTACATCAGGATGGGTGCTGCTTATGCTGCCTTAGATTAGACCTCAGATGACCAGCAACTGCATCAGCAACGGCAACCGCAGCTTATTAGTCACAGACCTGTAGCTGCACAGGAGAGAGGGGAGCAGCAGAGACGGAGCAGCAGAGAGGTGCAGCTTGCAGGAGGCACTACCCATGACACAGGGTCTACTGGCAGAGGCGGAGTTTCATTGACATGTCTGAACAGCAGTGTCTCAGCAGGCTCAGGTTGTCGCGTTCGGTGGCAGCAGATATCTGCAGCTTCCAAAGAAGAAGGCCTGCTCCATTCTGAACCAGGTCGCCGTGCTTTACCAGTGGCTGTCAAAGTCACCACCGCCTTCAATTTTTTACTTCCGGATGCTTCAAGTGCTCTGCTACAGTCATATCCAGGATCTCCCAGTCAGCCGCCCACAAATGTCCACTGATGAATTGTTTGCCAGGGCCGATAATTATGTCAACTTTGCCTGTGATTATGCCAGTCAGAATGAGCGGGCACTTGGCTTTGTGGCTCTGGCTGGTTTCCCATGGGTGCAGGGCGCAATCGGCTGCACACACGTGGCAGTCCAGGCACCCACAGATCAACCAGGAGTATTTGTCAACCATAAGGGCTTCCACTTCATCAATGTGCAGCTGGTGTGCAACCACAGAAAGATGTTTATGCAAGTGTGCACAAGGTTCCCAGTCAATTGCCATGGTGCTTTTGTTCTGCGGCAGCGCAAGTTCTCTGATCTCGTCAGACCTTGAAGCGGATTTAAAAGGTGGCTACTCAGCGACAAGATATATTCACTGCAAACTTGCCTCATGACACCCATCAGAAACCCTAAAACTGAAGCCTAATGGTGCTACAATGAATGCCATATCACCAGATGTATGATTGAATAGGCCATCAGCAAGCTAAAGATGTGCTTCAGGTGCCTCGACAGATCTGGGGGTACCCTTCAGTATGCATCAGCCAGGGTCTCCAGAATGGTTGTGGTTTGCTGTGCTCTTCATAGCATGGCGCAACAGTGAGCCTTGGATCAGCAGGAGGAAGAAGACGAAGAGCTCAGATCCTCCTCGGATGACTCGGAGGGGAAGGAGGAAGATGAAGAGGAAGTGGAGTAGGGTGCTGAGGGTGATGTACCTCCAGCTGCTCACATTGCTGCCTGGGATGACAGGGATGCCCTTATTAATGCAAGGTTCATTTAGTTGCAGCAGTGGATCCATATCACCAGAGAATGCAATTGCAACTCTGTCCACTCCCCCTCACCCTAATACTACTGACACAAAACAGTCCTGCAACCAAATATCTACCCATGAACACCCCCCCCCCCCTCATTGGACCCCATCAATTCATGTCTTCCCATTCATCATTATATAAGTTAGAAGGCAATTTACCAGCCAACATCAAAGAATGGACAAGACAGAAAAGTGGTGAGAAAGAATAACATTTATGTGAGCTAAATGATACCCATGTGCATACAGTTGTGCAACTACAAAGCCTCACTCTTCATTTTTCTGCTAGTCCTATGTGGTGCAACCACTGTGGCTTCAGAGGTACCCAGAGGTAGCGTCAGTTTGCTCAGATCCCTGCTCTGACTGCTGAGATGCTCTTGGCTGAAGTCCTCTGGATTTTGGAGCATGTGGGGGCCCCACCAAGGACCGCTCCACCTGCACCTGTGCAGGGGCAGACTCGGCCATTGGGAGACGAGGTAGCATGTGGGCTACTGACTGAGATGTTGGTTGTGGGTGAGAAATGGAAACGCTTTCAGTGGAGTCCCCACTTCCATGACCCTTTTACCAGCATCTATCTCATGGCCCAGCCACACTTCACTGCTATAGCTGTGTTGGACAGCCAACTCCAACGGGTATGATCTGATAATCATTACAGAGATATGGTTGCAAGGTGACCAGGACTGGGAATTAAATATTCAGGGGTATTTGACAATCCGGAAGGACAGACTGAAAGGAAAAGGAGGTGGGGTAGCTCTATTGATAAAGGATGGAATCAGTGCAATAGTGAGAAATGATATTGGCTCAAATGATCAGGATGTTGAAACATTTTGGGTGGAGATAAAGAATAATAAGGGGAAAAAATCTCTGGTGGGCATAGCCTATAGGCCCCCTAACAGTAGAACTCTGTAAACCATAGTGTAAACCAGGAAATAGTGGGGGCTTGTAAAAAGGGAACAGCAATAATCATGGGTGAGTTTAACCTCCATATTGATTAGACAAATCAAATTGGTCAGGGTAGCCTTGAGAAAGAGTTCATAGAGTGCATAAGGGACTGGTTCCTTGAGCAGTATGTAACGTAACCAACCAGGGGGCAGTCTATCTTGGATCTGGTCCTGTATAATGAGACAGGATTAATAAACAATCTCCTAGTAAAGGATCCCCTTGGAATTAGTGATCATAGCATGATTGAATTTCAAATTCAGATGGAGGGTGAGAAAGTTGGATTTCTAACCAGCGTACCAAGCTTAAATAAAGAAGACTATGAAGGTATGAGGGTAAAGTTGGCTAAAGTGGACTGGGAAAATTTATTAAAGTGTAGGACCATTGATGAACAGTGGCATATTTCACAACTCTCAAGAAAAATATATTCTAGGGAGGAGAAAAGGTGTAAAAAAAAAATAGCCATCCATGGCTAACTAAAGAAATAAAGGACGGTATCCAATTAAAAACAAGTGCATACAAAGTGGCCAAAACGAGTGGGAGGACAGAAGATTGTGAAGCTTTTAAAGAATGAATAAAAAAATGGTTAAGAAAGGGAAGATTAGAATATGAAAGTAAACTAGCACAAAATATAAAAACAGATAGCAAGAGTTTCTATAGGTATATAAAAAGGAAAAGAGTGGCTAAACTAAATGTTTAGAGGACGAGACCGGGGAATTAGTAATGGGGAACATGGAGATGGTAGAAACTCTGAACAAATATTTTATATCAGTCTTTACGGTAGAGGACACAAACAATATCCCAACAGTGGATAATCAAAGGGCTATAGGGGAAGTGGAACTTAACACAATCACAATCACTAAGGAGGTGGTACTCAGTAAGATAATGGGACTAAAGATGGATAAATCCCCTGGACCTGAGGGCTTCCAACCCATACTTCCTGGATTCTGGGGAGGTCCCAGCAGATTGGAAAACTGCAAATGTAATGCCCCTATTTAAAAAAGGAGGCAGACAAAAAGCAGGAAACTATAGACCAGTTAGCCTAATATCTGTGGTTGGGAAAATGTTGGAGTCCATTATTAAAGAAGCAGTAACTGGACATTTGGAAAGCATAATTAGGTAGGCAGAGTCAGCATGGATTTATGAAGGGGAAATATTGTTTGACAAATTTATAGGGAATTCTTTGAGGATGTAATGAACAGGGTGGATGAAGGAGAACCAGTGGATGTGGTGTATTTGGACTTCCAGAAGGCATTTGACAAGGTGCCACATAAAACGTTACTGTACAAGATAAAAGTTTACGGTGGGGGTAATATATTAGCATGGATGGAGGATTGGCTAACTAACAGAAAACAGAGAGTCGGGATAAATGGTTCATTCTCGAGTTGGCAATCAGTAACTAGTGGGGTGCCGCAGGGATCAATGCTGGGACCCCAACTATTTGCAATCTATATTAATGACTTGGAAGAAGGGACTGAGTGTAATGTAGCCAAGTTTGCTGATGATACAAAGATGGGTGGAAAAGCAATGTGTGAGGATGACACAACAAATCTGTAAAAGGACATAGACAGGCTAAGTGAGTGGGCAAAAATTTGGCAGATGGAGTATAATGTTGGAAAGTGTGAGGTCATGCACTTTGGCAGAAAAAAATCAAAGAGTAAGTTATTTAAATGGAGAAAAATTGCAAATTGCAATGGACCTGGGGATATTTGTGCATGAAACACAAAAGGTTAGTATGCAAGTACAGCAAGTGATGTGGAAGGCCAATGGAATCATGGCCTTTATTGCAAAGGGGATGGAGTATAAAAGCAGGGAAGTCTTGCTACAGCTATACAGGGCATTGGTGAGGCCTCACCTGGAATACTGCGTGCAGTTTTGGTTTCCATATTTACGAAAGGATATACTTGCTTTGGAGGCAGTTAAGAGAAGGTTCACTAGGTTGCTTCCGAAGATGAGGGGGTTGACTTATGAGGAAAGATTGAGGAGGTTGAGCCTCTACTCATTGGAATTCAGAAGAATGAGAGATGATCTTATCGAAACGTATAAGATTATGAAGGGACGTGACAAGGTGGATGCAGAGAGGATGTTTCCACTGAAAGGGGAGGCTAGAACTAGGGGACATAATCTTAGAATAAGGGGCCACCCATTTAAAACTGAGATGAGGAAGAATTTCTTCTCTCAGAGGGTTGTAAATCTGTGGAATTGAATAAATTTAAGACAGAGACAGACAGTTTTTTAACCGATTAGGGATTAAGGGGTTATGGGGAGTGGGCAGGGAAGTGGAGCTGAGTCCATGATCAGATCAGCCATGATCGTATTAAATGGCAGAGCAGGCTCGAGGAGCCGAATGGCCTACTCCTGCTCCTATTTCTTATGTTCTTATGTTCAACTTTCATGCTTGGATTTTTTCCCTGCTGACTGGATGGGAAACCCACAAGTAAAATGATAATGAGGGGGCTGAGTTAAAATACTACTGACAGACGCACTGCACTTATTTCCAAGTTTCCTGTGTGCAATCAAATTCCCTTCCCCGTTTCCAGCAGGTTGTAAACTTATAATTGGGGTCTTTAATACTGTGTGCCTTAATTTTAACAAAAAGTCTCCTATATGGCACTTTATCTTTCACCTTTTAAAAGTACAACCTCTAAAGCTTTTCTTTTATCGATTCATTTTGTTCGTTTTTCAATCACACTAATAGGGGTAGTCTGCAGACCACTTAATAGTGGAAGGGAGGTGGAGGCAGAAATATGTACAGGACTCCTTTCTAATTCAATATGTAAGAATGCAATTAAGTAAGGGTTACTGGATCTAGTAATGGGGAATGAACCAGAGCAAATAAGAGAAGTAAATGTCGGGGAACATCGAGGCAATAGTGAGCATAATATAATATGCTTGAAGATAATAATTGAGAAGGATGTAAGTATGATGAAGACCAGGGTAATAGATTGGAGAAAAGCTGATGTTGAGTAGCTGAGAATAGAACTTGGGAAAATAAAATGGACAACACTATTAGCAAACAATGATGTAGAACAGCAACGGGAAACATTTAAAACAGTAATTAACAGAGTCCGGGAAAATTATATTCCACTAAAAAACAAGAACAAACGAAACTTTAATGAGACACCATGGATAAATAAAGTTATAAGGAAAAAATTGAGGGGAAGGAAAGAGGCATACACTATGTATATGGACACGAAGCGAGAGCATGACAAGGAAGAATACAGATTAGGAGAAAAGTTAAAAAAAACAATTCGGAAGGCAAAGAGGAACTGTGAAATTAAATTATCAAGGAACATAAAACAAAATAGTAAAATATTCTATAGACATATCAATAAAAAATGAATGCTTGGGATGTGAATAGGGCCAGTAAGGGATGGACAGGATAAAATCACAGGCAGCGATAGCGAAATGGCAGAAATATTAAATAATTACTTTGCTTCAGTATTTACCAGAGAGACAGATCAGGTGCACATGGCATCAGAAGATGAAATTAGAAATGATATCACAACATTTAAAATAAAATAGGAGAAATGTTAAAAAAACAATGAAACTCAAAGAGGATAAAACCATGACAGATTACATTCATGCATTTCAAAAGAATCTAGGGAAGATCGCAGAGGCACTATTACACATATTTCATAATTTGTTAGAAAAAGTTGTAGTATTAGAGGACTGATGGATAGCTAACATAATACCTATATTTAAAAAGGGAGATAGAACATGTCCAGGGAACTATAGACCAGTCAGCTTAACATAGGTAGTAGAAAAAATAATGGAATCCCTCCTGAAGGAAAAAACAGAAGAACATCTAGAAACCTAAAATAAAATAATGAATAGTCAGCATGGATTTCAAAAGCGAAAATCTTGCTTGACCAACCTAATTGAATGTTTTGAAGAAGTAACAGGGTACTTCAATAGATGTAATTTATCTAGATTTTCAAAAGGCCTTCGATAAGGTACCCCATAACAGACAAATTAACAAGGTCAGAGAATGCGGAGTCAGAGGACAAGTAGCAGAATGGATAGTAAGCTGGCTTCAAGACAGAAAACAGAGAGTAGGGGTAAAAGGTAACTATTCAGAGTGGCAGTAGGTGGAAATTGTGGTCCCACAAGGATCAGTGCTCGGACTCATGTCGTTCACAATTTATATTAATGATTTCGACTTTGGAATCAAAAACACAATTTCTAAATTTGCGGATGACACCGCATTGGGGGGGATAGCCAATATTGAGGAGGATGACAACAAATTACAAGAAGATATTAATAAACTTGCAGAATGGGCATATAATTGGCAAATTAATTTTAGCACAGATAAATGTGAGGTATTACTTTTTGGTAAGAAAAGTAAGGAAGTCACATACTACTTGGGAAATAAGAATCTAAATGAGGGAGAAGAGCAAAGGGATCTCGGAGTACACAAATCACTAAAAGTAGCAACGTAGATTAATAAGGCTATAAACATGTTAATGGAGCACTCGGGTTTATTTCTAGAGGGACAGAATTGAAAAGTAGAGATTATGATAAACTAGTATCGAACCTTAGTTAGACCACACTTGGAGTACTGTGTACAATTCTGGTCGCCATATTATAAAAAGAATATAGAGGCGCTGGAGCGAGTGGAAAAAACGATTTACAAGGATGATACGAGAAATGCAAGTAGGCTAACAGTGGCTGATAGGGGCGATGGTCTGCAGCTCTTAAAGTGAAACACACATCATTCAGGTCAGTTTGAATTTAAGGGTTTGGACTTTAAAAAAAAATTGTTTCGAAGTGGTGTCTTGTTACAATAGATGTGAAAAGTTTTTTAAAAGTGTGCAGGGAGTGCTGCTGGATGCTTGCAAAGGCTTGGATGGTAAATGACAGCCTTTGAGAAGACAGAACATGCTGTGAATACTCAGCAGTTCACACAATAACCGTAGAGAGAAAAACAGAGTTCACATCTCAGATCGATATGCTGTCTGACCAACTGAGTATTTCAAGTATTTTATGCTGTCATTTCAGGTTTAGAGTATCTGTTTGCAGAGGGAAAAGGAAGACATGGAAGAGGAAGACCTAGAAGAAGAGGAATCCGAAGAGGAGGAATCAGATGGAAGGATGCATCCCAGACAGCCCCTTTGTGGCCGCGATATCTGGGATGGAATCATTGCTTGCGGTCCCACTGGCTGGGCAGGCTGCCTCTTCTTGTTGACCCACTGGCTGGGCAGGCTGCATTTCTTGTGTGTTAAATGAGGAAGGCACAAGGGTGGAGTTGTTCTGATGGGAAGGCGGGAAAGCAAGAGGTGCATGCCAGAAGGAGGATAATGTATGAGGATACCCGCATCTTGTATCCTTTCAGCCCCGCCGCTGACCAAGGGCTCAGCCATGCCCCTGCCAAGAATGGTCTGCACCGTCTCCTCTAAGGGGGTGAGATGAGGTTAGGAATAGGAGATGTGCCTTGTCATTGATGCAAATTATGGGTAGGTGAGTGATTGGGGATTGTGCATTAAGCAGTTTTTGAGGCTAGTGGTGCAGTTGGTCAGAGACGGCTTTTGAAGATGCATTCACTGACCTTGAATAGTGGTCTGAAATAATGAAGCTTCTTTGGGCACTGGAGCAAGGTGGTGGGGGTGACTTTGCTGGCAGTGATGGCCCTAGAGATGTACTCCCACATTGTTCTTTCTGGAGGTCCTCCTAGCACCTGTGGGTAGAGAGCCACTCTTGCAGTGTTGACCCCATGCACAAAGCTGGAGTGCTATGTGTGAGACCTTCGGTGCCCCTTCCCTTGCTTGCTGAGCCATTTGTGTTGGTGTTGAGGCAGTTTTCTCATTTGTTGATGTTAGGAAGGTAATTCAGCTTTAACAACTGAATATTTACATTTGCAACTTCTTTTGAATATTGAATATTTCTTAAAAGACAGAAAGGGCTGAAAATTGTATTGAGTCACTGCATTTTATTGTGTATTGCTTCAGTGTGCATGGCCCCCATAATTCTCAGACCTCTTCATTGACCACAATTCCTTGTGAGCTTCACAGCTTCGCTCACAGAGGCTGTGGGAAACTGCAACACCGGACTTGGAGAGAAACTTTATCCCAGATCCCTCCAGCAATGCCACCAGGACAGCATTGCCCAGAAGGTGAGGGCTGTGCCACCTATCATGCCCCCCGGACCAATTTCACTTGGTTAGCGTTGTGGCCATTTTCAGCAGCAGTTAACTGTTGTTGCTGGTGAACATGAATTTTTCCCCCAGAGTGTTTCCACTTGTGGGGAAAAACAAAACCATAGGCCATCAATATAAGATAGTCACCAAGAAATCCAATAGCGAATTCAGAATAAACTTCTTTACCCAGAGCTTGGTGAGAATGTGGAACTCGCTGTCACAGGAAGTGGTTGAAGCAAACTTTATGGATACATTCAAAGGGAGGCTAGATAAGCATATGAGTGAGAAGGGAATAGAGGATTATGCTGACAGTTGAATGAGCAAAGATGGGAGGGGGCTCGAGTGGAGCAGTCGAGTAGACTGTTTGGGCCAAACGGCCTATTTCTGTGCTGTATATCCTATGAAATCCAATGTAATCATATGTAATTCAAAGAACTTTATTAAATTTGTCAGACACTGTTTACCCTTTATAAATCCCTAATTAACCCATGACTTTCTAGGTATTAACTTCACCCTGTATTATGGCCTCTTGAAGCTTATTCACTACTACTGGCTTACAGTTACCTGGTTGATCCCTTTCTTTTTGAACAGCAGCGTTTCATTGGAAACCTTTGAGTCCTCTGGTACAACTTCCACATCCAAGGATTTTGCAAGATTTCTCTCTGACTTCCCTCAGCATTCTAAGATACATAGATAAATACTGAATAGTATTTCAAATTAAACCAGGAAAGTAGAACTACAGGACTTACATTGAAATTAATAAATTTGAACATGATAATAGAAATAACTTATTTGCTAAAAGAATGAATGCTTGAAATAACCTTCTGGGGATTAGTAGGGAAAATATTGTAGGAGCATTCAAAATGCAGCTGGATTATAAACTTAGAGTTAGGGTAATAAAGGGATGAACTTTGATGGGCCAAATGACTGTTTCTCATCCTTAACTTTTTCAATTTTATTTCTTGAAGACTTTTCTCAATAACCCCTCCTCCCAACAACTATTGCTGTGAGCCTCAGCAGACTCTTAAATGTGAGACGGACCTGTAACATGAGCTGTTTTTACAGTCAGATAAAATTTTCACACAGCTGTGATGGTCTTTTTGAAATTTCAGCCACTCGGTTACTTTATCACGCAAGGCTCCCTTAACAAAACTGCTGGTGTAGGTTGGAAAAACTGAATCATTCCTATTAATGTGTGGCTAGGTGTTCCTTGCATCTGTGTGGTACATCAAGCCCTTTAAAGTGAGATCAGATGGATTTGCAGCATAAGTACTTTAGCTTTAATCTGTGTTAAGCAGAGCCTGTACTTCAAAAAGTAACCTTGCACCTGGCAAACATATAGTGCTAACAGTTTTATTACTACTGGAATTACCAACTTGAAATAAAGCCAGGCATATTCTTTTTCTTGTTTACTGCCTGTTTCTGCCCGATGTTCTCATATTAAAAGAATTTTATTCAATGATCCATTGCTGAAAAACAGTAAAGTACAATGACATCTGCAGTAAATGGTCATTCAGCAGCCTGACTAGAACTGTCTGCTGCAAACAGATGGTTGAAGGAGACCACACAAGGCTTTGGCTTCACTCCCATCAAAAGTCATTGTAGGGGAGTGGGGTGGGGGTAGGGAGAGTGGGGGCTGCGGCGGGGGGCGGGGGGTGGGAGATGAGGTGGACCAGGTCATCAAAGTAAGTCAACAAGGTAAGATGTAAGTGATGATTAATCCTTTGTGGGTTCCAGTAGCATTTATATGTGAAAATAAAAACTTCAAATAGATTCAAAAATAAATACTCAATGATGGTAATCTGAAATAAAAGTGCAAGTAAAGCCCAACGGGTCAGTCAGCAGCTGAAAGAGAAATGGCAGGTTCCTATTCTGACCAAGGGTCCCAGTTCAAATCTAATCTAACTCCTTTTGCTATTTGACATTCAACCTTTCTGGGTATAAAAAGAAATATGTGCACCAGAAGACATGAGCTACAGAGTGTTTTAGGACTCATAGGATTAATTCTGACTTTTGTTGAGCCATAACCCATTTCCTTGCCATTTTGAGGCAATATTTTACGTATGATCCTGAGGGGTTCTGCACAGTAGCTGGAGCAATAAAATATCACTGATTTTCACAACTGCTCTTTTTCTATTTGGGTGCAGGAAAGGTCCTGCTACTTTCCACTGGATTTGGTCAGTTCCAATGGATAGTTTGTACTGTGCCTTTTATATTTGTTTTATTCCCTTTCTTTTATTACACTGGAATGTTTTTGCCGTTCTTTCGGTTCCTCTGAGGATGATTGAAACCCGAGCTGCCAGTCGAAAACTAGGCGCAGGGCCAGTTATAATGCCTTGGAGCAGCCAGGATCCTGCTGGCCTCAATTTTAACCTGCTTTCCTGAGCAGCTGATGAGGACAGTGCCCAAAGCGAGTGGGATTCTTCTTCACATATTCATGTTGAGTCATGTTAGGGTCATTGGGACCTGACTTTTTTTTAACAGTCTTGAGTGGACAAGCTACTGCAGCTTTCTGCCAGACCAAACTGGGACAGAAAGAGGATCAGCCGAATAAGGTAAGTGTGTTTCTCGCGCCTCCGGGCACCGAAAAGGAAGCATAGGTCCCCCTCTTCTTGAACACAAGATCCATGTGCATACTGGAGTCATTTTCTGACTTCCTCTGCTGACAGTGTATGGGAGAAGTTTGACTGCATACTGCACATGACTTTCCAGTTGCAAAATCGTATACTACATGTTCTTCAATTTCCAATATGTTCTAAGATTATGTGAAGCTCCCTGCTGCAGACGCTAAGGTGGAAAATTATGCCGAGCATGTCTAAGTTCAAGTCTCCCATCCGTACTCGAATAATGATATAGTCCTGTGAGGATTCCTCCAACAACAGCAACATGTATTTATATAGCACTTTAATGTAGTAAAATGTCCCAAGGTGCTTCACAAGAGTGTTATAAAACAAAATTTGACAACAAGCCACAAATAGAGAAATTAGGGCAAATTAGGGCAGAAGAGGCAGATTTTAAGGAGCATCTTAAAGGAGGAAAGCGAGATAGAGAGGCGGAGACATTTAGAGAGGGAATTCCAGAGCTTAGGGCCTTGGCAGCTGAATACACAGCCATCAAAGGTGGAGCGATTATAATCAGGGTTGCTCAAGAGGCCAGAACTGGAAGAGTGTAGATATCTCGGTGGGGGTGGGGGGGGGGGAGGGGGTTGTGGGACGGGAGGAGATTACAGAGATAGGGAGTGGAGAGGCCATGAAGGGATTTCAAAACAAGGAAGAGAATTTTAAAATTGAGGTGTTGTTTAACTGGGAGCTAATGTAGGTCAGCGAGCACAGGGGTGCTGGGTCAATGGGACTTGTTGCGAGTTAGGACATGGGCAGCAGAGTTTTGTATGACCTCAAGTTTACACAGGGTAGAATGTGGGAGGACACACAGGAGGACTCTGGAATAGTCAATTGTAGAGGTAACAAAGACATGGATGAGGGTTTCAGCAGATGAGCTGAGGCAAGGGCAGAGTCGGGCGATGTTACGGAAGTGGAAATAGATGGTCTTAGTTATGCCGTGGATATGTGACCAGAAGCTCATTTCAGGGTCAAATATTAACCACATTTGGGAACAGTCTGGCTTAGCCTCAGAGAGATGCCAGAGAGATGTTTGGAGTCGGTGGCCATGGAACAAAGTTTGTGGCAGGGACCGAAAACAATGGGCTAGAACCTCCACATTTGAGCTTAGCGCCCAAAAATGGGCATTATATCCAGCTTGGATGTTAAAAAAGGGTTTTCAGATTCTCACCCATTCTGAAAACACCTAGTTTACATTTTTGAAAATGGGCGTTACCGCGAGCGATATCAAATGGGCGGCAGCGTTAAATTTTTCTGACCTTCTGCCGTAAAGTGTGGCCGTTCCCGCGATACTGGAGGTCAAGGGTCACCAGGACATGCACAGAAGAGGAGACAGAGAGAGAGGGAGCTCAGAGGGACTGAAAGCATGTATGGCTGTGGTGTGTGCCTGTGTGGCTGTTGTGGGAGGAACGACGGAGACTCACTAGCAGCAAAAAAGCCCACTAAGCACCAAGAACATAGTTGGCACAGAGGTTTTGTCCAACAAATAACATATAAAATGGAAGGGATGGAGGAGGCCCTGGAGCTGGTAGCCAGGAACATTGGTGGCAGAGGGCTCCCAGTGGTCCTGGAGCACCTCACTGCTCCCCAAGGTGACGCACCCCCATTGCCAACCACACATGAGAGCCAGCACCTCCTCGGCTAGGTGGCTTGGAGTCAGGAGGGGAACGGGTAGAGATGGGGAGGAGAAGCGGGGTGGGGGGGGCGGGGGAAGGGTTGGTTTGTACAGAAATACTGATGATTTCAGACTAATGTTCGGTTTAAATGTTTTTTATTTAACAAAACCTTGCAGCACATTGGCTCAGATAGCTGCACCATTACACGCTGGTGATTCCTTAACATCAAAGGGTATAATCACACTTAACTTCAATCAACTTAAACTTTAACTGTCACCAAGGTGATGCCCACCATTGATGTATGACCTGCACACCCAGCAATGTGTCAGCCTTGTAAATACCACCAATGTTCTTTCGGGCGATGCGATCATTAATGAGCTCCTGACGTAAGACTCTTGCAGCTATCATGCCACCATGGGCTCTTTCATGCGGTCTACAGGTGGGTGGGGGCATGGCTTCAGCATCAGCCTGATTGTCTGGGCCAATGTCAGCATCCGCCTCCTCATCCTCCTCTTCCTCTCTCTGGTGAGGTGGACTGTCAGACTCATCAGGCAATTCTTGTCCCCTCCTGATAGCCAAGTTGTGCAGCATGGAGCACACCACCATTTATTAAGCTACCTGCTCAGGGTGGTATTGGTGCTAGCCTCTTGAATGGTCCAGGCTCTTTCAGCATGCCAATGGTTTTCTCCACGATATTGTGAGTTGCTCTGTGGCTCTCGTTGTATCGCCTCTCCGCCTCAGTGTGGGTGTTACGCAGGAGGGTCATCAGCCAGTGGCGAGGCCATATCCTTTGTCACCAAGCATCCAGCATTGACCTGGTGGCTCATTGTTAAATAAGTCAGATACAGTGCTCTCATGCAGAATGTGAGCATCATAGATGCTGCCCACAAATTGAGCATTCACTGCCAGTATAATTTGCTGGTGGTCGACAACCCGTTGGACATTCAGGGTGTGGAATCCCTTGCGCTTCCTGAAAACCTCTGCATCCTGAAAAGGTGCCCGTATCGCGATGTGCATATAATCTATTGCTCCCTGCACCATGGGGAAGTTTGCAATTCTGGAGAATATGAGAGCCCTCTCACTCTGTGCCACCCTGGTGATAGAGAAGCTGATCAAGTCCCTCCCGCTTCAGTGACCTGTCCAATGCAGCGATGCGTGGCATGCTGAGAAAGTCCGCAAATGTCGCCAGCTGTGGCCTGAAAAGAAACCGAGACGTAGAATGACAGTGAACTCGACGGACAGTGCAGTACTGATGGTGCTGGCAGGCTGCAGATCTCCCCTTATCAGCTGGCATAGCTCAGTGATAACCTCTTTGTGGAAGCGCAGTCTCCGAAGGCAGGTGGTGTCGGGCAAGTCGAAGTAAGAATGCTTCTCCTTGTACTTGCGGGGGGTGTAACGTCTGGTCCTCCTCATCTGACTGTCACTTCGTTTATTGGGTACATAATGCAGTGCAGCATTCCTTCAGCGATGTAGAGTCTGCTGCATGTATTTGGTCACCAAGAGAGGGTGAGAAAGGACAGGCCCCATTGCAGTAGTTTTCTGTTTTCCACCGATTGCACACAAACAAGGAATGTCCCAACGAACATACCTCTTTAATTCCAATTGGTCACAGTATGGTCAAGATGTTTTTAGAGATGTTCACATCAACTCCAATGACCTGCAGAATACATCCAAACTCCGCCGAGGTTGAAGCATAGCAGCCTTTTAAAGGACATGACATGTGACCTACAACATGGCGTCCATAACGCTGTGATTCATCCCGGTTAGTTCCACTTTTTGTTTGCGGTTTTTTGAGCGAGCGATATTGTGGGTGAAATGTGTGCGAGGTGGTGAAATTGACGATGGGCAGCCTCCATAGCCGCTAGTTTGGGTAAATATGCTCTTTACGGCAAAAAGCAGTCGCCGGGCATTAATATTGAATCTCGGCATTAATTCCGTGTGGAAAGTAACACTGGGTGATATTATGGGCATTGAAGTCGCCCATCCTACTGATTCCGCCCAAAAAAAGTGGGTAGGCGATAATATTTTTTTCCAGCGTTAAGCACATGGAGAAAGTAATGCTCGGCGATAAGTTTCCGAAAAATGGCTGCCAGTTTCCATTTTGTGCCAAAATGGGCGCTATATGGACGTTATACGTCATTTCAGCGGTGCAATGGGCGTTAACTGGGCATTAAGCAGGCAAAAAAAGTGGAGGTTCTAGCCCAATGGCTTTGGTCTTCCCAATATTTAGTTGGAGGAAATGTCAGTACTGGATGTCGGACAAGCAGGCTGACAATTTAGAGATTATGCAGGGGTCGAGATAAGTGGTGGTGATGCAGAGCTCGGTGTCATCAGCGTACATATGGAAACTGGCGCTATGCTTTCAAATGATGTCACTGTGGTGCAGCATGTAGATGAAAAATAGGAGGGGGCCAAAAATAGATCCTTGGGGAACACCAGAGGTAACGCTGAGGGAGCGGGAAGAGAAGACATTGCAAGTGATTCTCTGGCTACAATTAGATGGATAAGAATGGAACCAGGCGAGTGCAGTCCCACCCAACTGGACAACGGTGGAGAGGCATTAGAGGATGATGGAGTGGTCAACCGTGTCAAAGGCTGCAGTCAGGTCAAGAAGGACGAGGAGGGATAATTTACCTTTGTCACAATCATATAGGATGTTATTTGTGACTTTCATAAGAGCCATTTCAATACTGTGGCAGGGTGAAAACCTGATTGGAGGCATTTAAACATGATGTTGCGGGAAAGATGGGCATGGATTTGCGAGACGGCAACTCGTTCAAGGACACTTTGAAGAGGAAAGGAATGGAGATGGGTGGCCGGGGGTGGGGATAGTTTGCAAGGATGGAGAAGTCAAAGGTTTTTTTGAGAGGGGTGATGACGGCAGATTTGAGGGAGTGGGTGACAGTACCCGAGGAGAGACAACCGCTAACAAGGTCAGTTAACATGTTAGCTTAAAAAGGAAGTTGGGTGGTCAGTAATTTGGTGAGAATAGGGTCGAGGGAGCAGGAAGTGGGTTTCATGAACAAAATGAGCTCGGAGAGGGCATAAGGGGAGATTGGAGAGAAACTGGAGAAAAATGCAAGTTCATGGCTATGGGGTAGGGTGGCGGGGGGAGTCCTTAGAGAAAGCTCAGCCCGGTGAGCTAGGGGAAGGAAGGGAAGTGGCAGAGGCAGCTGATCGGATGGTCTCAATCTTAGAGACAACAAAGTCCATGAGCTCCTTGCACTTATTGTTGCAGGCGAGGGTGGAGGAGACAGGGGAGAGGAGTTTATGAAGAGGATTTGCAGTAAATGAATCCCTTTGTTTATTAATTACTTAATGAAGAATCATGTGTCTAGCATGTGGCACCAGCAAATACATAATATGGAGCTACTCATAATCATTCAGGACAGATTACACAGTGAACAATAAAGCAACATTTGAAATGTCAAGCTTCAGTGGTCACACATGGATTGTCCAATATAGTAATTTTTAATTGCTCAAGTTTTTCAAGTGATGTTTTTTAAAAGTGACTTTAAGGTACAGAATTATCACATAGAAAATTACCATCATCTCACCAATTGATTAATATAAAAAGGATTAGTGTAATTTCCTTTTTATTTAAATGTATTTAAAAAATACTATACGCTCTACACTCAATAATAAGGATTAGCTGTTTCAGGTCATTCTTACACTGAGTATGTTTTGATGCACTCCTGTTAAATCTGTAATGCTTGCCTGCTGTATTATAATAACCATGGTATTCCCTTGAGCAGGCAGTGGAAAACCCATTCTTTATCATCCACAGAACTCAAGATGGCTGTGAAAAATGTCCAAACCTCAGCCAGGGCAACAGTTGGGATGTTGCGATTAATCTCCTCACCCCTGGCTGAGAGGAAATCAGTTACGTTTTCTAGGCCTGATCACTGTCCAGTCAACCCTGCTAAAAAGTGTACATGTGGAGACATTAAATGAGAACAGCACTATGATTGTCTGTAATTCCTTTCATGATTGGACAATCTTCTGAAACGGGCAATTTTAACCAATCCCATCTGACTGCAAACTGACAGGATTGGATTGTAGTTAATGGAAACTAAAATCGGGCAGGGGGTAACATGGACAGCTAATCCTAACCTGCCAGTTTCTCGGCAAGAAAGTCAGGTTAAAATTACTCATTCATGTTTCTGAACAGACACATGAAGAATGCCCATTTGGGTGATGGATCAGAAGTCTCTTGATACTTGTGGAATCATACTTCAGTAAACGCCGATAGCTTCAGGAAAAGGGGAGGGGACTTGGAAAAGATAAAAGAAAACTGGCTAAAGATTACAGAATGACGGAATGATGTCAAAGGAGATTTTTTTCTCTTGACCATGTCACCTATTAAATACACAATGGCCTCGAAATTGGATCATGCTGTGCGTGTTTTACATGCATAAAACAGTTGCCTAAGGGTCCAACAAAGGTCCAGTTCCACTAGAAATGCAATGCCTGCCATATTGGGTACCTCCGTAGGCATTCAGGGGACTTACCTGGGTTAGGTGTTATGCCCTTTGCATGTGTAAATCGGGGGACTGGTGCCTGTTTCAGGTCCTCTTTGCAAAATTGAATAAATACTTGAAAAAATTGCATGGATATGAAGAAAGCAGCAGTTTCATGGGACTAAGTGGATTGCTCTTTGAAAGAGCTGACGCATACTAGATGAGCCGAATAGCCTCCTTCTATGCCGTACTATTCTACGATTCTATGATTCTGATTTTATGAATCTCCGCAGCTTGCTTGGCGCATGTTTCTTCAAACACTTAGGAGCCGAACCATCTGTCCTTAAAAGGATTACGTTAGCTTTCCACTCAAAAGATAAGTTTAAACTTTTTTACTTACATTTTTGTGGCGCTGGAGGAGCAGGAGTGCTATTCCCGGCTCCATATTAAATCTGTTTCATGTGGTACATGCCAAACTTTTGCTGTGTGGCAATGAAAAATAACACTTTACTGATAATATGCACAATTAATACATTCAAATAATCAGTGAAATAGATACTAATTCAAACCGTAAACTAATACTTCAAAAGCAAAAATGCAGTTAAAGTGACACAGCCTTTATGCCTAGGGAACAGTTCTACCTCATTTTTGCACACAGTGATAATGTGCATGGTTTATTTGTGACACAACCACAGGTAGTGAAGTGAACTGTATCATACAAATAATAAAAAAAGGTTTGCCAACATTTTTCAACAGTACTGTGCCACGCCTACCATTTAAGCCCTCAATGGACAATGCCTGAGTTTTCATCACCAAACCTCCACAGATATTTTTAAAATTATGTATTTGTATAGCACGATTATTATTATTCAACGAGAGGGGAACATTGATGGAAGTCACTTGATCGCTGTTTGTTTCAACTTTGTAACTGCATTCATGAAGACTTTTAAAAGAACATGTTTAATTTTTTTGTAAAAATACCAAACAGAAAATATTTATGAATGCATTTACAATGTTGACTAGAGAAAATATTTTCCAAATATGTATATATACCTATTTTTAACAAATTTGTCATATCTTTTTTCCTTTCCAATTATTAAAAATGATAATAAAAATGATTAACTCCTTTAGTTCTGGCTGAGATAGATATAAGTCGAGAGAGCACTGTTTTCTAACTTGTGGTTTAGCCAGTCCTGCCTCTCCTACAGCTTGTGTAAATTAATCCCTTTAAGTTTGACACAAACATGTAATGTAAAACGGGCTACAGACCAAAATAAATTTCACACCTCACTACAACAATTATGTAAGCTCTACAAGCAGACCTATTTTTGCAGTTGATAAGTCATCACATATTCAGATAATGATTTCATCCCCTATTGTAAGGCCAAGGCTGTATTTCGTTATGTTGCTGATGTACAGATCACGTTCTTCAGCTGCCAAACGTGCTTGATGTAGCATGAGGGCAGTGCAGCTTACTGTTGCTTGGCATTTGTGCACAGGGCATCTTGTTTCACATAACACATGTTGTGCCAGAAAAAAAAGCAGCTTCTGTCCCTCATGTGAATCCCCTCACCCATACCAGCTACTTTTATGTTGCATAGAGATGTCCGCCACAATACAGTTCAAATTTAAATTCAGGGTTGAAATTTGATACAGTCTTTGTAACTGAACAATTAGTTTATCATCCAGCTGCAGTGTGTAAAAGCTGAGACATTACACGTCTCAGCTATTTTCAATGATACGGATTTTTGTGAAAATATCTAACTGTTTGTTGTGTATTATTGTGAAAAAAACATTTTGTCCCCCCCTCAATTTTTACCACTCCTGTCTTGAAGGAGCTGTCTCCTGCTGGGATACAATTCCAATTGCATCAGCTTCCCTCTGGTACCTCAGCCAAGTGACTATTCTTAATGGGGGTTCTAAACAGTGAGATCCTGATTTTACTAAAACTACTGCTAAAACTACTAATGCAGCACAGAACGTGTTCCTAGATTAAACTAGACTAGCACAAAGGAAGATAGTTGTAGTTGTTAGAGGTCAATCATCTCAGCCCCAGGACATCTCTGCAGGAGTTCCTCAGGGAAGTGTCCGAGGCCCAACCATCTTCAGCTACTTCATCAATGACCTTCCCTCCATCATAAGGTCAGAAGTAGGGATGTTCGCTGATGACTGCAGTGTTCAGTTCCATTTACACTTATTCAGATAATGAAGCAGTCCATGCCCGCATGCAGCAAGACCTAGAAGACATTCAGGCTTGGACTAATAATTGGCAAGTAACATTCACGCCACACAAATGCCAGGTAATGACCATCGCCAACAAGCGAGAGTCTAAACACCACCCCAACCCCCTTGATATTCAACAGCATTACCATCAGCGAATCTCCCACCACCAACATCCTGTGGGTCACCATTGACCAGAAACTTAACTGGACCAGCCACATAAATACTATGGCAACAAGAGCGGGTCAGAGGCTTGGTATTCTGTAGCAAGTGTCTCACCTCCTAACTCCCCAACGCCTTTTCACCATCTACAAGACACAAGTCAGGAGTGTGATGGAATACTCTCCACTTGCCTGGATGAGTGCAGCTCCAACAACACTCAAGAAGCTCTACACCATGCAGGACAAAGCAACCCACTTGATGGCACCCCATTCACCACCTTAAACATTTATTCCCTCCACCACTGGCTCAATGTGGCTGCAATGTCTATTATCTATAAGATGCACTGCAGCAACTCGCCACAACTTCTTCGGCAGCACCTCCTAAACACGCAACTTCTACTGCCTAGAAGGACAAGGGCAGCAGGCACATATGAGCATCATCACCTGCAAGTTCCCCTCCAAGTTACACACCATGCTGACTTGAAAATTTACCATCATTCCTTCATCGTCGCTGGGTCAAAATCCTAGAACTCCCTCCCTAACAGCGCTGTGGGAGTATCGTCACTACTTGGATATGCACTTGAAATGTGTAACCTACAAGGCTACGGACCAAGAGCTGGAAAGTGGGATTAGGCTGGATAGCTCTTTGTTGACAGGCATGGACTGATGGGCCGAATGGCCTCTTTCCATGATGTAAATTTCTATGATTCTATGAAGGACTGCAACGTTTCAAGAAGGCGACTCAACATCACCTTCTCAAGGGCAATTTGGGATGGGCAATAAATGGTGTCCTTACTAGAGACACCCACATCCCAGAACGAATAAAATAAAATGCTTGACCAGATTTTCTTGATCTCCCAGTGTTTTTTGGATTCTTACAGGGGGATTTTAACTTTCTCTGCGTGTCGGCACAAGAGTCAAAATCATGTGCTACTTTCTGCTGCAGCTGTTGTAACACCAAGCTGTTAAGATGTGTGCCTGAGTGTGGTGGATGCCTCATAAGTATAGGCAAATCAGGGTCTCGTCATTCATTTAGAACTCAGGCCATTTTCATGGTCTACTGACAGTGGTTCTCCAACTACTACAACCTGCAGGAGCAAAAGCAGTAAGATAAGTATAAATAAATGATTGAGCCTCTGCCATCCTGGGCTCCCCTTGCTTCCTGCCAACAAAACCCGCCTGAAACCCCATCCCCCACCTGTGACCTACATGAGTGTTGGCAGGTCGCCGCCTGGCCATCCAGTCTTCGCAGGGTGGCAGACAGTCAGCTGCTCTAAATGCCAATTTATGAAGGACAGCTAACTGCTGAAAGTTAATGAGGCCCGGGCTTTAAAATCGACCAGACCTTCCAAGGCAACTTTCATGTGCCTCACCTCTGCTTTCTGCCTGGGAGGTAAAATCTATGATTTAATGTTCATCAATGAGTTTGCTTCTGGGGGAAAATACCAGTGCTTCTAGGTCACTGAAGGTGGCTATATGGGAGAGCCAGATACAGTGAATATGAGAAAAATCATGGACAGTTCAATTCACAGATGACACTGCTCATCCTTCATTTATCCAAACAAAGATACAAAGTGGTTGAAAGGGAAGAAACAATTCTTTAAAGTATTTTTTTGCTGGTCTTAAGTTCATGTCATATACATGCTTAATATATCTGTTAGAAATTCCTCTCTTTCTTATTGTAGCATAGGCTTTAACATGTTTAAAATAAATGAAGTAACACATCTTTTGAAATAGCAGAGAATTTCAGATGGATATTTTAAATGCTTGTAAGCTCGTTTCCCACAGGCATTTTCAGGTATGTTTATAAAAGGTGAATAAAACATTGATCAAAAGTGCCAAATACTTCGAGGCAGAACTTCCTGTTCCTGCACCTGAGTGCATTAGGTTGCCTGGGTTTCATCCTTTATAGATGGAAAATCAGCTGGGTTCCTTTATGGGAGTGCAATCTTCCCCACCACATGTTCCATCCATTACAGCCAAGTGCAGGAAGAGGAAAATCTGCCCCAAATGATACCCACCATTAGACTAATAGCTGATGTTAAACTTTAGACTCTCAACAGCTCTCAGCTATTAACAAGTAACTGGACAAATCTCAGAGCTGTAGTCCAACACATTTTTATTTTTATAGTCCAGCATCAATTATATTGTCTGCGTTTTGCAAGATATATGGATGTGTAAAAGAAGAGATGATCCTGTCAATAATATTTGTGCTCTTCTTTCTGTTCCATTAAAGATCCTGATCAGGCAGAATTATAACTGCTTAAGGTACTGAGAAGAATGCCTGACGAATAGAGGCCCCCCTCGGGATCTGTATGGTAAATGACGGGAAACCTAATTCTCCATTTCTGGACTTCTCACACTGACTTTGAAATTGATTGTTTAAGGGTGGTGAAGAATGAAATTGGAACACAGATAGAAATTGTAGATAAGTCATAGAGAAGTGCAGTCATCTGGTCTACATCGACTGTTCCCACCATGAAAAATGGGTGAGTGACCCCAAACTTCATGGTCTTGATGAATTAATATCAGAATTTTCTCACACTTATCCTCATCTGGAGAACTTTACTTCCTTAAAGCCAAAATCAAAAGTATATAACATATCAAATAATACGAGGTAACAGTTGATCCCAGCCAGATCAGACTGTGAAGAGACGTAGTTCATGACAGGGTGAATTGATGACAGATGATAACGGTGCCTTTGAAAAGTTTATGATATTTCAGAAATTATCGCTTCTTTTAACCTAATAGGGTGACTTGTGGTCGTTCCTTAAATTAACACAGCAGGAAGAATGCTCCTACTCCTCCACAGTCCACAAGAATAATTGAGCCCTTACCTTTACAGGGCCTCTTCTCTTCCATGGAACTGATCAGAGCCAGCATTCTGACCAGGTCCTACCTAAAATGGCAATCGGGGTCCTATTTCATGATTTTCATATTAAAAGAAACCGATCATCTGAATCAGGCGGGCGCATTGGACACCTTTTAATATGGATCTGGCGGCATTGCCAGTGTCAATGAGGCAGTAAGCCGACTGACCCATTTTGAGGCCATTAATGTCCTATTAACGCCAGACGAAGGCACTCAAAATCATCCTCCAGGTGTCTTCATTTAAATATCAGCCGCTTCAAATTTTCTTTCCACATTCTACATTTTTTTTTCACAGTGGGTGCTGCCTTCGAGCAGCACTAAAATTGGAGTTAGCAGAGGAGGGCCAACAAGTGCAGGAAAGGACACCCTTGATATAAAGTGGTACGCAAGGCATACTGTCAACTGCAGGCATTTGGCTACACAATGGGTCTCCCATACCAGGTGCAGTGCCTGATGAAAGGCAGCTGGCCTTCGATATTTATGTGTCATGCTCCTTCCAGATTAGCACGGGAGACCTCAGCAGTAACAGACAGTTTGCTGCTGACATCTTTGTTAAGGAGAATATAAATTCATTGGCTGGAATTTTTCCCACCTGGGCAGGTCTGATGTGGCGGTGGCCATGGGGGCTTGCAACCCTGTTGCTGGCTCCATCACACCCCACAGAACAACTTTACGATAATAGGCCCTATTTATCACGCCTTGCATGTTACCCAACCCAATTAAATGAAGCGGGTCTGGTGATGTCATTTGTGATGCATTTTCAGCCGGGATCTTTAAAGGGGTCATGGCAACATTATATTTCAAGCTTAATGTCAGTGCACTACAGCATTGGAGTGCTGCAAACACTGACAATGACTGTACAGAGGCAGAGGGCTGCACCCAGGTTCTCCAATGACTCCCTCCATATGCTTATGGACGGAGTCAGAGCACGCATGGAGGTCCTCTGCCCTTCCAATGGGCGGAAGAGACCTCCCTCGGAGACCAAAATAGCTTAGTTGGAGTTTGCAGAGGAGGTCACTAGCAGGGATGTGTTCAGAAGGGCTTGGGTGCATTGCCGCAAATGTTTCAATGGTCTCATTTGATCAGGACAAAGCCACATTCAATTATCCTGTTGTGCCTCTCATTACATCCCCATCACTCTGCCTTCCAAAACCTACTCCTGCACATCCTTACTCACACCAACACAGCTTGCACCTCCACCCATCTCTCTCTCTATCTACATTATCACATCCCCATCTCATTAGCCACCCTTCACATCCTAGTGCAATCATACCAACAAACAACACACAAGGAGGCCACTTGGCCTTGGCACCTCACTCCATCATAGTCTCCCTCTAAAGATCTAACCCATCCATTCCCTACACTCATTCCATCACTCTGACTCAACCTTCTCTTCTTTCCCCTCTTGCAGGAAAATGGAGCCCAAAATAAGAGAGAGAGGGAGAACCGGTGGTGGCCCTCCATCATTTGCAAACCTTACAACAGCAGAGGAGGCTGCTTTAGAAATATCTAGAATCATCAATCAGCTGGAGGTGTGAGGTGGAGAGGGGGGTGGGGGGCACCTCAGTAACTTGATGACAGATTTACATATCATGCAGCTACAGGGCATACATCAGTCACTTATATGGGGACTGATGTCAGCAGCCACTGAATGGTCACCCTGTGCATAATGGTATCTGTACCTATTCTTCATATCACACATCTAACATCTCTTTACTCTTCCACAGGTCCAATAAGAGATCCCACACCCCCATTGTCCAGGAGGAAGCGGAAGATGACTCCTCAGAGGGGCCTCCAGCCTCTGAAGGCACACCGTCACCAGACATAAGCGTACCCAACACCAGCGCAGATACCCACACCTGGGTGGGTCCCACGTGAGATAGAGTGTCACCTGATGTCTCACAACTCACAAGTGAGAAAGAGCAGATGGTGGAGACAGCAGTGGAGGGTCCTCGTCAGAGGGCACAGGATGCTACCAGCTCTCTTCAGCTGCAAGCAGCTGCTGAGCCTCAGGGGCCATTCAGAAAACGAGTAATCTTGGATGGGCAGGAAGAAGTGCAGCAGGCTTTGACAACGCAATGTCTGCAAATGGTTAGAGAGTCTATCTCCAACATGAGGACCATGGTGTCATAGAAACATAGAAACATAGAAAATAGGTGCAGGAGCAGGCCATTCAGCCCTTCTAGCCTGCACCGCCATTCAATGAGTTCATGGCTGAACATGAAACTTCAGTACCCCCTTCCGGCTTTCTCGCCATAACCCTTGATCCCCCGAGTAGTAAGGACTTCATCTAACTCCCTTTTGAATATATTTAGTGAATTGGCCTCAACTACTTTCTGTGGTAGAGAATTCCACAGGTTCACCACTCTCTGGGTGAAGAAGTTTCTCCTCATCTCGGTCCTAAATGGCTTACCCCTTATCCTCAGACTGTGACCCCTGGTTCTGGACTTCCCCAACATTGGGAACATTCTTTCTGCATCTAACCTGTCTAAACCCGTCAGAATTTTAAACGTTTCTATGAGGTCCCCTCTCATTCTTCTGAACTCCAGTGAATACAAGCCCAATTGATCCAATCTTTCTTGATAGGTCAGTCCCGCCATCCCGGGAATCAGTCTGGTGAACCTTCGCTGCACTCCCTCAATAGCAAGAATGTCCTTCCTCAAGTTAGGAGACCAAAACTGTACACAATACTCCAGGTGTGGCCTCACCAAGGCCCTGTACAACTGTAGCAACACCTCCCTGCCCCTGTATTCAAATCCCCTCGCTATGAAGGCCAACATGCCATTTGCTTTCTTAACCGCCTGCTGTACCTGCATGCCAACCTTCAATGACTGATGTACCATGACACCCAGGTCTCGTTGCACCTTCCCTTTTCCTAATCTGTCACCATTCAGATAATAGTCTGTCTCTCTGTTTTTACCACCAAAGTGGATAACCTCACATTTATCCACATTATACTTCATCTGCCATGCATTTGCCCACTCACCTAACCTATCCAAGTCACTCTGCAGCCTAATAGCATCCTCCTCGCAGCTCACACTGCCACCCAACTTAGTATCATCCGCAAATTTGGAGATACTGCATTTAATCCCCTCGTCTAAATCATTAATAGATACTGCATTTAATCCCCTCGTCTAAATCATGTCGGAAGCGATGGCGATTGTTGTCTTCTCCATGGATAGGATGGCCAGCTGCATAGAGCAGCTAATGTGCCAGTTCTATGGATCAGTTGCAGGTTGATATAACCTCCCCCCTAAGAACTGAAATGAGCCGATGTGAAGGATTGAAAGAAGATTGCTGAATGCAAGTCACCTGAAATTCGGTAGCACTTTGGTGTTAGCGCCCTTGTAGCACTCCAGTGAGGTTGATTTACCACCCCCTTCCTTCCTGGGGTGCTAAAGCTCAATTTAGAGGTTAAGATTCCTTTGTACCAGGCACTAAATTTTCAAAATTAAAAAGTTTAGGGCTGGATTTTCCGCTGATGTCTGCCTCTGTTGTTACCCCGGAGGGTTGGTAAGGGCGGCGGTGAGCTCTTCTGGGTGGGCGGTCAGCTTCCTGCACCCTGCGGGGTTTTTGGGGCAGGTTTTGCGAGGGTGTGGAGCAACACCACTCGGAAGAGTTGAGCCAGTCCACAACGTCCCTGGTTTCGACACCGGCTCGCTTTTGGACTCCCGCCCGACCTGTACACCCTGTTGGGACCGCCTGAAAAAACAGGCAGTTCAACCTATACAGGCTGCAGTGAGGTAAATAATGTTCATTTCAGGTAAGTGTGTTTGTTTTTTCTTTTTTTTTGCCATTTATATTGTGGTGGCGAGGGCTATGGATTGGGAATGTTTTTGGTGGGTTTTCTTCAAGTTTTTTTTCCTCCCTGGCCTCTCTTAGAGCGCTCCCGAGCCAAATCCTTATCTCGGGATTTTCCCATGCTCAGCTGGCCTAGCGCCTTAAGAGAGGTGTACAACACTTCCCTTAGTGCTCCGTCCCACACTCAGGGCCCAGCTGCCCAATTTTGATGACTGAGGCGCAAACTGTTCCCAGGCTCAAAATTTATCGCCCCGCCCCCATTATCATCCCGAAATCAGCAAAGCCAAAAATCCCCCTTAGCCCCCTAAACAGGGTGGTACTGAATTTCCCCCTCCTAACGACTGTTTTCGGCAGCCGACAGGGACAGCTGAACAATTAGTCTGACCCAGTTGTCCCCAAAATTTGGCCCAGCTGAGCCCATATCCTGCCCTTAACATGAGCACAACAAGGTCAAATTTCTGCCCAAATGTTTTCATGGAGTCTTGGGCAACTCTATGCAGCCATAATTCATGAAACTAAGTGGTCAACCACTGATAGATGCAGAGTGCAAGTACAATAAAGCTCCGTTTATAAACTATACAATTAAAGAAACATTTATTGTCAGCAAAATTGAAGGCCACAGGATTAAACGGACAGTGACAGCATGGATACAAAATTGGCCATGGGACAGTCTGCAGAGAGCAGTGCTAAACAATTATTTTTCAGACTGGAGGGAAGAATAAAGTCCCCCAGGGGTTGATATCAGGACTACTGCCCTTTTTGATATATATTAATCACCTGGACTTGTGTACGTAGGCATAATTTCAAACTTTTCAGATGATACAAGACTTGGAAATATAGTAAACAATGAGGAGGATAGTAACAGATATAGACAAGCTGGTGGAATAAGCAGGCGCATGCCAAATGAAATTTAACGCAGAAATGTGTGCACTGATGCATTTTGGTGGGAACAGGTTTGTCAGACAATATTTCCTGATGGCTTGCATCTACACAATTTCTTAAAGGAGAAAATGCATACTTTTCCAGTAATTGTACTCTAATCATCTTTCCGATTCAGTTTATCAAATCTCTTCTATTCTCACCTTATGCTAGTCTTCTGCTATTTTCAATGTCGAACAATGAAGAGGATAGTAATAGGCTTCAGGAGGACATAGACAGACTGGTGAAAGATGCAGACACATAGCAGATGAAATTTAACACAGAGAAGTGTGAAGTGATGCATTTTGGTAGGAAGAATGAGGAGAGGCAATATGAACTAAATGGTACAATTTTAAAGGGAATGCAGAAATAGAGTGACATGGGGAGTACATACACAAAGCTTTGACGAATGCAAGACAAGTTGACAAGGCTGTTAAAAAAGCATACTGGATCCTTGACTTTAGAAACAGGCATCGAGTACAAATGCAAAGAAGTTATGCTAAACCTTTATAAATCACTGGTTAGGCCCCAGCTGGAGTAATGTGTCCATTTCTGGGCACCACGCTTTAGGAAGGATGCCACGGCCTTGGAGAGAGTGCAGTGGAGATTTACTAGAATGGTACCAGGGATAAGGGACTTTAGTTACGTAGCGAGACTAGAAATGTTGGGATTGTTCTCCTTAGGGCAGAGAAGGTTAAGTGGAGTTTTAATAGAGGTGCTCAAAATCATGAATGGTTTTGATAGAGTAAATAAGGAGAAATGATTTACAGTGACAGGAGGGTCGGTAACCAAAGGACACAAGTGCACCTAAAAAATACTTACAGATTCTCTGGCTCCCTGCAGGTCCTCTGGAGCTGAGCGTGGCACAGCTTGAGCTGTGGGGGGCGGAGCCAGGTCCCTGCGCTGAAAACAGTGCCGGGACCTCTGCACAGGCACGCTACAGTGGGCGCGCATGTGCAGTAGCTCCAGGCACCCAAAACTGTGAGGGAGGGGGCCGAAGCACACAGCCCCTAGCCCTGGCCGAATGGGCTCATTGGGGCGGCGTGGATCAGGCTGCACCTCCCACGCCCAGCTCCTGCTTCCTCCCTTCAGCTGGCTCTCTCAAAATCCACCCCCCACCTCCAACTCCTGCTCCGACTCCCCCCCCGACCCGACCACCCCCCCGACTCGATCCGACCCGATTCCCTCCTGGACCTGACTCGACTCCCCCCCCCGCGACCCGACTCCCGCCTCCCCCCCACCCTCCCCTCCACCCGTGACCCGACTCGACTCGACTCTCGACTCCCACTCCTCCGCCCTGGACTCGACTCGACTCGACTCTCGCTCCGCTCCTGGACCAGACTCGACTCCCCCCCCCCCCCGGACCCGACTCGACTCCCTCCCCCACCACCCCCCCGACCCGACTCCTGCTCCCCCGCTGGACCTGACCCCCGCTTTCCCCCCCCCCCACCCGACCTGACACGACTCTCGCTCCCCCGCCCCAGACTCGACCCGACTCCCGCTCCCGCGCCACCCCCCCCCCCAGACCCGACCCACCCGTCCGCCCCCCCAGGAACCGACCCACCCGCAACCCCCCCACCAGGACCCGACCCACCACCACCCACTCCCCGCCCCCAGGACCCGACCCAACCCCCAGCCACCTACCTTTAACTCCGTTGCTGGGGGCAGGCCCTGTCTGAAGTCTTGGGCCCGGCCATTCAGCCTCCCTCCCCTCTCCTCTCCCCCTCCCTTCTCCCCTTCCCTCCCTTCTCCCCTTCTCCGGTTCTCCCCCTCCCTCCCTTCTCCCCTTCTCCCCTTCCTCCCTTCTCTCCCTCCCTCCCTTCTCCCCTTCTCCCCTTCCCTCCCTTCTCCCCCTCCCTCCCTTCTCCCCTTCTCCCCTTCTCCCCCTCCCTCCCTTTTCCTCTTCTCCCCCTCCCTCCCTTCTCCCTCTCTCTCTCTTCTCCCCTTCTCCCTCTCTTCTCCCCTTCTCCCCCTCCCTCCCCTTCTCCCCCTCCCTCCCTTCTCCCCTTCTCCCCCTCCCTCCCTTCTCCCCTTCTCCCCTACCTCCCTTCTCCCCCTCCCTCCCTCTTTCCTCCCTCCCTTCTCCTCCTCCCTTCCTCTTTCCTCCCTCCCTTTCCTCCCTCCCCCCCTTCGCCCCTCCCTCCCTCTCCCCCTTCTCCCCTCCCTCTCTCTCCCCCTCCCTCCCTCTCCCTCACTCTCTCCCTCTCCCTCTCCCCCCCTCTTCACCCCCTCCACCCCCCTCCTCCCCCTCCCCTCGTGTTTAATGTTTGTAAACTTCCCTTTAAACCCCCCCCCCCCCCCCCATTCCCTATGCCTGATTTGTAACCTGCGCCTGATTTTCTAAGTGTAGGCAAGGTTTTCACTGCCTAAACTTTCAAAAAAGGCGTAAGTGGCCGGACACGCCCCCTTTTGAAAAAAAAATCTGTTCCAAACTGAAACTGTTCTAACTGACTAGAACTGGAGCAAACTAAATGACGAGAATTACAATTTCTAAGATACTCCATTCTAAACCAGTTGCTCCAAAAAAACAGGAGCAACTCAGGCCAAAACTTGGCCCCATTGTGTGGGAGACATAACTCACATTTTAGCCCACAGACTGAAAAACAGCAAAACTTCAACTAGCAGACTGAGTTACTCCCAAAATCATTTAGTAACCAACACTTAACCCCTGAATAGCACACATGCCAGTAGTAATTTCTTGACTATAACTATATGGATTGTGCCCCCATCTGAAAGATGTTATCAGCTCATCTTTGGACAGAAATGAAACATGACAACCACCATCATAAAACATTTTGATTTTATTACCAAAATGTTCTGTGTTTACCTGGATACAGGCCCAGGAAAATCTACTTTCTTATATTCAATGTGAGTGCACGGACACATTCAGCAAATGCATTTTTCATTCACTCATTTATTTCTCGATGGTCATTGCTGGCAAAAGTGGATTTTATCATCCATCCCTAGTTGCCCTGAATACAGCATTGCCTGGAGTCACATACAAGTCTGACTGGGTAAGGGTGGTAGGTTTTCTTCCCAGTAGGATATTAGTGAACCAGATGGGTTTTAACGAAAATCTGGTAGGTTAATTGTCACTTTTTTTTTTACTGAAACCAGCTTCTTATTTCCACATTTTTAAACTAATTTCAAATTTTTGAACTCCCATGATTTAACTTACATTCTTCGCATTGTTAGTCCCGTAACATAACCACTTCTCTACCGTATCTCACTTCAAAAAAAAATATTTTTGATTTTGCCAATATTTCAATTATACTTTATTTTAACTTTTTAATGTTATCAGTCTCACAACACATATTGGACAATACCCTGCTGGGGCTATAGCTTTTCTGGGAGCGCAAAAGTATTGCCAGGCAAAAAAGATTTGCTGCTGTCGGGAACTTCCACTTAGCGCTCCAAGAGGGAAGTGGAGCGCTAAATCAAGTGCTACCACGTCTCTTAAAGTGCTAAAGGGAGTGAGAGAGGTGGTATCGGCTGAGCGCTGAGCAATGATCAGTGCAGCACTACCGTCTTTATAGGTTCCGTCCTTTGCTTAAAGGAAAGGACCAATGATGGGTTCCAGCAATTTTATGCTGTCTGTGTTGGGCCACGGCATCTGCGCTAGGGCCAACGATGTCTCGACCTGCTATCGCCTGTCCCCACGACCTTACCCTCTTGCAGCCTCTCCCCCTCGTGATCTCTCCCCCATGACCACTTCCTCCCCTCCATGCACCTCCCCTTCTGCTTTTAATGGATGGCATTATTGCCAGTTTCATTTGGATGGAAGCAAACTTGGAGGAAGAGAAGCAGAAGCAGCTCAGCATCCAGCACGTGCAGCAGTTGGATGCGTATAGTTTGCAACTCTGGTTGGAGAGATTTCATAGAATCATAGAATGATACAGCCCAGAAGGAGGCCATTCGATCCATCATGCAGGAAGAATGTTCCCTATGTTGGGGAAGTGCAGAACCAGGGGTCACAGTCTAAGGATAAGGGGTAAGCCATTTAGGACCGAGATGAGGAGAAACTTCTTCACCCAGAGAGTGGTGAACCTGTGGAATTCTCTACCACAGAAAGTTGTTGAGGCCAATTCACAAAATATATTCAAAAAGGAATTAGATGTAGTCCTTACTACTAGGGGGATCAAGGGGTATGGCGAGAAAGCAGGAATGGGGTACTGAAGTTGCATGTTCAGCCATGAACTCATTGAATGGCAGTGCAGGCTCGAAGGGCTGAATGGCCTGCTCCTGCACCTATTTTCTATGTTTCTATGTGCATAGCAGCCCCAAGCACTCTAAGAGAGCGCAAGATTGAGCAATCGTGGGGGCAAAATGAATCAGGAAGCATCAGAATGGAGAGATAAATCAAATTTGCTCCAGCTGACAACCACTGCCCTTAGCGGTCAGTCGAGGTGACGCTTCCTGCTGTTGTTGACGCTAGCGATGCTGCAGGGGCTGGGAGCGAATATTGCATCTGGGGCGGTAATGGGGTGCTGCGCACCAGATGACGTCACGGGGCACAAGAGAGCGAGGCAGTAAGTGTTAGCTCCAATGCAAAACTACCAGTGAAGTTTGTGGGCATCGGTGGTTTTACCACGCCCGGTCGGTAACCCCATGGCGCCCGTTACCGCCCCCCGCAGGCGCTAACGGGAGGCGCAAAGCGGGCCAATTTCTCTCCTAATGTATCACCTTGTGTATATGGCTATTCCATCACTATCTATCTTTATTCAGATTACATGCAGCAGTTTACATGTTGTAAGTTTGAAGTGTTTTTTTTTCAAACAGTAACCCTTTAATTCCTTTTAGGCTCTGTTTTAATATAAGGGTCATAAGAACATAACAAAACATAAGAAATAAGAGCTGATTTGATCTTGGACTCAACTCCACTTTCCTGCCCACTCCCCATAACCTTTGACGTTATGTGCAAAAATCAAAAAAAGTGCAAAAATCTAGCTCCACCTGAAATATATTCAATGACCCAGTCTTCACATCTCTCTGGGGTAGAGTATTCCAAAGATTCATGACCCTCTGAGAGAAGAAATTCCTACTCTTTGTTTTAAATGGGCGACCCTTATTCTGAAACTATGTCCCCTAGTTCTAGATTCCCCCACGAGGGGAAACATCCTCTCATCATCAATGCTGTCAAGCACCCTCAGAATCTTAATGCTTCAATTAGCTCCCATTCGTCTAAACTCCATGAGTATAAGCCCAACCTGCTCAACCATTCTTCATTAGACAACTCCTTCATCTCAGGAATCAACCTCGTGAATCTTTTCTGAACTGTCTCCAATGCAATGATATTCCTTCTTAAATAAGGAGACCAAAATTGAATGCAATACGCCAGATGTAATCTTATCAATGCCCCGTACAGTTGTAGCAAGACTTCCCTACTGTTAGTTATACTCCATCCCCATTGCAATAAAGGGCAACATTCCATTTGCCATTAGCTACTGTACCTGCATGCTAACTTTTTGTGTTTCATGTACAAGGAATTCCAGATCCCTCTGTACCGCAGCATTTTGTAGTCTCTCCATTTAAATAATAATTTGCTTTTTTATTCTTCCTACCAAAGTGGATAACCTCACAGTTTCTCAGATTATACTCCACCTACCAAATTTTTGTCGACTCACTTAACCTATTTGTTATGTCTTGAATAAAGAGTCAGACTAGATACTGCAAGCTCAAAGTGAGATGTGGCCATAGTCCTTTATTACAGATCTCAGAGTACCTCTCCTGCCTGTGAGGCCTCCTTATATACAAGAGCTCCCAAAGGATTGTGAGATCCCTTGGGACTCCAGGGGATAAGCCCTTTGGTGGTTCGTGATCATGATATGTATTCTGTTGAAGCCGCCTGCTCTCTACCTATTCGTGCTGATCAGGGTGTATTAACGAGAGCCTTGCAAGTGCCCTTTTTATGAGTTCAGCAGGATGGACGCCAATGAGCGAATGGGGTCTCGTGTGGTAACTAAGCAGGACTCGGGATAAGCGAGTCTGCAGTGAGCCTTCAGCTACCTTTTTCAAGCTCTGCTTGATTGTTTGAACTGCTCGTTCTGCCTGACTGTTGGACGCTGGTTTAAACGGGGCAGATGTGACATGTTTGATCCCATTGCAGGTCAAGAACTCCTTGACCTCAGCACTGGTAAAGCACGGCCCATTGTCACTCACAATGACATCAGGCAGGCCGTGCGTGGCAAACATGGCCCGTAGGCTTTCAATGGTGGCAGCAGACGTGCTTGCCGACATTATCACACAGTCAATCCATTTGGAGTATGCATCTAGAACCACTAAGAACATTTTTCCCAAGAATGGGTCTGCATAGTCGACATGGACCACGGTTTGGAGGGCCAGGACCATAAACTTAGTGGCGCCTCCTTGGGTGCATTGCTTAACTGTGAACATGTGTTACATTTGTGCATGCAGGGACCTAAGTCTGCATCGATACTGGGTCACCACACATGGGATCTGGCTATCACTTTCATCATCACGGTGGGTGCTGTGGAGATCAATGATGAAAGTGTCCCTGCCCTTTTTTGGCACCACTACCCGATTACCCCATTGGAGGCAGTCTGCCTGTATAGACATTTCATCTTTGTGCCGCTGGTACGGCTTTATTTTTTCCTACATCTCTAACAGGACACTAGACCAACTCCCGTGGAGCAAACAGTTTTTTACGAAGAACAGTAAGGGGTCCTGACTCATCTGGGTTCTAATCTGTCGGGCGGTAAGAGGTGATTGGATTGCTCACTCTCGAATGCTTCCATTACCGTGACTAAATCTGCGGGCTTTGCCATCTCCACTCCAGTGGTGGTCAATGGCAGCCTACTAAGAGCATCGGCACAGTTTTCTGTGCATGGCCTGTGGCGGATGGCGTGGTTGTATGCGGACAATGTGAGCACCCATCTCTGGATGCGGGCCGATGCATTCATATTTATCCCTTTTCTTTTTAGAAAAGAGGGATATAAGCGGCTTATGGGCAGTTTCCAATTCAAAATTGAGCCCGAACAGATATTGATGCATTTTCTTTACCCCGTAAACTCACGCTAACGCTTCTTTTTCGATCATACTGTAGGCCCTCTCGGCCTGAGACAGACTTCTGGATGCATAAGCAACTGGTTGCAATTTCCCAAATTCATTAGCTTGTTGCAATAAACAGCCAACCCTGTACAACGACGCATCACATGCTAGTACCAAACGCTTACATACATCATACAACATAAGCAATTTGTTTGAACATAACAGCTTCCTAGCTTTCTCAAAGGCATTTTCTTGGCTTTTACCCCATACCCATTCATCTCCTTTACGCAATAAAGAGTGCAGGGGTTCTAACAATGTGCTGAGACCCGGTAAGAAGTTACCAAAATAGTTCAGGAGTCCTAGAAACGACTGCAGCTCCGTCACATTCTGTAGTTTCGATGCGTTCATGATTGCCTCCATCTTCGAATCAGTAGGCCTGATGCCGTCCGCCGTGATTTTTCTCCCCAGGAATTCCAGTTCAGGCGCCAGGAAAATGCACTTTGAGCGTTTTAGCCTGAGCCCCACATGATTAAGCCAACTAAGAACCTCCTCCAGGTTCTGCAGATGCTCGACGGTGTCCCGACCTGTAACCAAGATGTCGTCCTGGAAGGCCACGGTGCGCGGGACCGACGTCAGCAAGCTTTCCATGTTCCTCTGGAATATCGCCGCGACCGATCGAAACCCAAACGAGCATCTGTTGTAAATGAAGAGACCTTTGTGCGTGTTGATGCAGGTGAGGCCTTTCGATGATTCCTCCAGCTCCTGCGTCATGTAGGCCAAGGTAAGGCCAGCTTCGTGAACGTTTTCACTACTGCCAGCATCGCAAATAGGTCGTCTGCCTTCGGTAGCGGGTATTGATCCGGCGATGAGAAACAATTGATAGTTACTTTGTAATCACCACAGATTCTGATGGTGCCGTCTCCCTTGAGGACTGGGACAATCGAACTGGCCCACTCATTGAATTTGATCGGCGAAATGATGCCCTTTCGTTGCACCCTGTCCGATTTGATCTACACTTTCTCTCTCATCAGGTAAGATACCGCTCCCGCCTTGTGATGGATGGGTCGTGCCCCCAGAATCAAATGGATCTGCACTTTTGCTGCTTGCAACTTCCCGATGCCTGGTTTGAACAGCGAGGGGAACTTGCTTAGGACCTGGGCACATGAGGTGTCGTTGACAGACGAAAGCGCTCAAACGTCGTCCCAGTTCCAGCATATCTTTCCCAGCCAGCTCCTGCTGAACAGCGTGGGGCCATCGCCCGGTACCACTCAGAGTGGTAACTCATGCACCGCTCCTTCATAGGAGACCTTTACGGTAGCACTGCCAATTACGGGAATCAGTTCCTTTGTGTACATTCTCAGTTAGTACAAATGGGAGTCACGACTGGCCTTGAAGCCTTGCTGCACCACAATTTGTTGAAAGTCTTTTTGCTCATTATGGACTGGAGTCCATTTAATTCAACCTTCAGCATTATCGGGGGACATTTTGTGGTAAATGTGTGCACCCCATATACATCTGCCTCCTCGCTGTGAGGCTCTGGTTCGTCATGATCCACCGTGGATCTGTCCTCCTCTGCAACATGGTAGTTTGCAGGGTTAGCAGGGTTTGCAGCTCGCCTGCACATATGTTGGGTGTGTTCCATTATTCCACAGCCCTTGCAAACGTATCCTTTGAAGCTTCATGAATGGAAACAATGATCACCCCCTCAGGCAGCGCCAAAAGGTGTTAATGGCCTTGTATTCACCACCCTTGACGGTGGACTCCGAGTCATCTGCGGACGTGCAGCTGCAGGCATGTAAGTCCTGCCCTGTACAATTCGATTGGAAAACAAAGTTACTTTGTTCACAGTACTTGCAGCAGCACTCGTGTGCTGAGAAATTTGTTTGGTATTGTCACTGGTGGCGATAAACGCCTGGGCTATCGCTATGGTTTTACTCAAGGTTGGGGTCTCTACAGTCAAAGGTTTGTGAAGTATTACTTCATGGCCAATGCCAAGTACAAAGAAGTCCCTGAGCATGTGCTCCAAGTGTCCTTCAAATTTGCAATGTCCTGCAAGGCGCCTTAGCTCGGCGACATAGCTCGCCACTTCCTGGCCTTCAGACGTCTTGTATGTGTAGAACCGGTACCTCGCCATCAGAACGCTTTACTTCGGGTTTAGATGCTCCCGGACCAGTGTGCACAACTCATCATACGACTTTTCTGAGTGTTTCACTGGAGCGAGCAGATTTTTCATGAGGCCATACATTGGTGCCCCGCAACCTCGTGAACCTTTTCTGAACTGTCTCCAATGCAATGATATCCCCCCTTAAATAAGGAGACCACAATTGAATGCAATACACCAGATATGATCTCACCAATGCCCTGCACATTTGTAGCAAGAATTCCCTACTGTTATACTCCATTCTCCTTGCAATAAAGGGCAACATTCCATGTGCCATTAGTTGCTGTACCTGCATGCTAAATTTTTGTGTTTCATGTACAAGGAATCCCAGATCCCTCTGTACCGCAGCATTTTGTCGTCTCTCCATTTAAATAATAATTTGCTTTTTTATTCTTCCGACCAAAGTGGATAACCTCACAGTTTCTCAGATTATACTCCATCTGCCAAATTTTTGTTGACTCACTTAACCTATTTGTTATGTTTTCTATTTTCTATGTTTCTATTGTAGTCCTTACTACTAGGGGGATCAAGTGGTATGGCGAGAAAGCAGGAATGGGGTACTGAAGTTGCATGTTCAGCCATGAACTCATTGAATGGCGGTGCAGGCTCGAAGGGCCGAATGTCCTACTCCTGCACCTATTTTCTATGTTTCTATGTTTCAATGTCTTGAATAAAGAGTCAGACTAGATACTGCAAGCTCAAAGTGAGATGTGACCGTAGTCCTTTATTACAGATCTCAGAGTACCTCTCCAGCCTGTGAGGCCTCCTTATATGCAGGTGCTCCCAAGGGATTAAGGGATCCCTTGGTGGTTAGACATGGTATTTACAGGTTTACATACATAACAACACTCCCCCGCAAAGTCAATAGTGTAACTATTTACAATGTGAGTCGATCTGGGGCCTTCCTTTCCCTGGTTGATCATCTCGGTGCAAATGCTGGTTTTAGTGAGTCGTTTGTTGGGCCCTCGCTGGGCTGCTGCGGAGCTGGCCTTGTTAGGCTGCTGGGGGTGGTGAGTCCTGCTGGGCTGCTGTGGGTGATGGGTTCTGCTTCGTGGCCAACCGCTGGGTCGGTTGCCACTTGTGTGTGTGTTGGAGGGTTGAAAAAGGTGGAGTCTATTGTGGGTGATTCTGGATAGTCCGTAAATCTGAATTTGGGTTGGTCCAAGTGTCTCCTGCAGGTGAGTCCATTTGAAAGTGGGATCACAAACACCCTACCCCCCTCTTTGGCCAAAACAGTGCCAGGAAGCCACTTAGGACCTTGTCCATAGTTCAACACAAATACAGGATCATTTATCTCAATTTCGCGTGACACATTTGCGTGATCATGATATGTATGCTGTTGAAGCCGCCTGCTCTTTACTTGTTCGTGTTGATCAGTATGTACTAATGAGAGCCTTGCCTTTCATGAGCAGTTCAGCGAGACGGACACCAGTGAGTGAGTGGGGTTTTGTGCGGTAACTAAGCAGGACTCGGGATAAGTGAGTCTGTAGTGAGCCTTCAGTTACCTTTTTCGAGCTCTGCTTGATTGTTTGAACTGCTCGTTTTGCCTGACCGTTGGACGCTGGTTTAAACGGGGCAGATGTGACATGTTTTGATCCCATTGTGAGTCATGAATTCCTTGAACTCAGCACTAGTAAAGCACGGCCTATTGTCACTCACAAGGACATCGGGCAGGCCGTGCGTGTGGCAAACATGGCCCGTAGGCTTTCAATGATGGCAGCAGATGTGCTTGCCGACATTATCACACATTCAATCCATTTGGAGTATGCATCTACAACCACTCAGAACATTTTTCCCAAGAATGGGTCTGCATAGTCGACATGGACCCCGGTTTGGAGGGCCAGGACCATAAATTTAGTGGCGCCTCCTTGGGTAATTGCTTAACTGTGAACATGTGTTACATTTGTGCACACAGGACTCGAAGTCTGAATCAATACTGGGTCACCACACATGGGATCTGGCTATCACTTTCATCATCACAGTGGGTGCTGTGTAGATCCTAATGAAAGTGTCCCTGCCTTTTTTTGGCAACACTACCCGATTACCCCATCGGAGGCGGTCTGCCTGTATAGACATTTCATCTTTGCGCCACTGGTACGGCTTTATTTTTTCCTACATCTCTAACGGGACACTAAACCAACTCCCGTGGAGCAAACAGTTTTATACGAAGGACAGTAGGGGGTCCTGACTCATCCGGGTTCTAATCTGTCAGGCGGTAAGAGGTGATTGGATTGCTCACTCTCGAATGCTTCCATTACCGTGACTAAATCTGCAGGCTGTGCCATCTCCACTCCAGTGGTGGTCAATGGCAGCCTACTAAGAGCATCGGCATAGTTTTCTGTGCCTGGCCTGTGGCGGATGGCGTAGTTGTATGCGGCCCATCTCTGGATGCGGGCCGATGCATTCATATTTATCCCTTTTCTTTTTAAAAAAAGAGGGATATAAGCGGCTTATGGGCAGTTTCCAATTCAAATTTGAGCCCGAACAGATATTGATACATTTTCTTTACCCCGTAAACTCACGCTAACGCTTCTTTTTCGATCATACTGTCGGCCCTCTCGGCCTTAGACAGACTTCTGGATGCATAAGTAACCAGTTGCAATTTCCCAAATTCATTACCTTGTTACAATACACACCCAACCCTGTACGACGACGCATCACATGCTAGTACCAAACGCTTACATGGATCATACAACATAAGCAATTTGTTTGAACATAACAGCTTCCCAGCTTTCTCAAAGGCATTTTCTTGGCTTTTACCCCATACCCATTCATTTCCTTTACGCAGTAAAGAGTGCAGGGGTTCTAACAATGTGCGAAGACCCGGTAAGAAGTTACCAAAATAGTTCAGGAGTCCTAGAAACGGCCGCAGCTCCGTCACATTCTGTGGTCTCGGTGCGTTCTTGATTGCCTCCATCTTCGAATCGGTGGGCCTGATGCCGTCCGCCACGATTCTTCTCCCCAGGAATTCCAGTTCAGGCGCCAGTAAAACTCACTTCGAGCGTTTTAGCCTGAGCCCCACACGATTAAGCCAACTAAGAACCTCCTCCAGGTTCTGCAGATGCTCGACAGTGTCCCGACCTGTAACCAAGATGTCGTCCTGGAAGACCACGGTGCGCGGGACCGACTTCAGTAAGCTTTCCATGTTTCTCTGGAATATCGCCGCGACCGATCGAAACCCAAAAGGGCATCTGTTGTAAATGAAGAGACCTTTGTGCGTGTTGATGCAGATGAGGCCTTTCGATGATTCCTCCAGCTCCTGCGTCATGTAGGCTGAGGTAAGGCCAGCTTTGAGAACGTTTTCCCTACTGCCAGCATCCCAAATAGGTCATCTGCCTTCGGTAGCGGGTATTGATCCTGCAGTGAGAAACAATTGGTAGTTACTTTGTAATCACCACAGATTCTGACGATGCCGTCTCCCTTGAGGACTGGAACAATCGGACTGGCCCACTGATTGAATTCGATCAGCGAAATGATGCCCTCTCGTTGCAGCCTGTCAAGTTCGATCTACACTCTCTCTCTCAACAGGTAAGGTACCGCTCTCGCCTTGTGATGGATGGGTTGTGCCCTCGGAATCAAATGAATCTGCACTTTTGCTCCTTGGAACTTCCCGATGCCTGGTTTGAACAGCGAGGGGAACTTGCTTAGGACCTGGGCACATGAGGTGTCATCGACGGACGAAAGCGCTCAAACGTCGTCCCAGTTCCAGCATATCTTTCCGAACAGCGTGGGGCCATCGCCCGGCACCACTCAGAGTGGTAACTCGTGCACCGCTCCTTCATAGGAGACCTTTACGGTAGCACTGCTGATTACGGGAATCAGTTCCTTTGTGTACGTTCTCAGTTTAGTACAAACGGAATCATGACTGGCCTTGAAGCCTTGCTGCACCACAATTTATCGAAAGTCTTTTTGCTCATTATGGACTGGCTTGTGCCCGTGTCCAGCTCCATGGACACCGGGAGTCCATTTAATTCAACCTTCAGCATTATCGGGGGACATTTTGTGGTAAATGTGTGCACCCCATATACATCTGCCTCCTCGCTGTGAAGCTCTGGTTCGTCATAATCCACCGTGGATCTGTCCTCCTCTGCAACATGGTAGTTTGTAGGATTAGCAGGGTTTGCAGCTCACCTGCACATACGTTGGAGGTGTTCCATTGTTCCACAGCCCTTGCAAACGTATCCTTTGAAGCTTCATGAATGGAAACAATGATCACCCCCTCAGCCAGCGCCAACAAGATGTTAATGGCCTTGTATTCACCACCCTTGATGGAGGACTCTGAGTCATCTGCGGACGTGCAGCTGCAGGCGTGTAAGTCCTGCCCTGTACATTTCGATTGGAAAACAACGTTACTTTGTTCACAGTACTTGCAGCAGCACTCGTGTGCTGAGAAATTTGTTTGGTATTGTCACTGGTGGCGATAAACGCCTGGGCTATCCTTATGGTTTTACTCAAGGTTCGGGTCTCTACAGTCAAAGGCTTGTGAAGTATTACTTCATGGCCAATGCCAAGTATAAAGAAGTCCCTGAGCATGTGCTCCAAGTGTCCTTCGATTTTGCAATGCCCTGCAAGGCGCTTTAGCTCGGCGATGTAGCTCTCCACTTCCTGGCCTTCAGACGTCTTGTAGATGTAGAACCATTACCGCGCCATCAGAACGCTTTCCTTCGGGTTTAAATGCTCCCGGACCAGTGTGCACAACTCATCGTATGACTTGTCTGTGGGTTTCACTGGAGCGAGCAGATTTTTCATGAGACCATACGTTGGTGCCCAGCAAACGGTGAGGAGGATCGCCCTTCATTTGGCAACGTTCGCTTCTCCTTCTAGCTCATTGACCATGAAGTATTGGTTGAGTCGTTTCCCAATAATCTCCCTCTGAAAATTTCTCCAGGATGTCCACAGTTCTCTGCATTGTTGTGATGGGGTTCGTCATTTGTATCTCGTCGCCAGTTGTTATGTCTTGACTAAAGAGTCAGACTAGATACTGCAAGCTCAAAGTAAAGTGTGACCATAGTCCTTTATTACAGATCTCATAGTGCCTCTCTAGCCTGTGAGGCCTCCTCATATACAGGTGCTCCCAAGGGATTGTGGGTTCCCCTGGGACTCCAGGGGATAAGCCCACTGGTGGTTAGGTATTTACAGGTTTACATACATAACACTATTTCTATCCCTCTGTAGATTATTTGTGTCCTCCTCACAACTTGCTTTCCCACCTATCTTCGTATCATCAGCACATTTGCCTGCTGTACACTCACTCTCTTCGTTCAAATCATTAATATAGATTGTAAATAGATGATCCCTGTGGCACCCCACTAGTTACAGTTTGCCGAACTGAAAATTACTTGTTCGTTAATCAATCCTCTATCTATGCTAATATATTACCCCCAACCCCGTGAGCTCTTATCTTGTGCAGTACCCTTTTATGTGGCACCTTATCGAATGCCTTCTGGAAATCCAAATACACTACATCTACTGTATCCTTTATCCACCCAATCGTTACATCCTCAAATAACTCTGGTAAATTTGTCAAACATGATTTCCCTTTCATAAAACCATGTTGATTCTGCTGGATTATATTTTGATTTTCTAAATGCCCTGCTACTTCTTCCTTAATAATGGGTTCCAGCATTTTCCCAATGACAGATGTTAGGCTAACTGGTCTATAATTTTCCGCTTTCACTCTCCCTCCTTTCTTGAATAGGGGCATTACATTTGTGGTTTTACAATCCACTGGGACCTCTCCAGAATCCAGACACTTTTGGTAGATTATAACCAATGCATCCACTGGGGCCAAAATTCAGGGTCCCGATAAGGCCTGTTACGGCTGGAATGCGGCGGCCAGGTGGCGGAATCCAATGACTGCTGATTTGTGGTCCAATAACCGCCGCCAGCCAAATTCAGCATGGAGATTTTTCTGGCGGTCCCCGCTTCTGCCCCACCACTGTTGAGTGGCTGTAAGTGCACCATCAGTGCATGCATCATAGGGACCCTCCATCTCCGTCAAAATTCAGGCTGAAAAATCTAATGCCCGCCGAGAGGTGCCCCCGACAGCTTTCTCTGTCGCTACACCTTGTTTTCTCTCTGTGAGCACTGGCTGCGTGGCAGCCATTAAAGGCAAGGACCTACTGCTGGCCGACTTCCGTGTCCCCGCCTATTGTCACGCCGGGTTTGACCAGGCCACCAACAGGCAGAAGGGGAGAAATGTGGTGACACAGATGTGCAATGATGTCACCACTGCTCCGCTGCTGAGTGACAGCGGTGGAAAATCCATCCTGCCTCTATTTCCGCTCCTCACCAGCACTTAGCACCGCACTTCCGCCCCCATTATGACTGACTTCCTGGCCAAAAAATAGGACAAAGAGACAAAGAGCTGAATATTGATCAAGAGTTGATCTCATCCTACCCAGCGGTGAAAGCACTTAAAAAACGGTAATGGCACCAGTTTCCTGCCGGCCTAAATTTCGGCCTCACTATCTCTACAGCCACTTCTTTTAAGACTCTAGGATGCAGGCCATCAGGTCCAGGGGACTTGTCAGCCTTTAGTCCCATTAGTTTGCCTATTACTTTTTCTCTAGTGATAATGATTGTTTTAACTTTCTCACTCCTTATAGCCACTTGATTATCTACTATTATTGCGAAGCTTTTAGTGTCTTCTACCGTGAAGACCGATACAAAATATTTCCCGGTTTCCCATTATTAATTCCCTAGTCTCTTCCGCTAAGGGACCACCATTTCCTTTAGCTACTCTCTTCCTTTTTATATACCTGTAGAAGCTCTTACTGTCTGTTTTTATATTTCTTGCTGGTTTACTCTCATAATCTATCTTTTTCCTCTTTATAATTTTTTTGGTCATACTTTATTGGTTTCTAAAAACTTCCCAATCCTCTGGCCTACCACTAATTTTTGCAACATTGTATGCCTTTTCTTTCAATTTGATATCATCCTTAACTTCCTTATTTAGCCACGGATGGCTCATGGCAGCCCTCTGCTCGTGACTTTTTACTTTGAGGATGGAGCTGGGGACAAAATTACTTCAGCAAACCAAAAACCTTAATCGTCTCTAATGGATCGATAATTGCCGTTCTTCACAATAAATGAGGTTGAATTCAAAGTCTAATGTTATTAGAATTGTAAAATAACGTTTTATTAATTGAAGCTTCTATAAGATCAAAATGGTAATTTTCCATCCATTTTGCCTCCCTTCACAAAAATCTCCTTAAAATGTGAGAAAGACATTTTCTAATTCCGTTATTACTTTAACTTTTTTTGTCCAGTAGAAATGCAATGTAACCTCCTTTTCCCCAGCACATGTGAATGTGTTGAAAACTGCAAAACTTCCCTTAAAGGAGCAATGTTTTTTTATGTGAGTTTGCAAATATAACAACAGGATTGTATAAATTGGCATGAAATCCATCATTTTGTTACTTATGTGTGACCTTATTGACACAAAAATCTTCAAGTTTTCAAAGTTTTGTCTTTCATAAGGAAAAAATGTTTGTCAAATACTTTTTCTTTTAATGGTAATGGTCTAAAAAGGGTTCCCTACATGGACTTAATTATGTGGGAACTAAGATGTGATGAATGGCCTTTCCTCAGTTCTATCGTCTAAGGTTCTTAAAGGAGCTTTGTCGCACAGAAGGAGGCCATTTGGCCGATTGCGCCTGAATAGGCTTTCTGAAGGAGCTAACTATATAATCCCATTCCCCTGCCCTATCCCCATACCGTTTTAATTTTTTTGTTTACTCGATGTTATAATGTACTTTAACCTCTCATGAACTTTTATTTTAATTGTGCCTTTGGTCCAGCTGGACCTGCCTTTCCTTCAGATGAGCTGCAACCATAAGCATGGCAGTATTGCACAGGAAGTTTGTAAAATGAGCTTTATCTGCAGGTGGATGAGAGTGTACAGCTGTAATCTCTCTCAGTTCTGCCCACACTGGAAATGGTGACCCTGAGAGGATAACAGGAATTTTACTCCTCTTCAGCTTTTCTAAAATTAATTTCAGTTACACATTTTTCATTTCTCCTTTTTTAATGTCCTTTAATCGCACTAGCAAGTAAAAAAAAATAAAGAGACTGCTTTTTAAAGCATCCTGCCAGGTCCAAAAGATATCTCAGGGTACTTCACATCCAAATGAATATTTTTTAAACTGCAGTTATTGATGTTATGTAGGCTGAAGCAGTAGCCAATTTCCCCACAGCACGATCCCACAACAGCAAATTAGATGACTGATCAGTTCATCTGTTTTTAGAAACATAGAAAATAGGTGCAGGAGTAGGCCATTCGGCCCTTCTAGCCTGCACCGCCATTCAATGAGTTCATGGCTGAACATGAAACTTCAGTACCCCATTCCTGCTTTCTCGCCATACCCCTTGATCCCCCTAGCAGTAAGGACCTCATCTAACTCCTTTTTGAATATATTTAGTGAATTGGCCTCAACAACTTTCTGTGGTAGAGAATTCCACAGGTTCACCACTCTCTGGGTGAAGAAGTTCCTCCGCATCTCGGTCCTAAATGGCTTACCCCTTATCCTTAGACTGTGACCCCTGGTTCTGGACTTCCCCAACATTGGGAACATTCTTCCTGCATCTAACCTGTCTAACCCCGTCAGAATTTTATATGTTTCTATGAGGTCCCCTCTCATTCTTCTGAACTCCAGTGAATACAAGCCCAGTTGATCCAGTCTTTCTTGATAGGTCAGTCCCTCCATCCCGGGAATCAGTCTGGTGAACCTTCGCTGCACTCCCTCAATAGCAAGAATGTCCTTCCTCAGGTTAGGAGACCAAAACTGTACACAATACTCCAGGTGTGGCCTCACCAATGCCCTGTACAACTGTAGCAACACCTCCCTGCCCCTGTACTCAAATCCCCTTGCTATGAAGGCCAACATGCCATTTGCTTTCTTAACCGCCTGCTGCACCTGCATGCCAACCTTCAATGACTGATGTACCATGACACCCAGGTCTCTTTGCACCTCCCCTTTTCCTAATCTGTCACCATTCAGATAATAGTCTGTCTCTCTGTTTTTACCACCAAAGTGGATAACCTCACATTTATCCACATTATACTTCATCTGCCATGCATTTGCCCACTCACCTAACCTATCCAAGTCGCTCTGCAGCCTCACAGCATCCTCCTCGCAGCTCACACTGCCACCCAACTTGGTGGTGTTGTTGAGGGATGAGCATTGACCAGATCACTAGGAGTACTCCTCACTCTTTGAAGAGTGCCATGGGATATTTTATGCTCACTGGAGCAGGCAAATGTGAACTTGGTTTAACATCTCATCCAAAAGACAACACCTTTACTGCACAAATGTGTCAGCTTTCATTATATGCTTGCCCTTGCGTGGCATTTGAACCCGCAGGTGAAAGTGCCACCAACTGAGCCAAGTAATGCCAAATTATCTTGCAACAAAAAAGTTGCTAATGATCTCCCTATAGTAGATGGAAAGGGTTCACTTTGAAATGTTAAAAATTAATTAGCGGCAAGATTAATTAGAAGTAATTTTTAACCTTGCCATTTTCTTTTAAGCAGATAGCGTTGAAAGTACAGACAATTCATGAATGCCAAAGCTAATATTCCCTGTAAAAAAATGCTGTTCATTAATGGACATATATTTTACTAAGATCCCAGTTAGTTTTATCATTTTTATATATCCTACCGCTTTATACTTCTGAATGTGTATGACGATACTGACAAAGAATTATGTTTATCTGCTAAATAGCCACAAAATAATTCACTGTAAGCCAATCTATCCCTATGACTATATTTCTGGAAGGTTGGTAGGATGTTATTTGCAAATGATTATGACTCGTGGTCAAACCATTCAGCAAACAGACCAAATTATACCATATTAGGAGTATCAAACACCAGTAACTTAAACTTGCTTGGTTTTGTTGGAGGGTGGATAGGGTGTGGTCCAGGAACTGAAATGATCCAAAGATGTGTCATTGCAGTGTACTTATTTCTTTGAGGTCACTACAACCCTTTTGAGGAGTCTGGCAAGTATTCTGCAGCATAACTAAATAATAAGGATGTTCTTGCGTTCTTTACCAGGGAATAAAATATTTAAATTGAAGAACAAGATTTCCAAAGCAACTACCTGTACTCAATTTCCGAGTGAAGTACACAGGGAGATGTTTCAGAAAGAAAGACAAAAGACTTGCATTTATGTAGCACCTCTCATGACCTCAGAATGTCCCAAAGCCTTTGCAGGAAATGAAGTATGTTTTGAGGTGTAGACCATTGTAATGTCGGAAATGCAGTAATCAATTTGAGCACAGCAAGGTCCCACGAACAGCAATGTGAGAATCAATCTGTTTCGCAGCTATACTGCTGAAGGATAAATATTAGCCAGGGGAGAGCTCCCCTGCTCTTCTTCGAATAGTACCATGGGAGGCAGATAGGGCCTCGGTTTCATGTCTCATCCGAAAGATGGCACTTCCGACAATGCTGCGCTCCCTCAGTACCGCACTGAAGTGTCTGCCTAGAGTTTATTCTCTGGAGTGGAGCTTGAATCCATAACCTTCTGACTCAGAGGTGAGGGTGCTAGCACTGAGCCACGGCTGAATCTCTAACTGCAACTTGTTCACAGTTCAAAGATTTCATTCATTTTTTTTCTGATTCTCCTTTGGTAACAAGCTGAAATGAGCAAGTTGTTTGGCACTCCCAGCACTGGGGAATGATCCATTGCCACTAATAAGTCACTGAGATTGGTTAGCATCATGTCACGTTATGAGTGAGTAATTTATGAGCACGTCACTTTATAATTTAAAAAAAAATGTTACACTCCTGAAGGCATTGTCTTGTGCTGGAGTAAGATTCCACTTCCATGGGCACTGGTTTGTCTTCTTACAACTCACCCAAGTGGTTATGTTTAACCTGTAAGCTTAGACTGTCACACTGGGTTTTCTTGATCCCCGCTGTAACTTTAGTGAGACATTGACAAAACCCCCAGAGAAATGGAGTAAATGGCTCATTTCTTTGCTATTCTATGAGGAGAACATAAGAACATAAGAACCTAAGAATTAAGAACAGGAGTAGGCCATCTAGCCCCTCGAGCCAGCTCCGCCACTCAACAAGATCATGGCTGATCTGGCCGTGGACTCAGCTCCACTTACCTGCCCGCTCCACATAACCCTTAATTCCCTGATTGGTTAAAAATCTATCTATCTGTGATTTGAATACATTCAATGAGCTAGCCTCAACTGCTTCCTTGGGCAGAGAATTCCACAGATTCACAACCCTCTGGGAGAAGAAATTCCTTCTCAACTCGGTTTTAAATTGGCTCCCCCGTATTTTGAGGTTGTGCCCCCTAGTTCTAGTCTCCCCAACCAGTGGAAACAACCTCTCTGCCTCTATCTTGTCTATCCCTTTCATTATTTTAAATGTTTCTATAAGATCACCCCTCATCCTTCGGAACTCCCACAAGTAAAGACCCAGTCTACTCAATCTATCATCATAAAGTAATTCCCTCATCTCCGGAATCAGCCTAGTGAATCGTCTCTGTACCTCCTCCAAAGCTAGTAGATCCTTCCTTAAGTAAGGTGACCAAAACTGCACGCAGTACTCCAGGTGTGGCCTCACCAATACCCTGTACAGTTGCAGCAGGACCTCCCTGCTTTTGTACTCCATCCCTCTCGCAATGAAGGCCAACATTCCATTCACCTTCCTGATTACCTGCTGCACCTGCAAACTAACTTTTTGGGATTCATTCACAAGGACCCCCAGGTCCCTCTGCACCGCAGCATGTTGTCATTTCTCCCCATTCAAATAATATTCCCTTTTACTGTTTTTTTTTCCAAGGTGGATGACCTCACATTTTCCGACATTATATTCCATCTGCCAAACCTTAGCCCATTCGCTTAACCTATCTAAATCTCTTTGCAGCCTCTCTGTGTCCTCTACACAACCCGCTTTCCCACTAATCTTTGTGTTATCTGCAAATTTTGTTACATTACACTCTGTCCCCTCTTCCAGGTCATCTATGTATATTGTAAACAGTTGTGGTCCCAGCACCGATCCCTGTGGCACACCACGAACCACCGATTTCCAACCGGAAAAGGACCCATTTATCCCGACTCTCTGCTTTCTGTTAGCCAGTCAATTCTCGATCCATGCTAATACATTTCCTCTGACTCCGCGTACCTTTATCTTCTGCAAATGCCTTTTGGAAATCTAAATACACCACATCCATGAGGACACCTCCATCCACCATGCTCGTTATATCCTTAAAGAATTCCAGTAAATGAGTTAAACATGATTTCCCCTTCATGAATCCATGTTGCGTCTGCTTGATTGCACTATTCCTATCGAGATGTCCTGCTATTTCTTCCTTAATGATAGCTTCAAACATTTTCCCCACTACAGATGTTAAACTAACCGGCCTATAATTACCTGCCTTTTGTCTGCCCCCTTTTTTAAACAGAGGCGTTACATTAGCTGCTTTCCAATCCGCTGGTACCTCCCCAGAGTCCAGAGAATTTTGGTAGATTATAACCAATGCATCTGCTATAACTTCCGCCATCTCTTTTAATACCCGAGGATGCATTTCTTCAGGACCAGGGGACTTGTCTACCTTGAGTCCCATTAGCCTGTCCAGCACTAACCCCCTAGTGATAGTGATTATCTCAAGGTCCTCCCTTCCCACATTCCCGTGACCAGCAATTTTTGGCATGGTTTTTGTGTCTTCCACTGTGAAGACCGAAGCAAAATAATTGTTTAAGGTCTCAGCCATTTCCACATTTCCCATTATTAAATCCCCCTTCTCATCTTCTAAGGGACCAACATTTACTTTAGTCACTCTTTTCCGTTTTATATATCGCTAAAAGCTTTTACTAACTATTTTTATGTTTTGCGCAAGTTTACTTTCGTAATCTATCTTACCTTTCTTTATTGCTTTCTTAGTCATTCTTTGCTGTCGTTTAAAATTTCCACAATCTTCTAGTTTCCCACTAACCTTGGCTACCTTATATGCATTGGCTTTTAATTTGATACTCTCCTTTATTTCCTTGGTTATCCATGGCTGGTTATCCCTTCTCTTGCCGCCCTTCTTTTTCACTGGAATATATTTTTGTTGAGCACTATGAAAGAGCTCCTTAAAAGTCCTCCACTATTCGTCAATTTTGCCACCGTTTAGTCTGTGTTCCCAGTCTACTTTAGTCAACTCTGCCCTCATCCCATTGTGGTCTCCTTTGTTTAAGCATAGTACGCTCATTTGAGACACTACTTCCTCACCCTCAATCTGTATTACAAATTCAACCATACTGTGATCACTCATTCCGAGAGGATCTTTTACTAGGAGATCGTTTACTATTCCTGTCTCATTACACAGGACCAGATCTAAGATAGCTTGCTCCCTTGCAGGTTCTGTAACATACTGTTCTAAGAAACAATCCCGTGTGCATTCTATGAATTCCTCCTCAAGGCTACCCCGTGCGATTTGATTTGACCAATCGATATGTAGGTTAAAATCCCCCATGATTCCTGCCATTCCTTTTTCACATGCCTCCATTATTCCCTTGATTATTGTCCGCCCCACCGTGAATTTATTATTTGGGGGCCTATAAACTATGCCCACCAGTGACTTTTTCCCCTTACTATCTCTAATCTCCACCCACAATGATTCAACATTTTGTTCATTCGAGCCAATATCGTCTCTCACAACTGCCCTGATATCATCCTTTATTAACAGAGCTACCCCAGCTCCTTTCCCTTCTTGTCTATCTTTCCGAATCGTCAGATACCCCTGTATGTTTAATTTCCAGTCTTGGCCACCCTGCAACCACGTTTCAGTAATAGCCAGCAAATCATACCCATTTGTAATGATTTGTGCCGTCAACTCATTTACTTTGTTTCGAATGCTGCGTGCGTTTAGGTAAAGTGTTTTAATGCTAGTTTTTAAACCATGATTTTTAGTTTTGACCCCTCCTGCAGCACTTTTATAGTCATGCATATTGTCCCTTCCTATCACCTTGTGGTTTACACTTACCCCAGTGCTACTCTGCTCTGTTGCCTCCTGCCTTTTGCATTCTTTCTTGTGGTTCTGTTCATCTGAGCTCTCACCCACTCTAACTAGCTCAGAGCCCTCTCCTGGGTTCCCATCCCCCTGCCAAGCTAGTTTAAAGCTCTCCCAACCGCACTATCAAAACCACCCGCGAGAACATTGGTCCCGTCTCTGTTGAGGGGTAACCTGTCCGACTTGTACAGGTCCCAGCTACCCCAGAAGCGGTCCCAATTGTTCAGGAAACTAAAGCCCTCCCTCCTACACCAATGCCCCAGCCACGTAATTATCTTACTAGCCTTCCTATTTCTACCCTCACTAGTACGTGGCACTGGCAGTAATCCCGAGATTACCACCTTTGAGGTCCTGGTTTTCAATCTTACTCCTAGCTCCCTAAATTCAGCTTTCAGGACCTCACCCCTCTTTCTACTTATGTCGTTGGTACCAATGTGGACCACAACCACTGGCTGTTCCCCTTCCCTCCCCAGAATGCCCTGCAGTCGCTCAGTGACATCATTGGCCCTTGCACCAGGGAGGCAACGCACCATCCTGATTTCACTTTTGCTGCCGCAGAAGCCCCTATCTGCTCCCCTAACTATTGAATCTCCGATCACTATAGCCCTTCCCGTCTTCTTCCTCCCCCCCTGTGCAGCTGAACCACCCACGGTGCTGTGGACTTGGCCCTGGCTGCACTCCTCAGAGGCATCACCACCCTCGCCAGTAGTCAGAATAGAGTACCGGTTGGAGAGCGGGATAGCCTCAGGGGACTCCTGCACTACCTGCCTCGCCATACTCTTGTGTGCGACGGTCACCCATTCCCTATCCATCAATCTCCCATCCAGGTCACAGTAGCAGATTGGGTGATCGTCTTTGGAAATTTAAGGCCTGTGAGCCTATTTTATTAGAGAGGATATCACAGCTGAACTTGATTTTGTCTTCACCTGATATCCGTATGCACATACCTTGAGCAGGAAATCACAGGATGGTGTTTAGTAACAGGAACCCTGGCTGATTTTTCTGACTCCCTCCTAACTCTAAGGTGCTGTGGTCAATTGTAATCGCAACTAATTTAGCAGAGATTGGGGTGTGAAATTGAGACCCCCCCTAATCTGCATAGGTCAGTTGTGCAGTAGACAGTGCATTTATCAGCTGGGCTCTGAGGTAAGCATGAGAACATCCTTAATTGAATTTGACAGTTCTCAATCAAGTTTGAAAGTGTATAATTCAACAAGTCAGGAAGAGGTTATTTTCAAATACTAATTAAATCATAATGGCCGGAATTTTCTGTACATGGACGGGTTGGGTGCGTACGTTTGGCATGGTGGATGGTGGTCCCGTTGTTGCTTCCATCCAACTGCAAATATCGATTCAGCGCTAATGGGGCCTATTAAGCCCAGCCTGAATGTTCCCTGACCCTATTAAATGGTGTGGGTCTTATGACATCATCGATGACGTATCTTCAGCTGGGATTTTTAAAGGAGCCATGGCCACATTGCATTTAAAGGTACATCTATGAGTGTGCAGGCAACTCACTGGAGGTTTCATTGCTCCAAACAGTTGGAGAGATGTCTGCACAGAGGCAGAGGGCTGCACCCAGGTTCTCCGATTTCTCCCTCCATATACTTGTGGAGGGAGTCAGAGCATGCAGGTAAGTCTTATTCCCTTCCAGTGGGCGGAAGAGACCTCCCCAGGAGACATAAAGAGCCTGGCTCCAAATAGTAGAGGAGGTCAACTGCAGGGATGTGTTCAGCAGGAACTGGGTGCAGAGCCAGAGATGTTTCAATGATCTCATTAGATCAGGAAAGGTAAGTACAAAGCCGCACTCAACTTCATCCAGATGCACCTCATATCACATCCCCATCGCTCTGCTTTTCCAACTCCATTCCTGCACATTCTTACTCACACCAATATATCTTGCTCGTCTACCCATCTCTCTCTCTCGATCTACATTATCACATCCCCATTATCACAGGTCCATCAAGAGCACTCCCCTGCCACCCCCCCCCCACCCCCACCCCCCACCCCACTGTTCAGGAGGAAGAGGAAGATGACTCCTCTGGGGAGCATGCAGCCACTTCGGCGCAGTGTCACCAGACATGAGCGCACCCAGCACCAGCACAGAGATGCACACTTCGGTGGGTCCCAAGCGAGATAGAGTAGTGTTGTCACCGGGTACGTCACAATTCAGAACAGCAGATGGTGGAGGCAGGGACAGTACTAGAGGGCACAGAACACTCCTAGCTCTGCTCAGCTGCATGCAGACGCTGAGCCTCGGGGTCCATCCAGAAAGAGGGCAATCCTGGAAATGCAGGAAGAAGTGCAGGAGGCTCTGACAGGTTTTGCGAGTGTGATGTCTGCAAATGTGTAGAGAATGGAGAATTCCATCTACAACATGAGCACCACTGTCTCGCAGTCAATGGCAGCTGTATGTATGCTCTTCCATGGATAGGATGGCCACCTGCATGAAGCAGCTAATGCACCACTCACAGCAGCACATGGTCTCTATAGAGAATAGATGGCAATCTATGTAGCATAGATGGCAGAGGCTCATAGATGTCCTCTCTAGGGGGGATGTCAGCGTAGACATGGGTCCTCATGGCCCAACTGCTGTGCAGGAAGGTGCTCTCCAGCTCCTTGCTGGCAGGGAAGTTGGGTGGCCCATGAGAGGAATGGTAAGAGGTTCCTCGCAAAGCATTTACACTTCCCCTCCTTTGCCACCCCACAGTCAGAGCCCCAGATGCCTCCTGGGATAGTGATGGCAGAATTTGCCCCTGCACAGTTGCAGGGGGAGCAGACTTTGGCAGGACCCTCACAGGCTCCAAAACCCAGAGGACGTCCGCCAAAAGTGCCTAAGCAGTTGCAGCAGGATAGTGAGCAGGCTGCCTCTACCACTGCTCAGGCCACAGGAGTAGCACAAGTAGAAGCACACACAAGAGAAAGATGACACACAAGTAGATTCACACTTGGGTGTTATAGTCAATGTTTCTGGAAAGTTTCCGTTACTGTGATGTCATAGATAATAATCTTTATTTTTGCCACTTTCTCGTCATGGACATACTTGTATACCATTGGAAGTGGCTTAGTGAGTTGCAGGGAATGGTGAGACATAACGGTATCTCCAGCAATGGTGGTCAGTGTGAAAGGAATGGCTTGGTCATTGTAGGGATCCTTTATGGCATTGCTGTGGGGTGGTGCCAACTTGGCACAGCATGTGGCAGCGTTAAGTAAATTTGGACGATGAGGCCATCCCTGGCTTCACGGGCAGCAGTGTGCTCAGGTGCTGGTGGGATCTGGCCCACAGGTTCCTCCTGCACCTGCTCCTCCTTCTCTGAAGAGGCTGTGCACTCAATGCGTTGCTCCTCATGCAGCGCTACTCCTCACTGATGCGTTATGATATGCAGGCAGCAGCAGACCACAATGATTTGGGAAACCCTGGCCAATGTGTACTGAAGGGCTCCTCCAGAGCGGTCAAGGCATCTGGATTGCAATTTCAGCATGCCTATTGTCTCCTCTATGACACATCAGGTGGAAATGTGTTTTTCACTGTATCACTCCTGGGCTTCAATATTTAGTCTCCTCAAGGGTGCTGTGAGCAAGGTCTTCAGTGGATAGCCTTCGTCTCCAAGCAACCAACCGGGAAGTCTGAGGGAAGGTGGACTTGTGCAGGATGAAAGAGTCATGACAAATCAGTTGCACATTGAGGGAGTGGAAATCCTTACAGTTGACAAAGACTCCTGGCTTATGATGGAGTGTCCTCATGGCTACATGTGTGCAGTCAATAATGCCCTGCAGATGTGGGAAGCCAGCCAGAGTGGGAAAGGCCAACACCAGCTCGGTAACAATGGCTTCATCAGTGGCAAAGTTGATAAAATTGGCTGACTTGTCAAACAGGGCATCGGTCACCTGTGTGATGCATCTGCGGGCGACCGACTGTGAGATGCTACAAATGTCTGCTGCAGATCCTGAGAAGAAGCCTGAGGCAAAGCAGTTCAACAACAAAAGCAACAACAACTTGTATTTATATAACGTCTTTAACATAGTAAAACATCCCAAGCTTAAGTTCCAGAGCTTGGGGCCTAGACAGCCACCAATGGTTGAGCAATTATAATCAGGGACGCTCAAGAGGGCAGAATTTGAGGAGCACAGATGTCTCAGGGGGCTGTGAGGCTGAAGGAGATTACAGAGATAGGGAGAGGCAAGGCCATGGAGGGATTTGTAAAGAAGGATGAGAACTTTGAAATCGAGTTGTTGCTTAACCGGGAGCCAATGTAGATCGGCGAGCACAGGAGTGATCGGTGAGTGGGACTTGGTGCAAGTTAGGACACGGGCTGCCGAATTTTGGATGACCTCAAGTTTATGTAGGGTAGAATGTAGGATGCCAGCCAAGAGTGTGTTGGATCCATCAAGTCTAGCGGTAACAAAGGCGTGGATGAGGGTTTCAGCAGCAGATGAGCTGAGGCAGGCAGGCGGAGATGGGCAATGTTATGGAGGTGGAAATAGGCGGTTTTAGTAATGCCATGTGTTAGGTCTCAAATAAAGTAATGTAACTGAGTACTGTAGACATGAGTAAGTGTGACCTTACTTCCTTTATTCTAACTTCAGAGTGTTGGTACAGCATGGGAGGCCTGATTATATACAGTGCTGGGACTGTATGCCCTCTGGTGACGGTATAATACTGGTTACATAGGGTTGCATACATAACATCCCTCCCTCCTAAAGTCAATAGTACACTTCTTTACAGGGTATTTACAAATGCAGGTGTAGGTGAGTTGGGCTGCTGCGCAGCTGGTCTTGCTGGGCTGCTGGGGATGATGAGTTCAGCTTCCTGGTCGACCGTGATTTCGATTGCCACTTGTGTGTGTGTCAGAGAGTCGAAGTTGGTGGTGTCCTCTTCGGGTTGCTCGTGGCTGTCTGTGAATCGCTGTTTCATTTGGTCCAAATGCTTTCTGCAAATTGCGAGTTTGACCTGAAACACCCTACTCCCTCTTTGGCTATGACAGTGCCAGCCAGCCATTTGGGACCATGTCCATAGTTGAGTACAAATACAGGGTCATGGATTTCAATATCGTGTGACAAATGTGCACGATTATGGTACATGCTTTGTTGATGCCGCCTGTCCTTGATGCGTTTTGAGTTCTCTTTTCATGAGCAGCTTGGTTGGGGGAACCCCGGTGAGTGAGTGGGGTCTGGTGCGGTAGCTGAGCAGGACTCGGGACAGGCGGGTCTGCAGGGAGCCTTCTGACATGGGTTTCAAGTTTTGCTTGATGGTTTGGACTACTCGTTCTGCCTGGCTGTTGGATGCGGACTTGAACGGGGCAGATGTGATGTGCTTAATCACATTGCGGGTCATGAATTCCTTGAATTCAGCACTGGTGAAGCACGGCCCATTGTCACTGACAAGGACATCAGGTAGGCCATGCGTGGCAAACATGGCTCGTAGGCTTTTGATGGTGGCAGTGGACATGCTTACAGACATTATGCACTCAATCCATTTTGAATAAACATCCACAACAACCAAAAACATTTGGCTAGATACGGGCCCGCAAAGTCAACGTGGATCCTAGACCATGGTTTGGAGAGCTATGACCACAAACTTAGCGGTGACTCCCTGGGTGCAAGTGTTGCATTGATGCACGCAAGACTCCAAATCTGAGTCGATGCCGGGCCACCACACATAGGATCTGGCAATAGTTTTCATCATTACTATGCGTGGATTGGTACTGTGTAGGTCGCATATGTACGTTTTCCTGCCTTCCTTAGGCAAAACCATGCGATTACCCTACCAAAGACAGTCCGCCTGTATGGACATTTCACCTTTGCCCCGCTGGAATGGCTTGATCTCTTCATGCATCTGTGCTGGGTCGCTGGACCAGCTCCCATGGAGGACACAGTTTTTTTACACGGGACAGTAAAGGATCCTGGCTGCCACAGGTCCTGATCTGGCGGGCCGTAACGGGTGACTTTTCATTTTCAAATGCATCCAGCACCAAGAGCAAGTCTGCAGGCTGTATCATTTCCACCCCGGTGGTGGGCAATGGTAGCCGACTGAGAGCATCAGCGCAGTTCTCTGTGCCTGGCCTGTGGTAGATTACTTAGTTATATGCAGACAGCATGAGCGCCCATCTTTGGATGCGAGCAGAAGCATTGCTATTAATACCTTTGCTCTCTGAGAATAGCGATATGAGCGGCTTATGGTCAGTTTCTAACTCTAAGTTAAGACCAAACAGATACTGGTGCATTTTTTCACTCCATAAACGCATGCCAGAGCTTCTTTTCAATCATGCTGTAGGCCCTTTCAGCCTTGGACAGACTCCTGGATGCATAAGCGACCGGTTGCAATGTTCCTGATTCGTTTGCTTGTTGTAATACACACCCAACCCTGTACGATGACGCATCGCAAGCTAGCACTAAACGTTTATATGGGTCATACAGAACAAGCAGTTTGTTGGAACATTACAGATTTCTGGCTTTCTCAAAAGCAGCCTCTTGTGATTTCCCCCATACCCAGTCGTCTCCCTTGCATAGCAACACATGTTGGGGCTCTAGCAAGGTGCTTAACCCGGGTAGGAAATTACCAAAATAATTGAGGAGTCCCAGGAACAACCGCAGCTCCATCAGTCACATTCTGTGGTCTCGGCACATTCTTGATGGCCTCCGTCTTGGCGTCGGTGGGTCTGATGCCATCTGCCGCGATTCTTCTCCCTAAGAACTCGACCTCTGGCGCCAGGAAAACACACTTTGAGCATTTCAACCTGAGTCCCACGCGATCTAGCCGACTTAGAACCTCTTCCAGGTTCTTCAAGTGTTCGATGGTGTCCCGACCTGTGAACAATATATCGTCCTGGAAAACTACGGTGCGCGGAACCGACTTTAGCAGACTCTCCATGTTCCTTTGAAAAATAGTCGCGGCCGATCGAATCCCAAACAGACATCTTTTGTAGATGAACAGACTTTTTTGCGTGTTGATGCAGGTGAGGCCTTTCGAAGATTCCGCTAGCTCCAGCATCATGTAGGCCAAGGTCACACGTGATGGTAGTAGTTCAATTATTAATGTCATTATACAGTCTGGTGGATTGTTGCAGGAGATATCATAGGCGAAAGAACCAGAACCTAGCCAGAGCCATAACTATATGGGTAAAGAAGGAGGAAGAGAAAGGAAAACTGTTGCTAACCACTAACAAACTTGGGGGAGGATGGGAGAGAAATTACTATGAAAACTGTGTTTTTGATTGTGGGACTATGAGTACCAGACACCCTGGGTTGGTACCACCAGGGCAACAGGAGCTAATAGCAGACAATCTTAAACTGTCGGATACTGGCCCTATTGGGTCAAGGTGACCAATGGGCCATAAGTGGGGGGGGGAGGGCTGAAATAACCAAATTTATGTAGCGCTTGAATTTATGTATAAATATGTTGAGCTATAGTATATCACCAGTGTGCTTGGTGAAATGGGACAAGAGATAGCGAATCGATCCATGATTAAGAGGATCTGAGGACTTGCTCGGGCAAGGCACTGGTCTGCACAATTAAATGGAAAAGGATGCACTCTGTGGATAGCATCATGGCTTACAGCTGAAGTCTGATAAAATTAACCCTGATAAATGACTTACAGCTAAAATCTGATCAAATTAACCACGATAAATAACTTACAGCTAAAGACTGATAAAATTAACCACGATATACTTGCCTTATAGAATTAACATGAACATGTTACATCAGAATCTGCTCACGTTGCAGAGACAGCTCAAAACTCCTGCAAAAACAGGAACTGTTACCTTAAGAAAACATGCTTTCGGACAAGGCCATCTGGCAAAAACAAAGGCCGATTGTTACAGCAACGAAGATGCAAGAATAGATAAGAGGAAGGCCCCAATGACAGAAGGAGCTGAAAATAAGCTTACAAGAAGAAACAAGATTAACCACGAATATAGGGAATAGTGTAAGATGTCATGCGGGATAGGCTATGGAAGTGATGGACTGTTAAATGTATAAATATGAAATTCGCTAACATCTCGGTGGAGTCGGATCTGAGAGCGTCTCAGACGGTTCTCCGCAGGCCTGTGAATAAAGACCTCCAATGATCTATACTAGTCGGGGCGTTGACTTTGTATTTCACTTATTCCATCCAGAGGGGTATCAAGGCTAAGCATCGACCTTGTATTTCACTAGATCCGCTCAGCTTACATCATTTGGTGCAGTCGGCAGGATCGTAGGCTCTTGCCGATTCACTGGAACGTTGAGCTAGCGAGGGTGAGTACATTTTAAATTATCACCCATAAATTAGAAAGCTCAGAATGTACTGTGAGAACTGGTAAGCTGCGACTAAAAGAACCAGGGGAGACAGACTGGAGGAAGAGATGCAGTCTGGTAAGCCGGGAAGGCAGCAAAATTGTCTAAGGCGGGGAGGCGGCAAAATTCTCTAAATCGGATATGCAGCAAAATCCTATAAATACGCGCGAGGTAAAATAAGAATTCTTGGAAAGATGGGTAAAATCTAGGATGTCTCAGAAGGACTTGAAAATAAAGGAGGAGGGACCATCCCCTTGGGGAGATCCTGACTCCATCACCTGCTACTTAGCAGACAAAAATCAGAAACTCATTGAAATCATGAAAAAGAAAGGGTGGGATCCCGAAGACAGTGCAGAGAACCAAAGGGCTTGGTGGAGGGGACAAAGCAAAGATAAGGAGGGAAAAGGGGGAATGGTAATCTTAGCATGCTACTAGAAACAGTGCAAGGAGTTGAAACAAAGGGAAGAGAAGGAACGGACAAGGAAGGGAGCAACACCTCCCAAAGGGGGAGAGAAGAGAAATGCGATAGCAACCGCCATCCCTAGCAGTACGCCTTTGTATCCGAAAATACCCGGGGATGATACCGTGGATTGGGATAGGTTGGGAAAGGAAGCATTCGCGTATAATAGAGAAAAAGACAGGCCAGAGCCACCATCCTGGCCTGAAGAAAATAATATCCCACCACCCTACAATCCAGTGCCCCGCGAGGTAATAGCAACCCTGCTAAAGACCCAGGTGATCCCCGGAATACCCGCAATCCCGGGTGACCAACAAGCAAACTCTCCGGTCCCACCAGTTCCACAAGGGCCCATGGTAATCTGAACCATGTACCAACCTTTTAAACCACTAGAGAGACAAATGTTGGTGGATAAATTACCCCAACAACAGCCGCGAGAAAATAACTACCCGTTTTGGCAAAAAATGAGGGAATTAAGGATTAGCCATAATTTGCACAATAAGGACTGCGGCCAGTTAGTGCGAGCAAAAATCCCGGACGACCACTGGGACCGATTAGGCCAGAATTTTAAGGATGGAACCTGGTGTCAGACATTAAATCTCCCACAACAACAAGCGGACAATGACCATAACGCCTTTAAACTTGCAGTAGAGGAAGTGATGGGACCAGCTCCGGTAAACATGGCAGCTATAACCAATATAACTCAAGACAAAAGAGAATCTGCTGTAGATTATAGCAAATGGAAATGGGGAAGATTTGTGGGCTGTTCCGGTGTTCCAACCCCCACTAGGGATAATCAATGTTTTCTACAATCATTTAAGGCCAGGTTAGGTCCCGCACATCAGGCAGCCATACGATTAGGAATTGTAACAATGAACAACTATGATGATTTAATTAGGTGGGCAACCGAGGTGGATAACATGCAAAAGGCTAAGATAGCTACCGCCGAAGGGTTGAGGGGACAGGAAGAAGCCATAGGAATAGCAATCTGTTATGCTTGTGGTGGGGGGGAAGGACATTTCGCCAAGGAATGCAAACAGAAACAGGGGGGTAATGTCCGGCGAGCATCAGATTCAAGATCCACTTGCCATAATTGTAACAAGCCAGGACATAAGAAGGTAGATTGTTGGAACAAAGGAGGAGGAAGAGGGGGACTAGGGCCGAAACAGAGAGGAGGCCCCCACAGGGGACAACCCGGAGAAGGTGGGTCATCAAAGGAAGATTTCAAAAGTTGGATGAGGGAAGAGAGAGAAGAGCAGGAGAATGGGGATAGGGAGAGACAGCGACGAAGGGACAGGGAAGAAAGGGAGGATGGAGAATATAGGAACAGGAGCAATGCCCGAGATGAGAGGCAATACGGGGGTAACTCAGATGACGGAGAAGGAGATGATGTTTGCACCATGAGACAAATGAGAGACATGATGAAGAAGTTGAATACTAAATGACAGGTAGCGGCCCTTGGTGTAAATGATGAGGAAGACCCAAGGATGTTTGTTGACGCATTGATAGGGGGCCGGCAGTGCAAAATGTTAATTGACACGGGAGCCTCAATTTCACTGACAGATTTGCTCTTGCCCCGAACCAAACTTTCGATCAATGTGGTGGGAATAGGTGGAAAAAGACTTAAGGCTTATAAGAGCGAAACAATTCTATTAGAAATTGGATGTATAATGATACCTACCCTTTTGTGCGTATGCGAGAATACTGAAGGAACAATCCTAGGGGTAGACTTACTGCGGGAAGTAGGAGCTTTAATCGACCCTAAAGTGAATAAAGTGATCTGGCCACCAGATCATAAGTTAAACAAATAAGTAGCCTCGGGAAACAGAACAAATCAGGTAGGAGCAATTAAGATTATCGACCCAGAATGGGATAAGAAGGTACCATGGGTGATCCCATGCAGAGAGTATATTGGGGTGTGGGCAACGCATAAGCAAGATTGTGGATAAGTCCAAACCACCCCAATAAAAATACCAGGACCAATGCATCACCCATATAAACAATATCTTTTAAAGGAGGAAGTCAAAGCAGCAGTACGGGACATAGTGTTGGAATTAACCAAACAGGGAATCTTACGGGAAACTATATCCGAAACAAATTCCCCGGTATGGTCAGTAAAGAAACCAGATGCATCATATTGACTGACAATTGATTATATGGCACTAAATAAGGTGACCCCAAAGGAATACCCGATAGTAGCAAGCCCGGCTACAATTTTTAATGGGCTAAATCCAGAACACAACATTTTTACAGTACTAGACATTGCAAACGGATTCTGGTCCATACCATTGGACAAAGAATCGCAAGAGAAATTTCCCTTCACACTAAATGGGAAACAATATACTTGGACGAGGGTCCCCCTAGGGTTCCATAATAGTCCAGCTATATTCCATCGACACATTGCCAAGGCCCTGGAGGAAGTAGAACTCGAGGAGGACGGCAGTACCATGCTACAGTATGTCGACGATTTACTGATAGCTTCCAAAAACACTCAGGGGATTGTTAAGGCATTGTCTAAGATTCTGAAGGCACTCCAGGGTGCAGGATTTAAAATAAACCCCACCAAGGCTCAAGTAGAGAAACCAGAGATAACCTATCTGGGCTATCATATTAGCATGGGCAAGAGAGCCATGCCAGAAGATCGAAAAAGGGCCATAAACGATATGCCCAAACCTGTAAATGTAAGGGGAGTGCGAGAAGTCCTGGGACTATTTAATTACAGCAGAAACTTTATTGAGGGGTTTTCACAACTGGTTGCACCCCTGTATGAATTGACCAAAGGGGGAAAAGCTGTAGAGGAACCCATTGAATGGACAGATTTGCAGATGGGGGCCTTTACTAAGCTAAAACAAGCACTGACTGCCGCTCCAGCCTTACGGTTATCATATCTTTTGTCACAATTACAGTGCGGTGGTAGCGTAAAAACATGGGGATTACATGAGACCTGTAGCCTACTATTCGACACGAATATCCCCAATAATGGCCGGCATGCCAAGATGCATTGCCGCAATTGATTGTGCACGGTGGTCAGTAAAAGTGAGTGAACCCGTCATAAAGACTGGGATATTGTGTTACATACACTCAGACCTTAGTGGAATTATTGATCACCGGACGATTAAAAACCATCTCGAACATCCAGAAGGCTGCTTGGGAGGCTGTTCTGTTACCCAAAGATAAATCTGTACAGATAGTTAGAGATATGAGCCAAAACCCCACATCTATGATGGGAATGGAAGGAGAGGGACACTGCTGCACCAGTGAAGAGGAATTAGAGTATGTAGAAATGATCAGGGAGTTACCTTTGACAGAACCAGACTTAGAGTGAGTTGTTAATGGGACACCACGGAAAGGCTGGACTGTGGTAGCGGGAGACGGCACCGTCCAGAGGGAAGGAAGATTACCAGGGGATAATTCAGCACAAGTTGCAGAGCTAACAGTATTGATAGAGGCATTGAAATTGTCAGAAGGAAAACGGGTGAATATCTATACTGATAGCCGCTATGCTTTTGGCATAGTACACGATTATATGGCAGCCTGGAGTAGAAAGGGGTACATCTCCTCAGGGGGCAAACGCATACAGCATGAGGATTTAGCAAAGAAATAGCCACCTCAGGATTACCCACTGAAACCGTGGTAGTAAAGGTAAAAGCCCTTCAACGGGGGAATTGCCCCGCAGAAAAACAAAATAGAGCAGCCAGAGAGGTGGTAGATTTCGGCGGTGAACGAGATCGGAACAGAACCAGAGACACAGATAGCTGCTATTACGGCATTGCCAGAGGATATAGAATAACCAAATTACATAAGGAAGTATTCCAGGAGGAGAAGCAGTTATGGGAACGAAGGGGTATAAGAGAAAGGGCGGGGGGAATATGGAGAAAAGATCAACTAATATGTACACCCAGTTGTATACAACAAGGGATAATGGAATTATACCATGGTAGACAACACACAGATATATCCAATATGTTGAACAATCTCCAGCGATGCTGGTGGTGGCCCGGAATGAAACAAGCTGTGGACAGATTCTGCAGCCATCGCTACATGTGTGCACAATCTAACACAGGGAAACCTGTCAAGGTAAAGTGGGGACATCAGCCGAGACCAAGAGGCCCATAGGAGAAGTTGCAGATAGACTTAACTGGACCCTTACCAAAATCAAAAGGAAAGACTTATTGGGCCCAAGTTTCCACATGCGTCTAGAATGGCGCAGTCTCGACCTGGACGCCCGTTTTTCGCGCCACAAAGTGCGCCTAAAAAAATCCTTCGTATTCTCCACCTACCTGCAGGTCGTTTGCAGCTCGGTGCAGCCAGCACGAGCTGTGGGGGGGTGGAGCCAGGTCCCTGCGCTGAAAACAGTGCCGGGACCTCTGCACATGCGCGCTACAGTGGGCACGCAAGTGCAGTAGCTCCAGGCGCCGAACTGTGTGGGATGGGCCCGAAGCACGCAGCCCCTAGCCCTGGCTGAATGGCCTCACTGGGGCTGCGTGAATAAGGCTCCTCCCACGGCCAGCTCCTGCTCCCCCCCCCCGACCAGACCCGACACTCGCTCCCCGCACCCCCCTGCCTCCGGACCAGAACACCCGCTCCCCGCCCCCCTCTGCCTCCGGACCAGACCCGACACCTGCTCCCCCCCCCCCCCCCCCGACTGACCCGACCCGACCCGACCCGCGCTCCTGTTCCCGCTCCGCCCCCCCCCGCGACTGGACCCGACCCGACCCGAGCTCCTGTTCCCGCTCCGCCCCCCGCCCCCGACTAGACCCGACCCAACCTGCACTCCTGTTCCCGCTCCCCCAACTGGACCCGACCCGACCCAACCCGCGCTCCTGTTCCCGCTCCCCGCCCCCCCGACTGGACCCGACCCGACCCGCGCTCCTGTTCCCACTCCCCCCGCCCGCGACTGGACCCGACCCGACCCGACCCGACCCGCGCTCCCGCCCCCCGACCCGACCCGACCCGACCCACCCCCCCACTGGACCCGACCCGACTCCCACTCCCGGACTGGATCCGACCTGACCTCCCTCTCTCCCTCCCTCTCTCTCTCTCTCCCCCTCCCCCTCCTCCCCCTCCCCCCTCCTCTCTCTCCCCCCCTCCCTTCTCTCTCTCCCCCCCTCCCCCTCTCTCTCTCCCCCCCTCCCCCTCCCCCCCCCCCCCCCTCTCTCCCCCCTCCCCCTCTCTCCTCCCTCCCTCTCTCTCCCCCCCTCCCCCTCTCTCTCTCCCCCCCTCCCCCTCTCTCTCTCCCCCTCCCCCTCTCTCTCTCCCCCCCTCTCCCCCCCCTCCCCCTCTCTCTCCCCCCCCTCATCTCTCCCCCCCCCTCTCTCTCTCCCCCCCTCCCCCTCTCTCTCTCCCCCCCCCTCCCCTCTCTCTCCCCCCTCCCCCTCTCTCTCTCCCCCCCCTCCCCCTCTCTCTCTCCCCCCCCTCCCCCTCTCTCTCTCCCCCCCCTCCCCTCTCTCTCTCCCCCCCCTCCCCCTCTCTCTCTCCCCCCCCCTCCCCCTCTCTCTCTCCCCCCCCCCCTCCCCTCTCTCTCTCCCCCCCCTCCCCCTCTCTCTCCCCCCCCTCCCCTCTCTCTCTCCCCCCTCCCCCTCTCTCTCTCCCCCCCTCCCCCTCTCTCCCCCCCCCCTCCCCCTCTCTCTCTCCCCCCCCTCCCCCTCTCTCTCTCCCCCCCCTCCCCCTCTCTCTCTCCCCCCCCTCCCCCTCTCTCTCTCCCCCCCTCCCCCTCTCTCTCTCCACCCCCTCCCCCTCTCTCTCTCCCCCCCCTCCCCCTCTCTCTCCCCCCCCTCCCCCTCTCTCTCTCCCCCCCCTCCCACTCTCTCTCTCCCCCCCCTCCCCCTCTCTCTCTCCCCCCCCTCCCCCTCTCTCTCTCCCCCCTCCCCCCTCTCTCTCCCCCCCCTCCCCCTCTCTCTCTCCCCCCCCTCCCCCTCTCTCTCTCCCCCCCCTCCCCCTCTCTCTCTCCCCCCCTCCCCCTCTCTCTCTCTCCCCCCCTCCCCCTCTCTCTCTCCCCCCCCCTCCCCCTCTCTCCCCCCCCTCCCCCTCTCTCTCTCTCCCCCCCCCTCCCCCTCTCTCTCTCTCCCCCCCCTCCCCCTCTCTCTCTCTCCCCCCCCCTCCCCCTCTCTCTCTCTCCCCCCCCCTCCCCCTCTCTCTCTCTCCCCCCCCCTCCCCCTCTCTCTCTCTCCCCCCCCTCCCTCTTTCTCTCTCTCCCTCCCCCCCCTCCCTCTTTCTCTCTCCCCCTCCCCCCCTCCCCCTCCCTCCCCCCCTCCCTCTTTCTCTCTCTCCCTCCCCCCCCCCCCCCCCCCGAACCGAACCGAACCGAACCGAACCGAACTGAACCGAACCTCCCCGACCCGACCCAACCCAACGCCACCTACCTGTAAATCTGGTGCTGGGGACGGGCCCTGCCCGAAGCCTCGGGCCGGCCCGTTCAGCCTTCGGTCCCGAAAGGCCTGCCTGAAGCACTTTCACACAGGTAGGAAGTTGGTTTATTTAAGCTTTTCTTTGCTTATAAATGTTTATTTAGGTTGGATTTATTTGTATAATATTTGTATAAGTGTAAATAAGGATTTATTATAGAATTTAATGACTTCCCTTCCTCCCCCCCCCTCCCCCCCCCCACCTCGTTCTGGACGCCTAATTTGTAACCTGCGCCTGATTTTTTAATGTGTAGAACAGGTTTTATCAGTTCTACAAAAATCTTCACTTGCTCCATTCTACTTTAGTTTGGAGTACGTTTTCACTGTGGAAACTTTCAAATCAGGCGTCAGTGGCCGGACACGCCCCCTTTTGAAGAAAAAATTCTGTTCCAAAGTCGAACTGTTCTACCTGACTAGAACTACAGAAAAAGAAATGTGGAGAATTGCGATTTCTAAGATAGTCCGTTCTCCACCAGTTGCTCCTAAAAATCAGGCGCAAATCATGTGGAAACTTGGGCCCTAAGTTTGGTAACAATAGGTCAGTTTACTAGATGGGTTGAAGCATTTGCTACTAGAGATTGTACAGCTACAACAGTGGCATGAATAATGGCAGAGGAGGTAGTACCACGATGGGGAATCCCGGTACAGATTGATTCAGACCAGGGAACGCACTTTACGGGAAAGGTCATAAAGGAGACATGTGCCCTATTGGGTATTAGACAGAGGTTTCACTTACCATACCACCCTCAGAGTTCAGGGATGAACCGAACGTTAAAATTATCGTTAGCTAAAGCAATAGAAGACACAGGGAAGGAATGGGCAGAATTACTTCCAAGTATACTACTGAGACTGAGGGCAACTCCGAATAGAACGACGAGACCGACACCATTTGAACTAATGACCGGGCGAGCAATGACACTGCCAGAAGGAGTCGTCACTGGAGGAGAGGATATAGGACCTCTGAAGGACAGAATCAGGAGATTTATTAAACAATTGTGTACGCAATTACACGCTCTCAGACATGAGGCCAAAGACCAACAGATTATACGGGACCTAGAGCAGGATACACGAGATGACAAGAAGGCCGATGAGTAGATCGGGAATGGAGATACTCACGCGATGGGAGGAATAACGCGAAGGGGGAAAATGTATCTCGATACAGTTTATATATATCTCAGGCACCCCTAGTTTCACCGGACAAACGGCAACAATGGGAGGGACGTGGGCATGCATGAACAGTACCAACGGGTGGGTGGAAAGCGGGTGCACAGCTGTGCAATGTGTAGAAGGGGGGTCCGATAACAGTGGCCATCCTATGTCCTCCCCGGAGGGAAACGAGGAGACGTGTGACACATTGCCAAATAGCCAGGGTTACTGGAGGATCTGCGGATCACACCCGTCATCAACTACCACCGCCACATCCCCTGCCGCGATGACCATCCTGCAACCTTCCACAACCCCATTAACATGCCCATCAATGGAAGAAGGGGCACGAGGAGATTTAGTAATAAGGAAAACACAGGATGAGGTATATTTTACCCAGCTGCCTTGGTGGGATTTGAACTCACGTCTCCGGGTCATTAGTCCAGGCCTTTGGATTACTAGTCCACCTTCTCAAGGACAATTAGGGATAGGCACTAAATGCTGGCCTTGTCGGTGACGCCCACATTCCATGAACAAATAATTAAAAAACTGTATTCTGCTCTAATTTCACTTTCTAATGTTCAACTCTATGGGCTGAAATTTGATGAAGGCCCCTACCCACCCAAGTACTGCCGAGGTACCTGACGGTACTTTGAGCGGGGCTTTCATCGGCGAAGTTCCTCGAAGGTTGGCGGGTGGCAAATGAGTGACTTACGCCGCCAATCTTTGCGGCAGCCGGCGGGAGTTCTCATTCTCGGCAGCAAAGGTGCTTGCTGCCGAGGATGGAGTCGGGCCCACGGAGGGTCAAAGAGCTGAAAAGCAAAAGTGCAAAAATAAACATCTGAAGACATTCGGGGGAACCCCATCCAGGTAAATCCCTGCAAAGAAAAAAAATTACAAAAAGTGTACTAACCTTTTTTTTCCCCATCTTCCTACCTACTGTCGGGGACAGACCAGCCTCCAGCCAGCGGTCCACCCCCGTTCTGCCACCGACTCCCGCCCGCATCACTGTCGCAGCTCGGCGGGCGGGAGTTCATTTGCGCTACTTGGCCATCCGCTGACGTCGGCGGGCGCTTCCTGGCGGCTCTCCCCTCCTACCTGCTCCAGCCTGTTCCAGGCCACGTCGAAAGTGGCACTGGGCGGTTTGACAAGAGGAACATTGGCGGCAATCGACGGCAGTGGGCGGTAAGTTCTTCAATTTCAGGCCCTATATACTTGAAGAATTTTATTTTTACAGAAAAAATCTGCAAAATGCTTTCAGTACTTGCAGGGATAAACTTAAATAAAATAGAAAACGTTGAAAATGCACAATAGATCAATTAGGATCTGAAAGCAAAAGATAGGCTAAGGATATAACTTTTTATCAAAACTTACTGATCAATTAGGATCTGAAAGCAAAAGATAGGCTAAGGATATAACTTTTTATCAAAACTTACTGGAAGAAACACTTTTTTTTAGGACTGACAAGGACATGCATGTCCAAGAAAAAGAGGAACTGGAGGAACAATAGAAGCTGAAGATTCAGATATACTAACTAAGTAAACCTTTCATTACTGAGTAGAAAAGGTATGACCTTTATATTTTTTCTGCTATATAAAATGTTTGGATTGGATGGTAAGATTTAGCTGCTCTTGTGACAGAGAAAGGTGAGTTGTTTGCTGCTAACATTTTTAAAATGCTTGATTAAAAAAAATCACAACAAATCTGAATTGGCATTGGGACAAGCAAATCAGAGAGTTAAATGCACGGCTCAAAAACTGGTGTGGGAGGAAGGAGTTTCAGTTCATGGGACACTGGCACCAGTACTGGGTAAATAGGGAGCTGTTCCGTTGGGATGGGCTCCACTTAAACTGGGCTGGGACTTGTGTCCAGGGTTGTAGATAGGGCTATAAATTAAAAGGGAAATTTAGAAATCTAAAGAGAGAAGTCAAGGCAATGGAGCAGTAAAGCAATTTGGATAAAGATAAGCAACGTGTGACAGGAAGGGATGGACGGCTAGAAATTTGTTATAGCCAAGAAATGGGCAGTGTTTAGATTAAAAATGGTTAAGTAACGTAAGTTGAAGAACATTGTAGACTGCATGCAAAATTTGGTCTCACTCCTCATTAAAATGATTGCAGTCATGCTTCTCATCTAAAAACCCAAGCTCATTGTTACACTGAAAAGAAGGACAAATATCAGGGACAGTCTAAACACAAGAAATGATTGCCACAGGCTTTTTTCACTGATTAAAGGGGAGGTTCATTGATGCTGCCGCATCTCATTCTCAGCATTGTTAGGTGTGCAGCAACCATAAGAATAAGGACAACGAGAAGGATCATTTATTTACAAATGCTGATGGCAGAGCGCCACCCCAGGGAGCGAGTCCGGAGGTTTTCAGGTGAATCTCTGGAGGCATTGGTTTTAGCAGTGGAGAAAAGGTGGGCGGTCCTGTACCCGCCAACTGGCAGGAAGCCTTCGCCACAAGTCTGGAGGGAGATGGCACACCACGTCACAGGCAGCACTGTAATCCCAGGATCCACACAAAGTGCAGGAAGAAGTTTAACAAGCTCACACTGGTAGTTAGAGTGAGTGAAAGCTTCAACAAGTGCTACATACCACCATCTGTACAACACACTGCTCAATGTATCGCAGCCCCAGCACTCACCCACCAACAATCTCTACCTTGCAATACTCAGACTCACATCTCACACTTTGCACACAATGACAACTATTCAACTGTGGCAGGCACAAGGGTCATTAGTTATGAGAATTGTGTGTGGTCTCTCTCATTTTACCTTTGCACCCAGGAGGATGCTGAGATATGGCATGAGACAGTGATGATATGATGGGGATGTGGTGAGCAACGGGGATCTGGGGTTTCATTCATTTGAATCACAGTGTGATAAGTAGGTCACGGACAGCGCGTCCAGAAGGCCGATTGTCTCGCTGCCTCCTCTCTCCCTCCTGTTTCTCTTCCTCTTCGTTCTCCTCCTTCTCGTCCTCTTCCTCCTTATCCTCATCCTTCTCTGCCTTGTCCTCCTCCTGAGGTGGTCCCTCAATCCCTGCTGGCAAGGGCTGCGCCCTCATGATGGCCAAGTTGTAGAGCATTCAGCAGACCCCTATGAGGTGGGACACCCACTTAGTCGACTACTGGAGGGCTCCTCCCGAGCAGTCAAAGCAGTGGAACCGTTGCTTCAATAAGCCGATGGTCTGCTCGATGATGTTTCTGGTGGCAGAATGGCTCTCATTATGTGAGTGCTGGACACGAGTGTTAGGGTTGTGGAAGAGAGTCATGAGCCATGTAGTGAGCAGATCGCCCTTGTTTCCGAGCAGCCACACTCGGGCTTAATGTCGTGGCTGGAAGAGAGCTGGCACACCAGTCTGGCGCAGGATGAAAGCATAGCAGGCATTGACTGTGAGGATTCGCTGTCTGTGGTCGCACACCAACTTCACATTAAGTGAATGTTAGCCTTTACGGTAACGGAAGATCTCAGGATTGTTATGCGGTGCCTGCAAAGCCACATGGGTACAGTCGATGGTGCCCTGCACCATGGGATATCCCGTTATCCTGGCAAAGCCACATGCACGCTTATCCTGCTTCTCTCTGGTGATCGGGAATCCAATGTACTCCCCTCTCCTGCTGTAGAGAGCTTCAGTGACCTCCCGGAAGCATAGATGGACAGCGAACTGTGAGATGTTAGATATGTCTCCTGTTGCAGACCGGAAGGATCCACTGGTGAAGAAATTGAGGGCCACGGTGACCTTGACTGTCACTGGGAGAGCTGTGATCACCCTGGTCTGAGGCGGCAGGTCTGGTTGCAGGAGGTGACAAAGTTTTGTGACCACCCCTTGCTGATGCAAAGCCTCATAATACATTGCTCCTCACTTAATTGAAGGTAGGGGAAGTGATGTTGGAAGACCCTAGGTGGATAAGGCCTCCTGTTGAGAGATCCAATGGCCCGCCTCCTCCCTCTGTGCACATGTTGCCATCTTACTCGCTGCCTACATTTCCTCCGCTGTAGATCCTGCAGGATTAGGTCCACTGCCAGTACAATCCCCAACATTTTTTGCAAGTGTTGTAGTTTGAAGCCTTTCAAAAATAATGAGGGAGTTTTGTACTGGGTAGAACACTCCCTGATGCCAAAGAACCTTGAAATGTCTAAGGAAAACTCTTGCAGTAGCAAGAAGTAGCACACAGCCACTCAAACTTCAAAACCCTGTCAGATGCGAGTGATTGGATGATCCCTTTAAATAGCCGGCCTTCTGCTGCCGCACACCACATCTACCTGGTCGGTGCTTTCTTCAGCCAGTAATTATATTGACTAAAACTAAGTTGGGAGATTGGGCATCCAGTGAGCATTGCACACTCACTGACATCACGATCTCCATCAGCGCTACCAGCAACACCCGATGGTGTACGGCACTGGAACTGTTATTACAGCTGTCAACGGCACTTTAGCGCCATCTCAAATGTGTGCAGCATGCCACACGAATTTTTCACCCCATGAGGGTCGTGAATCTTTGGAATTCTCTACCCCAAAGTGCTGTGGATGCTGAATTGCTAAGTGTATTCAAGACTGAGATAAATAGAGCTTTGGACTCTTGGGGGAATCAAGGGATATGGGGATCAGGTGGGAAAGTGGAGTTGAGGTCAAAGATCAGCCGTGAACTTATTGAATGGCGGAGCAGGCTCAAGGGGCTGTGTGGCCTATTCTCCTAATTCTTATGTTCATATAAATTGCGTTAATTGGATTTGACTGCGACAACCGATTGCAGATAATGCAAATATGGATGGCTTGTTATTTGGAGACAAATATGGTGCCCTGCATAAACAATGATGTATAAATTCATTGGCGCCCAGTTTCAGGTATGAAGACAGTGATGTGGTCCCAATGCGTGCCCAAGATTGGCCCAAAGTGGGCATTGGGCTTCATTAATATTAATTGGGTGAGCTGCTGATGCTTCCACTGGCAGCTCGCTTCTTTGAAGAAATTAATTTTTGGCTACCTGCCACATTGCTGGCCTGGCTTCTCCACTCTGCGATACCGAATTTTGGTGAGAGGGCCTAATATAGAAGCTCGGCCCCTCATTAACTTATATAAGGCCTGTATTAGGTGGCTGCCCATTTACAACTGAAATGAGGAGGAATTTCTTCTCTGAGGGTTGTAAATCTGTGGAATTCTCTGCCCCAGAGAGCTGTGGACGCTGGGTCATTGAATATATTTAAGGCGGAGATAGAGAGATTTTTAAGCGATAAGTAAATAAAGGGTATGGAGAATGGGCAGGGAAGTGGAGCAGAGTCCATGATCAGATCAGCCATGATCTTATTAAATGATGGAGCAGGCTCGAGGGGCCAAATAGCCTACTCCTGCTCCTATTTCTTATGTTCTTAACGCCTGAAAAATCGCACGATCCTACAATTGGCCATCATTGTGCCTGTTTTACACCTGTAAATGAGAGTGTCTGACCTCCACTGTGGCCCAGTGTCTGATTTCTTCCCCCGCCACCCCCTCCACACTCCAATGATATGATGTGAGTGTTTGATTTTCCCAGTAGGTTGGTGTGGTGTATGTATCTGATTTAGTGCAATGCATCTGTTTGATCTCTTCTGGGGCTTAGCACGGTGCGAGTGTTTGATTTCCACCATGGTCTAGTGTGCTATGAGTGTCTGATCTCTACCACATCTCATGTGACTTAATTGCCTGATCTCCTTAATGGTTTTGTGTAAGATATATCTGTCAGGCAATTGAAAAGGATTTGCATGTTCAATCTCCCTGGTGTTCTGGCACAAAGTTGGCCTCAGGTTTCTCTGATAAATGAGACCGGTATTGTGCAATCATTTATCACTGTGAGCCTTTGAGTTCAAATGGAATGAATTTTAGAAGCTCAATTCTAAGCAAACATCTTTGGTCACATATGATTTTTTTCAGTGAACTCTGAACATTAAGCATTGGTTGGACTATCTACTACATTTTATTAAGGAAACAGGACTGACTGTTGTATTCATGTTAAAAAAGGTAAGTCACTAAGCTGTTTGATCCCTGGGAATTGTACAAATTATCTTGATATTGTGGAAGTGTATCAACACTCCCACAACTATTTCAGTTGAAACCATGAATCAAGTGCCTCCTGATTAAAGGGGGGCACTAAAACTGACAAACTTAAACAAATGAAACTTTAGACATTAATGGATCGAATAAAAATTTGGTTGCTGGGGGTGATGATGCACTCCAGTCCCTTCAGTGCCCACCTCTCGCAGAAGGCCACGAGCGTACCGGTGGACACCGCGTGCTCCATCTCCAGGGACACCCTGGCTCGGATGTAACCGCGGAAGAGAGGCAGGCAGTCGGGCTGAACGACCCCTCGACCGCCCGCTGCCTGGACTGGTTGTTGGTCACCTTGGCCATGCCCAGGAGCAGTCCTACGAGGAGGCCTTCCGACCTGCCCGCTCCCCTCCGCACAAGGTGCCCAAGGATCGTGGGACTGAAGTGCAACCAGAATTTGAGGAGCAGCCCCTTCAAATAATGGAACAGAGGCTGCAACCTCATGCACTGTACATAAACATGGAACACGGACTCCTCCAGAACGCAAAAATTACAGGCGGTCTGGGAGTCCGTGAGCCGACTTAAAAATCGATTGCATAGGACTGCTCCATGCAACACCCTCCAGGCCAAGTCCCCAATAAATAAAGGGAGGACTCCTGTGTAGAGAGCACTCCATTGGGGACCCCCGCCTCCTCCGGACGGCAAGATAGTGCACCATGGCATGTCCGGATGGCATACGAAGATGATAAAATGGAAAATGTGCAAGAGCAGCCTGCCAACACTCCCACATTATCGAGAGTGAGAAAAAAATACCTAGAGTAAAACCCCCAAAATATAGCAGTGTCCAACAAACTTTTTGCCAACTTAGCCTGGTATGTAGTCTGATGTAATATGAGTTTTTGAGCTCCCTGTAATCTGGATGATATCAGTGACTGATCTGTTGAACTATGGTCGACAGTCGGACTATGGTACGGTCACCATCGAAAATAAATTTCAGAATTCCATGAGAAGCTATTTGCATGTCCTGTGACCTTGCAGCTGATCTGCAGTAAAGCTGCTAATGTTATTGACGTCAGATTGCAAACTCCCAGCTCTAGAGGCTGCATTGAAAGCTAGCTGTGAGCCAGTCAGGGGATTGATACCAGGCTGGTGTAAACAACTACTGTCAAATTCTACAATAAAGAACCACACTGTGTCAGGCTGGTGATTTACTACTCGTTGTCATACAGACTTCAATCAAGACATAAGACAGTGTGAACACTGAAGAGGCTAAATATTCCCCTGTGCCTGTAGAGACACATTTTGGAAGAGAAGTATCGATGAAAGCTCCAATCTGCACAGCACTCTAGTTTCTGTTTTGTGGGTATTGTGTAGGATTAACAACGACGATTCAACTATTTCAACCATTAGTGTGCATGAGCTAGAAAATACCCTCAGAAGATGCATCCTCAAGCAAATATATTGTTTTGACATTTTTGTTTTGTTCAAATGTTAATTTCTACAACATAGACAATGGCCTATTTCTTTGCAAACTATGGAGGGAATTTTAACCCCCAAAAGTGGATGGGTTTGGGTGCGATGTGAAAATTTCAAAAATCTCAAACCCGACTCCAACCCATCTTCAACTCACCCACTTCTGGTTTTAATGGAGGTGGGATGGATTGGCGGGCAACCAACCCGCTCCCAGGAGACGGGTTGGCCATTTAAATATTATAATGAGTCTGTGTGCCTCAAATTTAACCAACGTTCAGGTTTAACCCTGGCTGGTCGAGTTTCCCGGAACTTGGGAATCCCCCGGCAGCTAAAGGGAGGCAAGGATTGCTTTGTGGAAAAGGTAAGTACCTTTGCAGCACTACTTGTGGGCCAAGAGGAGCAGGAGTGCTTCACCCCAGCCCACCAAGCTAAACTACTTCCTTGTCTGCCATCGGATCCTACTGGTGATCTTTGACCCCTTCCCCTCCCCCCACCCCGTATGCGATCAGACCAATACCCCCTGGGATCAGACCGTCCCAGGGACCAGACCGCCCCCCTGGAGTCGCTGACCCCACACCCAAGATCTGTACCCCACCCGCCCCCGAGATCGCTGATTCCCCTCCCCCCAAGATTCTCTTCCCACCCCCTGGGATCACTCTCAATATCCAGAAACCCCACCCCCTCGCCCCGGATCATCGACACTCTCCAGGATCCAGATCCAGCCCCAAGATCTGGATTCCTCCCCCCACACACACTGCCACTAACTCAGCTGCAGGTTCCAGGCCTGCGGCCTACTACGGAGCATTCCCCGCCCAAAGGGAGCTAAGCCTGTCAATCAGGCTAGCTTCCAGACAGGAAAAAGAGATGTACGTTGTGACATTGAACTGCAAAGTGTGCGAGGAACTCTGGACTTCCTGGGTCCCGATGAAAACTCCCCTCGCCCCACCTTGTTTCCTCTGACATCATATTATCTTGTTCTAAAGATTGCATTATGTGAATTTTCTTCAGGGAGAAATAATGGCTTTCTGTGTGTGGGTGTCCTTAATTCTAACCTGTACAATTTGTTGCAAAAGTAAATGCTCTTGTAGGATTGTAGTTTTTTTAAACCGCATGCTATGCTGTAGGATCATTTAGTTAACGAGTCTAATCCAGAATCCCTTCTCGTGACAATCCCCCGCAAACCAACAAAGGAGAGTCGCAATCACCACCGATTGGATTGGTTACTTAATCTGTTCCAGTGACTGAGTAGTACAATTAAAATTAAAATATTTCCTCGCAATAATCGTGATTTTAACAACCCCATCTATCTGGGAGAACAAGTCACGAGGGCAGTTAACTTGAGATCAGTGACTTAACCCCTCTGATCTCGCTACCTTCCCGTCGTGTCCCGATGTTAATCTGCTTTGAGCAGGCGAGCAGGACATCTGCAAGAAAGCAGTGAGGTCCTCTTTAAATATGCAGATGGGGCCGCGATGATGTCATTGAGACCTGTGACCTTGATCAGGGGAGTATCGATGACTTTCCCATCAGGCCAAATCTGTCGGGAGGGGGCTGGTGGGCAAGAAGAGGTCCATCAAGGTAAATCGATTAATTTTTATTTTAGGAGGAGCAGGAGTCTTGGGCCTCCCCTTGCCCTGGGCTCCCCGCCTCACCATGATTATGTCAATAACCCTTCCCACCCTTCTCACCACTTACCTGATTGTCTGCAGATCCCCAGCCACGGCCTTGTGCCACCGTATTCCCCTCCCGTCCACTGGCCAGGTCGTGGATCTGGCCGAGTTCGGGCATATCGAAAATCATTTATGGAAATTAGGTCCTGCTGTTAAATTCGGCCAGGCCTCGACCTCTCAGTTGTGTTTGGGTGCGCTGCTCGATTCAGGGTCTGCGTGCACCATTTTCTCCCTTCCCCATTAAAATCGAGGCCAATATGTCAAAACTATATCTTAAAGTAGGCTTACTGGAGTTTTGTTAGAATTCTAACTGTAACCATTCAGGCATGAGGTACACTTTTTCAAAATGTGATGAAGCACATGGCGGTGAAATCTTAGAATTAAATTTTTAACTGGCCTAAACTCTTAAATTATGGAGGGAGAATCCAAGTGGAAGTTCAACCCCCAAATATTTTTTTACACACTTACAAGAAGAACATGTCTCTTTTGACTGTGTTAGCACTGTTACAAATTAATACCTTGGTTGATCTGACTTGCAGCAACATTTCTGATGAGCATTAATTTAAATGGAGTGCTTGGGGCTATCTCCATGACAAACAAGGAAACTATACAATATTTAAATGCATTTGAAGCCTGTGCTCTGCCTCAGATATTTAGCACAGCACTCTTTTGCACAGTGTTAATGGAGAATGGTATCTGATGTTAACTACATGTTAATTCTCAGACATCTACATTTTAACCCCAAGCACTGATATTGTCTCTAATATCTAAATTAGGAAGCCAGTATATATAGAAGTCAGTGATCATGACAACCATTTTGTCTCGAGATCCATTGTTCATGTAGTCCGTAATAATACACTAAACAGAGAAAAAAAAATAGATGACAGATTGATACTTGGATCTGTGATGTATTTTTTATACTGCCATTGCCAGATATGCATTATTATAACTCTAAAAGAACGACAGTGATATAAAGACAAAGTCTGAATTAATGATAAGGAACATTGCAGTAAGATGAAAGGGTTGTACTATGAGCCTGTGTATAATTGGAGAACAGAGAGTTCAGCTTAAATCTTCCACAGGATCACCATAGCATTCTTTTCCAAGCACACACTGGAACTACACAAGTTGCGTTAATGAAAGTGTTGTGTATGCATGCCTGTTTACTGTGTGTTGTCTGTAACACTGTTATGCCACACTGAATGTACCCTTATACTGTACACACCTTACCTGTACACCAGAGGGTGCTGCTGCTGGAGACCTAAGGGTTACCTGCACACGACAGGTAACCCAGTATAAAAAGGAACTCCCAGCTTGTTGTCCTCATTCAGGAGCTGCAAATAAAGGGCTACAGATCTACACAGTTTAAGTATCATACCCTGCCTTGTGGAGTCATTACTAAAGGTGCCTACATACACTACAGAAAGGTAGAGAGCACTAACAACAATATTGTGTTAATCTATTGGTGTTGGTGATAATTAATTGCAATGAAAATAAAAATGAAGACAGTGTCATTATTTAGTTAACATTTAATGATCTGCATCGTGCACCACGCTCCAGAATGTTTTTAACAATTAAATCCGTAGAGTAGAACATTGCAGCAGTAATGCTTGTGCAAAATACCATAATTACTTATTCTTGACTGTGATTTGGGACTTGGAGTTCTTTGGCAGCCAGAAATCACCATCAGAAGTGCAATATCTGGAGTGGAAGTGGGTAATCAGAAACTTTTGTTGAACAATGGGCCACTTTTGAACATTTTAATCCACAATGATAAATTAAGTGTCAATAAACATTGAAACATTGATAAATCGACATTGCTGTAGATTTTGACTTTATGCAGTAGTGTGAAATGGGTGATAATGAGTCGGCAGCCCGTTTAACATTGACTTCAATAGAAATAAGAATCGGGAAAGATGTCAAAATGGCTGCCGATTTGCTATCACCCAATTTACATTAACCTACAAAGTCAAGATGAATGGAAACATTTTTATTTCAGTGACTTAAATGTCTGATTGTAAGAGTGAGGGTTAGGAACAGAGGCCAGGATTTTGCTCACCTTGGTGGGTCTGGGGCAGGTGACGTCGGTGGCAGGTCCTGACCCCACTGATGGCTCTATCCCACTCTGTGAAATAAATTTCCTTTTATGAGGCTAGTTCAGCCCGCCCAGCGCATTTCCCGGTCCAGTTAGAGGACGCGAGTCGAGTGACATAATTTCATGATGGTTCATCAGCCAGCTTCCTTAAGGGGACCATGGCCAACATTATTTTGACATTGGTGCAGTCAGTATTCTACAGCATTGAAGTGCTGCAAACTATGACTGCACTGAGGCTTTCCCATGACTCCCTCCATAAGCATGCAGGGAGATCCTCTTCCCTTCCCATGGGTGGAAAACACCTCCCGAGGAGACCAACACAGCCTGGTTGCACATTGCAGAGGTCACAAGCAGCGATGTGTTTAGGAAGACCTGGGTGCAGTCATGCAAACCTTTCAATGATCTCAGTGGATCATAAAACATTAGTACAAAGCCACACTCAACCTCATCCTGTTGTGCCACTCATCACATCCCCATCACTCTGCCTTCCCTACCCGACTCCTGCACATCCTTACTCACACCAACTTACCTTGCACCTCCACCTATGCTTCTCTCTCTATCTACATTATCACACCCCCATCTCACTAGCCACCCCTCACATTCACTCTCATCCTAGTGTAATCATACCAACTAACGACACACAAGGTAGGCACTTGGGTGTTTTATCCAATGTTTATGTAAAGTTTATGTTAATGTGCTGTCAAACATTGAAATCTTTATTTTCAACACTTTGCGTTCTTTGATAGATTTGTGTGGACTTTTGGAAGTGGCTTACTGAGTTGTAGTGAATGGTGAGACATAACGGTAACCCCCGCAATGGTGGTGAGTGTGAAAGGAATAGCTTGGACATTGTAGGGATGCTTTATGGTGTTGGTGTGGGGTGGTGACAACCTGGCGCATCATGTGGCAGCCAGGGTGTACAGCGTCAAGTGAAGCAAATCTGGCCATGGTGAGACCATCCCTGGCCTCCTGGGCAGCAATGTGCTTGGGTGCTGATGCCCTCTGTCCTGTACAGAATTAGGTGATTGGGGAGAAGGTTGGTGTTGTTGTTGATGCTGCTGCTGCTCTTGGTGCTGCTGGTATTGGGGCACATTGTGGTGGGATTCTGAGGACAAAGATATTTAAAAGGCACCCATGTTGATGGAATAGATGACAGGGGAAGTGGAGATGATGGAAGCATACTGTCAATGGTGAAATAATTCTTCCAATGAGGTGGAGTGGATAGAAAGTGGAAAGTGAAAAGCCTGCAGAATCTGTGCTGTAAATGGACTGAGAACCAGTCTGTCAGGTGGGAGCTTTTACTATACAGTTGAAGCTGTGAAGTGATCAGCTGGAACAATAGCCACTGAACTCCCCCCTCAGGTTGACAGCCTTGGTCCCCGAACAGCGTGGTTCCCGTGGCCTTGAAGTTAAAGTGAAAAGCTAAGTTAAAAAATGCCTGTTAATGATCTGTTAATGAAATCATAATGGGCTAGACTTTCCACTTCACATTGCTGGGCTAGTGCTCATATATCGCTCATAAAGACCTGCTGTCGCCCACTTTGACTCAAAAGTGGAAAGTTGGGCCGGCACATCGCCGGAAAATTGACGTCCCAACTTTCAGCTCACATGGCCGAGCTGATCGCCCACTCATCGCCCAACCCAACTTTCGGTACATCGCCGGCACATCGCCGGGGTGATCGCTCGTCAAGAACATCGCTGGGAAATAGTTGCTTTTCCCTGGCCTTCCTCACAGAGCTCGGCACTACGGATGCCATTTTGAACGTCGCAGGAAGAGAGGAGGCTGCTTAAACAGGGGCTTAGATAGTTTGTGAATTATTTAAGGGCCTTTTAAAGGGCCACTCACAATTAGCCATTTTATCATATTTATATTAATAAGTGACATTTCATCCTTACTTGGTCTGGCCTGGCCATTGTTTTACAACAGTTGCATTCATGTTTTACTAAAACTTAGGTTATTAGAAGACACTGCACAACAATTGTAAAGTGAAAGAAAATTGTTTTAATAAACTAATAGCTCTTGAACGTTATTTTTAAATAACAAACATAAAAACACCTTCCCACCTGCTCCCCATCCCAACCACACCCCCCACCCACCCACACCCCAACAGTGAAACAACAATAACAACACCAACAATAAACAATGTGAACAATATGTACAATATAAAAGAATTGCACCCCCATCCCTACCTGTGGCCATGTTTCCCTCCAGATCCTGGACCCAACCGTCTCTTTATCTCACCCACCCATTTTGGTCCCCGGGTACTGCTACGTAGCTAGCGTGCAGTGGGCAACGGCAAGACTTCCTGCCATGGTGGGGGATCTGGTGGCCTGTTGGGGGGCTGTTGGAGTGGAAGACAAAACAGGGGGATAGCCTTCCGAGTCAGGAGGTGGTGCTTCCTCCGGACCTGTCTGTGGTAACGGGACCTTGGGTGTAGCGGTGTTTTCACGTATCTCATGGATCATCTGCTGCGTCGCCTCCACTTGGTGAGCAGACACCCGGGAGAATTCCTCCGTGAACCCCACAAACACCTGGAGTTGCTCGTGATTGATCATGACAGACTCCTTGCACAGTTGTGCCAGGCTCTCTACGCGATCGTCCAGGGTAGGCCTTTGCTCAAGCCACTGACCCGGCCTCTGTGGGGTTTGCGACAGCATCAATGTGAGTCGTGGCATCGCCAACTGCATGCCGCTTGTTGCTGCTACCTCTTCAGTGGCAATCAACATCGTGGCCGTAGGTTGAACAGACAGAGGAATGCAAGGGGCATCCTCCTCTGTCTCCAAGTATTCCTCCTCCTCTGGCTCTATGGTCTCCTCTTCCCCACCTGTGGAGAATGACACATGCAGTGGGGCAGATGCATGTGAGGGTGTGTGCCCCATTGGCGCCACTGGAACTGGGAGTCCTGCAAAACGCAATTGAGCTTATTAGAACAGAAGGGATTGTTGTGCCGCGCTGGCATACGTAGGAGGAACAGCACTACTCCAATAAATGTGAGCGAGAGACGTTACATATTAATGCATCATATGGTAGTATATATGGTGGTACATCTATGTGGAATTCACTGCACCAGAGAGCTGTGGACCTCCACGATGAGGACCTCATTGGCTTCATTGGAAAAGGGTTTGAACCTCTTCCTCCCCGTCTCCACTTCTCTAACACTTTCATCACTGTCAGACATATTCTTTACCTCTCTCTCTATCTCTCTCTCTCTATTTTCCCTTTCCTCTCCATCTCTGCCTTCCTCCTCTCTCTCTATCTCTCTCTATCCTCTCTTGATCACTCTCCCTCTTCTGCGCATGTGTGGATGACCCCTGACTTCCAGAAACGTGGGAAAACATGTCCACCAAAAAAACCCACGCATGCGCAAAAGCCCATTGCTAGGGAAGCTTTTGCCTTCACCATCGCTGCGCGATCACTGGGCGATGTCACATTGCTGGGCTATCGCCGAGCCCAAAGTCGCGATCAAAAAAATGGGCGATGGTCCAGTGATCATGAAGGCTGAAACATCACTAAGTCTGGAACATCGCCCATTTTTTGGGCCCTAGCGAGCAAAGTGTAAAGTCTAGCCCATATAAGTTTAATTGGGACCCCCACCACTGTCTGTCGGGCCTTCTCAGCGCTGACAGACCCGACATCGGGAAAGGCACCTGGTGGCGATCCACTGTCAAAAAAAACACCTCCCCATGTAACCCATTACCGATCTCGACCGGTTGACCCCCCAGAAAATACCGGCTATAGGAACAGGAGTAGGGCATTCAGCCCCTCGAGCCTGTTCTTTCACTCAATTAGATCATGGGTCCATTGTATCATAACTCCAAATATCCACCTTGGTTCTGTAACCTCGTCGAACAAAAATCTATCAATCACAGTTTTTAAATTTTCAATTGGCCCAGCCTCAACAGGTTTCTAGGGGAGAGAGTTCTAGATTTCCATGACCCTTTGTATGCAGAAGTGCTTCCTGTTATCACCGCAGAATGGTTTAGGTTTAATTTTAAGGATATGCTGTTTGTTTTGGACTCTTGCACCAGAGGAAATAGTTTCTCTCTATCTACTCAAAAATTTCTATATCATCTTAAATACCTCAGATATCCTTAATCTTCTATACTCAAGGGAATATAAGTCTAACCTATGCAACCTGTCCTCATAATTTAACCTTTTTAGCCTCAATATTATTCTGGTGAATCTGCACTGCACTGCCTACAAGGACAATATATCCTTCCTGAGGTGCAGTACTCTACGTGAAGTCAAACCAGAGCTCTGTACAGCTGTAACTTAACTTCCACCCCTTTGTATTCCTGCCCAACTGAGATAAATCCTATTCGCCTTTTAAATAATTTTTGATACCTTTTAGTGATTTTTGTACCCCTAAATCTCTCCACTGATTCACAGATCGTAGCTTCTCACTATTTAGAAAATACTTTGATCTTAGGTCCAAAGTAGATAACCTCACACTTCCCAACATTGAACTCCATCTACCAGTTTTCCCCACTCACTTAATCTATCAATGTCCTTTTGCAACTTTCTGCTCCTATCTATACGATTTACTGTGACCTTACTCGTACCAAGTCCCGATCACCCATGTATTCTCTGATCTATATTGGTTCCTGGTTAAGCAAAACCTTGATTTAAAAAGTTTCATCCTTTTTTTAAATCCCTCCGTGGCCTCGCCCCTCCCTATCTCTGTAACCTTCTGCAGCCCTACATCTCTCCGAGGTATCTATGCTCCTCAAATTCTGACCTCTTGCACATCCCTGATTTTAATCATTCCACCATTGGCAGCCATGCCTTCAGCTGCCAAGGATCTAAGCTCTGGAATTCCCTCCTGTGACATCTTCTCTACGACATCACAAACAACATGCATACAAGATGGCTCTACCTTGTCACATGATACTTTTATTATATACATCAGCAGTTGCATTACCATAGTAGTCTACTAGGTGGAGCTCTCTATATTATACCTCCCTAACCCTATCTGCCTCTCTACCTCTCTTTCCTTCTTTAAGATACTCTTTAAAACCTATCTCTTTGATCAAGCTTTTGGTCATCTGCCCTGATATCTCCTTATGTAGCTCAGTGTCAAAATTTGTTTGATAAAGCTTCTGTGACATGCCTTAGCATATTTTACTGCTGTAAAGATGCCATATAAATAAAGTAGTCGTTGTTGTGGCACCTAACCTGGTGTTGTCAGCAAAGTCATGGATAAATATAATGAAAATGCTGGGGCCCCAGTATAGATTCTTGGGGGACACTATTAGTTACATCCTGCACATTTGAGTATATGCCCATTGTCCTTATTTGAAGGAAGACACAAATAACCTTCCGGAAGTACGAGGGGACCGAGGGTCTAGTGAGAAGGAGGAACTGAAGGATATTCTTCTGTGGCGGGAAATTGTGTTAGGGAAATTGATGGGATTGAAGGCTGATAAATCCCCGAGACCTGATAGTCTGCATCCCAGAGTATTTAAGGAAGTGGCCCTAGAAATAGTGGATGCATTTGTGATCATTTTCCAACAGTCTATCGACTCGCGATCAGTTCCTATGAACTGGAGGGTAGCTAATGTAACACCACTTTTTAAAAAGGGAGGGAGAGAGAAAACAAGTAATTATAGACCAGTTAGCCTGACATCAGTAGTGGGGATTATTAAGGATGAAATAGCAGCACATTTGCAAAGCAGTGACAGAATCGGTCCAAGTCAGCATTGATTTATGAAAGGGAAATCATGCTTGACAAATCTTCTGAAATTTTTTGAGGATGCAACGAGTAAAGTGGACAACGGAAAACCAGTGGATGTTGTGTATTTGGACTTTCAAAAGAACATAAGAACATAAGAACATAAGAATTAGGAACAGGAGTAGGCCATCTAGCCCCTCAAGCCTGCTCCGCCATTCAAAAAGATCATGGCTGATCTGGCCATGGACTCAGCTCCACTTACCCGCCCGCTCCCCAAAACCCTTAATTCCCTTATTGGTTAAAAATCTATCTATCTGTGATTTTAATACATTCAATGAGCTAGCCTCAGCTGCTTCCTTGGGCAGAGAATTCCACAGATTCACAACCCTCTGGTAGAAGAAATTCCTTCTCAACTCGGTTTTAAATTGTCTCCCCCGTATTTTGAGGCTGTGCCCCTAGTTCTAGTCTCCCCGACCAGTGGAAACAACCTCTCTGCCTCTATCTTGTCTATCCCTTTCATTATTTTAAATGTTTCAATAAGATCACCCCTCATCCTTCTGAACTCCAACGAGTAAAGACCCAGTCTACTCAATCTATCATCATAAGGTAGCCCCCTCATCTCCGGAATCAGCCTAATGAATCATCTCTGTACCCCCTCCAAGGCGAGTATATCCTTCCTTAAGGTGACCAAAACTGCACGCAGTATTCCAGGTGCGGTCTCACCAATACCCTGTACAGTTGGAGCAGGACCTCCTTGCTTTTGTACTCCATCCCTCTCGCAATGAAGGCCAACATTCCATTCGCCTTCCTGATTACCTGCTGCACCTGCAAACGAACTTTTGGGATTCATGCACAAGGACCCCCAGGTCCCTCTGCACCGCAGCATGTTGTAATTTCTCCCCATTCAAATAATATTCCCTTTTACTGTTTTTTTTTTCCAAGGTGGATGACCTCACATTTTCTGACATTGTCTTCCATCTGCCAAACCTTACCCATTCGCTTAACCTATCTAAATCTCTTTGCAGCCTCTCTGTGTCCTCTACACAACCCGCTTTCCCACTAATCTTTTTGTCATCTGCAAATTTTGTTACACTACACTCTGTCCCCTCTTCCAGGTCATCTATGTATATTGTGAACAGTTGTGGTCCCAGCACCGATCCCTGTGGCACACCACTAACCACCGATTTCCAACCTGAAAAGGATCCATTTATCCCGACTCTCTGCTTTCTGTTAGCCAGCCAATTCTCGATCCATGCTAATACAAAAGGCTTTTGACAAGGTCCCACATAAGAGATTGGTATGTAAAATCAAAGCACATGGTATTGGGGGTAATGTACTGACGTGGATAGAGAACTGGCTGGCAGACAGGAAGCAGAGAGTCGGGATAAACGGGTCCTTTTCAGAATGGCAGACAGCGACTAGTGGAGTGCCACAGGGCTCAGTGATGGGACCCCAGCTCTTTACAATATACATGAATGATTTAGATGAAGGAGTTGAGTGTAATATCTCCAAGTTTGCAGATGACACTAAACTGGGTGGCGGAGTGAGCTGTGAGGAGGACGCTAAGAGGCTACAGGGTGACTTGGACAGGTTAGGTGAGTGGGCAAATGCAGGGCAAATGCAGTATAATGTGGATAAATGTGAGGTTACATTTACCTTCTTCACCGCCTGCTGTACCTGCATGCCATCTTTCAATGACTGATGAACCATGACACCCAGGTCTCGTTGCACCTCCCCTTTTCCTAATCAGATAATATTCTGCCTTTATGTTTTTGCCCCCAAAATGGATGTCCACTCTGCTAGTTACATCCTCAAAAAATTCCAGAAGATTCGTCAAGCATGATTTCCCTTTCATAAATCATAATCCTGACTTGGACCGATCCTGTCACTGCTTTCCAAATGCGCTGCTATTTCATCCTTAATGATTGATTCCAACATTTTCCCCACTAGTGATGTCAGGCTAACTGGTCTATAATTAGCTGCTTTTTCTCTCTCTTTCTCCTTTTTTAGAAAATGGTGTGACGTTAGCTACCCTCCAGTCCATAGGAACTGATCCAGAGTCGATAGACTGCTGGAAAATAATCACCAATGCATCCACTATTTCTAGGGCCACTTCCTTAAGTACTCTGGGATGCAGACTATCAGGCCCCTGGGATTTATCAGCCTTCAAACCCATCAATTTCCCTAACACAATTTCCGGCCTAATAAAGATATCCTTCAGTTCCTCCATCTCACTAGACCCACTGTCCCTTAGTACATTCGGAAGGTTATTTGAGTGTTCCCTCGTGAGTACAGAACCGAAGTATTTGTTCAATTGGTCTGCAATTTCTTTGTTCCCCATTATAAATTCACCTTAATCCGACTGCAAGGGACCTACGTTTGTCTTCACTAATCTTTTTCTCTTCACATATTTATACAAGCTTTTGCTGTTAGTTTTTATGTTCCCTGCAAGCTTCCTCTCGTACTCCATTTTCCCCCTCTTAATTAAACCCTTTGTCCTCCTCTGTTGAATTCTAAATTTCTCCCAGTCCTCAGATTTGTTCCTCTTTCTGGCCAATTTATATGCCTCTTCCTTGGTTTTAACACTATCCTTAATTTCCCTTGTTAGCCACGGTTGAGCCACCTTCCCGGTTTTATTTTTACTCCAGACAGAGTTGTACAATTGCTGAAGTTCATCCATGTGATCTTTAAATGTTTGCCATTGCTTATCCACCATCAACCCTTTAAGTATCCTTTGCCAATCTATTCTAGCCAATTCACGTCTCAAACCGTCGAAGTTACCTTTCCTTAAGTTCAGGACCCTAGTTTCCGAATTAACTGTGTCACACTCCATCTTAATAAAGAATTCTACCATATTATGCTCACTCTTCCCCAAGGGGCCTCGCACAACAAGATTGCTAATTAGTCCCTTCTCATTACACATCACCCAGTCTAGGATGGCCAGCTCTCTAGTTGGTTCCTCGCCATATTGGTCTAGAAAACCATCCCTAATACACTCCAGGAAATCCTCCTCCACCGCGTTGCTACCAGTTTGGCTAGCCCAATCAATATATAGATTAAAGTCACCCATGATAACTGCTGTACCTTTATTGCACACATCCCTTATTTCTTGTTTGATGCTGTCCCCAACCTCACTACTACTGTTTGGTGGTCTGTACACGACTCACACTAGCGTTTTCTGCCCTTTGGTATTCTGCAGCTCCACCCATGCCGATTCCACATCATCCAGGCTAATGTCCCTCCTTACTATTGCATTAATGTCCTCTTTAACCAGCAACGCCACCCTGCCTCCTTTTCCTCTCTGCCTATCCTTCCTAAATGTTGAAAACCCCTGGATGTTGAGTTCCTAGTCTTGGTCACCCTGGAGCCATGTCTCCGTGATGCCAATTACACCATATCCATTAACTGCTGTCTGCGCAGTTAATTCGTCCACCTTATTCCGAATACTCCTCACATTGAGGCACAGAGTCTTCAGGCTTGTCTAATTAACACACTTTGCCCCTTTCAAATTTTGCTGCAATGTGGCCCTTTTTGTTTTTGCCTTGGGTTTCTCTGCCCTCCACTTTTACTATTCTACTTTCTATCTTTTGATTCTGCCTCCATTTTATTTCCCTCTGTCTCCCTGCATAGATTCCCATCCCCCTGCCATGTTAGTTTAACTCCTCCCCAACAGCACTAGCAAACACTCCCCCAGGACATTGGTTCCTGTTCTGCCCAGGTGCAGACCGTCCGGTTTGTACTGGTCCCACCTCCCCCAGAACCGGTTCCAATGTCCCAGGAATTTGAATCCCTCCCTTTTGCACCACTCCTCAAGCCACGTATTCATCTGAGCTATCCTGCGATTCCTACTCTGACTAGTACGTGGCACTGGTAGCAATTCTGAGATTACTACTTTTGAGGTCCTACTTTTTAATTTAGCTCCGAGCATCCTAAATTCGTCTTGTAGGACCTCATCTCGTTTTTTACCGATATCATTGGTACCTATATGCACTATGACAACTGGCTGTTCACACTCCCTTTCAGAATGTCCTGCACCCGCTCCGAGACATCCTTGACCCTTGCACCAGGGAGGCAACATACCATCCTGGAGTCTTCGTTGCAGCTGCAGAAACGTCTATCTATTCCCCTACAATTGAATCCCCTGTCACTAGAGCTCTCCCACTCTTTTTCCTGTCCTCCTGTGCAGCAGAGTCACCCACGGTGCCATGAACTTGGCTGCTGCTGCCCAACCCTGATGAGTCATCCCCCTCAACAGTACCCAATGCAGTGTATCTGTTTTGCAGGGAGATGGCCGCAGTGGACCCCTGCAATACCTTCCTTGCACTGCTCTTCCTGTTGGTCACCCATTTACTATCAGGCTGTGTAGCCTTTAGCTGCGGTAAGACCAACTTGCTAAACGTGGTATCCACATCATTCTCAGCATTGTGGATGCTCCAGAGTTCATCCATCCGCAGCTCCAGTGCCGCAATGCCATCCGTCAGGAGCTGGAGTCGGATACACATCCCACACATGTAGTCGTCAGGGACACCAGAAGCGTCCCTGAGTTCTCACATAGTACAGGAGGAGCATAACACGTGTCCGAGCTCTCCTGCCATAACTTAACCCCTAGATAAACGTAATTTGGCAACAACAATGCTAAATGTTACCTACTGATGAAGAAGAGAAAAAGAAAAGCTACTTACCAATCACCAGCCAATCACTTACCCCCTTGGCTGTGACGTCACCTTTCGATTTCTTTCTACTTCTTTTTTGCCTCCCTACTGCAGCTGCACCGGCTGGGCTTTTGTAGGCCGCTCGCCTCCCGAACTCCCGTCTGCTCGAACTCCCCGGACTGCTCACTGACGGGCCTCTTGTAGGCCGCTCGCCTCCCGAACTCCCGCCTCTCACGAACTCCCGCTGCTCACTGACGGGCCTTTTGTAGGCCGCTCACCTCCCGAACTCCCGCCTCTCACCTGGAATATTATGTTCAGTTTTGGTCTCCTAATCTGAGGAAGGATGTTCTTGCTATTGAGGGAATGCAGCGAAGGTTCACCAGACTGATTCCCGGGATGGCTGGACTGACATATGAGGAGAGACTGGATCACCTGGGCCTTTATACACTGGAGTTTAGAAGGCTGAGAGGGGATCTCATAGAAACATATAAGATTCTGACAGGACTGGACAAGTTAGATGCGGGAAGAATGTTCCCGATGTTGGGGAAGTCCAGAACCAAGGAACACAGTCTTAGGATAATGGGTAGGCCATTTAGGACTGAGATGAGGAGAAACATCTTCACTCAGAGTTGTTAACCTGTGGAATTCCCTGCCGCAGAGAGTTGTTGATGCCAGTTCATTAGATATATTCAAGAGGGAGTTAGATGTGGCCTTTACGGCTAAGGGGATCAAGGGGTATGGAGAGAAAGCAGGAAAGGGGTACCAAGGGAATGATCAGCCATGATCTTATTGAATGGTGGTGCAGGCTCAAAGGGCCAAATGGCCTACTCCTCCACCTATTTTCTATGTTTCTATGTTTCCTTGTCTCCAAAGTGTTTCCCAATTTCATAGTCAAGCTAATAGTGTGTCTCCAATTTCATATACCCCTATTTTTGTTAACAGTCTTATCTGGAACCTTGTTGAATGCCATCTGGAAGTCCATATAAATAACATCGATAGACATGCCAGAATCTACCACGTTAGTTATCTCCTCAAAAAATTCAACTAGGTTCGTTCGACGTGACATACCCTTTACAAATCGATGCTGGTTCTCTGATCACTTCATAGTTGTCCAAGTGCTCAGATACTCTGTCCCTAATAACAGATTCTAGTAACTTCCCCATAATAGACATTCGATTAATCGGCCTATAATTTCCTAGTTTTTCTCTCCTACCCTTCTTAAATAATGGAGTGTCATTGGCAATGTTTCAATCTAAGGTGGCAAGTCCTGAATCGAGAGATTTGGAAGATCATGCCTGAAGCATCTACAATGTCCTCACCTATTTCTTTTAATCCTCTGGGGTAATGATTAGTTAGCAATCATTTATTTCTAGAACTAATAGAATCATGTCTAGATTCTATTTAGTAGATGGATTTTAGTTTGATTTAAAATTAATTTGTAAATAATCATTCTGAATATTTATTTATTTACTTACTTAGCTGCAATTCCGCAGGCTCCTTCCTTTGCGCCGACTATAACATCACATTGTTTCCCTGAGTTTATTTTAGTCTTTGCCAGTTCTCGCACCCTTTTTAAAGTGCTGCCTCTCTACATTTCATTAATATTGAGGTACTACAAAGCAATGTTAGTGGTATCAACTGTGTGCCACGTTCATTCAGTAATGGTTAGTTACACTTTGATTCCTTAACCAGTGCTGGATTAAAATGGGTATGATTTGGTGTCCATTACAGAAATGTGGTTGCAGAGTGGCCAAGACTGGGAATTAAACATACAGGGGTATCTGACAATTCGGAAAGATAGACAAGAAGGGAAAGGAGGTGGGGTAGCTCTGTTAATAAAGGATGATATCAGGGCAGTTGTGAGAGATGATATTGGCTCTAATGAACAAAATGTTGAATCATTGTGGGTGGAGATTAGAGATAGTAAGGGGAAAAAGTCACTGGTGGGCGTAGTTTATAGGCCCCCAAATAATAACTTCACAGTGGGGCGGACAATAATCAAGGGAATAATGGAGGCATGTGAAAAAGGAACGGCAGTAGTCATGGGGGATCTTAACCTACATATCGATTGGTCAAATCAAATCGCACGGAGTAGCCTTGAGGAGGAATTCATAGAATGCATACGGGATTGTTTCTTAGAAGAGTATGTTACAGAACCTACAAGGGAGCAAGCTATCTTAGATCTGGTCCTGTGTAATGAGACAGGAATAATAAACGATCTCCTCGTAAAAGATCCTCTCGGAATGAGTGATCACAGTATGGTTGAATTTGTAATACAGATTGAGGGTGAGGAAGTAGTGTCTCAAACGAGCGTACTATGCTTAAACAAAGGGGATGAGGGCAGAGTTGGCTAAAGAAGACTGGAAACACAGGCTAAATGGTGGCACAATTGAGGAAGAGTGGAGGACTTTTAGGGAGCTCTTTCATAGTGCTCAACAAAAATATATTCCAGTGAAAAAGAAGGGCGGTAAAAGAAGGGATAACCAGCCGTGGATAACCAAGGAAATAAAGGAGAGTATCAAATTAAAAACCAATGCATATAAGGTGGCCAAGGTTAGTGGGAAACTACAAGATTGGGAAAATTTTAAACGACAGCAAAGAATGATTAAGAAAGCAATAAAGAAAGGAAAGATAGGTTACGAAAGTAAACTTGCGCAAAACATAAAAACAGATAGTAAAAGCTTTTACCGATATATAAAACGGAAAAGAGTGACTAAAGTAAATGTTGGTCCCTAAAAAAATGAGAACGGGGATTTAATAATGGGATATGTGGAAATGGCTGAGACCTTAAACAATTATTTTGCTTCGGTCTTCACAGTGGAAGACACAAAAACCATGCCAAAAATTGCTGGTCACGGGAATGTGGGAAGGGAGGATCTTGAGATAATCACTATCACTAGGGGGTAGTGCGGGACAGGCTTATGGGACTCAAGGTAGACAAGTCTCCTGGTCCTGATGAAATGCATCCCAGGGTATTAAAAGAGATGGTGGAAGTTATATCAGATGCAGTCGTTATAATCTACCAACATTCTCTGGACTCTGGGGAGGTACCAGCGGATTGGAAAGCAGCTAATGTAACGCCTCTGTTTAAAAAAGGGGGCAGACAAAAGGCAGGTAACTATAGGCCAGTTAGTTGAACACCTGTAGTGGGGAAAATGCTTGAAGTTATCATTAAGGAAGAAATAGCGGGACATCGAGATAGGAATAGTGCAATCAAGCAGATGCAACATGGATTCATGAAGAGGAAATCATGTTTAACTAATTTACTGGAATTCTTTGAGGATATAACGAGCATGGTGGATAGAGGTGTACCGATGGATGTGGTGTATTTAGATTTCCAAAAGGCATTCGATATGGTGCCACATAAAAGGTTACTGCAGAAGATAAAGGTACGTGGAGTCAGAGGAAATGTATTAGCATGGATCGAGAATTGGCTGGCTAACAGAAAGCAGTGAGTCGGGATAAATGGGTCCTTTTCGGGTTGGAAATCGGTGGTTAGTGGTGTGTCACAGGGATCGGTGCTGGGACCACAACTGTTTACAATATACATAGATGACCTGGAAGAGGGGACAGAGTGTAATGTAACAAAATTTGCAGATGACACAAAGATTAGTGGGAAACCAGGTTGTGTAGAGGACACAGAGAGGCTGCAAAGAGATTTCGATAGGTTAAGCGAAAAGGTAAGGTTTGGCAGATGGAATACAATGTCGGAAAATGTGAGGTCATCCACCTTGGAAAAAAAAACAGTAAAAGGGAATATTATTTGAATGGGGAGAAATTACAACATGCTGCGGTGCAGAGGGACCTGGGGGTCCTTGTGCATGAAACTCTTTTTGAGTTTATCTGTGAACATAAAAAGACATTAAACCATGCCACCCGCCCTGGATGACACAGCAGACATTTACAAGGCCCCTTTTTTTTTTTTTGGTTTTTTTTTTGGGGCGTTAAAATCAAATTTTTTCCAGTGCTCCTTGTGCATGAATCCCAAAAATTTAGTTTGCAGGTGCAGCAGGTAATCAGGAAGGCGAATGGAATGTTGGCCTTCATTGCGAGAGGGATGGAGTACAAAAGCAGGGAGGTCCTGCTGAAACTGTACAGGGTATTGGTGAGGCCGCACCTGGAGTACTGCGTGCAGTTTTGGTCACCTTACTTAAGGAAGGCTATACTAGCTTTGGAGGGGGTACAGAGACGAATCACTCAGCTGATTCCGGAGATGAGGGGGTTACCTTATGATGATAGATTGAGTAGACTGGGTCTTTACTCGTTGGAGTTCAGAAGGATGAGGGATGATCTTATAGAAACATTTAAAATAATGAAAGGGATAGAGGCAGAGAGGTTGTTTCCACTGGTCGGGGACACTAGAACAAGGGGGCACAGCCTCAAAATACAGGGGAGCCAATTTAAAACCGAGTTGAGAAGGAATTTCTTCTCCCAGAGGATTGTGAATCTGTGGAATTCTCTGCCCAAGGAAGCAGTTGAGGCTAGCTCCTTGAATGTATTCAAATCACAGATAGATAGATTTTTAACCAATAAGGGAATTAAGGGTTATGGGGAGCGGGCGGGTAAGTGGAGCTGAGTCCATGGTCAGATCAGCCATGATCTTGTTGAATGGCGTAGCAGGCTCGAGGGGCTAGATGGCCTACTCCTGTTCTTAATTCTTATGTTCTTATGAGACTGTAGAGGGGCTATGGACAACATTGGATGCTGAGAGATTGTTTCCCCTGGCTGCAGTTTCTCGAACTAAGGGGCACAGTCTCAGGATAAGGGATAGGCCATTTAAAGACAGAGGAGGAGGAATTCCTTCACTCAGAGAGTTGTGAATCTTTTGAATTCTCTGCCCCAGAGGGCTATAGATGCTGAGTCTCTAAATATATTCAAGGCTGAGATAGATAGATTTTTGGAATCTAGGGGAATCAAGGGATATGGAAATCGGATGGGAAAATGGAGTTGAGGTCGATGATCAGCAATGATCTTATTGAATGGCAGAGCATGTTTGGGAGGCCAAATGGCCTACACCTGCTCCTATTTCTTATGTTCTTATATCGGGGGAGATTGGTGGATTGAGTGCCGAATGGTCACAATAATGGTAGTGCCAAACGGGCACTCCAATGCAGTTCGCCGGTTAGTTTAGAAGCAAATTCGGCTAGTTACTGCATGCAGTCGGCCTACAAGTAAAGCCTATTGGTAGGGGTGCAGATGCCAGAGTGGGTGTGATGACAACACGATGGCAGGGGGCGGAATATTTTCCAGATTCCACAAAAATCTTAAAAGAATATGAAAAATGTGCTTTTTACATGATATGCAAAGTTGACTAATTTTAATGGTCAACCATCATATTAAGGATTGCCAGTTAAGCCTACAATCGGTATAGGACACAAATTTTAATATTTAAACAGTCTCCTGTCTGTTTTGGGTGGGACTGCTTTTGGGTACCCATTTAAAGACTTGCCTGAAAATTGACTCAGATGGGCAAATGGGTTCGGAATCTTCTCAACAGATTTACAACTCCCAGTTACCCATTTGTCACATGAGAAGTGGGTAGCAGGCCATTGAAGATACCTCTGCCCCTCCACTTAGTTGTATGCCATTAAGACCATCACCTCAAAGAGCAATGTAGCAGTGTGCAACAAACAGCATTCAATACTACTTAGAATATTTTTACAGTCGTAGGGGTTAATTTTCACCTTGACTGCATTGGAGGTAAACTGATGCAGCTGGCCACCGCCCATTAGAGAGCTCACCAAATTTTGATATCTATTGATTTCAATGGAAATAAAAATTGGGCGGATTTTATAACGGGTGATTGATCTGCTCTGCCAGTTTACTGCCCAAGAGGTGAAGGTGAAAATCTCCCCTGTAGAATTCTACAGAACAGAAGGAGGGCATTCAACCTATCATGCTTGTCTCAGCTCCCTGAAATAGCTATCCACTTCGTCCTATTCCCCTGCACTTTCTTCATATGCATTTACAATTTTCTTTTTAATTTTACTTGTATTCTCTCTGAAACATTAACACAGGGATGTTTATCGACTTTCCCCTATCTTGCAATGAGCAATGAGCATCCGTGCCAACTTGGAAAACTAGCAAAAGCTGATTACTTGATTCAAAAAAGCTGACAATTTGATACAAACCTGAGATGAAAACAGCAGGGTTCATATTAACTCCCCTCACCTGGCAGAAAACAGGCAGGGACAAGTAAAATGGAACAGGTCACTTATCCACTCCTTTCCCACCCTGGCTGAGACTGCAACGAGAAATTGCAGGCAGCAAGGATATCCACCCCAAGCTGGAGAGTCCCTTTAAATATGTAGATTGGTCTCCAATGGCATCATCAGGGCCTGATCTGATATTTTAACCTGAGTGTCCGAGCAGTGGTGGCTTTCTCAGCAAGCAAAACTTATCGGGAACAGCAGCCAGGGCAAGAAGAGCTAAGTTTTTTCATATTTTCCTTGTGGGCTAGGAGTGCCCCTCTGGGCCTCACAAGGAAACATTGAGCCCTCCCTGCCACAGGCATGTTCCATTCTCTGGAATACTTACCTTGTACCGGGGACCGTTCCCCCATGTCCTTGGTGGCAGCCGTTTTCTGCTGACTTCTAAGCCATTTTGGTCGGGAAGTCAGCAAGCAGCATGTCAATGAGGCCTGGACATTAAAATAAAAGGCCCGGTTGCTCATTTTGCCCCGTTCCTGCCAGACATTAAAATTAAGCTCAAAATGCTACACTGGCCTTGTTCATTAAGTGATAGAGATACACAGCAATCCTTCACCTCTATTGGAGATGTACATAACTGAAGGAGAAATCCAAACATTGCAGGCATAAAATGGTGATGCATTTCAAAAGGTATCTAGGGGCATGCTTGCCAGAAAAATAATGAATTGTTGCATTAGAAGTCATGTAGTTTTTGGTACTTATCGCACTTTTCTACTTCAAAATTCATAGATTTTTAATAAAAAAAAATAAAAACAAAGTGATTTTCAACAGATCCACTTATTCATAAGTTATCTCATGCATCACTCTCCCATGTCCAAGTCTTCAATGCCCAGCTCAAAAGAATTCAATTTCTCCAGGACAATTCATAGAGACATTGGGGTACAAAATCATTCAGATAGGGTTCAAAACTCTTAATTATACTCAATGCAAAACAATTCAAAAAGTAACAGGGAGATCCTATGTCTGGCCAACATTCTTTCCTGAACCAACACCACTAAAACCAATTCGAAACACTGATTATGTTGGTTCGCATTGCCTGCTATATTTGTCTATAGAGAAAACAGTTCAAAGTAATTCTATGGGCCCAAGTTTCGAGCCGCGCCTAGAACGGTGCAGTCCCGACCTGGACGCCCGTTTTTCACGCCACAAAGTGCGCCTAAAAAAACCTCCAGATTCTCCAGCTCCCTGCAGGTCCTCTGGCCCTTGGTGCAGTGCAGCAGGAGCTGTAGGGGGCGGAGCCAGGTCCTTGCGCTGAAAACAGTGCCGGGACCTCTGCACATGCGCGCTACAGTGGGCGTGCATGTGCAGTAGCTCCAGGCGCCCAAAACTGTGTGGGAGGGGCCGAAGCACGCAGCCCCTAGCCCTGGCCCAATGGCCTCACTGGGGCTGCGTGAATAAGGCTCCTCCCACGGCCAGCTCCTGCTTCCTCCCGACCCGACTCAACTCCCGCTTCCCGCCTCCGACCGGACCCGACACCGACCTGACTCCCGCTTCCCCCCCCCCCACCCCGCCCCCGGACCGGACCCGACACTGACCCGACTCCCGCTTCCCCCCCCCCCCCCGCCCCCGGACCGGACCCGACCCGACTCACGCCACCCACCCCCCGCCCCCGCCTCCGGACCGGACCCGACACCGACCCCGACCCGACTCCCGCTCCCCCCCCCCGCCCCCGCCTCTGCCTCCGGACTGGATCCGACCTGACCTCCCTTCCCCCCGACCTGACCTCCCTCTCCCTCCCTCCCCCTGACCCGAACCGAACCGACCTCCCTCCCACCACACCTCCCGACCCGCGCTCCCCACGACCCGACCCAACGCCACCTACCTGTAAATCTGGTGCTGGGGACAGGCCCTGCCCGAAGTCTCTGTCTTGAATACACTCAACAACTAAGCATCCACACCCTCTCGGGTAGAGAATTCCAAAGATTCACAAACCTTTGAGTGAAGAAAGTCTCCTCATCTCAGTCCTAAATGGCTGACCCTTATTCTGAGACTGTGACCCCACTGGGGAGACAACCCCTGGGGAGTGCCAGTGGCTCCATGGAGTACAAAACTGCTGTCCTCGCTCAGGTTTACAGCATTTGTCCACCCACCATTCATCATCATAGGCAGTCCCTCAGAATCGAGGAAGACTTGCTTCCACTCTAAAAGTGAGTTCTCAGGTGGCTGTCCAGTCCAATGCGTGAATTACAGTCTCTGTCACAGGTGAGACAGACAGTGGTTGAAGGAAAGGGTGGGTGGGGAGCCTAGTTTGCCGCACGCTCATTCCGCTGTCTGCGCTTGATTTCTGCATGCTCTCGGCGACGAGACTCGAGGTGCTCAGCGCCCTCCCGGATGCTCTTCCTCCATTTTGGATGGTCTTGGGCCAGGGACTCCTAGGTGCTGGTGGGGATGTTGCACTTTATCAAGGAGGGTTTGAGGGTGTCCTTGAAACATTTCTTCTGCCCACCTGGGGCTCGCTTGTGTGTAGGAGTTCCAAGTAGAGCGCTTGCTTAGGGAGTCTCGTGTCGGGCATGCGGACGATGTGGCCTGCCCAACGGAGCTGGTTGAGTGTGGTCAGTGCTTCAATGCTGGGGACGTTGGCCTGAGCAAGAACACTGAGGTTGGTGTTTCTATCCTCCTAGGGATTTGCAGGATTTTGCGGAGGCAGCATTGGTGGTACTTATCCAGCACTTGAGATGACCCACCACTGCTACTCTGCCAGTGCCTTTGCTGTTGCCTGTCAGTCAGCCAGCCCAGACTGTTGCCGCCCATGCCGAGGTGGTGCAGCCAGGTCTTCTAGGCCCAGAGATGCTCGAGGTCGTCCTCCAAGGTCATCTGCAGTGTCTCCCTCGGAAAGTGAGCAGCCATCCACCAGCCATGCTGCAGCCACTGGGGTAGCACTTCATAGGAGCACTAGGACAGGCAAAGAGACACTGAAGATAGGCACTAAGGAAATGCACAAGGGTGACTACTTGACTTTGTGAGGTTATATTGGATGGATTGATGAAGAAAGTTGAATTGGGATGTTTCTTTTGTGCTGACTTTTATTTCAGACTAGTGGCCAATATGACATTGTAATGATCAGTAACAGAGGGAAGGTAAGGTGTGGAACTCATGTTGATTGGGGAATCGAGGTTGCGTTCATTGGTACTGCAGTCGGATGAGTTGGTTGTGGACAGCCCATACAAAGAGGGGCTGTCTGGGTTGCCACCTCACTTCCGCTTCCTCCTCTTCCACTTCCTCGTCCTCCTCCTCCTTCTCTTCTTCCTCCTCATCAGGTCGCCATATGATCGTGGAGCATGCAACAGATCACGACAAACCTTGAGACATGTTCTGGTGAGTACTGCAGAGCTCCTCCAGAGTGGTCCAGGCAACGGAAGCATTGTCTAAGAATGCCAATGGTCTGCTCTAAGATTCCGTGTAGAAGCATTTTTTAAAAAATCGTTCATGAGATGTAGGCGTCACTGGCAAGGCCGGCATTTATTGCCCATCACTAATTGCCCTTGAGAAGATGGTGCTGAGCTGCTGCAGTCCATGTGGTGATGGTACTCCTGTAGTGCTGTTAGGGAGGGAGTTCCAGGATTTTGATGATAAAGGAATGGCGATATGCTTCCAAATCAGGATGGTGTGTGAGTTGGAGGAGAACGTGGAGGTGGTGGTGTTCCCATGTGCTTTCTGCGCTTGTCCTTTTAGGTGGTAGAGATTGCGAGTTTTGGAGGTGCTGCCGAAGAAGCCTTGGCGAGTTGCTGCAGTGCATCTTGTAGATGGTACACACTGCAGCCATGGTACGCTGCTGGTGGAGGGAGTAGATGTTTAAGGTGGTGGGTGGGGTGCCAATCAAACGAGCTGCTTTGTTCTGGATGGTGTCGAGCTTCCTGAGTGTTGTTGGAGCTGCACCCGTCCAGGCAAGTGGAGAGTATTCCATCACACTCCTGACTTGTGCTTTGTAAATGGTGGAAGGATTTTGGGGAATCAGGAGGTGAGACACCCGCCACAGAATCCTCTGACCCGCTCTTGATGCCACAGTATTTATGTGGCTGATCCAGTTAAGTTTCTGGTCAATGGTGACCCCCCAGGATGTTGATGGTGGGAGATTCGGCGAGGTAATGCCATTGACTGTTAAGCGGCGGTGGTTAGACTCTCGCTTGTTGGAGATAGTCATTGCCTGGCACTTACATGGCGCAAATGTTACTTGCCACTTATCAGCCCAAGCCTGAATATTATCCAGGTCTTGCTGCATGCGGGCATGGAGTGCTCCATTATCTGAGGAGTTGTGAATGGAACTGAACAATCTGCAGTCATCAGCGAACATCCCCACTTCTAACCTTATGATAGAGGGAAGATCATTGATGAACCATGCTGCCCACATGCGGAGCAGAGTATTGAGCCAGGTGGTCAACGGAAAGCCCTTGCCGTCCAGTAGCCACCCTCTGATTTGACATGGTGGCTCAAAGACTGAGGGAACAGCGGACTGGCTGAGAATAAAAGTATCATGACTGCTGCCAGGATACCGTGCATTCCCCATCATGACATGCTGAGTATGGTCACACACCAAATGCACATTTAGCGAGTGGGAACCTTTGCGGTTGTGGTACATCTCAGCATTTAGATACAGTTCTCGCAAAGTCATGAGTGTGCAGTCGATGGCACCCTGCACCATGGGGATGCCAGCTATCTTGGCAAAGCCATGTGCTTGCTCTCCCTGCTTCTCTCTGGTATTAGACCTGCTGTCACCTCTCTTATGTAGCAGTGGATTGTGAACTGGGAAAATGTACAGATGTCTCCTGCGCCAATCTGGAGGGATCTTGATGCTAGTAAATTCAGGACCACGATCACCTTCACAGCCACTAGCAGTGTTGCCCTTTCCCTGGTGTGAGGCTGCAGGTCCGGTTGCAAGAGGTGGCAGAATTCTGTGAGCGCCTCCTTCGTAAAGCGCAGATGCCTCACATACTGCTCCTGGCTCATGTTGAGGTAAGAGAATGGCCCTCAAAAGACCAAGGTAGGTAAGGCCTCTGGTTGAGAGTCCTTCTCCCCCTTCTCTTCCTACTCCCTCTGCAAACAGCCTGTCCACTTCTTCATTGCCTCTGCTCCCTCTCGATGTCATGCTGCAGGCTAAGGGGGACAACAGCCCGAGCACCATGACTGGGAGCAAGGGGTCTGACCAGAACCCTTGAAGTCAGAAGCAAGTCCTTCTCCATTTGCAGCCCCACTCTCTGTCACCTCACCAATTTAAACAATTTTAGAAAGCTGTTAAAAGTTCCACAAACTTACATAGAGTCAGTAGAAATTAATCAGCAACTGATGTGAGAGTGGTTGATGATCCCTTTAAATATCGCTGGTAGAAAGTCCATGCAACTGCAGAATATATGTTCAGCTGTACAAGGTATTTTTAGCATTAAGGATGAAAATGGCAGTGCTGGCATCAAATCAACATTGCACACTGATTGACATCACAATCTTTCTACTCTATGTACTTCTGGTGTGCTGCCAGCATTAATGCTACTGTCCTCAGCAAAATGGCACCTGGCACGGCCCACACCAGAATTGTGCGCAACCAGCTCGGATGCCATTTTCAAACAAAAACAACACCCGTAGCGCCCAAACAGTGGGCGCGATGCAATCAAATTTCTAGACCTCTTTCTCTCTACTGTCTTTATCCCATCCTTCATTATCAGGGATAACCTCCCTCCCTTTCTATTTTGCCTATCTCTTCTAACAAGTCAGGTATCTTGGAATGTTTAGTTCCCAACCTGGGTCACTCGACAACCACATCTCCAAAATGGCTATTAGATCAAATCCATTTATTTCTATCTGTGCTATTGAATTTATTTTGTTATGACTACATTGCACAGTAACATTTTTCTATTTTCCCTGATGCCACCTTTGTCAATAATGCCCTATTACCTTTGTTAAGCTCTCTGTCCCTTCCTGACCCACTTAACTTATTTTTACTCAAATCGCTACTCTGCTCTACAGCCTTGATTTTTCTCTTACTGCTTCTGCATTTACCCATTATTGAATCCTCTCACTCCCCCACTTCTTTAGTTTAAAGCCCTATCTACTGCCCTAATCATTCAATTTGCCAGGACACTGGTCCCAGCCCGGTTTAAATGGAGCCCGTCCCAACAGAATACTTCCCGCTTTCCCCAGAACTGATGCTAGTGCCTATGAATTAAAACCCCTGCCTCCCATACCACTCTTTCAGCCACGCTGAAGAAGATGCAAAATTCACAAGAAACCTCCCCTGTGTTTGGGCTCATTCGAAAGGAAATTTAATTTGGGGCGAGCTACCAAAAAGTTTGGAACTCTAAAGTGCTTATGAAAGAAACTACGAACTTTAATAGAATTTTGGATTTTGAAACACAAACTCAAGGCTGTGTGCGGGCCTAAGGAATTAGCAGGAGACAGTCTGATTAAGTGAAGCTACCTGGGTGTGAGGACTAAGTTAACCTGTCTAGAGGGATGAGTATTCGAGAATCCTTCCTCCACAAGAAACATTTACATCACAAAATCACCCAGAAATAGCTAGCCATCAACATGGGTCTGGAAACCCATTTCAGCATATCCATCACAAAGAGGCCCAATCCAGCCTGTATGCGAAAGACTAAGCACAAAAGGACATTGCAATTACCAAACTAATATTTCCATCAGGAAACAGTTTTCGAACATTAACTTACCCAAAACATATCAACTTTTAACGAGTCCATCAATATATTACAAAGAAGAACCAAGCCCGCCAAAATCATACAAGGATTTTGAACTGATTTGGCGCCAAGATTAGAAACACTGAAATCTTATAACTAGCCCCTGTTTTCAACAGTGGGTATGACATACTTGGGTATACAACCAAGACCATGCTTGTGTCATCAAGACAAGGAGAGAAACCAATGCGACAGTTGTAACCTAACTTCTCCAGCCTCGAAGTCCTGAAGGAAGGAAGAACATCACCATCGCGGCAGCAACCGACCACAGTCAACGTGGTATCAACAGAAAAACCACCACGATCGACCAAACTCGAACAAAACTCCAACGGGAAAAAAACAAAGAATCGAAAAGTTTCCACTCTACAATCTAATCCTGACCTACCAATGGGTAAAACTTTACCTAAAAGACTGTAGAAACCTATTTCTAACGAAAAAAAACAGGTACTTACCCCATAGATCCAAAACACACCGTACCGCATCAGCGGACTCAACCCAACTGAAGATTGCGCAGCAAGAAGTCTTCTCCGACGTTTGGGGTATGGCAAGCAGACCCTACCGCATCCAGCGAACCCCAAAACTGTGATCTACCGTTAACTGTCAAAAGGATTGGTAAGCATGGTCCCTGCCTGCCCTGGAGTCCAACCTAGCTAGAATTAGGTATTGGGAGGTGGGAGGTATAATTTTACTGTAACCCTCTTTGAATATGTAGTGTATGGTTCTTTATTAGGGTGATTATAAGTTTGACCTTGTACCTTTCCTTGTATTGTCCTTCATTAGAGTGATTGTAAGTTTGGCCTTGTATTCTCTCACTAGAGTAATAAGCTTGTATTACCTTGACTGTAATAAAACCAAAGTTCTTTTGCATCAAACCAGTGTCCTTTGCACAACCCCTAAATAAATCCAGAGTCGAGAACCCAAGGGAGGGGGAGCAATTCGAAACCACTCAAGTTGGTCAGAAGGAAACCTGACCCCCTCATAGAGACCACCCCCTTACAAAATGGCGACCGCAAAAGCAGGACTCTGGTACATGGGGTGTGATGTGGAGAGTGCTGGTTTGGGGCAAAAAAACAAAATGGAAGAGACGATTTCCTCCTATGCGTGTAAGAAAGTGAATGTAACTAAGGAATGGGTGCTTAGTCTATTGCGCGCTGAGCATCTAGCTGATGCTGCAGCCCAGTGGACAGCAAACAAAGATCTCAAGGAAGCACTAGAGAAGGCAATTTGGTTGGTCTGTCTACAGCGACAGGTCCAACTCCTCAACAGAATGAATGAAACATTGCAGGCGGAGTTATGGGAATGCGCAGAGAACTACCAGGAAAGGGTTATGTCAGATGAAAGATTATCAGGAGAGCTCCATAAGCTAAAACAGGAAAGGACCCAGATAATGGAAAGGTTTAAAAACAGTCAGGACTATTTTCAATGTCAGGTTACCGAGGCCAAAAGTAATGAAAAGTCACTGAGGGAGGAAAGCACTCACTTCACCCTACAAGTAAAAGAGCTCCAGGAAAGATTAAAAGATGTGCTAGCAGCGTATAAAGTAGCTCATGGGTTTGAATCAGGAGACTACGGTCCCTGCCAGCAACAAATTAAAAGTTTGAACCTTGCTCTGTCCAAGGCTGTTAGATCTCTTAATTCCCAATGAAATACGAACTCCGATTGTAGTTTTAATGTAACTTTATTCTGGTAGCAGCAACAAGCTCTTGGCTTCAAGCCAGGCCTTTGTCCTTCTGAGACCACATGGCCAAAATGGCTGTACTTATACCTGGTTCAATTTACAGAAAAGAACTCACCTTCTTTGACCTTATTGGCTCAATTGATAGTCTTTTAACCTTTAATTGGCTCGCTACCAAAGGTCCTAAAATGTCAAGTCGATTGATGACTGAATGCAACATGCTGAGTTGCACGTAGCAGCTTTGACTTGGGGTTTGTGAATTTTCACAGTCTGTCTGAATGCAGCCTGTTTGAATTCTCTATCAATCCCCCCTTTGATTCTTTCACAAACTGAATCATAAAACATCAGGTATCACTGGTTAAACATTCTACAAAATAATTTCATACATGTTAATAGAGTTTCCTTCCAAAACTTGTTGATGTGTTTCGCCACATGTCCAGACTAGTAGCTTCCACACAAATTTACACCAACCCGAGTTCCATCGTGGCCACAATGGAAGTCTGGTTTTAGTAGGTTAATTAATCTTATTCCAATTTAATCCAAATCAATATCTTAATTCAACCAGTAATCAACCTTCCCTTAAGCATAACATACCCCTGTGCCAGGTACAGATGGTCTGCTGGTACCTGCAAGGCGTCTCACCTGTGGGACAGCAGCTACAGCCGCCTGGTCGCAACAACATTTAATCAGCATAAAAAAAAATATAAAAGTAAAATAATTACAACAAATAGAATTAAACCTTCCACCAATGAAGTTCCTATTGAACCTAGCCATTCAGTGGCTCCGCTCCACAAAGTGAATGATGGGGGTTGCTTAAGTTTTTCTACCTCCTTTTGGATATGCTCTGCGAAATGGGTAATTTCTTCGGAGCTATCTGGGATATATGTGCAACACTCAGTTCCGAGTAGGGCGCAAGTACCTCCCTTTTCAGTCAGGATGTAATCAAGGGCCAGTCTATTCTGTAGGGCTACTGTGCGGATTGTTACCATTTCTGCATTGATTTTAACTAGGGCCTCTGAGGTATCATTGGCTACTCGTTCCACAACGGATGCCATGTTAATGGATTCCCTTGCCAGTCTGGCGGTCCCATACCTGGGGATCAGAATGGCAAAGAACCTCTCTGTTTCTGTGATAGCTCTCTTAGGACGGTGTAAATGTTCCGACAGTGACTTTATATGATACATATAAGGCACAATGTAGGATAAATAGCAGGATTCCATCCAATTCTGGGGCAGCCAAGGGTAGGCCTTGTGGCCACACGCCAAATAGGTGCCATTATAGGCAAATGAAGGTTAGCTGTTTCTTTGTCAGCAACACTTCGGGGCCTGTCCAGGCTTTTCCATCTGGTTTATTCAGAATCCCCGTTACTTTAAGAATTCCCACATCGGCCCAGTTTGGGCGGTTCCATGGCTTGATTATATTATAATTCCGGGAGCAGTTACTATACCCCATATTTTGGCCTCCTTTGATGTTTCTAATCAGACAAACTGATTCCCCCGGTCTTCCTATTCCCGTTGTATTAGTGATAACAAAAAATGGGGCCGTTTGGAATTATTGTAGCACGGTTGGTATCCCCCTTCAAAGGTAGTCAAATTGTAACCTGCTGACTTCCATTTACATGCCCAGTTTTCTGTATCCTGAAACGCATTGCCTGTTTTGTTTTGATTAATTATCCACTCAGCTATTTCCGAGATATTCAAGGGAACTGGCCTCAAGGGAATCCCTCCCTTTGAGTGAATAGGAATATGCGCACACACCCAACAACTAGAAATGTTACCTTGTTTGGCATAAATGTATGACATATATAAAAAGGTATTTACATGTAATTCCCTTGCTACCCTACTATTTCCCTTTGGTGCAGAGGGTCGGCTAGCAAGAAGTAGGCAAATGCCTAGAATACCTACAATCAATAATACAGTAAATTTATACATTTTGGCAAAAAGTTATTGTCCTTATTAGATTTCAGCTTCAGTTACAGGTGCTCGTTTAACGTGTGAAGCGTGGATCCAGGCTTTCTTTCCTTGGACTTTAACAGCTGCTTGGGTGGTCAATAACACTTGATAAGATCCCTCCCACTTGGCACCCAAAGGTTCTTTATGCAAATTTTTCACATGCACCCAAACTCCCGGGATGATGCCGTGTCCTCCTTCGGGTGGATTACCCCAAGCTGCCGATACCTGTCGGGAAACAGAACTAATAGCATTGGTTAGGTTCTGACAGTATGATAACAAAGCGTCACTCATTAAGTGAACATCAGCTTTCCGTAAATCAATAGTTCCTGACAGCGACATGGGTCTTCCTGTTATAATTTCAAATGGGCTTAGACCTGTAGTTCTGTTTGGGGTTGCGCTAATGCTACATAGCACTATTGGTAGTGCCTGGGGCCATGGTGTTCCTTCTTGGTGATATTTGGTAAGCCGTTGTTTCAGAGTTCGATTCATTCGCTCTACTTGTCCTGATGATTGTGGATGATAAGGACAGTGTAAATCCCACGTAATGTTCAGTAACCTACAGACTTCTGGGCAGACAGCACCTGTGAAGTGTGTTCCCTGATCTGAGTCAATGCTACTTGGGACTCCCCATCGGGGGAATGTAATCCTTACACAAGGCCTTTGCAGTGTGATTGGCTGTGGCTCTTTTAGTTGGGACAGCTTCTACCCATCTAGAGAATTTGTCGACCATGACAAGAATGTTAGTATATCCTTGGCATGAAGGAAGAGATATATAGTCAACCTGCAGATGCTGGAATGGTCCGACAGGGGCAGGGGGCCTCAGTTTGGACTATTACTGTGATGGGTCCAGAATTATTTTTCTGGCAGACCACACAGCGGTCTACTACCAGCTGGGCTGTTTTTTAAATCCCCGACCCCACCAGCTTTTCTGGAACCGTGCCGTCATCTGTTGTGAGGCCAAGTGTCCCCACGAGTGGATCTGTTGGGCTAAAAATGGCAAAAGCGCTTGTGGCGCGACTGGCTTGTCGGTAACTCTTTGTCTCCAGACACCATCTTCACATAGCTTAATTCCTGCCTCAATCCATGTCCATTTTTCCTCTCGGGAGCACTCGCCTTGCATTGTTTGAAGGTCTCGTGTCAGAGTCCTGAGTGCTTTCAATCTGCACATCTGTGTTGGTTCTTCTGGGGGAATGCCCTGTGAGGCGGCATCTTTAGCTGCCTGGTCGGCTAGAGCATTTCTCTGTGCTTCCATGGTATTTTCCTTGGTATGGGCCTTACACTTCAGGATGGTCACTTCCTGAGGTAATTGTATGGCCTCTAGTAAGTCTCGGACTTCTTTTCCATTTCGGATAGGTGTACCAGCAGCAGTGAGGAATCCTCTTTTCGCCATAACAGACCAAAATCGTGAGCGACTCCAAAAGCATAATGCGAATCTGTGTAGACATTAGCTGTCTGTCCTTCTGCTATTCGACATGCTTCTGACAGGGCCCATTGTGCTGACGTTCCTGAGAGTAAACATCCTTTTGCTACTACCTCATATAAGGTTGTAACTGCCCATCCTGCTTTTCTGGTACCATTGTCAACAAAGGAGGAACCATCTGTAAACAGGATGAGGTCTGGGTGTGCAGAGGCTCCTCTGCTGCTAAGGCTGCTTCTTCTGTTTCTTTTAAAATCTCCACGCAGTCATGGTCTTCATATTCTCCCAGCCAAAACCATGACTAGGACCGGCACAGCCTGTCCACCTGTGTTCCCTTGAGTATGATGCGTGGGGGAGACTGACCGTACAGATGGAAGTGGATAGGGTGAAAGGGACTTACCTGCTGGACACCGGTGCCTCAAGCACTCTTTTCTAACCCTGCCGCCTCACCTCCGTCTAACGGGGTCCCCTACAGCTTGGTGGGTTTCACAAGCACTGAACAGACTGGCTCATTCTCCGTTCCGCTCTCCATTCATTTAGGTACACTCCACACGAAGTGGATTTGTGTCCTGATGAAGTTGGAGCAGGAAGGGAGAGGGATCCTGGGGGCTGACTTCATCCCAGGCCACGGGATCATGGTGGATTTAAGAAACCACTGTCTTCGGAGGTCAGTCTGTACGGGACAGGAGAGTGAGGTGATGGTTATCCCGGGAAAACAGGGAAAAGGGACAGTGTGCACTATGAAAGCAAAGGAGGGTTACGACTTTGAATCACTGGTCAGTAACACCCCTGTAGAATATCAAGAGTATGTGAGGAAAAACCTTGCAGCTTTTGCCACTCACAAACGCGAGTGCGGGAGAATAAATGGGGTCGAGGTTAGTATAGATGGGGACCCCATGACCCGACCACAGTAACAGTACAACTTCCCCAGGGAGGCGGAGACAGACATGGAAACAGCCTTGGGTTCGCTGGTTAAATAGTGGGTATTGAGACAAATAGCGACCCATGTGAACTCTCTATTGTGGCCGGTTAAGAAACCGGACAACTCCTGGAGAGCCACAATGGGCTATCGAGTACTCAACCGTAACATCCCCACCTGTGCACCCACCGTTGCTGCTGTCGCCGACCTCATTGGAAGTATCCCAGCCTCCGCGACTACCTTCACAGTGCTGGATATTTCCAATGGGTTCTGGTCCATACCTTTAAGAAGGGAAGATCAGTACAAGTTTTCTTTTACCTTTAAGGGGCAGCAATACACTTGGAACTATCTCCCTCAGGGCTTCCACAACAGCCCCAGTATTTTCCATCAGTGTATGGCCAACTGTTTAAAGAGTTTCAACAGACCTCAGAAATTAGTACAGTATGTAGATGACCAGTTCACCGATGAGGGGGAGAAGCATGGCCCACTGCTGGCTGAACTACTGGAGTTGCAGAAAGAAGAGGGATTTAAAGTAAACCCCAAGAAGGCACAGAGCGGCCTGAAGGAAGTCAAATTCCTGAGACTGACTGTGCGCGCAGGGGAAAGAGCCATTGACAAAGCTAGAAGGGAAGCAGTGCAGAAGTTACTAGCCCCCAACACAGTAACAGGAGTGAGATCTTTTCGAGGGCTAACCGGGTACTGCAGAGATTTCATTGAGGATTATGCAGCCACCACAGCCCCTCTGCTCCGATTCCTACACAGGGAAGGGAGTGGGAATGGGACAAAGGTTGCGAGGCAGCATTTATCCAACTCAAGAAGGACCTGCAGACCGTGCCAGCTCTAGGGGCCATAGATGGGGCTTTTTTCCTGGAGTTTTTCCTGGAGGTAGCAGCCAGTGGGGACAGCCTGAGTGCAGTAATGCTCCAGGAGTGGCACGGCCGGCTGAGACCAGTGGTCGACTCCTCCAGGATACTCACGGATGTGGAGAAGGGATACTCCAACTGTGATCGGCACCTCCTAGCCACGCACTGGGCTGTGAAAAGATCACTGATCTTCACAGGGGGGTCCCGTAACACACTCCTTAGCCACCATATGCCCATCCAAATGCTCCCGGATGGGAGAATTAAGGACGGGACAGTGAGCAGTGCCTGCGCTGCTCGCTGGAACCTGCTCCTCTCCCAAATGGACCGAAGGGTAAAGGGTCTCTGCGAGCCAAGACTCGCAGCCAACATGATTTATCCAGGGACAGCCCACCGGTGTTCTGTAGAAGAGGTATGGGAAATTAACAAAGGCTTTCGGGTTGGGTTACACCCCACAGGCCAAGAGATCTATGTGGACGGTTTGAGCACGGTATCTGTGGGTGAACGACACACAGGCTGCGGAGCTTATGACCCCGAGGCAGGCATTGCCCTGGCGATTAAACTCCCCAGTACTATGAGCGACCAGCACACTGAACTGTCTGCGGTGGTGTAAGTAGTCACACATCCCGAAGAATTCCCTACCCCATACACGATTTGCTCAGACAGTATGTTCACCTGCAATTCATATACAGAGTACCTAGCTATCTGGTCCCACCGCAGATACACATCTGCAGACGGAGACCCCTGGCAATTAAGCTCCTACTAGAAAAGATCATGAAAGCCGTAGGGGAGGAAGGGAATATCTACATACATAAAGTGAAGGCACATTCCACCACAGAACCCCGTAGCAAGGGAAACCAGCAGGCTGACATGTTGGCCAAGCAGGGGGCCCACACGGGCAAATTCTGGGATCTGTACAATCTAGGACCCATCGCGACAGTCAGGGGCAGAATAGGGATGGCAAGGAAGGCAGGGATAGCTTTGTCCCTGGACCCAAAAACGGTTCAAACCCAAGACCCCGTCCTCAAAACTGTCCTGAACACACTAGCTGAAGGGAAAAGAATAGATGGCCCATACGGCACCGCAGCAATTGCCATGAAAGAAGGTATGCTGTTCAGGTGGGAGCAATGGGTAATACCACAACAACACCAGACAGAATTCCTCCAGCTGGCCCACGAGGGTCCAGGAGCAGGACACCCCGGACCTGAGACCACTTGGCAATGGGTGGAACAGGCAGAGTGATGGCCAGGACTCAGGGAAGACGTCCGCGAGTTCTGTGTTAGCTGTCTGGTGTGCGCGGCCAACAACCCCGACTCCCAGAAAAGAAAGGTGTCCATGGGACATATCAGGAGGTAGAGGGACCCTGGCAGTTGATCCAAATCGATTACATCGGGCCCCTACCCACTGCTCAGGGAGGTTACAGGTACTGCTTAGTCTTGGTGGATGTATTCACCAAATGGGTGGAAGCCTTCCCATGCCGAACAGCCACTGCCCTGGGAACAGCCAGGATCCTGATCAGAGATGTGTTCTCTCGATGGGGACTATCACAATATGTGGAGTCCAACCAAGGGAGTCACTTCACCGGGCAGGTGATGCAGGAGACCCTTAAGGTACTCGGCATCAAAGGAAAATGGCATGTCGCCCACAACCCGCAGTCTTCTGGGCCTGTGGAGCGTTTAAATCGCACCATAAAAGAAAAGCTGCACAAAGAGACAAGGGACTCATCCAAAGGGTGGGTAGAGGTCCTACCACTGGTCCTCATGGGGATCCGGGCCAGCCAGTCAAAGAGCACGGGGTACTCCGCGTACGAGCTCATGACTAGCAGAGCCATGCGAACCTCCACCCATGTGTTAGCCCCGGTATTCACGGAAGGTCAGCTTAGGGAAGCGAGCTGGGACAGCTTTGTCAGGAATCTGTTTGAACACCTTAAACAGAATCACTGGCAGGCCGCTAACAACATGGGAAAACAGCATCGGAGCAACCGACTGCTGCTAGAACCCCGCAAACATCACGAGTGGGAGATAGGGGACCAGGTTATGGCGAGAAACTACGCTAGAGTAGGGGTCTTTGAGGCACTGTACATGGGACCGTACCACAGTGTCGACAAGGCAAGCCCCATGGTCTATGCCATAAAATTGCCCAGCCGTACAAAGTGGTTCCACATAAACCAGTGCAAACTTTTCAACCCAGGGGCAGCAGCTAAACGTAAGGGACAGCCTAAAAGTGTAAACCACACTAAAGACAGGGACCCCAGCCAGCAGCCCCGACTGTGGAATTCCCACAGGGGACGTGGCAGACCCAGAAACTATATCTAGAGGGGCGGTGGACTGTGTTACTGGAGGAGCTGTCCCCCCAATCATTTGGGACTCGGACGCACCTCCGGCAGCCGGAGCCTTACGAAGGACTCCCCGCACACCACGGTCAAAGACACCATGGTCACCAGCGCCCCAATTTAAATGATTCAGCCCCCGAAAAAGGACCAGCTGCAAAAGGGCACCTAAGGTCAGAGACCAGCCCACGAGCAGGGACACCCAGCTGGTAGCCTCGGGAAACAAGGGATCCCCGGAAGAGATAGCATTGGACCAGCCGCCAAGTGGGAGTCCCCAGCCCGTAGCCCTCGACCAGGCAGAACTCCCAGGGAAAGAAAGAAACCAGGCAGCCACCCACAAGAGAGTGGTGTGCTGCAGCACCAGAGGGGATGTTCCACCGACAGTGTGGGACTCGAACCCACGTCCGGTCAGGACACTTAGGGTCAGACGGTGCAGACCAACCTATTACCTACCTCGCTGGACAGCCAGCGGGAGAAGAAAGAGAGAAGGCAGGAATTAACCTCGCCGCCAGGAGACGGGTGGCAGATGTACATATTGTGCCATATGAATTTAAAGATGTTTAGCAATATGAATTTAAGTATGTTTAGTGAATGTTTAGAATAATGTAAGATTTATCTGTGTAATGATAAGTATATATGTATTTGTTAACTGGGGTGAGGAAAAGAATCTACTAGAACAGCTGTTAAAAGAGGCACAGGCCGGATAATCCCCGGGAGTAAGAAGAATCTACTGGTATGGCTATTAAGGAAGCACCAGTGAGATAACAAGCAAAACGGCTGTGAGATAAAAGTTAGCAGACAATCAGTCCATAAGGAACTGAACAAGACAGCCAGTCAATTAAAGACTATGAGCCCAAATTGGAACTCGGTCACCTTTGTCAAGCCAGAGAACTTTCTCAGGGCTAGACAATCTGTTTTTTGTGCCCCTACAGGAAAGAGGACAGCATGAGAAGGATCCTGTTCCTGCTCGCCCTGATAAGGATGAGAGGCAGCGACCGAGGAGACGTGGAAGAATCCCTCATCGACGGGTGTTCAGGAGGAAGAGCACCGATCGTAACCGCCGGGGGTGGCCCCCGAGACGTGGGCGAACTCGCTGTTTATGCCCACGAGGGAAGATGGCCAGGGTAGCTGGGATCTAATTCTACCCGCTACTCCAGCCAGGAAGGTTTTACCTACAGGGAGGCCTCAGTTCCATGCCCTCGGATACAGATCATCGCTGCCCGAGTCAGTGTTACAGAGGGAAAACGTGTGTGTTTGACTTGCAAAGGAAACATTCCCCTGGGAAGATGTTGGTGGCTCAGAAAACTCAGCAAGGGTGAATGGAACCAGGAATCGGACTGGGAAAGACTCGGTAATGATACGTACTGCACCATCACAGGGACACGGGGAGGAGTGAAAGTGTGTTGGGACAAATAGTGGGAATCTGAACAAGGAATTTACGTATGCATGTGGGGATCAGAGAGTATTTGTCCCGCAGACATATTGATTGCCTTCGCCAGGCAATGGCAAACATAGAAACATAGAAAATAGGTGCAGGAGTAGGACATTCGGCCCTTTGAGCCTGCACCACCATTCAATAAGATCATGGCTGATCATTCCTTCAGTACCCCTTTCCTGCTTTCTCTCCACACGCTTTGATCCCTTTAGCCGTAAGGGCCATATCTAACTCCCTCTTGAATATATCCAATGAACTGGCATCAACAACTCTTTGCGGCAGGGAATTCCACAGGTTAACAACTCTCTGAGTGAAGAAGTTTCTCCTCATCTCAGTCCTAAATGGCTTACCCCTTCTCCTAAGACTGTGTCCCCTGGTTCTGGACTTCCCCAACATCGCAAACATTCTTCCCGCATCTAACCTGTCCAGTCTCATCAGAATCTTATACGTTTCTATGAGAAATCCTCTCATCCTTCTAAACTCCAGTGAATAAAGGCCCAGTTGATCCAGTTTCTCCTCATATATCAATCCAGCCATCCCTGGAATCAGTCTGGTGAACCTTTGCTGCATTCCCTCAATAGCAAGAACATCCTTCCTCAGATTAGGAGACCAAAACTGAACACAATATTCCAGGTGGGGCCTCGCCAAGGCCCTGTACAACTGCAGTAAGACCTCCCTGCTCCTATACTCAAATCCCCTTGCTATGAAGGCCAACATGCCATTTGCTTTCTTCACCGCCTGTTTACCTGCATGCCAACTTTCAATGACTGATGAACCATGACACCCAGGTCTCGCTGCACCTCCCCTTTTCCTAATCTGCCGCCATTCAGATAATATTCTGCCTTCGTGTTTTTGCTCCCAAATTGCAAACCTCACATTTATCCACATTATACTGCAACTGCCATGTATTTGCCCACTCGCCTAACCTGTCCAAGTCACCCTGCAGCCTCTTAGCGTCCTCCTCACAGCTCACACCGCCTCCCAGTTTAGTGCCATCTGCAAACTTGGAGATATTACACTCAATTCCATCATCTAAATAATTAATGTATATTGTAAAGAGCTGGGGTCCCAGCACTGAGCCCTGCTGCACTTCACTAGTCACTGCCTGCCATTCTGAAAAGAACCCGTTTATCCCGACTCTCTGCATCCTGTCTGCCAATCAGTTCTCTATCCACATCAGTACATTACCCCCAATACCATGTGCTTTGATTTTGCACACCAATCTCTTGTGTGGGACCTTGTCAAAAGCCTTTTGAAAGTCCAAATACACCACATCCACTGGTTTCCCCTTGTCCACTCTACTAGTTACATCCTCAAAAAATTCCAGAAGATTTGCCAAGCATGATTTCCCTTTCATAAATCCATGCTGACTTGGACCAATCCTATCACTGCTTTCCAAATGCATTGCTATTTCATCCTTAATGATTGATTCCAACATTTACCCCACTACTGATGTCAGGCTAACCGGTCTATAATTACCTGTTTTCTCTGCCTTCTTTTTTAAAAAATGGAGTTACATTAGCAACCCTCCAGTCCATAGGAATTGATTCAGAGTCGATAGACTGTTGGAAAATTATCACCAATGCATCCACTATTTCTCGGGCCATTTCCTTAAGTACTCTGGGATGTAGACTATCAGGCCCTGGGGATTTATTGGCCTTCAATCCCGTCAATTTCCCGAACACAATTTCCCACCTAATAAGGATATCCTTCAGTTCCTCCTTCTCACTAGACCCTCGGTCCCCTAGTACACCCTGAAGTTATTTGTGCCTTCCTTTGTGAAGACAAAACTGAAGTACTTGTTCAATTGGTCTGCCATTTCTTTGTTCCCCATTATAAATTCACCCGAATCTGACTGCAAGGGACCTATGTTTGTCTTCATTAATCTTTTTCTCTTCACATATCTATACAAGCTTTTGCAGTCAGTTTTTGTTTCCAGCAAGCTTCCTCTCGTACTCTAATTTCCCCCTCTTAATTAAATCCTTTATCCTTCTCTGCTGAATTCTAAATTTCTCCCAGTCCTCCGGTTTGCTGCTTTTTCTGGCTAATTTGTATGCCTCTTCCTTGGATTTAACACTATCCTTAATTTCCCTTGTTAGCCACGGTTGAGCCACCTTCCCGTTTTCTTTTTACTCCAGACAGGGATGTACAATTGTTAAAGCTCGTCCATCTAATCTTTAAAGATTTGCCATTGCCTATCCACCGTCAACCCTTGAAGTATCATTTGCCAGTCTAATCTAGCTAATTCGCGCCTCATACCGTCAAAGTTACCTTTCCTTAAGTTCAGGACCCTAGTTTCTGAATTAACTTTGTCACTTTCCATCTTAATAAAGAATTCTATCTTATTATGGTCACTCTTCCCCACGGGGCCTCGCACAACAAGATTGCTAATTAGTCCTTTCTCATTACACATCACCTAGTCTAGGATGACCAGCTCTCTGGTTGGTTCCTCGACATATTGGTCTAGAAAACCATCCCTAATACACTCCAGGAAATCCTCCTCCACCGCATTGCTATCAGTTAGGTTAGCCCAATCAATATGTAGATTAAAGTCGCCCATGATTACTGCTGTACCTTTATTGCACACATCCCTTATTTCTTGTTTGATGCTGTCCCCAACCTCACTTCTACTATTTGGTGGCCTGTACACATCTCCCACTCGCGTTTTCTGCCCTTTGTTATTCCGTAGCTCCACCCATACTGATTCCAATTCATCCAAGCTAATGTCCTTCCTTACAATTGCATTAATTTCCTCTTTAACCAGCAACGCCATCCGCCTCCTTTTCCTTTCTGTCTATCCTTCCTAAATGCTGAATACCCATGGATGTTGACTTCCCAGCCTTGGTGAAGGGATGGGGTGGGATTCTAGCCTACATGGGTGCATGGTCCCACATTCCCCACTCCCAATTAACGCCACCGAACTAAGAGCACACATTAAGAAACCCCTGCCCACAACCTCGCCAATACGCACAGTAATAGAAAGATATCCTACCAGCACCAAGGCACCTGGAAATGGATTAGTATTGGTACTGACCGAAAAGGTGCTATATCAAGGGGTACATTATGCAGTAGCTTCAGTAATATTAAACCTTACCGAGGTACACCTACCTGCATGGTATCCAAAGGAAACAGAGCTGCTATACCAGGCCCTACTTAGAGACATGTTCAAGAAATTTTATGAGTTAGACTTTGAAATGTAGACAAAGCAGACCTATACACCCTAAAGGCCCAGCGGCAGCGAGAGGCGGCGGCAGTCCGAGAGGCGGGAGTTCCTGGCGTTGGTGAGGCCTATAAAGGCTCAGCGGCAGCGAGAGGTGGCGGCAGTCCGAGAGGCGGGAGTTCCTGGCGTTGGTGAGGCCTATAAAGGCCCAGCGGCAGCGAGAGGCGGTGGCAGTCCGAGAGGCGGGAGTTCCTGGCGTTGGTGAGGCCTATAAAGGCCCAGCGGCAGCGAGAGGCGGCGGCAGTCCGAGAGGCGGGAGTTCCTGGCGTTGGTGAGGCCTATAAAGGCCCAGCGGCAGTGAGAGGCGTACCTGTGCAGCTGCAGCGGTGAGAGAAGGCAAAAAAGAAGTAGAAAGAAATCAAAAGGTGACGTCACAGCCAAGGTGGTAAGTGATTGGCTGGTGATTGGTGAGTAGTTTTTCTTTTTTCTCTTCTATAACAGTGAGTAAACTTTAACATTGTTGTTGCCAATTTAAGTGTATCTAAGGGTTAAGTCATGGCAGGAGAGCTCGGTCGGGTGTTATGCTCCTCCTGTACCATGTGGGAACTCAGGGACGACTCCAGTGTCCCTGATGACTATGTGTGCAGGAAGTGTATCCACCTCCAGCTCCTGACGGTCCGCGTTGCGGAGTTGGAGCTGAGGGGGGATTCACTCTGGAGCATCCACGATGCTGAGAATGACGTGAGTATCACATGTAGCGAGTTGGTTGTACCGCAGGGAACGGGTCCACAGCCAGATAGGGAATGGAAGACCAACAGGAAGAGCAGTGCAAGGAAGGTAGTGCAGGAGTCCCCTGTGGTCATCCCCCTGCAAAACAGACACACTGCTTTGGGTACTGTTGAGGGGGATGACTCATCAGGGGAGGGCAGCAGCAGCCAAGTTCATGGCACCGTGGCTGGCTCTGTTGCACAGGAGGGCAGGAAAAAGAGTGGGAGAGCGATAGTGATAGGGGATTCAATTGTAACGGAAATAGATAGGCATTTCTACGGCCGCAACCGAGACTCCAGGATGGTGTGTTGCCTCCCTGGTGCAAAGGTCAAGGATGTCTCGGAGCGGGTGCAGGACATTCTAAAAAGGGAGGGAGATCAGCCAGTTGTCGTGGTGCACATTGGTACCAACGACAAAGGTAAAAAAAGGGATGAGGTCCTACGAAACGAATTTAATGAGCTAGGAGCTAAATTAAAAAGTAGGACCTCAAAAGTAGTAATCTCGGGATTGCTACCAGTGCCATGTGCTAGTCAGAGTAGGAATCGCAGGATAGTGCAGATGAATACGTGGCTTGAGCAGTGGTGCAGCAGGGAGAGATTCAAATTCCTGGGGCATTGGAACCGGTTCTGGGGGAGGTGGGACCAGTACACCCTGGGCAGGACCAGAACCAATGTCCTAGGGGGAGTGTTTGCTAGTGCTGTTGGGGAGGAGTTAAACTAATATGGCAGGGGGATGGGAACCAATGCAGGGAGACAGAGGGAAACAAAATGGAGGCAAAAGCAAAAGACAGAAAGGAGATGAGGAAAAGTGGAGGGCAGAGAAACTCAAGGCAAAGAACAAAAAGGGCCATTGTACAGCAAAATTCTAAAAGGACAAAGGGTGTTATAAAAACAAGCCTGAAGGCTTTGTGTCTTAATGCAAGGAGTATCCGCAATAAGGTGGATGAATTAACTCTGCAAATAGATGTTAACAAATATGATGTGATTGGGATTATGGAGACGTGGCTCCAGGATGATCAGGGCTGGGAACTCAACATCCAGGGGTATTCAACATTCAGGAAATATAGAATAAAAGGAAAAGGAGGTGGGGTAGCATTGCTGGTTAAGGAGGAAATTAAGGCAATAGTTCGGAAGGACATTAGCTTGGATGATGTGGAATCTATATGGATAGAGCTGCAGAACACCAAAGGGCAAAAAACGTTAGTGGGAGTTGTGTACAGACCTCCAAACAGTAGTAGTGATGTTGGGGAGTGCATCAAACATGAAATTAGGGGTGCGTGCAATAAAGGTGCAGCAGTTATAATGGGTGACTTTAATATGCACATAGATTGGGTTTATCAAACTGGAAGCAATACGGTGGAGGAGGATTTCCTGGAGTGCATAAGGGATGGTTTTCTAGACCAATATGTCGAGGAACCAACTAGGGGGGAGGCCATCTTAGACTGGGTGTTGTGTAATGAGAGAGGATTAATAAGCAATCTCGTTGTGCGAGGCCCCTTGGGGAAGAGTGACCATAATATGGTGGAATTCTGCATTAGGATGGAGAATGAAACAGTTAATTCAGAGACCATGGTCCAGAACTTAAAGAAGGGTAACTTTGAAGGATATATGGTTGGCGAATGATACTTAAGGGGTTGACTGTGGATGGGCAATGGCAGACATTTAGAGACCGCATGGATGAACTACAACAATTGTACATTCCTGTCTGGCGTAAAAATAAAAAAGGGAAGGTGGCTCAACCGTGGCTATCAAGGGAAATCAGGGATAGTATTAAAGCCAAGAAGGTGGCATACAAATTGGCCAGAAATAGCAGCGAACCCAGGGACTGGGAGAGATTTAGAACTCAGCAGAGGAGGACAAAGGATTTGATTAGGGCAGGGAAAATGGAGTACGAGAAGAAGCTTGCAGGGAACATTAAGACGGATTGCAAAAGTTTCTTAGATATGTAAAGAGAAAAAGGTTAGTAAAGACAAACATAGGTCCCCTGCAGTCAGAATCAGGGGAAGTCATAACGGGGAAAAAAGAAATGGCGGACCAATTGAACAAGTACTTTGGTTCGGTATTCACTAAGGAGGACACAAACAACCTTCCGGATATAAAAGGGGTCGGAGGGTCTAGTAAGGAGGAGGAACTGAGGGAAATCCTTATTAGTCGAGAAATTGTGTTGAGGAAATTGATGGGATTGAAGGCCGATAAATCCCCAGGGCCTGATGGACTGCATCCCAGAGTACTTAAGGAGGTGGCCTTGGAAATAGTGGATGCATTGGCAGTCATTTTCCAACATTCCATTGACTCTGGATCAGTTCCTATGGAGTGGACGGTAGCCAATGTAACCCCACTTTTTAAAAAAGGAGGGAGAGAGATAACAGGGAATTATAGACCGGTCAGCCTGACATCGGTAGTGGGTAAAATGATGGAATCAATTATTAAGGATGTCATAGCAGTGCATTTGGAAAGAGGTGACATGATAGGTCCAAGTCAGCATGGAATTGTGAAAGGGAAATCATGCTTGACAAATCTTCTGGAATTTTTTGAGGATGTTTCCAGTAGAGTGGACAAGGGAGAACCAGTTGATGTGGTATAGTTGGACTTTCAGAAGGCTTTCGACAAGGTCCCACACAAGAGATTAATGTGCAAAGTTAAAGCACATGGGATTGGGGGTAGTGTGCTGACATGGATTGAGAACTGGTTGTCAGACAGGAAGCAAAGAGTAGGAGTAAATGGGTACTTTTCAGAATGGCAGGCAGTGACTAGTGGGGTACCGCAAGGTTCTGTGCTGGGGCCCCAGCTGTTTACACTGTACATTAATGATTTAGACGAGGGGATTAAATGTAGTATCTCCAAATTTGCAGATGACACTAAGTTGGGTGGCAGTGTGAGCTGCGAGGAGGATGCTATGAGGCTGCAGAGCGACTTGGATAGTTTAGGTGAGTGGGCAAATGCATGGCAGATGAAGTATAATGTGGATAAATGTGAGGTTATCCACTTTGGTTGTAAAAACAGAGAGACAGACTATTATCTGAATGTTGACAGATTAGGAAAAGGGGAGGTGCAAAGAGACCTGGGTGTCATGGTACATCAGTCATTGAAGGTTGGCATGCAGGTACAGCAGGCGGTTAAGAAAGCAAATGGTATGTTGGCCTTCATAGCGAGGGGATTTGAGTACAGGGGCAGGGAGGTGTTGCTACAGTTGTACAGGGCCTTGGTGAGGCCACACCTGGAGTATTGTGTACAGTTTTGGTCACCTAACCTGAGGAAGGACATTCTTGCTATTGAGGGAGTGCAGCGAAGGTTCACCAGACTGATTCCCGGGATGGCGGGACTGACCTATCAAGAAAGACTGGATCAACTGGGCTTGTATTCACTGGAGTTCAGAAGAATGAGAGGGGACCTCATAGAAACGTTTAAAATTCTGACGGGTTTAGACAGGTTAGATGCAGGAAGAATGTTCCCAATGTTGGGGAAGTCCAGAACCTGGGGACACAGTCTAAGGATAAGGGGTAAGCCATTTAGGACCGAGATGAAGAGGAATTTCTTCACCCAGAGAGTGGTGAACCTGTGAAATTCTCTACCACAGAAAGTTGTTGAGGCCAATTCACAAAATATATTCAAAAAGGAGTTCGATGAAGTCCTTACTACTAGGGGGATCAAGGGGTACGGTGAGAAAGCAGGAATGGGGTACTGAAGTTGCATGTTCAGCCATGAACTCATTGAATGGCGGTGTAGGCTAGAAGGGCCGAATGGCCTACTCCTGCACCTATTTTCTATGTTTCTATGTTTCTATGTTTCTAAACGCTAGGGACACCATGGGCTCAGGGAGACCCAGAAGGGGAATCATAAAGGTCGTTTTCACTACCTACAATACAGCATCCTCTGTAATAAATAGCTTCGATGAAATACAACTGCAAACACAGATAAACAGTTTAAAGACCCAATTGAGAAAAATCCTAAAACAGGAGAACACCGTAGTAGGTTCAGAACTACGCGAGGACCAGGCTATGACGGTCCATTTAAAAGAAATAGTGAAATAGTATCTGAGCTGGAAAAACATGCACAGGCATTGAATGCACTCATACAGGAGGAAAGAAGCGCTTCGGACCAGGCTGCACAGAACGAGGTTTGCGTACTGTATGGGGCATGGTTGTTGGGCGAGGGCCGCAACAACCTGGAGGATTTAAAACAAGGTGTAGTCCCCTCTTAGATCAGAAACAATCACCTTGCAGCCCTCCACCCGTACAGCAATTCACTAAGCCCGTGCCAGCTCCGCCTAGCCTCTGAAGCCTACCCTGTCCCAGTAGACTGTGGGAAATCTAACCACACCATTGTGGGAATAGTATTAAGGATGCCCGTTATAGGTGGGACAGCCCGACCCGCACCGGTATACTGGGTGGAGAACATTGGAGTTATTCAGGGAGGTACACACATTCGTTTCGCAGTGGTCCTACCCTATGTCATAAAGTGGGAGCATGCTGTAACGGGTATTGACCTCTCCGGGTGCCGGAGCCGGGGTGCACACATAATACTGTGTCCCCAGTACTTGAGTGCCCATTCAAAATCACAATGTGGGTTTAAAGCTGTTGGCGCACAACCTATTAACTGCACCATGGAGGTAATGGCGCAAGACCAGGTCCCTCCACAGGTAACATACATAGGGGGTGGGACATATTGTGTCACCACCAGTGCACCTCACTACCAACATGGACACTTCTGGTGTCCGGTAAGTGACAGCAGTTTTTGCTTCAAACCTGAGGCATCAGTTCAAGTGGCCCAGGAACGGATTATTCCCATTCCTGAAACCTCCACTGTCCACCTTACTGTGAAGGAAAACATTACAAACCTGCAGGATTATGTTGTACATTTTGGCTATGCAATTACTCCTCTACCCGAACATCTTAGCGCTCTGCTAAAAGCTGTAATTATCTCACAAAAACACTTCTAGACGCTAGAACAGAAAACCATTGAGATAGGGAAAAAGATTCTTGAGTTCACCATTCCGCCTTGGTGGGACCTTTTCAGAAATATAGAAGTCCCAGTCTGGATCAGAATCACTTCCCATACTTTAGTTATTTGTCAACTCATGATTATATTTTACTTATGGTGTCTCACTTGTCGAGTGAAACGCAGAGGCCGTCAAGTCAGGAACAAAAGGGTGCTGTACGCTCCTTGGCTGAACTTGGGAATCGCGCAGGGAGGGGTGACACCATACTACCATGTTTAATTGGTGTTTAATTTTACCTGCTGTAAACTACAAAAATCTCGAGTATTGTGAGAATGCTGCCTAAAATGTGTTTGATCATGTACCTTTATTTTACTGAACTTAAAATATGTTTGACTATGGACCTTTATGTCGCTTGAGAACGTGGTTGACTATTACTTTTACTGATTTTACTTCAACTGTGTTTGACTATGTCCCGTTATTTTACTGCGAAAACCGAGTAAAAGAGGGACACCATACCTGCTCTATGCTATAACTGAATTGCAATGACTGTATTCGCCTGTAAGTTGCATTTGCATTTCAACAGGGGATGCAGGGTAATGTTTAGCTTGTATAAATGCAGGGAAGGTTGACTCTCGGGAGCAGGAATTTTGCTTCCCTTGATTGACACTCAAGAGTATGGAGTGTCAACAGGGGGGACTGAAGAAGGTGCAAAATTAACAAGAAACCCCCACTGTGCTTGAGCTCATTCAAAAATAAATTTAATTTGGGACTAGCTACCGAAAAGTATGGAACTCTAAAGTGCTTATGAAAGAAACTACGAACTTTAATAGAATTTTGGATTTTAAAAGACAAACTCAAGGCTGCGCGCGGATCTAAGGAACTAGCAGGAGACAGTCTGATTAAGTCAAGCTACCTGGGTGTGAGGACTAAGTTAACCTGTCTAGAGGGATGAGTATTCGAGAATCCTTCCTCCACAAGAAACATTTACATCACAAAATCACCCAGAGATAGCTACCCATCAACATGGGTCTGGAAACCCATTTCAGCATATCCATCACAAAGAGGCCCAATCCAGCCTGTATGCGAAAGACAAAGCACAAAAGGACATTGCAATTACCAAACTAATATTTCCATCAGGAAACATTTTTCGAACATTAACTCACCCAAAACATATCAACTTTTAACGAGCCCACCAATATATTACAAAGAAGAACCAAGCCCACCAAAATCATACAGGATTTTGAATTGATTTGGCGCCAAGATTAGAAACACTGAAATCTTATAACTAGCCCCTGTTTTCAACAGTGGGTATGACATACTTGGGTATACAACCGAGACCATGCTTGTGTCATCAAGACAAGGAGAGCAACCAACCTGACAGTTGTAAACTAACTTCTCCATCCTCGAAGTCCTGAAGTCCTGAAGGAAGGAAGAACATCACCATCGTGGCAGCAACCGACCACAGTCAACGTGGTATCAACAGAAAAACCACCGCGATCGACCAAACTCGAACAAAACTCCAACGGGAAAAAAACGAAGAATCGAAAAGTTTCCACTCTACAATCTAATCCTGACCTACCAATGGGTAAAACTTTACCTAAAAGACTGTAGAAACCTATTTCTAACAAAGAAAACCAGGTACTTACCCCATAGATCCAAAACACACATTACCGCATCAGCGGAGTCAACCCAAATGAAGATTGCACAGCAAGAAGTCTTCTCCGACGTTCGGGGTACAGCAAGCAGAACCGACCACATCCAGCGAACCCCGAAACAGTGATCTACCTTTAACTGTCAAAAGGATTGGTAAGCATGGTCCCTGCCTGCCCTGGAGTCCAACCTAGCTAGAATTAGGTATTGGGAGGTGGGAGGTGTAATTTTACTGTAACCCTCTTTGAATATGTAGTGTATGGTTCTTTATTAGAGTGATTATAAGTTTGACCTTGTACCTTTCCTTGTATTGTCCTTCATTAGAGTGATTGTAAGTTTGGCTTTGTATTCTCTCACTAGAGTAATAAGCTTGTATTACCTTGACTGTAAAAAAAACAAAGTTCTTTTGCATCAAACCAGTGTCCTTTGCACTTTTGTCACACCCCCCAAATAAATGCAGAGTCTTGAACCCAAGGGAGTGGGAGCGATTCGAACCACTCAAGTTGGTCAGAAGAGAATCTGACCCCCTCATAGAGACCACCCCCTTACAATGCATTTTACCTTCTAATCTGTTTGCCCCAATGTCAATTTTCACGTGGCTCAAGTAAAAATCCAGATAATATTACCTGCAAGGTTCTGCATTTTAATTTGGAGCCAAGCTCCTCAAACTCTCTCAGCAGATCCTCATTCCTAGTTCTACCTATGTCGTTGGTTCCTACATGGACCACGACAACTGGATCTTCCTCCTCCTACTAGTCGGGAAATTGTGTTGGGATAATTGATGGGATTGAAGGCCGATAAATCCCCAGGGCCTGATGGACTGCATCCCAGAGTACTTAAGGAGGTGGCCTTGGAAATAGCGGATGCATTGACAGTCATTTTCCAACATTCCATTGACTCTGGATCAGTTCCTATGGAGTGGAGGGTAGCCAATGTAACCCCACTTTTTAAAAAAGGAGGGAGAGAGAAAACAGGGAATTATAGACCGGTCAGTCTGACCTCAGTAGTGGGTAAAATGATGGAATCAATTATTAAGGATGTCATAGCAGTGCATCTGGAAAATGGTGACATGATAGGTCCAAGTCAGCATGGATTTGTGAAAGGGAAATCATGCTTGACAAATCTTCTGGAATTTTTTGAGGATGTTTCCAGTAAAGTGGACAAAGGAGAACCAGTTGATGTGGTATATTTGGACTTTCAGAAGGCTTTCGACAAGGTCCCACACAAGAGATTAATGTGCAAAGTTAAAGCACATGGGATTGGGGGTAGTGTGCTGACGTGGATTGAGAACTGGTTGTCAGACAGGAAGCAAAGAGTAGGAGTAAATGGGTACTTTTCAGAATGGCAGGCAGTGACTAGTGGGGTGCCGCAAGGTTCTGTGCTGGGGCCCCAGCTGTTTCCATTGTACATTAATGATTTAGACGAGGGGATTAAATGCAGTATCTTCAAATTTGTGGATGACACTAAGTTGGGTGGCAGTGTGAGCTGCGAGGAGGATGCTATTAGGCTGCAGAGTGACTTGGATAGGTTAGGTGAGTGGGCAAATGCATGGCAGATGAAGTATAATGTGGATAAAAGTGAGGTTATCCACTTTGGTGGTAAAAACAGAGAGACAGACTATTATCTGAATGGTGACAGATTAGGAAAAGGGAAGGTGCAACGAGACCTGGGTGTCATGGTACATCAGTCATTGAAGGTTAGCATGCAGGTACAGCAGGTGGTTAAGAAAGCAAATGGCATGTTGGCCTTCATAGCGAGGGGATTTGAATACAGGGGCAGGGAGGTGTTGCTACAGTTGTACAGGGCCTTGGTGAGGCCACACCTGGAGTATTGTGTACAGTTTTGGTCTCCTAACTTGAGGAAGGACATTCTTGCTATTGAGGGAGTGCAGCAAAGATTCACCAGACTGATTCCCGGGATGGCGGGACTGACCTATCAAGAAAGACTGGATCAACTGGGCTTGTATTCACTGGAGTTCAGAAGAATGAGAGGGGACCTCATAGAAACGTTTAAAATTCTGACGGGTTTAGACAGGTTAGATGCAGGAAGAATGTTCCCAATGTTGGGGAAGTCCAGAACCAGGGGTCACAGTCTGAGGATAAGGGGTAAGCCATTTAGGACCGAGATGAGAAGAAACTTCTTCACCCAGAGAGTGGTGAACCTGTGGAATTCTCTACCACAGAAAGTAGTTGAGGCCAATTCACTAAATATATTCAAAAGGGAGTTAGATGAAGTCCTTACTACTCGGGGGATCAAGGGTTATGGCGAGAAAGCCGGAAGGGGGTACTGAAGTTTCATGTTCAGCCATGAACTCATTGAATGGCGGTGCAGGCTAGAAGGGCTTAATGGCCAGCTCCTGCACCTATTTTCTATGTTTCTACTCCAAGTTCTTCTGCAGCGGTGAGGAGATATCCTTAATCCTGGCACCAGGCAGACAACACAGCCTTCAGAACTTCCAGTCATGACTGTGGAGAACAGTATCTAACCCCCTGACTATACTGTCCCCTACCACTACAACGTTCCTTTTCACTCCCCCACTTGAATGTCCTCCTGTACCATGGTCGGTTTGCTCATCCACCCTGCTGAATTTAACTTCACCCATACAGGCAGCTGGAATGGTGTACCTGTTGGATAAGGGCAAAGATCGAGGCTCCTCCAGCACTGCAAATGGGGTCCCCTTACCTGTCTGACTCGCAGTCACATCCTTCTGTCCCTGACGACTAACCAGATCCATACCACGACCTAACCTAAGGGGTGTGATTGGCTCAATGTGTCCAGGTAACTCTCTCCCTCCTTGATGTCCCGCAATGTCCTGTACCTCGCACTCCAGCTCAACAACTCTGAGCTGAAGTTCCTCGAGATGCTGATACTTACTGAAGACATGGTCGTCCGGGATCATAATGCTCTCCACAAACACCCACATGCTGCAGATGCGGCACACCACCTTCAATGCCATCTCTATTTAACCTTTATTTATTTAATTAATTAACTAAATTTAATGTATTTAATAAACTTAGCTTAGATTTTTTTTCATTTTTTTAATGAATTACTTGATCTAATTTAGGATATTGGTAGATTAAATTAAATATCTGCCTGTAACTTACCCCCGCCGCCCCTCCTTGTGCTGTGATATCACTTTACGATTTTTCTCTCATGCCGCTCAGATTCACACACTCACAGACTGCCTTTTTCTATCACTCCGCTCTTGGCCTCACCCTTTTCTAGTGCTCTGCTCTCGGCCTCGTCGTTGGTAAGAGAGGGAAGGTGGTCCCCAGGTTCAGTGATGCATCACTGGAGGTAATGCCGGAGGGCAAGAAAGGTTGTGTTCTTCTCCCAAGTGAGAAGAAGAAATCTGCTATGACAACCAAGAGGGCCTGGATTGAGATGGCTGAGGAAATCAGCATCAGGAGCGTGACAACCATGACCTTTATTCAGTGCAGGAAATGTTTCAATAACCTGACCAGGCAGGGAAAGGTTAGCACACTTTATTATGTATCCATCTCCTGCAATGCACCTCCATGCACTGCCTCTTGGCCATCCTACACCATTTATACCTCACCCCTGCATCACTTTCCTCACCACCAATTATAAAGATACACTGTACCACCTTTCAACCTCAACCCTGACACATCCTCACCTGCTGCTTCCCCCTTTCACTGCTGCCAATAAGCCCATCCACATCTCAATTTCCCTGAATGGTTTGACCTGCACATCCTCTCAGCCACCATCCTTAATTGACACCGCAGCCAATCTCCGCAAATGTATGACATCTCCACTTCTTTTATATCTGCCTGATTCTCACTTTCACCTAAAGCACTACATCCAGAGGAAGGACATATCCTTGCTCTCCACTCGCAGGATTGTTCTTCCCCCTTTGCAGGTGGGGCAGAGGGCAGAATGCCAGGAAAAGGGCCAGGAATGGCAGAGGACCACCAGATACAATGAAAGTGACTCTGGCAGAGGAGGAAGCAGTGGAGATAAACAGCATTCCCCAGCAGTTTGAGCATTGGCGATATTGAGGCTGACGGAGCAGGGTGAGTGCATTATCCTTTCAACCACTCATCACCCCCAAACCAAATTCGCTTTCAGCTGACTTCAACACATCATCCAATATGGTCAAGTGCTTCATATCAACATTAAGATCTTCGAAATAGCATTATTAAATCTTCACCCTTCTTTCCTCCAGGGCACTCGCAAGAAGAACTCGAGTCCCTGCTCATAGAGGACAAAGACTCCTTGAACAACCTCATCTCTCCTGAGGATGTATATCACATACTACGTCCGTTGCAAATATTAACACATCGTGTGGGTGTGCTAGTGAGATAGATGGTTGGCACCAGGTGAGTCTGACAGTTCAGGTGACCAGGAGTAGATAGTGGTGGAAGGGAAAGCCACGGAGAATATGCATTTTCCTGCCCTGTGGAGTTCCGGGGCCAACATGAAAAGGAGAATACTGGAGGCACAAGGGCAGATGTGTGAGGTGTTGGTAGCCCTCCCGAGCACTCACTCCACTTTGGCAGGGAGGACGGAAGAGTCCACTTCCACCATATGTGGGGCGATGTTCCTGGTGTTCACAACTCTGCAATCTACCATGGAGCATGTGGCACCCTCCAGGGATACTGCAGCCGGGCACTCACAACAGGGTTCATTGCTACCAGGCATTGTAGCCATCCTATAGGCTCATACGGCTGCTGTGCAGTCTGTGAGCTCCAACTTCTGATTGACCCAAAAATGTTGGTGGGCAGAGTAGATTGGGGCTCCCAAGGCATAACTCATCTCCTTCCGTCTGCTCCCCAGAGACCAGCAGGACTGATGTTCTGCTGCCTCAAACGAGGGAGGTTGGTGGAATGGGCAAAGTACGTGCAGACCTCTCTCAGGACGTCAGCACGTCTCCTCCCTTGCCACCCCCTGAACCAATACTCAACATGGTGCTTGAACCTCAGCTGGCCCAGACTGCCAATACAGAAGCCCAGGAGGAGCAGACAGTAGCAGGGCCCTCATGGGCTCCAAAACCCAGAGATTGTGAGTATCACAGGAGACTGAGGAAAATACACAGTAGCCTGACATCTCTGCTCAAACCATTGGGGTAGCACTTGGTAGAAGTAGGAAGAAATCAGCTAAATAAATCACTAAGCGCTAACACCTGGGTGTTTCAATAATTGGCTTGTGCAGATTTGAATTCTGGAGCTCATTAAAATCTTTGTCACTTCAGCCATTCTGCCATTCTTGTGTGCCCCATGACTTGAAGGCAATTTCTGTGTCTGGATTTTAATTCATAGATATAGAAATCAGAGCAATATTTTCATGATGACAACTTGGAGGTTGACAAAGCAATAGCATATATGTTGTAGGACTATTTAGGCAAGTGGATCTGGTCACGTAAAAGTGGTAGAGGTGACTTATGTCTAAGTGAAGGGCTGATGTTAAAGAGCATCCCTTACAACACGAGCTGCCAAAGGATCCTCACACTAGGTGTGATTGCTCACTAGAATGAAAGGGTTGTCCTATGAGGAGAGATTAAGTAGATTGGGCTTCGACGCTCAGGGTAGATGCTGAGAGGTTGTTTCCGCTGGCTGGAGAGTCTAGAACCAGGGGGCACAGTCACAAGATAAAGGGGTCGGCCATTTAAGACTGAGATGAGGAGGAATTTCTTCACTCAGAGGGTTGTGAAAGGGCTGCAGATTCTGAGTTGTTGAGTATATTCAAGGCTGATATAGATAGACTTTTAGACTCTAAGGGAATCAAAGGATATGTGGATCAGGCGGGAAAGTGGAATTGAGGTCGAAGATTAGCCATGATCATATTGAATGGTGGAGCAGGCTCAAAAGAAATTAAAAAGACTTGGATTTATATAGCGCCTTTCACAACCACCGGATGTCCCATAGCACTTTACAGCCAATGAAATACTTTTGGAATGTAGTCACTGTTGTAATGTGAGAAATGTGGCAGCCAACTTGCAAACAGCAAGCTCCCACAAACAGCAATGTGATAATGAGCAGATAATCGAGACTGCTCTGCCATATTAAATGGCAGAGTAGGCTCGAAGGACCATATGGCCTACTCTTGCTCCTAATTCTTATATTCTTATGGCGTGCGTCATCTCCTCCATCTTCGTCTCACCATCTTCTTCCACATCAGATGATGAGTCCTGCACACCTTCTTCCTCCTGAACTTCCAGTCCTCTTTGATGAGCGATGTTATGGGGGATGCTGCATGCCACAATGATTCTGGATACTCTGGCTAGAGGGTATTGCAGGGAACCTCCAGATCTACCAAAGCACCTGAACCTTAACTGGAGTTTCCCAATGGTCTGCTCTCTGATGCACCTTGTGATGATGTGGCTGCTGTTATACCTGTTCTGCTGTGGAATGGTGGGGTTCCAAAGAGGTGGCATGAGTCATAGCAGAAGGGGCCATCCCTTATCCCCAAGCAGCCATCCTTTGCGACTAGTCCATTGCAAAACATGGTTGGGATATTAGACTGTCGTAATACGAAGGCATCATGGCAGCTCTTTAGGTATCTGGCTCAAATGATCAGGATGTTGAAACAGTTTGGGTGGAGATAAGGAATAATAAGCGAAAACATTCACTGGTGGGCGTAGGCTATAGGCCCCCTAACAGCAGCAACTCTGTTGGTCGGAGCATAAACCAGGAAATAATGGGGGCTTGTAAAAAGGGAACAGCAATAATCATGGATGATTTTAACCTCCATATTGATTGGACCAATCAAATTGGTCAGGGTAGCATTGAGGAAGAATTCAGAGAGTGCGTAAGGGACGGGTTCCTTGAGCAGTATGTAACGGAACCAACCAGGAGGTATTCTAGCTTAGATCTGGTCCTGTATAATGAGACAGGATTAATAAACAATCTCCTAGTAAAGAATCCCCTTGAAATGAGTGATCATGATGGAGGGTGAGAAAGTTAGATCTCTAACCAGTGCACTAAGCTTAAATAAAGGAGACTATGAAGGTATGAGGACAGAGTTGGCTAAAGTGGACTGGGAAAATAGATTACAGTATAGGACGGTTGATGAACAGTGGTGTGCATTTAAGGAGATATTTCACAATTCTCAAGAAAAAAATATTCCAGTGAGGAGGAAAGGGTATAAGAGAAAAGATAGCCACCCGTGAAAAGAAAAGAAAAGAAATAAAGGATGATATCCAATTAAAAACAAGGGCATACAAAGTGGCCAAAACTAGTGGGAGGACAGAAGATTGGGAAGCTTTTAAAAGCCAGCAAAGAATGATTAAAAAAAGGATTAAGAAAGGGAAGAAAGACAATGAAAATAAACGAGCACGGAATATAAAAAGAGATAGCAAGAGTTTCTATAGGTATATAAAAAGGAAAAGGTTGACTAAAGTAAATGTTGGTCCCTTAGAGGATGAGACCGGGGAATTAGTAATGGGGAATGTTATGTATGCAACACCTTGTAACCAGCACTTTACCGCCACCAGAGGGTGCATCTGTTGGAGACCCAAGGGATTCCAGCATTCCTTGGGAGCACTGCATATAACCAGGCCTCCCATGCTGTGCCAGCACTCTATAGTCAGAATAACGAGACTAAGTTCACACTTATTCAAGTCTACAGTACTCAGTCACATTACTTTATTTGAGACATAACAACGGGCGACGAATAATAGATAACGAACCATCATGCGAAAATGCAGGGAACTGCTGGTATCCTGGAGAAATTCTCAGAAGGCGATGATTGGGAAGCCTTCGTGGAGCGACTCGACCAATACTTCATGGCCAACGAGCTGGAAGGGAATGAGAATGCTGCCAAATGAAGGGCGATCCTCCTCACTGTCTGCGGGGCAACAACCTATGGCCTCATGAAGAATCTTCTTCCTCCGGTGAAACCAACAATCAAATCATATGAAGAACTGTGCACACTGGTCCAGGAGCACCTAAATCCGAAGGAGAGCGTTCTGATGGCAAGGTATCGATTTTATACATGTCAACGGTCTGAAGGCCAGGAAGTGGCGAGCTACATCGCCGAACTAAGGCGCCTTGCAGGACATTGCAAATGCGGTGAATTCCTGGAGCAAATGCTAAGAGACTTTTTTGTGCTTGGCATTGGCCATGAGGTTATCCTTCTCAAATTATTGAATGTCGAAACATCGAACCTGAGCATAGCCATAACGATAGTCCAAGCATTTATGTCCATCAGCGATAACACCAAATAAATTTTGCAACATAAGGATGCATCGGGATGTACTGTACACAAAGTAACATCGTTTTCAGGCAGTAACGCATATGGCAGAACATACACGCCAGCAGCTGCACAACCTCAGATGACCCAGAGTCCGCCATCAAACGTTAATGCGAGGCAATTAACACCTTGTTGGCGCTGCGGAGGTGCTCATCGAGCCCATCAATGTCGCTTCAAACACTATTCGTGCAAAGGCTGTGGAACAACGGGACACCTCCAGCAAATGTGCAGACGAGTTGCAAATCCTGCAAACCACCACGTTGCAGAGGAAGACCGATCCATGGTGGATCAAACTGAACTAGAGACTCGAACCAAGGAGGCAGAAGTGTACGGGGTGCACATCTTCACCACAAAATGTCCACCAATCTTGTTAAAAGTTCAACTGAATGGAATTCCAGTCTCCATGGAATTGGACACGGGTGTGAGTCAGTCTATCATGAGCAAAAAGGCCTTCGAGAGGCTGTGGTGCAACAAGGCACAAAGCCCTATTCATACCAAACTGAGAACTTACACTAAAGAGCTGATCCCTGTAATTAGCTGTGCAGCAGTAAAAGTCTCCTATGATGAAGCGGTGCATGAACTACCACGATGGATTGTACCAGGAGATGACTCCACACTGTTTGGCAGAAGCTGGCTGGGAAAAATCCGCTGGAACTGGGACGACATCCGAGCGCTTTCGTCCATCAACGATGTCTCATGTACCCAGGTTTTGAGCAAGTTCCTATCGTTGTTTGAGCCGGCCATCGTAAATTTCTCTGGGGCGAAGGTGCAGATCCACTTGGTTCCAGGTACACGACCCATCCAGCACAAGGTACGTGCGGTGCCATACATGATGTGAAAGAAAGTGAAGATCGAGCCGACAGAATGCAGCGAGAGGGCATCATCGCGCCGGTTGAGTTCAACGAGTGGGCCAGTCCGCTTGTTCTGGTTCTCAAGGGTGATGGCACGGTCAGAATTTGTGGGGACTATAAGGTAACGATTAACCATTTTTCACTGCAGGACCAATACCCGCTCCCCAAGGCAGATGACCTATTTGTGATGCTGACAGGAAGGAAGACATTCACCAAGTTGGACTGGATTCAGCCTACATGACGCAGGAGCTGGGGAACCGGTCGCTTATGCACCCAAAAGTTTGTCCATGGCTAAAAAGCCCCACAGCATGATTGAAAAAGAAGCTCTGGCATGTGTTTACAGGGTGAAAAAAATGCACCAGTATCTGTTTGGGCTTAAGTTCGAGTTAGAAACTGACCATAAGCTGCTCATATCGCTATTCTCAGAGAGCAAAGGTAATAATACCAATGCCTCTGCTGACATCCAAACATGGGCACTCACGCTGTCTGCATATAACTATGTAATTGACCACAGGTCAGACACAGAGAACTGCGCTGATGCTCTCAGTCGGCTACCATTGCCCACCACCGGGATGGAAATGGCACAGCCTGCAGACTTGCTCTTGGTGCTGGATGCATTTGAAAATGAAAAGTCACCTGTTACAGCCCGCTAGATCAGGACCTGGACCAGTCAGGATCCTTTACTGTCCCTTGTAAAAAACTGTGTCCTCCATGGGAGCTGGTCCAGTGTCCCAGTGGAGATGCATGAAGAGATCCAGCCATTCCAGCGGCGCAAAGGCGAAATGTCCATTCAGGTGGACTGTCTTTTGTGGAGTAATTGCATAGTTTTGCCTAAGAAAAGCAGGAAAATGTTCATATGCGACCTACACAGTACCCACACAGGCATAGTAATGATGAAAGCTATAGCCAGATCCCATGTGTGATGGCCCTGCATCGACTCAGATTTGGAGTCTTGCGTGCACCAATGCAACACTTGCTCTCAACTGTGCAATGCACCCAGGGAGGCATTGCTAAGTTTGTGGTCATGGCCCTCCAAACCGTGGTCTAGGATCCACATTGACTTTGCTGACCCGTTTCTAGGCAAAATGTTTTTGGTTGTTGTGGATGCTTATTCAAAATGGATTGAGTGTGTAATAATGTCTGTAAGCACGTCCATTGCCACCATTGAAAGCCTATGAGCCATGTTTGCCATGCACGACCTGCCTGATGTCCTTGTCAGCGACAATGGGCCGTGCTTCCGATATATAAATCGGAAGAGAGTGACTAAAGTAAATGTTAGTCCCTTAGAAGATGAGAAGGGGGATTTAATAATGGAAAATGGCTGAGACCTTAAACAATTATTTTGCTTCAGTCTTCACAGTGGAAGACACAAAAACCATGCCAAAAATTGCTGGCCACGGGAATGTGGGAAGGGAGGACCTTGAGACAATCACTATCACTAGGGAGGTAGTGCTGGACAGGCTAATGGACTCAAGGTAGACAAGTCCCCTGGTCCTGATGAAATGCATCCCAGAGTGTTAAAAGAGATGGCGGAAGTTATAGCAGATGCATTCGTTATAATCTACCAAAATTCTCTGGACTCTGGGGAGGTACTAGCGGATTGGAAAGCCTCTGTTTAAAAAAGGGGGCAGACAAAAGGCAGGTAACTATAGGCCAGTTAGTTTAACATCTGTAGTGGGAAAAATGCTTGAAGCTATCATTAAGGAAGAAATAGCGGGACATCTAGATAGGAATAGTGCAATCAAGCGGACACAACATGGATTCATGAAGGGGAAATCATGTTTAACTAATTTACTGGAATTCTTTGAGGATATAATGAGCATGGTGGATAGAGGTGTACCGATGAATGTGGTGTATTTAGATTTCCAAAAGGCATTCGATAAGGTGCCGCATAAAAGGTTACTGCAGAAGATAAAGGTACGCGGAGTCAGAGGAAATGTATTAGCATGGATAGAGAATTGGCTGGCTAACAGAAAGCAGAGAGTCGGGATAAATGGGTCCTTTTCGGGTTGGAAATCGGTGGTTAGTGGTGTGCCACAGGGAACAGTACTGGGACCACAACTGTTTACAATATACATAGATGACCTGGAAGAGGGGACAGAGTGTAGTGTAATAAAATTTGCAGATGACACAAAGATTAGTGGGAAAGCGGGTTGTGTAGAGGACACAGAGAGGCTGCAAAGAGATTTAGATTGGTTAAGCGAATGGATAAGGTTTGGCAGATGGAATCCAATGTCGGAAAATGTGAGGTCATCCACCTTGGAAAAAAAAACAGTAAAAGGGAATATTATTTGAATGGGGAGAAATTACAACATGCTGCGGTGCAGAGGGACCTGGGGGTCCTTGTGCATGAATCCCAAAAATTTAGTTTGCAGGTGCAGCAGGTAATCAGGAAGGCGAATGGAATGTTGGCCTTCATTGCGAGAGGAATGGAGTACAAAAGCAGGGAGGTCCTGCTGCAACTGTACAGGGTATTGGTGAGGCCGCACCTGGAGTACTGCGTGCAGTTTTGGTCACCTTACTTAAGGAAGGATATACTAGCTTTGGAGGGGGTACAGAGACGATTCACTAGGCTGATTCCGGAGATGAGGGGGTTACCTTATGATGATAGGTTGAGTAGACTGGGTCTTTACTCGTTGGAGTTCAGAAGGATGAGGGGTGATCTTATAGATACATTTAAAATAATGAAAGGGATAGACAAGATAGAGGCAGAGAGGTTGTTTCCACTGGTCGGGGAGACGAGAACTAGGGGGCACAGCCTCAAAATACGGGGGAGCCAATTTAAAATCGAGTTGAGAAGGAATTTCTTCTTCCAGAGGGTTGTGAATCTGTGGAATTCTCTGCCCAAGGAAGCAGTTGAGGCTAGCTCATTGAATGTATTCAAATCACAGATAGATAGATTTTTAACCAATAAGGGAATTAAGGGTTATGGGGAGCGGGCGGGTAAGTGGAGCTGAGTCCACGGCCAGATCAGCCATGATCTTGTTGAATGGCGGAGCAGGCTCGAGGGGCTCGATGGCCTACTCCTGTTCCTAATTCTTATGTTCTTATGTTCTTATGTTCACCAGCGCTGAATTCAAGGAATTCATGACCCGCAATGGGATCAAGCACGTCACATCTGTCCCGTTCAAGCCCGCATCTATTGGGCACTCCAAACCATCAAGCAAACTTGAAACGCGTGTCCGAAGGCTCAATGCAGACCCGCCTGTCCCGAGTCCTGCTTAGCTATCGCACAAGACCCCACTTGCTCACTGGGGTTTCCCCTGCCAAACTGCTCATGAAAAGGGCACTCAAAACAAGGCTCTCTCTAGTCCAGCCTGATCTCCATGATCATGTCGAGTGCAGGCGGCATCAACAAAGCATGTAACATGATCGCGCAAATTTGTCACGCGATAATGAAGTCAATGACCCTGTATATGTACTCAACTATGGACATGGTCCCAAGTGGCTTGCTGACACTGTCGTGGCAAAAGAAGGGAGTAGGGTGTTTGAGGTCAAATTTGCAAATGGACTAACTTGCAGAAAGCATTTGGAGCAAACCAAACTGCGATTCACAGACAGCCACGCACAACCTAAATAGGACACCACTAACTTCGACCCTCCGATACACACACAAGTGGCAACCGACATCACGGCTGACCACAAAGCTGAACTCATCATACACCAGCAGCCCGGCAAGGCCAGCTACGCAGCAGCCCAGTGAAGGCCCAACCAACTCACCTGCATCTGTGTTTGTAGCGAGACGATCGACTAGGGAGCAGAAAGTCCCAGATCATCTCACCCTGTAAATAAGTGTACGATTGACTTTGTGTATGCAACACCTTGTAACCAGCACTCTACCATCACCAGAAGGTGTATCTGTTGGAGTCCCAAGGGATCTCAGCATTCCTTGGGAGTACTGCATATAAGCAGGTCTCCCATGCTGTGCCAGCACTCTGGAGTCAGAATAAAGAGACTAAGGTCACACTTACTCAAGTCTTCAGTACTCAGTCCCATTGCTTTATTTGAGACATAACAGGGAACATGGAGATGGCAGAAACTCTGAACAAATATTTTGTATCAGTCTTTACAGTAGAGGACACAAACTATATTCCAACTGTGGATAGTCAAGGGGCTATAAGGGGGAGGAACTTAACATAATCACAATCACTAAGGAGGTGGTACTCAGCAAGATAATGGAACTAAAGGCAAATAAATCACCTGGACCTGATGGCTTGCATCCTAGGGTCTTAAGAGAAGTAGCATCAGGGATTGTGGATGCATTGGTTATAATTTACCAAAATTCCCTGGATTCTGGGGAGGTCCCAGCAGATTGGAAAACTGCAAATGTAACACCCCTATTTAAAAAAGGAGGCAGACAAAAAGCAGGAAACTATAGACCAGTTAGACTAACATCTGTGGCTGGGAAAATGTTGGAGTCCATTATTGAAGAAGCATTAGCAGGACATTTGGAAAAGCAAAATTCGGTCAGGCAGAGTCAGCAGGGATTTATGAAGGGGAAGTCATGTTTGACAAATTTGTTTGCATTCTTTGAGGATGTAACGAACAGGGTGAATAAAGGGGAAACAGTGGATGAGTTGTATTTGGACTTCCAGAAGGCATTTGACAAGGTGCCACATAAAAGTTTACTGCACAAGCAAAAAATTCACGGCGTTGGGGGTAATATATTCACATGGATAGAGGATTGGCTAACTAACAGAAAACAGAGAGTTGGGATAAATGGTTCATTTTCTGGTTGTCAATCAATAACTAGTGGGGTGCTGGGACCCCAACTATTTACAATCTATATTAACGACTTGGAAGAAGGGACTGAATGTAACGTAGCCAAGTTTGCTGACGATACAAAGATGGGAGATAAAGCAATATGTGAGGAGGACACAAAAAATCTGCAAAAGGACATAGACAGGCTAAGTGAATGGGCAAACATTTGTCAGATGGAGTATAATGTTAGAAAGTGTGAGGTCATGCACTTTGGCAGAAAAAAATCAAAGAGCAAGTTATTATTTAAATGCAGAAAGATTGCAAAGTGCTGCAGTACAGCGGGACCTGGGTGTACTTGTGCATGAAAAACAAAAGGTTAGTATGCAGGTACAGCAAGTGATCAGGAAGGCCAATGGAATCTTAAACATAGAAACATTGAAACATAGAACATAGTTGCAGGAGCAGGCCATTTGGCCCTTCGAGCCTGTACCACCATTCAATAAGATCATGGATGATCATTTCCTCAGTACCCCTTTCCTGCTTTCTCTCCATACCCCTTGATCCTTTTAGCCATAAGGACCATATCTAACTCCCTCTTGAATATATCCAATGAACTGGCATCAACAACTCTTTGCGGCAGGGAATTCCACAGGTTAACAACTCTCTGAGTGAAGAAGTTTCTCCTCATCTCAGTCTAAATGGCCTACCCCTTATCCTCTGACTGTGTCCCCTGGTTCTGGACTTTCCCAACATCGGGAACATTCTTCCCGCATCTAACCTGTCCAGTCCCCTCAGAATCTTATACGTTTCTATGAAATCCCTTCTCATCCTTCTAAACTCCAGTGTATAAAGGCCCAGTTGATCCAGTCTCCCCTCATATGTCAGTCCAGCCATCCCTGGAATCAGTCTGGTGAACCTTCGCTGCACTCCCTCAATAGCAAGAACATCCTTCCTCTGATTAGGAGAACAAAACTGAACACAATATTCCAGTTGAGGCCTCACCAAGGCCCTGTACAACTGCAGTAAGACCTCCATGCTTCTATACTCAAATCCCCTAACTATGAAGGCCAACATACCATTTGCCTTCTTCACCACCTGCTGTACCTGCATGCCAACTTTCAAGGACTGATGAACCATGACACCCAGGTCTCGCTGCAGCTCCCCTTTTCCTAATCTGCTACCATTCAGATAATATTCTGCCTTCGTGTTTTTGCCCCCAAAGTGGATAACCTCACATGTATCCAAATTATACTTCAAAGGGGATGGAGTATAAAAGCAGGGAAGTCTTGCTACAGCTTTACAGGGTATTGGTGAGGCCACGCCTGGAATACTGCGTGCAGTTTTGAGTTTCCATATTTACGAAAGGATATACTTGCTTTGGAGGCAGTTCAGAGAAGGTTCACTAGGTTGATTTTGGAGATGAGGAGGTTGACTTATGAGGGAAGGTTGAGTAGGTTGGGCCTCTACTCATTGGAATTCAGGAGAATGAGAGGTGATCTTATCGAAATGTATAAGATTATGAGGGGGCTTGACAAGGTGGATGCAGAGAGGATGTTTCCACTGATGAGGAAGACTAAAACTAGAGGGCTTAATCTTAAAATAAGGGGCTGCCCATTTAAAACTGAGATGAGGAGAAATTTCTTCCTCAGAGGGTTGTAAATCTGTGGAATTCGCTGCCTCAGAGAGCTGTGGAAGCTGGGACATTGATTAAAGTTAAGTCAGAAATAGACAGTTTCTTAAACGATAAGGGAATAAGGGATTATGGGGAGCAGACAGGGAAGTGGACCTATATCAATGATCGAATCAGCCATGATCGTATTAAATGGCGGAGCAGGCTCGAGGGGCTGTATGGCCTACTCCTGTTCCTATTTCTTATGTTCTTATGTTCTTAGATCTGCATGAACCTCTTACGTGGTTTCACCTGAGCTGAACATTAATGGACTGTTAAGGAAAGATAGGGAAGGAAAGAAAGGAGGTAGGGTGGCTATATTAATTAAGGAGATTATTACAGTGCTGGAGACAGAGGATGTCCTGGAGGCATCAAGGACATAATATATTTATTAGAGTTAAGAAATAATGGACGTGCCATTACACTACTAGGTGTATTCTATAGACCACCAATTAGTGGAAAGGATATAGAGGAGCAATTTTGCTGGGAAATTAGATAAAGTTGGATGAACTATAGAGTAGTGATGATGGGGGAATTCAATTATCCTAATATAGACTGGGATAGTAATAGTGTAAAAGGCAGAGATGGGGAAGATTTTCTGAAGTGTGTTCAGGAGAACTTTCTTGATCTGAACATCTCTGGCCCAACGAGAAAGGAGGCATTGCTGGAACTGGTTCTGGGAAAAGAGATGGGGCAAGTGGAGCAAGTGTCAGTCAGGGAACATTTAGGGAACAGTGATCATAGCGTCATAAGGTTTAGATTAGCAATGGAAAAGGACAGGGAGCAATCTAGAGTAAAAATAATTGGGCTCAAGTTTTGGCCTGAGTTGCTCCTATTTTTTTGGAGCAACTAGTTTAGAATGGAGCATCTAGAAATTGCAATTTTCGGCAGTTAGTTTGCTCCAGTTCTAGTGAGTTAGAATAGTTTCATTTTAGAACAAATTTATTTTTCAAAAGGGGACATGCCCAGCCACTTATGCCTGTTTTGCAAGTTTAGGCAGCGAAAACTTACTCCAAACTAACTTAGAATGGAGTAAGTGCAGAATTTTGTACATTCAGAAAAACCTTGCCTATACTTATAAATCAGGTGTAGGGAACGAGAGATTGGGACGGGGGGGGGGGGGGTGGAGGGGGGTTTACAAACATTAAACACTTCACTTTTACAAATAAAGCGCCATCATCAATAATAAATTATAAATTAATTATCAAAAAAAAAATTTAAAAAATATTTAAAAAATAATTTCAATTCAATCAATCAATAAAAGATTACATTTCTACGCACCTGCTGCAGCACTGGGAGTCCTCCAATAGCGTGCGGAGATGGGGCCCCCAAGTGTCTCTCTCTCTGCCTCTGTCAGTGTCTCTCTCGCTGTCTCTATCAGTGTCTCTGTGTTTCTGACAGCGAGGGATGGGGGGAGGAGGGAGAGGAGGGGGAGGGAGGGAGGGAAAGGAGGGGGATGGGAGGGAGAGGAGGAAGGGGGGCGGGGAGGTGGGGAGGGGAGGGGATGAAAGGAGGGGGGAGAGGAGGGGGGGAGGGGGGAGAGGAGGGGGGAGGGAGGGGGGAGGCTGAACGGGAGGGAGGGGGGGAGGAAAGGTTGAACGGACCAGGCCGCTGCCGATGACACTTCGGCTGGGGCCCGCCCCCAGTGAGATGCTGGGCGGGCGGGCCCCGTCGCCGATGTGTAGGGAGGGGGGGGAGAGGAGGGGAGTTGAGGGGGGGAAAGGCTGAATGGGAGGGTGGGAGCTGAACGGGAGGGAGGGAGGGGGGGAGCTGAACCAGAGTGGGGGGGAGCTGAACAGGAGGGAGCCCGAGTCCCGAACTTCGGTACCGGGGAGCCCATTCGGCCTGGGCTAGAGCCGGCATGCTTTGGGCCTCTCCCACGCAAACTCGGGGGCGAGGAGATACTGCACATGCGCGCGCACTCTAGTACCACGCCGAGCATGAAGACGTCCTGAGGAGACTGGAGAATCACAAGGTAAGTTTTCGGCACCCTTTTTCTTCCAGAAAGTCGACGCACCTTATGGAGATGCGCCGTTTTTCCACAAGGTGGAAATTTGAGCCCATAAATTGGAGGAAAGCCAATTTCAGTGGGATGAGGACGGATCTGGCCTTGGTAAATTGGAATCAAAGATTGGTCGGTAAAATTGTAATAGAACAATGGGCTGCCTTTAAAGAGGAGATGGTCTGGGTATAGTCGAGGTACATTCCCATGGGGCGGGTGGAAGATAGAGCTCCCTGGATGGTGAAAGAGATAGAGAGTAAGATGAAGCAGAAAAAGAGTGCGTATGACAGATGTCAGGTTGAGAATACAAGTGAGAATCAGGCTGAATATCGAAAGTTCAGAGGGAAAGTGAAAAAGAAAATAAGAGGGGCAAAGACAGAGCATAATAGATTGGCGCTAACAGAAAGGAGAATTTAAAAGTCGTCTATAGGCATAGAAATATTAAATTGGTAGTAAGAGGGGTGGGACCATTTAGGGAAGCAAAAGGAGACCTACACATGAAGCCAGAGGACATGACTGAGGTACTAAATGAGTACTTTGCATCTGTCTTCACCAGGGACCGGATGGGATGCATTCTAGGATGCTGAGGGAACTTACGGTGGAAATTGCAGAGGTACACGCCATAATCTTCCAATCCTCCTTAGAAATGGGAGTGGTGTCAGAGGACTGGAGAGTTGCAAATGTTACACCATTGTTCAAAAAAGGGTGCCCTACAACGACAGGTCAGTCAATTTAACCTCAGTAAGGGGGAAGCTTTTAGAAACAATAATCAGGGACAAAATTAACAATCACTTGGACAAATGTGGATTAATTAAAGAAAGCTAGCACAGATTTGTTAAAGGCAAATCATGTTTAACAAATTTGATCGAGTTTTCTGATGAGGTAATAGAGAGGGTTGATGAGGGCAATGGGGCTGTTGTGGTAGAGATGGAGTTTCAAAAGGTGTTTGATGAATTGCTGCAAAATAGGCTTGCCAGTAAAGTTGAAGCCCATGGAATAAAAGGGACAGTGGCAGTATGGATACGAAATTGGCTAAGTGCTAAGGAAACAGGAGGCGAAATTGCCCCGCGCCCTGCTTCGAGGCCGTAACCTTCCACGGCTGGGACGTTTATTGCCCAGCCTGGAAGGTCCGCTTTTGAAATGAAAATCGGACTTTCCGCCCCTCAACGGAGGCAGAGCACTATCAGAGGCACTCTGCATCCGTGGAGGGGCACTCCCGGCATGGTAGCGCAGTGCAGGGTCCAGCGACGCACTTCGGAGCCCAGCAGAGGGTGGCTGCAAGCTCTGCAGTCCATTTAGTGGCTGCCACTTGGCCACTAGGGACACCCTCAATCGGGCCAACATAACGGAGTGCCAGGCTGCAGGATAACGGCTCGGTCGAGTCGAGGGCCGCCATTGTCGGGCCGACAGAAGAGTCGGCCGACAGAAAAATATGGCGGCCCACAAAGCTGACTGTGACATCAGCCGTCGCCATGCTCGCTACCTGCGGGGCAATTTCCCCCACAGGATACAAAGGGGTCGGCGCACAGGCGATGATGTCATTGCCATTCGTGCACCAGCCTGGGGCGCAAATCACTGGGCTCGACATGGGACTTAGGACATAAGGCACTCCAAACCTCTGGGGCAATTTCTCCGGATGCGCTATCGATCTCTTCCCCTGGGCAATAATCTCGTTGCGCCCCATTAACCCCCCCCCCCCGAAGGCACTAATGGGGCTATAATAAAGAGCAATTTTTTTCCCCCCAGAGAGTAGTGATGAATGGTTGCTTTTTGGAGTGGAGGAAGGTATACAGTGGTACTCCCGAGGTGTCGGTACTAGGTCCACTGCTTACAGGGCACAATTTCAAAATTTGCAGATAACACAAAACTTGGAAGTATAGTGAACAATGAGGAGGATGGTGATAGACTTCAAAAAGATATAGACAGGCTGGCGAAATGGACAGACACGTGGCAGATGAAATTTAATGCAGAAAAGTGCGAGGTAATACATTTTGGTAGGAAGAACGAGAAGAGGCAATATCAACTAAAAGGTACAATCCTAAAGTGGGTGCATGAACAAAGAGACCTAGGGGTATATGCAGAGGTGGCAGGGCAGGTTGAGAAAGCAGTTAAAAAAAACATACAGGATCCTGGGCTTCATAAATAGAGGCATAAAGTACAAAAGCAAGGAAGATATGATGTACCTTTATAAAACACTGGTTCGGCCTCAACTGGAGTATTGTGTCCACTCTGGGCACTGCACTTTAGGAAGGATGTGAAGGCCTTAGAGAGGGTGCAGAAAAGATTCGCGAGAGTGATTCCAGGGATGAGGGACTTCAATTACATGGATAGACTAGAGAAGCTGGGGTTGTTCTCCTTGGAGCATAGAAGGTTGAGAGGAGATTTGATAGAGGTGTTAAAAATCATGATGGGTCTAGACGGAGTAGATAGAGAGAAACTGTTCCCATTGGTGGAAATGTCAAGAACCAGAAGACACAGATTTAAGCTGATTGACAAAAGAATCAAGGGAGACATGAGGAATATCTTTTTTACGTAGCAATTGACTAGGATCTGGAATGCACTGCTTGAAAGGGTGGTGGAGGCAGATTCAATCATGGCTTTCAAAAGAGAATTGGATAAGTACCTGAAGGGAAAAAAATTGCAGGGTTACGGGAAAAGTGGGACTAGCTGAAATGCTCTTGCAGAGAGCCAGCACATGCTCGATGGGCCGAATGGCCTCCTTCTGTGCTGTAACCGTTCTATGAGTCTATGATTCTATGAGTGGAAACCTTTGCATTTAACAAAGGCTCTTGGCTGGTTACGGGCGGTTGGGTTGCCCAGGTGGCTACATGTGTTCAGTCTCTGGCACCCTGCACTTGTGAAAAGCATGCAATGTCTGTTTGACTGTTGTCTCCAATTGGGAAGGAGAGAAATTGACTTGCCCTAGCAAACAACGCTTCGGTTGGGTGGCTGACTGAGACTCCCTCGATATTTCCCCTGTGGCAGCATGGGAGGTTCCAGAGGCATAAATGTTGAGATCACTTTCACTGCAACAGGCTTGGCATAGCCACCAGGTCCTGCAGGCAGGAGGTCTTCCTCAAAGAGGGAACTGTAACCATGGAAGCCTCATGGGGCACATTCCTCAGACAGACCAAGGCAACTGTGAAGTGGGCAAGGCCTTCTGTGAGCATGCTCTTCTATTGCTGCCTTCTCTGTGGCCCACTTACCACTTCTTCTTCAAGGTGCCCTTGCAGCTACTTTTTCCTCCACTAATGGATTCCATCCACAGACATGATCTTCACCGTGCAAAAACTACAAGACAAATGCAGGGAACAGCACCAACCCTTGACCTTCTTTGACCTTACAAACGCCTTTGACACTGTCAACCATGAGGGACTATGGAGCGTCCTCCTCCGTTTCGGCTGCCCCAAAAGTTTGTCACCATCCTCCGCCTGCTCCACAACGACATGCAAGCCGTAATCCTGACCAACAGATCCACCACAGACATAATCCACGTGCGGACTGAGGTCAAGCAGGGCTGTGTCATCGCACCAACGCTCTTCTTGATCTTCCTTGCTGAACTTGCTCCATCTCACTATCAACAAGCTTCCTGCTGGAGTGGAACTAATCCAAAGAACCAATGGGAACCTGTTCAACGTACGTCGTCTACAGGCTAGATCCAAGATTGTACCATCCTCTGTCATCGAACTAAATTACGTGGATGACGCTTGCGTCTGCACATACTCAGAGGCCGAACTGCATACCATCATCAACACCTTCACCGAGGCATACAAAAGCATGGGCCTTATGTTAAACATCTATAAGACAAAGGTCATCCACCAACCTGAACCCACCACACAACACTATCCCCCGGTCATCAAAATCCACGGCTTGGACTTGGACAACGTGAATCATTTTCCACAACTCGAGAGTCTACTATCAGCAAAGGCAGATATCGATGATGAGGTCCAACACCGCCTAAAGTGTGCCAGTGCAGCCTTCGGTCACCTGAGGAAGAGAGTATTTGAAGACCAGGACCTGAAATCTGGCACCAAGTTTATGGTCTACAGGGCAATAGTGATATCTGCCCTCCTATATAGCTCAGAGACATGGACTATATACAGCAGATACCTCAAAACACTGGAGAAATACCACCAGCGCTGCCTTCACAAGATCCTGCAAATCCACTGGGAGGACCAACATCAGTGTTCTTGCTCAGGCCACCATCCCCAGCATCGAAGCATTGACCACACTCGACCAGCTCCGTTGGGCGGGCCACATCGTCCGCATCTCCGACATGAGACTCCCTAAGCAAGTGCTCTACTCGGAACTCCTACACGGCAAGTGAGCCCCAGGTGGGCAGACAAAACGCTTCAAGGACACCCTCAAAGCCTCCTTGATAAAGTACAACATCCCCACCGGCACCTGGGAATCCCTGGCCTAAAAGCGCCCAAAGTGAAGGAAGAGCATCTGGGAGGGCGCTGAGCACCTTGAGTCTCGGCGCCGAGAGCATGCAGAAACCAAGCGCAGATAGTGGAAAGAGCCTGCGGCAAACCATACTCCCCTCCCACCCGTCGGCCGGCAGAATCGGTTCCTCGCCTGGACACAGGGGCTCGGGGGCGGGTGGCGGGGGGGGCGCGGTGGAAGTCAAACTGAAGGCATGAGAACCCTTACACAATGCAGCAAGCAGCATCAAATGTAGCCCGGGTGTTTCCCGATTTAAGCAAGCCTGTCGCGCATGCTCAGACCTGGGTGTGGTCAACACTAGGGCGTCGACCTGCAGGAGAAAGACAAGAAAGAAGCTTGTCCTGCATGCTGTTTTGAACTTCTTGCAAAGGTACAATTTAATCATGGGGGCAATACGGACAATGCAATACCTGGTGCAAGCCTTCTGCATGATGGTGCTGCAGAAAAGACAATTGATTTAACATCATCGCATGAGGAACCACAGAGCACATAGGATGATAGAAGGAGGCCTTACCCACATAGGATACATCAAGACAGGCATTCGTACCAGCACCTGAGTGATGCAGGCTGTGTGAGAAGGCTGTGTTTCTGCAAAGAAGTTGTAACCGAGATCTGTGAGTTAGTAAAAGCAGACCTGCAACCTAGAAGCATCAGGAGGACTGCTTTGTCAACTGGGGAAGTGTGTGCCATTTCTCAACATGCAACACATATCTGCATTCAGCAGGTGACTGCTGCACTATATGCCCAGAGGAATGACTGCATAACGTTCCCCATGACCGCCGAGGCAATGCGTGACAGGGCTATGGACTTGTCCAGGATTTCTGGCTTCCCACACGTACAGGGCTGCATTGATTATACTCACATCACCTTTGGAGAATTCCGAGATGTACAGGAACTGAAAAGGCTTCCTCTCCGTTAATGTGCAACTCGTGTGTGACGGCGTGCTTCGCACCATGTCAGTTGACCCTGGGAGCCAGCTGGAAGAGTCCGCTGGAAGGAGCACTTCGAAGATCGCCTCAATCGATACACTGCTTTGACTTGAGTGTTCTCGAATCCATCCCGCAGCATGCTACCTGCCACCATCTCAGTAAAACCCCAGCACTGCATGAGGTAGAAAAAGCCATAAGACAGCTTAAGAACAAGAAGGCTACGGGAGCAGATGGAATCCCCGCTGAAGCATTGAAGTATGGTGCAGAGGCACTGTTGGTGCGAATACATGAATTCATCTATCTCATCTGGAGGGAGGAGAGCATGCCGGGAGATCTCAGAGATGCAGTGATCGTGACCATCTTTAAAAATGGGGACAAGTCCGACTGCGGCAACTACAGGGGAATCTCCCTGTTGTCAGCCACTGGTAAAGTCGTCGCTAGAGTCCTTCTCAACCGTCTTCTCCCTGTAGCTGAGGAGCTCCTCCCGGAGTCACAGTGCAGATTTCGTCCCCTACGGGGTACAACGGACATGATTTTTAAAACGCGACAGCTGCAGGAAAAATGCAGGGAGCAGCGCCAGCCCTTATACCTGGCCTTCTTCGACCTTACAAAGGCCTTTGATACTGTCAACCACGAGGGTCTATGGAGCGTCCTCCTCCGTTTTGGATGCCCCCAAAGGTTCATCACCATCCTCCACCTGTTCCACCATGATATGCAGGCCGTGATCCTTACCAATGGATCCATTACAAACCCAATCCACATCTGGACCGGGGTCAAATAGCGTTGCGTAATTGCCCCAAACCTCTTAATCTTCCTCGCTGCCATGCTCCATCTCACAGTCAACAAGCTCCCCGCTGGAGTGAAACTAAACTACAGAATCAGTGGGAACCTGTTCAATCTTTGTCATCTCCAGGCCAGGAACAAGACCATCCCAACTTCTGTCGTCGAGCTACAGTACGCGGACGATGCCTGCGTCTGCGCACATACAGAGGCTGAACTCCAAGTCATAGTCAACGTATTTACTGAAGCGTATGAAAGCATGGGCCTTACGCTAAACATCCATAAGACAAAGATCCTCCACCAACCTGTCCCTGCCGCACAGCACTGCCCCCCAGTCATCAAGATCCACGGCGCAGCCCTGGACAACATGAACCATTTCCCATACCTCGAGAGCCTTTTACCAACAAGAGCAGACATTGACGACAAGATTCAACACCGCCTCCAGTGCGCCAGTGCAGACTTTGGCCACCTGAGGAAAAGAGTGTTTAAAGACCAGGCCCTCAAATCTACCACCAAGCTCATGGTCTACAGGGCTGTAGTTATACCCACCCTCCTGTATGGCTCAGAGACATGGACCATGTACAGTAGACACCTCAAGTCTCTGGAGAAATATCTCCAACGATGTCTCCGCAAGATTCTGCAAATCCCTGGGAGGACAGATGCACTAACGTTAGCGTCCTCAACCAGGCCCACATCCTCAGCTTTGAATCACTGACCACACTTGATCAGCTCCGCTGGGCAGGCCACATTGTTCGCATGCTAGACACGAGACTCCCAAGGCAAATGCTCTACTCGGAACTCTGGTTCTGTAGTTTAGTTCCACTTCAGTGGGGAGCTTGTTGACTGTGAGGTGGAGCATGGCAGCGAGGAAGATTGAGAAGAGGGTTGGTCCGATGACGCAGCCTTGTTTGACCCCGGTCCGGACATGGATTGGGTCTGTGATGGATCCCTTGGTAAGGATCATGGCCTGCCTGTCGTCGTGGAACAGGCGGAGAATGGTGACGAACTTTTGGGGGCATCCGAAACGGAGGAGGACGCTCCATAGACCCTCGCAGTTGACAGTGTCAAAGGCCTTTCTGAGGTCGAAGAAGGACATGTATGAGGGTTGGTGCTGTTCCCTGCCTTTTTCCTGCAGCTGTCGCGCTGTAAAAAACATGTCCATTTTGCCCCGTAGGGGACGAAATCCGCACTGTGACTCCAGGAGGAGCTCTTCAGCTACAGGGAGAAGACGGTTGAGGAGGACTCTTGAGATGACTTTCCCAGTGGCTGATAACAGGGAGATACCTCTGTAGTTGCCGCGGTCGGACTTGTCCCCTTTTTTAACCCATTGTAGATGTGAAACCCTGAAGTAAAATGATAATGAGGCATCCTTGTTGGACATTCCCATGCTTTCCATAATCTTCATCGTTTTGCGCCCACTATCGCTCTCCATTCCCCTACCTCCCCGTCCCCGCTCAGATCCAGCGCTGCGTTATTAACAGGCCCATTGACTCCAATACTCACTGCCATTAATATCACGGCAGCCGGGCACACAACAGGTTAGGGGTGGAGACACCATTTTAACTCATCGCCCAATGCTTTCCTGCCCAACAGGGGCGGGGGTTAAAATCAAAACCTGAATATCACAAGGAGCAATGCAATTAACAAGGACACCAATAGCAAAGCAGCACCTGAAACCTCATTGCCATGGAAACTGATGTTATTGTGCAAATAAAGAAGCATTTTATCAAAAGTCACATTTTAAAGTTTAAAAAAAGATTTTATTTTTCTAAAATATGAAATCACTACTTTTTTATTTTCTAAAATATGCAATCACTACTTTTCACCTTTATTCTCTTCATAAATGTTCTGATGCCATTTCTGTGTGTGAGAAGGCAACGGAGGCGAAATTGCCCCTCGCCCCATAACCTTCCAGGGCCAGGACATTTATCGTCCGGCCCAGAGGTCCCGCCCCCGATGCGAAATTGGGCCTACTGCCCCTTGAAGGAGGCAAAGCACTGTCTCCGGCGCGCCGCTTCCTTTGAGGGGCACTCCCGGGGCAGTAGTGCTGTGCTGATGCGCTATAACACCCCTCCCCTTAGATTAAAAGGAAGGGCCGCTGCTCATTGTACACGGCCCTTTGATGGCCGCCACTGGGCCACCAAGGCAGTGTGAGACAAGTCCAGCAGCCTGGTACCAAGACGGAGTGCTGGGCTGCGCAATGACGGCCCGGACCACACAAAGGCCACTATGGTCGGACTGACCTGCGAGTCAGCCGACGTAAAAAGATGATGGCACGGGAGCTGCATGCCTCCCCTTTAAATAGCGGCCCGGGAGCGGATGTTGATAGGTGTTGACATTCGCCCACGCCAGCCTTGCGGCTCGCGGGACATTTTCCCCCCAGGGCGTTAAGGGGTCAGCGTGGGGCGGTGAGGGGACAGCGCGTACGGCGATGACGTCATTGCTGGTTGCACCGCGGCCCAGTGCACTAACTGTGGGGCGCAGCGCTGCTGGGACAGTGCCTCCCAAACCTCCAGGGCATTTTCCTGGGAAGTGCTTGCATCCCCCTCACACAGCCAAAAACTGCCCTGCGAAGGTACTAATTGGGCAAAAAAAGTGGCAATTTTGTCCCCAACTTGTTTTAATTTCTCTGCTTCACTCAGTCCTTAGGCTGTTCTATTTGTGACAACTCACCCTCCAATTAATTGATTGATCAAAATGAACTGTAGAACTATAGAGGTTTGCAGCATGATAGGTCATTTAGTCCACCATGTTTGAACTAGTTAACTAGTTCTATGCTGGGACAATCCAAAACTAATCCCTGTATCTTCCTCTGCTTCAAATATTTATCCAGTTTTTTCTTAAAAGATGCAATGGTTTCTACCTCAGCCTCCTCCCAATCATCAGTGAATTGATGGAAGGAGTCTACAAAAGAGCTATCAAGTGGCACCTATTCCCTAATAACTTGCTTACCTACAATCAGTTTGTGTTCTGGCAGAACCACTCAGCTCCAGACTTTAACACGGCTTTGCTCCAGACATGTAGACAAGAGCTGAATGCCAGAGGAGGGGCAAGAGTACCTGCCGTAGATATCAAGAAGCATTTGATGGAGTAAGGCACCAAGATGTTTTGGTAAAACTTAAATCAATGGGGTTCAAAGAGAAAACCTTTCAGTAGTTGGAATCATACCTGATACAAAGGAAGATGATTGTGGATGTTGGAGGCCAGTCCTCGGACACCAATGCAGGAATTTCTCAGGGAAGTGTCCTCAACCTAACAATCTTCAGCTGCTTCATCAATAAACCTTCCATCTATCGTAAAGAAGAAAGAACTTGAATTTATATAATACCTTTCAAGACCTTAGCTTTACAGCCACTGAAGTACTTTTGAAGTGTAGTCATTGTTGTAACGTAGGAACATTGTCCTGTTTGCTGATTATTCCTTCATAATTTTAAATTCCCTTTATCTATCCAATCAGTTACTTCATTAAAAAAGATAGAATTCCATGGTGGTTCCCCGATCTCTCCATAACTTCTGTGAACAATTGCTGAAAACCCCGGAGAAAAGGTTGTTTTGCCTCTTCTCTGGGCCGTCCACCAAAGTTATGGTGGCAGATGGGGAGAACCCATGTGGAAATTACTGCCGTTTATTAAATTGACAAACATGACTTGCCATTAATAAATCCACCGCTGTGCATCCTTGATCCAGTTCTAATTGGTCACTACTTTTATCTCGATTGATGGATTCTAAGGGCATGAAATTGGTCTTTGGCGAATGCATGGAATGAGTGATAGCAAATTGGCAGCCTGTTGTACAGTCAATGGAAAAAAAATCAAGTGCGGTGTAAAACAGGCTGCCAATTTGCGATCACCTGCTTTGCGTTTTCACCGAAGACCAACTTCACCCCTAAATTATATTAAATGTTTAGTCTCACCATAATCAAACAAAGCTGTAAATTTGTTTAAAATATTGTCTACGAACAAAATGATTGTGGCAATCATCCGGAGGGATTATGTAGCATTCCTATGTGAGGGAGATAATGAACACTCATTTAGAATGACAAGATTACTAAAACTCTGAGTTATTGATTGTATCAGCAATAATTCTCAGATTCCTCAAACTGCCAGGCACAATAACTAGCTCCACTGATGAAGAAATGGATAACCAACTAGATAGTGCCAAGTTTAGTTTAGTTTGCTTCTGATAAGTCTGTCACTGAGTTATTAATGTGAATAAAAGCTGCATTCTACTCCTGATCAAGTTTTGTCTACTATGTATGTGTCCAGCTACAACACATGAAATGTATATATGTATGAGAGAACAATCCTTCAGGTGAGGAGCCAATAATACGATGGCAGTGTATAGAGTTGAGGCCTACATGTGGCTGAGGTGCCCAGTCTGGAACAATGCAATCAGTAACGACAGTCTAAGCTATGCGCAAGACATAATAGACCCCGACTTTCATTTAAATGAGGTGGACGCCCCGTAATGCAGCTGAAGCACTTGCACAATGCGGCAGCCACAAAGTGCCTGTATATTTGGAATGGGCATTGAACGGGGGGCAGGCGGTTAAATTACATTTTTAAAGTTCCCAGTTCCATAAGCACTCGTGTCCCCATGCTCGCCATCCCTCTACCTTTGCTTCATGCTCCTTCCCTCCCACATATGCTGGAAAATCCTTGGCACACAACGGGAAGAGCAAAGCTCTCCACTGGCAGCTGATGCTAACCATTTACCACAGTATTGGTACCATACATCATGAATACTCGAAGTGACATAAAATTATGCGAGTATAGTGACCTCGCATTATAAGCGAGTTGAGCTGATTTGTGCACAGGTGCACACAGTGTCAGCGGAACAGCCTGCATGGAGACCCTATTATCATCTTCATATTCATTCTAAGGTTCAAAAGCACACATTGTAGTTGAAAACATGCTGTGTGAAAATAGTAGCAAATGTGTTCATATGAAATTCCTCTTTCTGTTATTTTAATGCCTTTAATAAATTAGCAGACAAATGCATTTCACAGTGCATCCCTTACAGAAGCTAAATGGCACTTGTAGGAGAGATACACAACAACAACTTGTATTTATATAGCATCTTTAACGTAGTGAAACACAGTGAAACGTCCCAAGATGCTTCACAGGAGTATTATGAGCTAAAACAATTTGGCACAATACCAGATATGAATGGATTACCAGCTGTTACTCAGTATGCACTGCAGAAAACTTTAAGCTGTATTTTCTTATGTTCGAAAATGTTAATAAAAAACTAGTCCTGAGTAAATGATAGTGGAAGCTAACATGCTGCTTATTGATTGTTTAGCATTGATCTGCAGATGTATAACGCTCCAAAAATAGACGAAAGAATACTAACAAAAATGCCAGTTTAGACAACTTTATGTTTGTCATGGTCATGCTGGAGATTCTTATTGAGGGATGTGTGCAGCATTCTACAGCAGTACTCAAATCAAAATATGAGTCCTCTACTGTAATCAGACCAGGCATTAGTGAATTCAATGATCACACTATTAAACAGAGTTAGACACCTTATTGACTTTTATCTATTAACTATTAAAAATACTGGGAGTAATTTTAACTCTTGACAATTGTGTGTAATGGGTGATATCAGATCGGCAGCCTATTACACACCTCTTGGATGAACAATCGGACATCGCCTGTTTTACACTATTGCCAAAAAGTAAAATGACTCCAGTGAGTGGTCTTAATATTCTAAGCGATTGTACCTGTCGGTGTTGTTGTGAATGTAATGTTATGTGACTAATTGAGTATAACAGGGCATCATCTAATGTTATGTGACACCCCTGTACACAACCATAAGAATACCCAACATAGCCCAGTCAGGATACAATTATGTTCCCAGGCATCCCTCCTTGTTAAAGCAAAAAAACCCTAAATGTTAAAATGAAAAGCAATCAGAAAGAACATGCCAGCACTAAACATTTAAGCAAAGATCAGGGAAGAGTATCTCTGCAGTCTGAAGTTTATAGACTTTTCAACTAAACTGCATGTACAAAGATGGAGTCATCAATGCAAGCGCTAAACCGATGTCGGAGTAGTGTAATATAGACAGAAAAAGCACACTTTCAGTAAAACCACTACTTAAATCCTCACCCAGTGCACACAGAATCCTAAGCAAGAAACAATAAGAGAATTGTGGAAGGGAAAAACATTTAGTGAGCAGCTATCACTCGCTCCCTCAACTTCGACATCATGAGATATTGGCAAGACCCAATTCCCACATCAATCCATAGAGAATGTCTCCTCCATTGAGACCACCCTCTCTGCTGAACTAAAATCCCTCCTTGCTAAAGCAAAGATAAACGCATCCTGTTTAGCAAAAAAATGCCCCCTCACACTGTCCTCTGAGCCAAGATCGCCCTTGACCCTCTCCTTGAGCTCCGTTGGGCGGGCCACATCGTCCGCATGCCCGATACGAGACCCATTAATCAAGTGCTCAACTCGGATCTCCTACATGGCAAACGAGCCCTAGGTGGTTAAAGGAAACATTTCAAGGACACCCTCAAAGCCTCCTTGTTAAAGTGCATCCTCACTGGCACCTGGGAATCCCTGCCCAGAATGGAGGAAGAGAATCTGGGAGGGCGCTAAGCAACTCGAGCCAAGAACATGCAGAAATCAAGCACAGCGAGCGGAAGGAGCGTGCAGTAAACCAAGCTCCCCACCCACCCTTTCCTTCAACCACTGCCTGCCCCACCTGTGACAGAGACTGTAATTCCCACATTGGACTGTACAGCCACCCAAGAACTCACTTTTAGAGTGGAATCAAGTCTTCCTCGATTTCGAGGGACTGTCTATGATGATGATGATGACCTCTACCCTTTGACTGAGCAAAGAGTGGCGCAAGCCATAAGACGCAACCCCACCATGTTCACACTGTAATATATAGCTCCACCTAGTGGACTACTGCTCCACCTAGTGGACTACTGTGGTAATGCAACTGCTCATGTAAATACAATAAAAACATCAGGTGACAAGGTCATCTGACAAGTACCTGTGCAATGAAGCCATCTTACAAGTGTGTGTTTATGATATCATAAAGAAAATATCACATTGGTGATGTAGGATCGGATTTCTGGATTCCCTAGCTGATAATGTTGTGGTGGATGTTTCTACCAAACAACAGAGAGACTTTGAGAGCTTCTTTGTTTTGCAGCATAGCTAAAAATCCAAGATAAATCTCAAGCATACTTGGATGGACAATCAGAGTCCAGATGGCCACATCTATGGGAATAATAGAGCGCTTGAGTGTGTTCCAACATGACCGAGAGACTTTCGGAGCATATGTGGAGCGGCTAGAAATGTTTTGCACCTCAAATAGTATGATTGAAGTTCCTGATGATGAAAACCATAACCGGGTGGTTTTAGAAAGAAAATGGGCTATTTTCCTGACTGAAGCAGGCCCCGAGGTATATGAAACCCTGAAAAATGTGCTTGTTCCCATCAAGCCAAAGGACAAGCCACTGACGGAGATTCTAACCAAGTTAAAACAGCGCTACAGTCCTAAGCCCCTGGAAATTGCATGGAAATTTCAGGACCGAGCAGTGGGTGACTGCTTTGTTTGTGGATAAAAAATGAAAGAATCAGAAGAAAGTTGTTGACAACCTCTGACGACTTTTGATTTAGCTTGTCAGACAGCTATGTCGATGGATATGGCCGACCAATACTCCCGAGAATTTCATGTCATTTCCAGTCATCCAAGAACCAAGCTGGTTAAAAGTAAAAGGCAGTTGAAACCCTGAGCCTCAGCAACTAGCCAAGGTAACAGTAAATTGAAGTAATGTTATCTGTGCCTTGGATAACACATTGCTCAAAGCTGTTCATATGTGAAGGCAGAGTGTTTCTTCTGCAAGAAGGTGTGCTGACTGAAGAATAAACCAATGTTCAATGCTAGAAGCAGCAATCACCAGAGACTACATAGCATTGAAGAGAAGCAACAGGACAAGGAGGTTCTGGACATACACATCATCAGGAGCACAAGGGTATCTAATAGCGAAGTATCGTAATCCAAGTAGATGTTTCAGGAACCAAGATCCCCATAGAAATGGATACTGGTGCATCCATGAGCGTAATACCAGCACAAGGGTATCTAATAGCGAAGTATCGTAATCCAAGTAGATGTTGCAGGAACCAAGATCCCCATAGAAATGGATACTGGTGCATCCATGAGCGTAGTACCAGAATCGCTATATCTCGACAAGTTCAGTGGTTTTCCACGAGAGAAGTTGTAGATAGAGCTACGAGGCTACCCAGGAGAGCAAATCCCTGTGGCAGGATGTATCACACACAAACGGTGGGGATCCACTTTAAACAAGGATTTCCCCTACTGAGCAGATATTTCGGCAGCAGCCAGAGATGAAAAAGAATGGCCAAGGACAAACCAAAGAAATGAATTGCCGATCACATAGGAATGTAAGTGTACAAACTGGACATAAACCATCTGGCCTCTGCAAATCACGGTACAAAACTCAGAAGACCTTGTGCAATCAAAGTGAATGGGAAATCCTCATTACACCCTCTCTTTCTCAGCAGAGACTGAAACCCCTTTTGCCCCCAATGTGAACAGTCCATCCACTGAGCAAAAAAGCATGGCACACCATATTGAGCACAAATCAGAAACAAATTGTATATTTCCATGCTTCTCACCCAGAAACAACACATCATCACCCCACCCTGAGCCGAAAACCTATACTCTGTAAATTCCCCCACTGCAAGAAAATGCTTTCCCCCCACAGACATGGACGTGGGCTGTTTTCCTGTGCAGCTGCCCTCTCCTCCTAAAAAGGTAAAATTATCCTTGGCTCAATGCCATTCAACTCTTTCTCACCTCTCTTTTCTTCTATTCTTCCAACTATATCCCCTCTGCGTCTTCTTTCTCTTTGCTTTTCTCTTTCCTTCTCAACATCGATAAAGAAAAACAACAACAAAAGTATTCCCTATGTAACAGCACTGTGGGACTACATTTACCACACGGACTGCAATGGTTCAAGAAGGTGGATCACCAGCACCTTCTCAAGGGCAATTAGGGATGAACAATAAATGCTGGCCTTGCCAGTGACGCACATATCCCATGAACCTTTAAATTAAAAAAAAACCTCCATCTCCCCTCCACTTCCTGTTCTCCTCCTACGCTTCTTCTTTTCCTCCTCCATGTCACCCCCTCCCCCATCTCACACTGTCAAGAAATAGTTCCTGGCCCAGTACCTTGTACTATTAGCTGTTTACTTGTTGCTCCATTTCTTCCAGCCCTTATTCCTGCCCGGTTCCCATTCTCTTCAGCCCATCCTCTCTCCTTCTCCATGTAACCTTCCCCATTCACCTTACGAATGACATATAGACAGGGGATTTGCTGATGTGTGGGAAGGCAGGCTACATGGGATATAAACTCAGTATAATCATTGAAGGGTGGTAGGAGCATAAACAGACTGTTGGTGCAGGAGAGAGGTTCTGGGTGGTATCTTGGTGTTATTGTAGAGAATGATTGGTAATATCACACTGTTGGAGTAAAGAAATATGAGGATGATAGTATGACACATATGGGAAGAATTTTATCTTTAGCACTTGGGCATAACTCAAGGAAAATCGTTTTGGATCCATTAATAGGTCTGCAATCCTCCTCACCCGATTTTCCTCTCTGTGCTGCTCCCAGGTGATGCTTAATGCCCATGTTGTAATATAGAGCTCCATCTAGTGGACTACTGCTCCACTTAGTGGACTACTGTGGTAATACAAAGTCACATGATGTAATATAACGATCTTATGTGTGTGCTTTAGTGATGTCGTAAGAATATATCACATTTGTGACATAGGATAGGAAAATTGGATTCCCTAGCTCATATTTTTGTTGATGAATCATCCAACCAAACAACAGAGAGATTTTGAGAGGTTCTTGCAGCACAGCTAAAAATCCAAGTTAAATTACAAGTACATTTGGCTGAACGGCCAGATTCCAGATGCCTACCCCTATGGGAATAATAGGGCACTTGGGCGAGTTCCATCGTGACCGAGAAATGTTCGGAGAATATGTGGAGCGGCTAGAAATATTTTTCACTGCAAATAGTATCGCGAAGTCCCCGATGATGAAAACTGTAAACGGGTGGTGGTAGAAAGAAAACAGGTTATTTTCTTGACTGAAGCAGGCCCCGAGGTGTACGAAATCCTGAAAAATGTGTTTGTTCTCGTCAAGCCGAAGGACACACCATTGACGCAGATTCTAACCAAGTTAGAGCAGCACTGCAGTCCTGAGCTCCTGGAAATTGCTGAACGTTATCATTTTGGAACACGAGATCAATTCATTGATGAGGGTATCAGTGAGTACATTGTAAGATTAAAAAAGCTATCCATTCACTGTCATTTCGGAAACTTTCAGGACCGCTTTGTTTGTGGCATGAAAACTGAAGAAATCAGAAGAAAGTTGTTGACAACCCCTAACTTGACTTTTGATTTAGCTTATCAGACAGATGTGTCGATGGACATGGCCGACCAATACTCTTGAGAATTTTGCACCATTTCCAGTCATCAGACAACTGAGGTGAATTGCCTGCAGGTCAGAAGTGAAAGGCAGTTAGGCCCCAGGGAATCAGCTACTAGCCAAGGTAACAGCGCATTGAAGTCATGCTATAAATGCCTGGGACAACACATCACTCAAAGCAGTCCATATGTGAAGGCAGAGTGTTTCTTCTGCAAGAAAACTGGGCATCTTGTGAAGGTTTGCCGACTGAAAAGTAAACCGATGTTCAATACTATAGGTAGAAATCACCAGAGACTATATAGCATTGAAAAGAGCAACAAGAGGAGGTTCTGGAGATACACATCATCAGGAGCATGAGGGTATCTAACAATGATTCGTGAAGTATCGTCATCCAAGTAGATGTTGCAGGAACCAGGATACTGTAAGTGGTCAGTCTACGGTTATTTCCCGAGGTTTTCGAGGCCTCGCCGCAGGGTCCAAATATGTAAGGATTTTTAACTTGGCTGTGACCAGTGCCAAATCGGTCCTGCCTTACTTGCTGTGCTACAGGTTGGTTTTCCGCAGAGACGGGTGCCAACAGGTCTCTCACAGTTATCAAATCTGCTGTTTAAGATTTAACACCCACTTATAGCAAGCACACTACCCCTGTCCTTATGTTCGGGTGAAAAGAGTTACAACGGATTGTCTTATAGTGAGACACAGACCAACGTTTTCGAGTTCAAAATCACACAAGGTTTATTACAACAGATCAACACCTTCACTCCACTCGCCAGATGCTTGTGAAGTAGAACCACACAGTGCAGTAATACCCAGTAAAACAATGCACTTCCCTTATTAGCCTTACAACAGACCAACCCTCCCTGCAGGCTAAACCCTTCCGGGACCCACATAACTCTAAACTCCCCTCTGGTTTGATTAGGGCACACTGACACCCCCTCACGCACTTTCGTGGATTTGTTGGTGAGCGTGGAACTATTGAGTTCGCACCCAATCCTTGCGCGCTGGTCCTTCCTCAGTGGTTCGACTCCACGGCTCCGTGCTTGACTGAAGCATGTGAGATCCAGGTTGAAGTTGAAGAAGCGAGTTGGAGAAGCGAGGCTTCACTCTTGGTCCTTATCCTCGAGGGGTGGGCAAACGTGCCTTCACATAGAACGAAGATCGAGCTTCCAAAATGCTCGACAGTTATACTCCTGTTAATCCACAATTCTGGTTGTGTTTGGATGGTTCTGTTGCCTCTGGGGAACCTTTCCTGTCTCCTTCAGGTCATATCTCACACTGTCTGAGATATTCTGTGTCTGAACAAAACCAGCCAAGCGATGTCCGAAGGCTTTCTGAGTGAGTGTTAAATGGCCTATTAGTCCTGATTGCTGGACCATTGTGGAGACAATGCAGATGTGTGTCTTTTCCTAGAACCTAGCTCTCTTCCCCAGACAACTTGGCTCCACACACCAAAGAGTCCCTTTGCCTTCCTAGAAGCACCCAGCTCTGACATCATTGGCCGCGGGCCCTAGCTTCTCTCTCCAGTTTCTGTGGGACAGTTCCGCCCTCCCCCCCGCCCCCCCTGCCACCTCGTGCTTCTCCCAGCAACAGGTTTCTTCCTAATCCAGACCAGCCATCTTGTGTCACAGTATTTCAAAAGTCCTTTTCAGGGTGTACAGCCAACAGGGATATAAACACAACAGTCCAGAGTTGACTTTGTCGACTTACACCCTTTGATATTAATACCGTCCTCCACGGAGAAAATATCAGCCATATCCTTTTCCTTATCCTTCCCAGGAGATTGCCTCATGATATGCCTACCAAACCGAAGTTACCTCGTCCCCGTGGGTTCCCCTCTGCGGTTACAGCATATAACGTTTACAACACACTTAAAAAGAGTATTACGAATGTTCCTTTAAAACCAGGCAACTCGCCACCATGGCCGAAAATTTAATCAACTGTCAGCAGCCAGGTTTTGAGTGCCCTTACAAACAGTTACATAAAATATATATGTATATTCTCCAGATGAAATACATAGGTATTTACACACGTCCTGCAGAAACAGGCAAGAGATGTTTCAAATTCGGGGCTGGTTGTCAATCAAGACTAGCCGCCGATTTCTGAGCGCCTTTCCAAGCGTACTGCAGGATAAATGAACCAGGTACACAGTTATCACACATTGAGCTAACACCAACACATGAGAAATGACCCGAATCTATGGAGGGACCTTGATGTCAAGCCAATGTCCCACCATGGTGGAGATACAAGCTGTTTTATTTCCTTTCCCGTTTCCCGGTTCTGCTATACCAGGGTGTAAAAGTGTTTTTGGGGTAGATCAACCTCTTTGAGTAGTTTTGTGAGGTGCTCGGGCAGAGGTGGAATCTCCTAACCAAACTGAGTTACATACCGGTACAAATCACGGATGGTGTCGTTTACCATGATGTGAACAGTACTGGGTTCCGCGATGGGAATAATACGTTCTTGGGCTATCTGGACCTCGGTGTGGGGTTTGAAGCAGAAGGTCTGATCTGTAACCGGGCACCAAGTGTCGTTATGCACTCAGTAGTGAGTCACGCTGGTCGTGATACAGAACATCCCTCCGCCCATGTAAGCTACCTGGGGTGGAACGTTGCTCTGGGCCATCACCTCCATGGTGCAATTAATGGGCTCCGCACCCTCTGATTTAAACCCACACACCGGTTGATCAGAAGCATTCAAACGCTGAGGACATAGTACGACGTGCGCTCCCTGCTCTGGCACCCGTTAAGTTCTGTGCTGGTCATGGTGGATCCTCACTTTACAACAAACGGTGGGACCCCATGATGTCCCACATGTACCCCGTCCCTCAGAATGCCGATGTTCTGTATTCGGTATACCGGTGCCGGTCATGGTGACCCGTTCATACTCGGCATCCGAAGTACAACCCCCATTACTGTAGCGTTGGACTGGCCACAATCTACTGGGACTGGGAATGCCTCTGAGGCAAGTTGGAGTTGACACTGGCTCATGGAACCTTTGTAGAGACTGAGCGTGGTGAGGTGTCGGTTGCTGATCCATGAAGAAACGCGGCCTTGTTGAAGGTCCTCCAAATTACTGCGTCCTTCATTCAGCAGCCAAGCACCATACAACACTCACGCGTCATTCCTTGCTGCCTGAGCTGAGGCATTCCGATCTTCTTGGATCAAATTGAGCGTGTGCCGCTAGCTCGGCTATGATCTCCTTCAAATGAATGGTCATAGCCTGATCCTCCCGCAATTCCAACCCCTCTATTGTATTACCTTCTCGCAGTATCTTGCGCAACCGATCCCTCAAGGTATTTAACTGCATTTGAAACTGAGCATCGTCCATACTGTTAACAATGGACGTGCCAGTGCTAAACATTGTGGCTGCATCGTTAAACAGTCCCTGCTTGTACCTTTCCGAACCCCCGCGCTGACCTGAGGTCAGATCATACACATCATCCCGATCCACGCCACCGTAACTTAACTCATCGAAGTTCCGAAACATTTCTTGAAGCAGAGCCTCGTAAAGCCTTTCGGTCTCTGCAGGACACCACCGTGGCAGGTGAACCTGGGTCAGGTTTAAGATAACCGAGGCGATGGAGTAGTGCACATCATGGTAAAGTATCTTGCCTGTCAGGACTAATACTAAACCATTTCGAGGCCCAGGGGTTGTGGTGGGGCATCTAACATCCGTCTCCTGTACCGGTGGGGCTGTGGGAAGTGGCTCTACGTCGTGTGCTAGCAACTCCATGGAATTTACGGTATCTGGAAGGTCTGGGATCACACAGGAGTCCATACACCGTCCCCAACCGATCCCGGTCCCGGAGTCTTGCCATCGTTGTGAAAACACGACCGACACGTCCGTCGGGCAGACCTGTTCATAGCCCAACATACACACATAAATTCCTTCATCTTCTTTCCATCATTTGTGCCACCACACTTCAACGCTCCCATTCATCCCCGTAATCTGACGGTACTCATCGTTCCCCAGCTGTTCCCAGTCCGCGGATCAATTGCCTTTATCTTGGCTCAATTTCCTGAGCCACCACCACCGTCCCAGGGGTATGTGTCCCTCACACTGCAAGCATATGCACCTCCCCTCGGTCACCCTAACCCATGTGGCCGTGACTTGCAGCTCGGGACATGATATGGAAGCTTCACCATACGTGAAACCCTTGCTGCTGGAGTACCGCATGGAATTAGACCCCATCTTCCCCCATGGTGGGTCCTTTCCCCCTGGTGCAGCCGTAGAGTATGGACTCCTTGGTGTGTCCCCTCTCCAAGCTGCCGATCCTAAACCAGCTCAGGAACAGGACCACAGCGAAAGTTCCTGGCATTCTCTTGGTGTTTTTGGACTTCCTCAATTTCCTATAACATAACACACAAGCAAAAATCCATTCTGAGAGGGTTTTCTCCTCCACAGTTCCATCAGGTTATATACAAGCAGCAGGACAGACACAGAACAACAATAAAACGAAATATAAAACAAACTATTTACACTGTGGGCCTGGTGGCTGCAGGGCTCGAGAGCCCCATGACTCTACACCTGGGGCCTCTTGCGGCTCGCAATTGGTGAGTAGGGAGGCGACCATGGCACCCTCAGCCGTAGGATCTGACTGCTCCTCCTTACCGCCCCGCCCACTGGTTTGTCATTGTCCCATATCAGGGAAAGATCCACCTCCACCAGACTCATGATGGTGCCCTGGTGCATTTTAGCCTTGGTCCTTCCATCATTGGGCTTGACCAGCTTGCACTGGTGGATGTGGAACCATTTTATCCGTCTGGGGAGCTTCGTTGCATAAACCATGGGGCTCGCCTTGTCAACGATGTTGTACAGCCCCATGTACAGTGGCTCAAACACCCCCACTGGGGCATAATTACGAATCATTATCTCGTCCCCCACCTCCCATTCACGTGTGCGCTGAGGCTCTAGCAACAACCGATTCTGTTGGTGCTGCCTCCCCAGGCTGCTGACTGCCTGCACGTGGACTTGTTTTAAAGTACTCTACAACTGCTATACAAACTTATCCTGGTCTACCTCCTGGAGCTGTGTCTCGGTGAGGACCAGCGGCAACACATGGGTTGGAGTGCGCATGGTCCTCCCGGTCATCAGCTTGTAAGGGGAGTAGCCTGTGCTCCTGGAGAGGCTGGCCCAGACCCCTATGAGAATCAGAGGCAGCGCCTCGTCCAGGTTTTTGGGAACTGGCCCAGCTCCTTCCTCAAGCGTTCCTTCAGGGTCCAGTTCATATGCTCCACTATCCCCGATGAGTCGGGGTTGTTTCCCCTCTATCCCCAGGAGTTTCAGAGTGGTTTGCATCACTTGACCCGTAAAGTGGCTTTCCTGGTTGGATTCCACTACCTGGGCCAGCCTCCACCTGGAGAATACCTCCTTTACCAGGATCCGAGCATTGGCCAGGGCTGTGGCCGCTTGGCAAGGGAAGGCGTCAACCCACTTTGAGAAGACGTCCACCAGGATTAAACAGTATTTATTATCTGATTTAGTGGTGGGTAGGGACCCGATCGTCATGGCCCCTCCACCCTCCTGGTGTATCCCAGGGGAGCCTTCTTGTGCTGGGGGTTGGGATTGTTTGCTGCGCACACCAGACAATGTGCACAGAAGTCCCAGACATCTCTGCCAAGTCGTTTCTGGCCCCGGGTGTCCCGCCCCTGAGGCCCTGTGGGCCAGCTGGAGGAATTCTTGTCAGTGCAGTGCTGGGACCACCCACCGGTCCCCCTTGAACAGCATTCCGTCCCGGACGCAAATGTCTGCAGCACCGAAGGGACTCTCCATGTTTTCCCCTTTCTCTCTGCCTATTAGGACGGTTAAAGAACAGGGTCCTGTGCCTGTGCCTGTTTGAGATCCGGGGCTAGCACTAGCCCCTGCATGCCTCCCCTGCCTCGGATCACCACGATTGGACCTGCTCTACCTAGATCGCATAAAATGCCCTCCCTAGCTCCCCTTTTGGCTAGCTCATCGGCCTTCCCCTCTCTGCTCTGTTTTGGAGTGAGCTTTCACCTTGTGGCGCTCCTCCCGGGCCGGGTGGCTGGCTGGCTGGAAGATGATGCGCTGCACCGAGCCGGAGCCAGTCCTTGTGATGTGAAGACGATGCCAAAACATCAGCAGAGACCCTTTGGTCCGGGCCAGTGCAGAGTCTCTTCGGCCGGGGACAGAAGCGGCCAGTGCAGAGTCCCTTCGGCTGGGGACAGAAGCGGCCAGTGCAGAGTGCGAGCTGGGCGCAGCTGGTGTCCCTGGAGCTCCGCGGGGCTGGAGCCCCTGCTCCCTCGATGCACAAACCCTCAGCTCGGAATCAGTACGGTGGATGCCCAGCCGCTGCAGGCCGGCCGCCAGATCGTCGACGCACAGCCCGCCGTCCTGCTGTAGCGACTCCGGGACCACCTGCCAAAGGGACTCGAGGACGTGGGGCCGGCCGAAGGGACTCCAAGGCTGGTGTTCAATCCGCCGAAGGGACTCTGAGGCCGGCGCCTAACCGGCTGAAGAGACTGAGACGTGACGTCTTCTCATACTCCCAACCAACTTTTAATTAATTTTAAAACTTTTAGCCAACTTTTAAACTTATTAAACAATTTAGGAAAACTTTTAAAACTTACATTTTAGACTCTCAACGGAAATACTTTAAACATCTATTATTAACTTACATCTTTGACTTTTAACAACTTTTAGAAACTTTTTAAATTGGGGAAACTTTTTTAATCTATTACTAACTTACATCTTAGATTTTCAACAATTCTTAGAAACTTCTTAAAAAGTTTTAACATATCTTAGAAACTTTTGAAATAAATTGGGAACCTTTATCAACTTTTAATCTTATAAAATAACTTTGGAAGTCACCTTCCTAATGCCTGCCTTCCAACCTAGCCTCGGGCCATCTACCATCAATGGCAATACCCGGCGCCGATCTTGCGGCCAACACTTCGCCGGAGGCAATTAGGCTTATAGAGCTGTGCCTGATCTCCAGTTGTCTGGGACCCCCTTGCCACTGGACCAAGACCTTGTTCATAGAAACATAGAAACATAGAAAATAGGTGCAGGAGTAGGTCATTCGGCCCTTCGAGCCTGCACCACCATTCAATATGATCATGGCTGATTATTTCCTCAGTACCCCTTTCCTGCTTTCTCTCCATACCTCTTGATCCCCTTAGCCATAAGGGCCATATCCAACTCCTTCTTGAATATATCCAATGAACTGGCATCAACAACTCTCTGCGGCAGGGAATTCCACAGGTTAACAACTCTCTGAGTGAAGAATTTTCTCCTCATCTCAGTCCTAAATGGCCTACACCTTATCCTAAGACTGCGTCCACTGGTTCTGGACTTCCTCAACATCGGGTAAAATCTAACCGCATCTAACCTGTCCCGTCCCATCAGAATCTTGTATGTTTCTATGAGATCCCCTCTCATCCTTCTAAACTCCAATGTATAAAGGCCCAGTTGATCCAGTCTCTCCTCATATATCAGTCCAGCCATCCCAGGAATCAGTCTGGTGAACCTTCGCTGCACTCCCTCAATAGCAAGAATGTCCTTCCTCAGATTAGGAGACCAAAACTGAACACAATATTCCAGGTGAGGCCCCACCAAGGCCCTGTACAACTGCAGTAAGACCTCCCTGCTCCTATACTCAAATCCCCTAGCTATGAATGCCAACATACCATTTGACTTCTTCACCGCCTGCTGTACCTGTATGCCAACTTTCAATGACTGATGAACCATGACACCCAGGTCTCGTTGCACTCCCCTTTTCCTAATCTGTCACCATTCAGATAAATTACTGTCTTCATGTTTTTGCCCCCAAAGTGGATAACCTAACATTTATCCACATTATGCTGCATCTGCCATACATTTGCCCACTCACCTAACCTGTCTAAGTCATCCTGCAGCCTCTTAGTGTCCCCCTCACAGCTCACACCGCCTCCCAATTTAGTGTCATCGGCAAACTTGGAGATATTACACTCAATTCCTTCAACCAAATCATTGATGTATATTGTAAAGAGCTGGGGTCCCAGTACTGAGCCCTGCGGCACTCCACTCGTCACTGCCTGTCATTCTGAAAAGGACCCGTTTATCCCGACTCTCTGCTACCTGTCTGCCAACCAGTTCTCTATCCACATCAGTATTCTAACCCCAATACCATGTGCTTTGATTTTTTGCACACCAATCTCTTGTGTGGGACCTTGTCAAAAGCCTTTTGAAAGTCCAAAATGCACCACATCCACTGGTTCTCCCTTGTCCACTCTACTAGTTACATCCTCAAAAAACTCCAGAAGATTTGTCAAGCATGATTTCCCCTTCATAAATCCATGCTGACTTGGACCGATCCTGTCACTGCTTTCCAAATGCGCTTCTATTTGATCCTTAATAATTGATTCCAACATTTTCCCCACTACTAATGTCAGGCTAACCAGTCTATAATTACCCGCTTTCACTCTCCCTCCCTTTTTAAAAAGTGGTGTTACATTAGCCACCCTCCAGTCCATAGGAACTGATCCAGAGTCGATTGACTGTTGGAAAATGATCACCAATGCATCCACTATTTCTAGGGCCATTTCCTTAAGTACTCTGGGATGCAGACTATCAGGCCCCGGGGATTTATCGGGCTTCAACCCCATCAATTTCCCGATCACAATTTCCTACCTAATAAGGATATCCTTCAGTTCCTCCTTCTCACTGCACCCTCGGTCCCCTAGTACTTCCAGAAGGTTATTTGTGTCTTCCTTTGTGAAGACAGAACCAAAGCACTTGTTCAATTGGTCTGCCATTTCTTTGTTCACCATTATAAAGTCACCTGAATCCGACAGCAAGGGACCTACGTTTGTCTTCACTAATCTTTTTCTCTTCACATATCTGTAGAAGCTTTTACAGTCAGTTTTTATGTTGCCGGCAAGCTTCTTCTCGTACTCTCTTTTCCCCCTCTTAATTAAACCCTTTGTCCTCCTCTGCTGAATTCTAAATTTCTCCCAGTCCTCAGGTTTTCTGCTAATTCTGGTCAATTTATATGCCTCGTCCTTGGATTTAACACTATCCTTAATTTCCCTTGTTAGCCACGGTTGAGCCACCTTCCCTGTTTTATTTTTATTCCAGACAGGGATGTACAATTGCTGAAGTTCATCCATGTGATCTTCAAATGTTTGCCATTGCCTATCCACCGTCAACCCTTTAAGTATCATCTGCCAGTCTATTCTAGTCAATTCACACCCCAAACCATCGAAGTTACCTTTCCTTAAGTTCAGGACCCTAGTTTCCGAATTAACTATGTCACTCTCCATCCTAATAAAGAATTCTATCATGTTATGGTCACTCTTCCCCAAGGGGTCTCGCACAACAAGATTGCTAATTAGCCCTTTCCCATTACACATCACCCAGTCTAGGATGGCCAGTTCCCTGGTTGGTTCCTCGACATATTGGTCCAGAAAACCATCCCTAATACACTCCAGGAAATCCTCCTCCACCGCATTGCTACCAGTTAGGTTAGCCTAATCAATATGTAGATTAAAGTCACCCATGATAACTGCTGTACCTTTATTGCATGCATCCCAAATTTCTTGTTTGATGCTGTCCCCAACCTTGCTACTACTGTTTTTTGGTCTGTACACAACTCCCACTAGCGTTTTCTTCCCCTTGGTATTCCGTAGCTCCACCCATACCGATTCCACATCATCCAAGCTAATTTCCTTTCTTAGTATTGCATTAATTTCCTCTTTAACCATCAATGCCACCCCACCTCCTTTTCCTTTCTGTCTATCCTTCCTAAATGTTGAATACCCCTGGATGTTGAGTTCCCAGCCTTGGTCACCCTGGAGCCATGTCTCCGTGATGCGAATTACATCATACCCGTTAACTGCTATCTGCACAGTTAATTCATCCACCTTATTCCGAATAGTCCTCGCATTGAGGCACAGAGCCTTCAAGCTTCTCTTTTTAACCCTTTAGAATTTTGTTGTAATGTGGCCCTTTTTGCTTTTTGCCTTAGGTTTTTCTGCCCCCCACTTTTACTTTTCTCTTTCTATCTTTTGCTTCTGCCCCCATTCTACTTCCCTTTGTCTCCCTGCATTGGTTTCCACCCCCCTGCCATATTAGTTTAACACCTCCCCAACAGCACTAGCAAACACTCCCTCTTGGACATTGGTTCCAGTCCTGCCCAGGTGCAGACCGTCCGGTTTATACTGGTCCCACCTCCCCCAGAACCTGTTCCAATGTCCCAGGAATTTGAATCCCTCCCTTGTGCGCCACTCCGCAAGCCACGTATTCACCTGAAATATCCTGCGATTCCTACTCTAACTAGCACGTGGCACTGGTAGCAATCCTGAGACACTTGGTCACTCAACAAGAAAACATCAGGACTGGTTTGATGAAAATGATCAGGAGATCGAAGAACTAATAGATCGCAAGCGCAAAGCATTTCTGAGCCTCAAGCAACAGCCCAACTCGCGAGCTACAAAACAACATTACAGACGGCTCAAGGCTCAGGTCCAACAAAAAAACTTGGAACCTAAAGAACAGGTGGTGGATGGAGAAAGCACAGAAGATAGAACAACTGGCCGACAGCCACGATATGCGAGGATTCTTCACTGCAGTCAAGGCCACCTGCAGTCCAAACTCCCAAGGCCCCAACCCATTCCTGGCCAAGAATGGGGAAACACTCATCAAGGACACCGAGGCTGTCAAGACCCGATTGAAGGAGCACTTTGAAGATCTCCTCAATCAAGACTCTGCCTTTGACTCGAGTGTTTTCGATTCCATCCCGCAGCATGTCACCAACTCAGTGAAACTGCAACATTGCACGATGTTGGCAAAGCCATAAAACAGCTCAAGACTAACAAGGCTGCGGTGCGGATGGAATCCCTGCCAAGGCACTAAAATATGGCAGAGAGGCGCTGTTGGCGTGGATACATGACCTCATCTCTCTCATCTGGAAGGAGGAGAGCATGCCAGGAGATCTCAGAGATGCAGTGATTGTGACTATTTTTAAAAAGGGGGACAAGTCATACTGCGGCAACTACAGGGGAATCTCACTGCTTTCAGCCACTGGGAAAGTTGTTGCTCGAGTTCTCCTCAATCGTCTTCTGTCCGAGGAGCTCCTCCCGGAATCACAATGAGGATTTCGTCCCCTACGGTGCACAACAGACATAATCTTTGCAGTGCGGCAGTTGCAGGAAAAATGCAGGGAGCAGTGCCAGCCCTTATACATGGCCTTTTTCGATCTTACAAAGGCCTTTGACACTGTCAAGCATGAGGGTCTATGGAGCGTCCTCCTCCGTTTCGGATGCCCCCAAAAGTTTGTCAACATCCTTCGCCTGCTTCACGATGACATGCAGGCCGTGCTCCTTACCAACGGATCCATTACAGACCCAATTCACGTTCAGACCAGGGTCAAACAGGGCTGTGTCATCGCCCCAACCTTCTTCTCAATCTTCCTCGCCGCCATGCTTCACCTCACAATTAACAAGCTCCCCGCTGGAGTGGAATTAAACTACAGAACCAGTGGGAAGCTGTTTAACCTACGCTGCCTCCAGGCCACGTCCAAGATCACTCCAACCTCTGTCATTGAGCTGCAGTATGTGGACGATGCCTGCGTCTGTGTACGTTCAGAGGCTGAACTCCAGGATATAGTCAATGTATTCACTGAGGCATATGAAAGCATGGGCCTTATGCTTAACATCCGTAAGACAAAGGTCTTTCACCAGCCTGTCACCGCCACACAGCACAGCCCTCCAATCATCAAGATCCACAGCGCGGCCCTGGACAATGTGGACCATTCCCCTTATCTCGGGAGCATCTTATCAACAAAGGCAGACATTGATGCGGAGATTCAGCATCGCCTCCAGTGCGCCAGCGCAGCCTTCGGCCACCTGCGGAAAAGAGTGTTTGAAGACCAGGCCCTCAAATCTACCAACAAACTCATGATCTACAGGGTTGTAGTAATACCCACCCTCCTGTATGGGTCTGAGGCATGGACGATGCACAGAAGGCACCTCAAGTCACTGGAGATATATCACCAACGATGTCTCCGCAAGATCCTGCAACTCTCCTGGGAGGACAGGCGCACCAACATCAATGTCCTTGACCAAACTAACATCCCCAGTATTGAAGCACTAACCACACTTGATCAGCTTCGCTAGGCAGGCCACATAGTTCACATGCCAGATATGAGACTTCCTAAGCAAATGCTTTATGCGGAGCTCCTTCATGGTAAACGAGCCAAAGGAGGACAGCGGAAACGTTATAAGGACACCCTCAAAGCCTCGCTGGTAAAGTGCGACATCACCACTGACACCTGGGAGACCCTGGCCGCAGACTGCCTGAGGTGGAGAAAGTCCATCCGGCAGGGCGTTTAGCTCTTCGAGTCTCAACGCAAAGAGCATGAAAAGGCCAAGCGCAGGCAGCGGAAGGAGCACGCGGCAAACCTGCCCCACCGACCCCTTCCCTCGACGAATGTCTGTCCCACCTGTAATAGGGTCTGTGGCTCTCGTATCGGACTGTTCAGGCATCAAAGAACTCACTTAGGGAGTGGAAGCAAGTCCTCCTCGGTTCCGAGGGACTACCTATGATGATGATGGATATAGTAATTCCCTCGTGTCCCAGTGGCCTCTAAAATTTTGTGCAGCAGCCACACTCTGGCCAGGGGTCTCCCATCGGCGGACTTAAAACCTCGCCTTGACCAGATTGCCAAATATTCTGTGCAGTAGTTGCATGTGAACATCGAATCTGAGCAAATGGTGTATGGAGTAGGTGTTATATATACAGACTATAGATATTCTCTCTGTGTAGTCACTGTATAGTTGCATAAGATGGAGACTTGTTTATCTGATGTACTTTCATTAAGGTTTACACTGTGTATATACATGCTGACACCACTGGAGTATGCACTGGTAGAGGACAGGGGTTTCCTGTCCTGCCCTGGTGGCAGGGGCTGTATAAAAGCGTAGCCACCATGCGGTTGCCTCACTCTGAAGTTTGGAATAAAGGACCAAGGTCACGACAGTTTGAGTACAACACATTGCCTCGTGGAGTCATTCATAGGTACAGTACAGACATAATAACTGGCGATGTGAATATGGACTTTCACGCGATTATGGCTACCTTTCGCACACTAAAAGAATCGCAGAGGGTGATAATTGGGATGCCTTCATGGAAAGGCTCGACCAATATTTCGGGACAAACGACCTGGCAGGGAAGACGGACACATTGGCAGAGAAGCGCAAGGCTATACTTCTGACTAGTTATCTAGTCCCGAGGTCGACCGCCTTGTCAGAGACCTGCTGGCACCCACGAAGGCCAAGGATAAGACATACGATGAGCTGACTGAACTAATTTGTGACCAACTAAAACCAAAAGAGAGCATCCTTACGGCCAGGCACAGAGCCTACACTCACCGCAGACCTGAGGACCAGGAGATTGCAAAATATGCTGCCGACTTCAGGAGACTTGGGGCACTGTGTGATTTTGGCATGCACCTCAATGAAGCATTGTGAGACATCTTCGTTATAGGAATTGGCCACAAGGGCCTCCTTCACAAGTTATTATCTGCTGACACCACAGTCAACCTGCAGAAGGCCATCAGCATCAGTCAGGCGTTCATGACCTCGACCTGCAGCACCAAGCAAATTATTCATCCTGTGGACTCAAAACCGCCAATTACTGTACACAGAATGGTGCCTTTCACAGGCAAGACTGTAGAACGTGGCCCTGCCCAGGGCAGAGAGCACAGACCTCAGGGTTCCAGAACTCAGAGTCCGCTGAGGGGTGCTAATCGAGTAGCACCATGCTGGAGTTGTGGAGGAAACCATAGGGCTCACCAGTGTCGGTTTGCTGAGTACGTATGCAAAGCCTGTACATGAAGGGCCACCTCCAGTGTATGTGTAAAAGAAATACGACTCACCGTCTAGCGGGGGGTGTATGATGATTTGGCCAGAGAGGCCGCTCAGCCCCAAGAAGAAGTGTATGGAGTGTATACCTGCACCATGGATTGTCCTCCAGTGAAGATGGAAGTTGAGATAAACGGCGTTCCAGTTTTCATGGAAGTGGACATGGGAGCGAGCCAGTCAGTGATGAGCCAGGATGCCTTTGAGAGGCTGTGGAATGAAAAACGACCTGAGCTGGTTCCAGAACAGGAAAAGTTGTGCACCTACACCAAGGAGCTGATCCCAGTCCTTGGTAGTGTGGATGTAAGTGTAATCCATAATGGCGTGGTGCACAAGTTACCTCTGTGGATTGTTGCAGTTGATGGTCCAACGCTACTGAGAATCGGTGGATGGGGAAGATCCAGTGGAGATGGGAGGACCTCTTCACTCCAGCGATCGATGTCCCCTTTGCTCAGAGGCAGAGCAAAACCTCACCTTCGCTTGGGCCAGGCACCAGAGAATAGACCAGCACAGCGCCTGAGGCACAGACCGTCCATCATGACTGCGTGGCAAAGATCCAACCGTAACGACCTAAAAGTACCTTCCCGGCTCCAGTGGCAGGATTCCTGGGGAGGAAGATCGAATTCACAGGCACTCTTCCAGCTTTGGTGGCAGAATTGCGGGAGAGTAGGATCAAGGCAGTCAACTTCGAGGACAGAGGCAAGGTGGAGTCCCTGCTGCAGCGAGGTACAGCATGGCATGGCAGGGTTCCCTTAAAGGAGACCTGCAACCAACTGAACTTAAAGAGACATTGTATGCATGGCAATCAATGTAACGAACCGATTAAGAATGTAAAGAACAAAATGTTGCGAGATGTCGGGAGTAGAGTGTCCCCAGAAGTAGCAAGCTAGCGACCTCAGGAAGGTGAAGGCACTGATCCTGATACCCTGCCCCAGATCTATCCCACGCTGCAGGCACCCGATGGCACAATTCGCCACGGACCTGGAAACGAAAACGGTGCCAATACGCGCAGTTGGCCACCGTTGCCCACTACCCGGGTGGAGACGGCGCAGCCCCCAGACCCAGTCGCTATCTCGGCCATGTCAGGGAGCAAAAAGTCAGAACCAACGAATTCCCCAAACGGGACCTGAAAAGCCAGGTTCCCAACACCGTTAGAAAGCAGGCAGAAGATTCTGCAGCCCTCAAAGGAGGACAGGGAGGCCACACACTTCTGTGGGTCTGCCCTGAGTCCTGGCTAGGTGATCAAACCAAGCCCACCCCGCTAGCAGGGGGCGCAGCGCCGCCATCAAATGACTTGGACTCCGTCCGGTTGCTTTGGAGCTAGCGCCTTCGCATACCTGTACTGCTACCTCAGTACTGACCATGACTGAACTAATTATGCAATATACCCAATCCTGGCGCACGACCGTAAAATGTAACAAATGTAAGTCACTGAACCAAGGTGTCACAATGCAAACTGTAAAAAAAAATGTTGTTTTCTTCCTTTCTTTGTACTTGCACTGTGCCTGATCCTGTATGTTTATGTAACGGGCCAGCTGCATGATCTCGCTGTGGGGGGTGGGGTAAGGTGGCGGGGGGGAAATGGATGTATGTAGCCATGGACACACACATGGATCACACCCAGAATCCTCTGGAACCTCCACTGCATCATCAAACCATCCAAGCTGGTAACCACTACCCAGTGTTGTGGCAAAAGGACTTGGGGGTTAACAGGGAGAGAGCGAAGCCAAAGCACAGCCAAGGTGCATGGGCTATTGGCACTTGTCTGGGGAGAGCTAAGCCAGAGCACGTAGTGCTAAGGTAATTGCAACAAAGGACTTGGGGAAGAGTGATGTTATATATGCAGACTATAGATATACTCTCTGTATAGTGGACCACCGTGCTTGAAGCTCTGGTGTCCACCAAATACTTCCCCTGTACCGTCCCGACCCCCACCTTCACACAGGGCCTGCCCCAATCATCATAGAGGAGTGGACACAGATACTGAGGCTGGACACGGTCTAGTCAGGATGAGGGAGGGAATACGGGCTCAGTTGGCACAATGCTGTTCACGACAGCGTATAGTTGCCCTCTGTCCTTCCCCAGCACCATGCGGAGGGTTGCCACCAGGACCTCAAAGGGTTCCTCGGTCGTCCTTTGTGCCTCGGGGGGGCTGAGGTTTTCTCCCGGGAGGCCATCCTTGGCCGGGTCCCGTTTTCTGGAGCGGGTAGTCCCGTCTACAGTGCCCCGTTTCTCCACGTCTAAAACAAGCCTTAGACTCATCAGTGTGGGGCCCCTCCTGACATAGAAATATAGAAACATAGAATATAGGTGCAGGAATAGTCCATTCGGCCCTTCGAGCCTGCACCACCATTCAATATGATCATGGCTGATCATGCAACGTATGATCATTCCTGCTTTTTCTCCATACCCCTTGATCCCTTTAGCTGTAAGGGCCACATCTAACTCCCTTTTGAATATATCTAATGAACCGGCCTCAACAACTTTCTGTGGTAGAGAATTTCTCTGAGGTTCACAATTCTCTGAGTGAAGAAGTTTCTCCTCATCTCGGTCCTAAATGGCTTACCCCTTATCCTTAGACTGTGACCCCTGGTTCTGGACTTCCCCAACATCGGGAACATTCTTCCTACATCTAGCCTGTCCAATCCCATCAGAATTTTATATGTTTCTATGAGATCCCCTCTCATTCTTCTAAATTCTAGTGAATATAAGTCTAGTCGATCCAGTCTTTCTTCATATGTCAGTCCTGCCATCCCAGGAATCAGTCTGGTGAACCTTCGCTGCACTCCCTCTGTTATGTATGCAACCCTAGGCAACCTGCATCATATCGCCGCCACAGGGCTTACCTGTTGGAATCCCAAGGGATCCCAGCATCCTTTGGGAGCACTGTATATAAGCAGGCCTCCCATGCTGTATCGGCACTCTGGAGTTTGAATAAAGGAGCTAAGGTCACACTTACTCCTTGTCTACAATACTCAGTTGCATTACTTTATTATGAGCTTAACAACTGGCGATGAGTTAACGAACAACCACGCGAAAATGCAAAGAACTGTTGGTATCCTGGAGAAATCCTCAGAAGGGGACGATTGGGAGGCCTTCGTGGAGCGACTCGACCAATACTTCGTGGCCAATGAGCTGGAAGGGGACGAGAACGCTGCCAAATGAAGGGCAATCCTCCTTACCGTCTATGGGGCAACAACCTTTGGCCTCATGAAGAATCTTCTAGCTCCGGTGAAACCAATAACCAAATCCTATGAAGAGCTGTATGCTGGTCTGGGAGCACCTAAATCCGAAGGAAAGCGTTTTGATGGCAAGGTACCAATTCTACACGTGTCAACGGTCTGAAGGCCAGGAAGTGGCGAGTTATGTCGCCGAACTAAGGCGTCTTGCAGGACATTGCGAACTCGATGGATTCCTTGAGCAAATGCTAAGAGACGTTTTTGTGCTTGGCATTGGCCATGAGGTTATCCTTCGCAAACTAGACTTTTGAAACACCGAATCTGAGCAAAGCCATAACGATAGCCCAGGCATTTATGTCCACCAGCGATAAGACCAAACAAATTTCGCAGCATAAATAAGTTTTGGCTAGTATTGTACAAAAAGTAATGTCGTTTTCAGGCAGGAATGCATACGGCAGAACGTACACACCGGCAGCTGCACGATCTCAGATGATCCAGAGTTCGCCATCAATCGTTAATGTGAGGCAGTTAACACCTTGTTGGTGCTGCGGAGGTGATCATCGAGCCCATCAATGCCGCTTCAAGCACTATGTGTGCAAAGGCTGTGGAACAATGGAACGAGCTGCAAACTCTGCAAACCACCACGTTGCAGAAGAGGATCGATCAGGCTGCACTAGAGTTTCGAACCGAGGAGGCAGAAGTGTACAGGGTACACACCTTCACCACGAAATATCCACCGATCATGCTAAAATTCGAACGGGACAGAATTCCAGTATCCATGGGACTGGACACAGGTGCGAGTCAGTCTATCATGAGTAAAAAGGCCTTCGACAGGCTGTGGTGCAACAAGGCACACAGGCTCAAGCTTAGCCCCATTCATACCAAACTGAGAACTTACACTAAAGAGCTGATCCCTATTATTGGCAGCGCAGCAGTAAAAGTCTCCTATGATGGAGCAGTGCATGAACTCCCACTATGGATTGTAGCAGGAGATGGCCCCACACTGTTCGGCAGAAGCTGGCTGGGAAAAATCCGCTGGAACTGAGACGACATCCGAGCGCCTTCGTCTGTCGACGATGCCTCATGTGCCCAGCTTCTGAGCAAGTTCCCGTCGTTGTTTGAGCCAGGCAGCTGAAGTTTCTTGGGGCGAAGGTGCAGATCCACTTTGATCCCGGTACACGACCCATTCACCACAAGGCACGGGCGGTGCCATATATGATGCGAGAGAAAGTGGAAATTGAGCTGGACAGGCTGCAACGAGAAGGCATCATCGCACCAGTGGAGTTCAACAAGTGGGCTAGTCTGATTGTTCCGGTTCTCAAAGGCGACGGCATGGTCAGAATTTATGGGGACTATAAAGTAACGTTTAACCGTTTTTCGCTACAGGACCAGTACCCACATACAAGGCAGACGACCTATATGCGACCCTGGCTGGAGGAAAGACATTCACCAAGTTGGACCTGACCTCGGTCTACATGAGGCAGGAGCTGGCGAAATCTTCGAAAGGCCTTACCTGCATCAACACGCTCAAAGGTCTGTTCATCTACAATAGATGCCCATTTGGGATTCAATTGGCTGCGGCAATTTTACAAAGCAACATGGAGAGCCTGCTAAAGTCGGTTCCGTGCACTGTGGTTTTCCAGGACGACAGACTGGTCACAGGTCGGGACACCATCGAACACTTGAAGAACCTGGAAGAGGTTCTAAGTCAGCTAGATCGCATGGGACTCAGGTTGAAATGATTGAAGTTTGTTTTTTTGGCACCAGAGGTCAAGTTCTTAGGAAGAAGAATTGAGGCAGACGGCATCAGACACACCGACACCAAGACAGAGGCCATCAAGCACGTGCCGAGACCACAGAACGTGACAGCTGCGGTCGTTCCTGGGACTCCTCAAATATTTCGGTAATTTCCTACCCGGGTTAAGCACCTTGCTAGAACCTCTACATGTGCTGTTACGCAAGAGAGACGAATGGGTATGGAGGAAATCACAAGAGGCTGTTTTTGAGAAAGCCAGAAATCTGTTATGTTCCAACAAACTGCTTGTTCTCTATGACCCATGTAAACGTTCAGTGCTAGCTTGCAATGTGTCTTCATACGGGGTCGGTGTGTGTTACAACAAGCTAACGAATCGGGAACATTGCAACCGGTCACTTATGCGTCCAGGCGTCTGTCCAAGGCCGAAAAGGCCTACAGCATGATTGAAAAAGAAGCTCTGGCATGCTTTTATGGGGTGAAAAAAATGCACCAGTATCTGTTTAGTCTCAAGTTTGAGTTAGAAACTGACCATAAGCTGCTCATATCGCTATTCTCCGAGAGCAAAGGGATTAACACCAAAGCCTCTGCCCTCATCCAAAGATGGGCGCTCACGCTGTCTGCATACAACTATGTAATATTGCCTGATGTCCTTGTCAGTGACAATGGGCCGTGCTTCACCAATGCTGAATTCAAGGAATTCATGACCTGCAATAGGATCAAGCACGTCACATCTGCCCCGTTCAAGCCCGCATCCAACGGCCAGGCAGAACGGGCAGTTTAGACCATCAAGCGAAGCTTGAGACGTGTGTCGGAAGGCTCCCTGCAGACCCGCCTGTCCTGGGTCCTGCTCAGCTACCGCACCAGACCCCATTCGCTCACCGGGGCTCCCCCAGCTGAGTTGCTCATGAAAAAGGTGCTCAAAACAAGGCTCTCTCTTGTCCACCCTGATCTCCACGGTCACATCGAGGGTAGGCGGCATCAACAAAGCATGTACCATGATCGCGCAAATTTGTCAGGCGATATTGAAGTCAATGACCCTCAATTTGTATTCAACTGTGGACATGGTCCCAAATGGCTTGCTGGCAAAGAAGGGAGTAAGGTGTTTCAGGTCATACTTGCCAATGGACTAACTTGCAGAAAACATTTGGACCAAACCAAACTGTGGTTCACACACAGCCACGAGCAACCCGAAGAGGACACCACCAACTTCGACCCTCCAACACACACAAGTGGCAACTAACATCACGGTTGACCACGACGCTGAACTCACCATCCCCAGAAGCCTGGCAAGGCCAGCTGCCCAGCAGCCCAGCGAAGAACCAACCTATTCACCCACATCTGCATTTGTACCGAGACGATTGACAAGGGAGCGAAAAGCCCCAGATCGTCTCACCCTGTAAGTAAGTGTACTATTGACTTTGGGAGGGAGTGATGTTATGTATGCAACCCTAGGCAACCTGTATCATATCACCACCAGAGGGCTTACCTGTTGGAGTCCCAAGGGATCTCAGCATCCCTTGGGAACACTGTATTTAACCAGGCCTCCCATGCTGTACCTACATTCTGGAGTTTGAATAAAGGAGCTAAGGTCACACTTACTCATTGTCTACAGTACTCAGTTGCATTACTTTATTATGAGGTTAACACCCTCAATAACACGAATGTTCTTCCTCAGATTAGGCTGTGATGTATGTAGCACACAAATGACTGACTCCACACAGTCTGGTGTTGATCTAACTGCTGTGACCTTAGTCCTTTATTGAACAGCTCCAGAGTGCTCCACAGGTGTGGTGGGCAGCCTTTTATATTGCCTCGTGCAGGTGCTTTCACGTCTCCCACCACAGCGCCCTCTGTGGTGCACCATTGTACTTATCATACATTTAATGAACCAGAGCAATACACAACATCACTGCCCTCACCCCTCCGAGTTCAAAAAGCCGTTGCTAGAATCCCCGATAGCGAAAAAAACATTAGCCCATTGGCAATGTTGGTCATGGATCCACGTCCCTGAATTTAAACACAGTGACCATTTAGCATTGAAATATTAACTCTTGTAATTGGCAATTCATGTCCATTATTTTAAACACAGTGACCAACCAGCATTAAAATATTATTTCTTGTCATAAATCCATCATCCTACATTCACATGGCACACTTAGGCTTGCTCTAGCCTGACAAAAGTCCAAAGTCTTTATGTGGGGACCGCAGTGGTGTGAGGCCCTTTTAAGATGCCCGGGAGCATTTCCCTTTTAAGACGCCATCTTGTGGCTCCCACGAGGCTTCCGTTGGGCGCCGCCATCTTAGGTGTTCAGCTGGCCTAGAAAGAAGAAGAAGAAACACGGAAGGAGGGAAAGGGAAACACAGAAGGTGGGGAGTGGGAATTTTGCAGTGTTTTGGGGAAAGGTTTCAGGCATTTGTCCACGATCCTCTTCCTCTGGCACTGATACTGGACTTACTCGATGCTGGCGCTCTCAAACTCGGCGCGGCGGCGTTTCGTTACAGCTCCCGCCATGGCCGCTTCTCCTGCTGCCTCCGTGGCCGCCTCTCCTGCTGCCTCCGTGGCTGCCACCATCGCGGCCGCTGCCGCCGCCCGCTTGTTCCGCTGCGTGGGTCCCCCGGCCATCGATGGACCACAGCGCCCCGCCGGCCCGCACCCCGGCAATGGGCCCGCACCTGTAGTCTTGAATGGAGGCTGAGGCTGTAGAATTGCTTGGGGCCAGGAGTTCTGGGCTGCTGCTGCAGCTCCAGCTCGGTTGCTGCTGCCCTTTGGAAACCCAGGGAGCAGCTGTCTGTGGGGGAGTGAAGAAGTCTTCCCAGCTCCCATGGACCTTTCCCATCCATCTTCTGCCGAGGAATGTCGGTTCATCGCCTGCAATGACCCATAAAGGTAAACCGTGCATCTCGCCCCCGTGAGATACCTGTACATCTGCCCTGCCGAGAACAGGTATCAGTTCCTTGGTGCAAGTACACAGCTTTGACGTGAGCGGGACCAGCTTGGGTCGTGCAGCCCGGTTACCCCACAATTTGTCAAAAGTTCTCTGACTCATCAACAATGGACCCGATCCTATATCCACTGCCATACTCACTGAGACTCCGTCAATTTTTACTTCCATTATCACTGGGGGCGAATCGTCGGTGCACATTTTCAGTTCCAACACCTCATCCTCTTCTGCCTGCTCCTCACTGAACAGTGGATCATCCCCTATCTCCTCAGCCACATGGTGAGTCCGATTTCTTTTACACATGCGCTGAAGGTGCCCTTTAATGTGGCAGGTATTGCACGTGAATTCCGCAAACCTGCACCGGTGAGCCCCATGGCTTCCTCCGCAGCGCCAGCATGGTGCTGCTTGATTGGCCCCCCTCAGCGGACTCTGAGTTCCAGGACCCCGAGGTCCATGCTCTCTGCCCCGGGCAGAGCCACGTTCTGCAGTTTTGTCCATGGTGGCCGCTATCCTGTGGACAGTGCCTGCCGGGTTCGAGACTGTGTGGATTATTTGCTTGGTGTTGCACGTCGAGGTCATATATGCCCGGCTGATGTTGATGGCCTTTGTCAGGGTGACTGTGGGTTCCATGGCTAGCAGCTTGTAAAGGAGGCCCTCATGGCCGATCCCCATGATGAAAACATCCCGCAGTGCCTTGTCAAGGTGTGCCCCAAAATCACATGGCGCCGCGAGTCTCCTGAGGTCCGCAGCATATTTGGTGATATCCTGGCCCTCGGGTCTGCAGTGACGGTAAAATTTGTATCTGGCCGTGAGGATGCTCTCCTTCGGTTTCAACTGGTCACGAATGAGTTCAGTCAGCTCCTCATATGACTTGTCCCTGGCGCTCCCAGGTGCCAACAAATCCCTGACGAGACAGTAAACCGCATCACCACAACTGGAGAGCAATATCGCCTTACGCTTTTCTCTCAGTGCGTTTGTGTCTTTCGTCAGGTCATTTGCTGTGAAGTAGTACTCGAGCTTTTCCATAAAGGCTTCCCAATCATTGCCCACGGTAAAATCCTTTAGCGAGCCCAGAGTAGCCATGATTGCGTGGAATTCATCCGCTTCCTTGTCGCCAATGTGATGTATGTAGCACACAAATCACTGACTCCACACGGTCTGGTGTTGCTCTAACTGCTGTGACCTTCGTCCTTTATTGAACAACTCCAGAGTGCTCCACAGGTATGGTGGGCAGCCTTTTATATTGCCTCGTGCAGGTACTTTCACGTCTCCCACCACAGCGCCCTCTGTGGTGCACCATTGTACTTATCATACATTTAATGTACCAGAGCAATACACAACAAAAACTGTACACAATGTTCAAGGTGTGGCCTCACCAAGGCCCTGCACAACTGCAGTAAGACCTCCCTGCTCCTATACTCAAATCCTCTAGCTATGAAGGCCAACATGCCATTTGCCTTCTTCACCGCCTGCTGTACCTTCATGTCAACTTTCAATGACTGATGTACCATGACACCCAGGTCTCGTTGCACCTCTCCTATTCCTAATCTGTCACCATTCAGATAATATTCTGCCTTCCTGTTTTTGCCTCCAAAATGGATAACCTCACATTTATCTACATTATACTGCATCTGCCATACATTTGCCCACTCACCTAACCTGTTCAAGTCACCCTGCGACCTCACAGCTCACATTGCCACCTAGCTTAATGTCATCTGCAAAACTTGGAGATATTACATTCAATTCCTTCGTCTAAATCATTAATGCATATTGTAAAATAGCTGGGGTCCCAGCACTGAACCTTGCGATACCCCACTAGTCACTGCCTGCCATTCTGAAAAGGACCCATTTATTCCGACTCTCTGCTTCCTGTCTGCTAACCAGTTCTCTATCCACGTCAATACATTACCCCCAATGCCATGTGCTTTAATTTTGCACAATAATCTCTTGGTTCTGGAGGGACCTTGTCAAAAACCTTCTGAAAGTCCAAATACACCACATCCATTGGTTCTCCCTTGTCCAATTTACTAGTTACATCCGCAAAAAGTTCTAGAAGATTTGTCAAGCATGATTTCCCTTTCATAAATCTATGCTGACTTGGACCAATCCTGTCACTGCTTTCCAAATGTGCTGCTATTATATATTTAATAATTGATTCCAACATTTTCCCCACTACCAAGGTTAGGCTAACTGATCTATAATTCCCTGTTTTATCTCTCCCTCCATTTTTAAAAAGTAGGATTACATTAGCTACTCTCCAATCCATCAGAACTGATCCAGGGTCGATAGAATGTTGGAAAATGATCACCAATGCATCCACTATTTCTAGGGCCACTTTCTTAACTACTCTGGAATGCAGACTATCAGGCCCTGGGGATTTATCGGCCTTCAATCCCATCAACTTCCCGAACACAATTTCCAGACTAATAAGGATTTCCTTCAGTTCTTCCTTCTCGCTAGACCCTTGGTCTCCTAGTATTTCCGGTAGGTTATTTGTGTCTTCCTTAGCGAAGACAGAACCAAACTATTTGTTCAATTGGTCTGCCATTTCTTTGTTCCCCATTATAAATTCACCTGATTCTGACTGCAAGGGACCTATATTTGTCTTCACTAATCTTTTTCTCTTCACATATCTATAGAAGCTTTTGCAGTCAGTTTTTATGTTCCCAGCAAGCTTCCCCTCAAACTCTATTTTCCCCCTCCTAATTAAACCCTTTGGCCTCCTCTGCTGAATTATAAATTGCTCCCAGTCCTCAGATTTGCTGCTTTTTCTGGCCAATTTATATGCCTCTTCCTTAGATTTAACACTATCCCTAATTTCCCTTGTTAGCCACGGCTGAGCCACCTTCCCCTTTTTATTTTTATGCCAGACAGGGATGTACAATTGTTGAAAATCATCTATGTGATCTTTAAATGTCTGCCATTGCCTATCCACCATCAACCCTTTAAGTTATCATTCTCCAGTCTATCCTAGCTAATTAATGAAGAATTCTACCATATTATGGTCACTCTTCCCCAAGTGGCCTCGCACAACGCCATTCCCTCCTATCCCCTTTACTGGCCTTGATCACGTGGATCATGCTCTTGTTTTTGGTCTCTTCCCTGCAGCTGTTCTTAAAGGCCAATCCTAACATGGAGCATGTCTGCCTCCGTGTTTGCGGGGTCTTCAGCGTCAAACCATGCTTCAACTTTGGAGAACCATGCTTCAGCCTTGGTTTTAACGTGTGGCAAGTTTTTCGCGATTAGGGTGCTGAGCCATTGATTTCTGGGGGCCTTGATCAATTGCGCACTGTTTGGCGCTCCTCCAGTTGCCCTCGCGTACACTGGCCATAGCCTGTCCGCAAAATCAACTGGTGCCTCGCCGGCCAACTGTAAGGTCCGCGCTACCTGTGAGAATGGACTGCACTGGGTATGCTCCATCGCTCTCAGGATTTCCTCCTTGAACCCCTCTATGGTGCTTCACCCAGCTTTCATGTCTGTGGACAAGTTCTGATACAGTTTCGCATCAAGGGAAAACAGTATCAGCCTATGGATCTCATCATCATTACACCCATTAATCCCCCTTACTTGCGCGACTTTTGTGAAGTGAACCGAGGGATCCCCATCCTGTTTTAACTTTGGTAGCCCAGCTACCATGGCCTGTAACTGAGAGGTGGTGAATGGGACCACGTAATCATTCTGTAATGGTCTTTGGTCGCTGTTTGGTGTGGGTGGACCGTATCTCTGATGCCGCAGAGGACACATCAATCTCGGTTACACTTCTGGTGCCATTGGGACTACCCTAACCTGAGCTTCCTCCTCTTGCACTGGTGGAGGTTCCTGCCTTCCCATTTGTAATGTCTGTAAGCTTGTAATGTTTGGAGTTCCACACTGTGGATGTGGACGTATTGTGTACTGCAACTGCAGAGTTAATAATAAACAGAACCAGGCTGTTCCAGAAGCTTCCGACAGAGCAGCCTGCCATGTTAGGAGCTATGTGTGCTGTGCACTGTGAATATATCATAATTGGCAACAAGGATGGGATTTTTCAGATGATTTAAAGCTTAAATTTTGTTGGTGAAGGATTCAGCCAGCTAACAGAGAGACTTTGGAAGTTTCTGTCTTTGGAAAAAACTACAAAACTCCGAGATAAAATGCAGCACATGGTGTGAACAGCTAGAAATTAAAATGGCAGGTATAATGGGACATATGGGTGAATATATACATGGCCAGGAACGTTTTAAAGCATATGTGGATCGGCTAGAATTGTATTTCACTGAAAATAACATAATCGAAGTTCCAGACAATGCAGTCCAGAACCGGGCTGTGTTGGAATGTAAGAGAGTGAACTTCTTATCGGAGGCAGGTCTGGCATTGTATGAAACACTGGTAAATCTGCTTGTACCTGGCGAGCCAAAGGACACAATGCTTAAAGAGATTTTAATGAAGCTGGAACAGCACTATAACCCCAAACCGTTAGAAATTGCTGAAAGCTATCGTTTTGGGATTTGGAATCAAAAGGCTGATGTATGTATCAGTGATTACATCGTAGCATTAAAAAAGCTATCGATGCACTGTAATTTTGGAAACTTTCAAAACCGAACATTACGGGATCGTTTTGTTTGTGGGGTGAAAAATGATGCGATCAGAAGGAAGTTATTGATGACAGATGACTTGACTTTTGAGATTGCTTGCCAGACAGCGAGGTCGATGGGGATGGCCGAACAATATTCCCGAGAATTAAATAATAATTATGGTCATCAGTCAACCGAGGTAAATCACTTGCAGGTTCAAAGTAAAAGACGGTGGGGGCTCAAAGTCTCAGAAACTGGAAATTCTAACAGAGCGTCGAAGTCGTGCTATAGGTGCCTGAGACAACACATTTCTCAAAGTTGTCCATACGTGAAGGCAGAGTGTTTCTTCTGCAGAAAGACTGGGCATCTTGCATAGGCATGTCGACTGAAGGGTAAATCAGCTTTTAAAGCTATGAGTCCAGCATTCAAAACTATGAGTAGAAATCCCAAGAGACTACATAGCATGGAAGAACAACAACAGGATGAGGAGATTTTAGAGTTATACGTCATCAGGAGCACGAGGTTAACGGTCAGCGATTTGGAAAGTATCAAAATCCAAATAGCTGTTGCGGGATTCAAGATACCAATGGAAATCGACACGGGAGCATCCGTGAGTGTAGTACCAAAGTCGCTGTACCTCGACAAATTGCGTGATTTCCAATTGGAGAAATCCAAGATAGAGCTGCAAGGCTACTCGGGAGAGAAAATTCCTGTAGTAAGTCGTATCACCTTACCGGTGAAATATAAGGATCAATTTCAGAACTTGCCTCTAATAGTAGTGAAAGGAGACAAGTCTGTCTTACTAGGAAGAAATTGGTTGAGCTTACTGAAGCTGGATTAGAGTGAGCTTTTTTGTGTGGAAGCGAGATTTACATCAATGGATGAGGTTATCAAAAAATATCCGAAGGTGTTCTGCGAAACGGGCAGTCCGATCCAAAGCTTCAAGGCGAGTGTCAGGGTACAGATGGACGCTAGATCGGTTTACTACAAGCCACGTTCCATACCATATGCACTCAAGGAGAAAGTTGAGCAAGAACTCAAAAGACTAGAGACTGAGAACATTATTTGTAAGATAGATCGATGTAATTGGGCTACACTCATTGTTGTTGTACCTAAGTCTGATGGTAAGGTAAGATTGTTGGTGATTATAAAGTAACCATAAACCAGGTTCGAGAGGATAATGTCCCTAATACATTGCCGAATATAGAAGATTTGTTCACAACACTGATAGCTGGTCAGATCTTCTCAAAACTGGATCTTACGAATGCCTACTTACAGCTTGAACTAAATGAGAAGTCCAAGTCATATTTGACTATAAATACTCAGCTAGGCCAATATAAATTTAATAGGCTACCGTTTGGAGGTCTTCCGCCCCTGCCATATTACAAGTGGTGATGAACCAGATTTTGCAAGGTATTGAAGAGGTAGTATTTTATTTGGATGACATACTAATTTCAGCCCAAATAGGCAAATTCATAATAATATATTGAATGAAGTCCTCAAACGGCTAGAGAAGCACAGAGTACAAGTGTCTGCTCGTAAGTGTGAGTTATTTAAAAACTCAGTGGAGTACTTCGGGTACAGAGTAGACAAAGATGATTTACATCCCACCAAGGACAAACTGGATGCAATCAGAAATGCACCCACTCCCAGGAATGTCATTGAACTTCGTTCATTCTTGGGTCTTTTGAACTATTATGGGAAGTTCCTACCAAATTTGGCTACGGTATTACATCCACTGAATGAACTTTTGAAAAAACAGGTCCATTAGAAGTGGTCAAAAGAATGTGATAGAGCATTCAAGGAGTGTAAAAGCAAATTGATAGAGAGCACCATGGTTAGTTGACTATGATATATCTAAGGAGATTAAGCTAGCATGTGATGCCTCTCCGTATGGAGTTGGGGCAGTGATCTCTCATGTATTAAGTAGTGGGGAGGAGAGACCAATTGCTCTTGCTTCATGCACTCTCAGTGCCAGTGAGAGTAATTACATAAGAACATAACATAAGAATTAGGAACAGGAGTAGGCCATCTAGCCCCTTGAGCCTGCTCCGCCATTCAATAAGATCATGGCTGATCTGGCCGTGGACTCAGCTCCACTTACCTGCCCTCGCCCCGTAACCCTTAATTCCCTTATTGGTTAAAACAACCCTTAATTCCCTTATTGGTTAAAAACCCTTAATTCCCTTATTGGTTAAATTATGCGCAAATTGAAAGGGAAGCTTAATTTTTGGGGTCAAGAAGTTTCACAAACACTTGTATGGTCGTAAGTTTACCATCGTTATGGACCATAAGCCCCTAACAGCAATCCTCCACCCAAAGTCCCCAGTTCCAACATTAGTTGCAGCCCAAATGCAGAGATGAGCTTTGATTTTGACAGCATATACATATGATATTGAATATAGACAATCAGCTGATCACAGTAATGCTGATGCAATGTCGAGATTGCCTTCCCCATCACAAATTACACCCGATAGGGAAGAAGTGTTTTATTTTTCATACATTGATGAACTGCCAATCACAGCTGAAGAGATTGGTAGAGCAACCAAACTTGACCCAGTGATGTCAAAGGTGTATGAGTATATTGCAAACAGATGGCCAAACCAGGTAACAGACAAAGATACACATCCATTCTTCATTCGTAGGAATGAATTATCAGTCGATAAAGATTGTATCATGTGGGGTTCAAGAGTGGTTATACCTAATAAATTCAGGTCCAAATTATGAGGAGACCTCCATGACCAGCACCTGGGAATGTGCTTGACTAAGAGTTTTGCACACAGTTATTTATGGTGTCCAGGTCTTGATAAAGATATCGGGTACATCATGAGTCAGTGTACGACATGTAAATCGGTAAGCAAGCAACTACCATCAGTACCATTACAGCCATGGAAATGGCCTCCCAGGGTGTGGCAAAGGCTACACATTGATTTTGCTGAGTTAGAAGGACAACAATTGTTCATTGTGACTGATAGCCATTCGAAGTGGGTTGAGGTGTTGCCAATGTGGAAAATAACAACAAGTAAAACATTGGATATTTTGCAAAGATTATTTTCTTCATTTGGCCTCCCTGAAGAAATTGTTTTGGATAATGGACCACAATTTCATTCAGAAGAATTTGCACAATTCATGAGCAAAAATGGTGTGAAACATACCAAGGTTCCACCATACCATCCTACTTCGAATGGTGCAGCAGAGCGCACTGTACAAATTGTAAAACGTGCCCTCATAAAACAAATGTTAGATCCAAATCCAAGGAAACGACAGTTGTCATTGGATCACAAATTGGCTAACTTTTTGATTACATATCGAAATACTCCTCATACAACTACTGGTAGAACATCAGCAGAGTTGTTTCTCAAACGACAGCCATGAACCAGATTCTCGTTGTTAAAACCAAATTTGACGCAGTCTGTAGAAGAGACACAATTAAGACAGAAAGAGAATCGTGATCAAGGTAGAGTAAAAGAGAGAAGTGTGAAATTAAAGCAGAAGGTGAGAGTGAAGAACCATCACCATATATGGGTAAAGTGCTTACTAAGAAGAGTGGTGAAGATATGTCGTCCTCGCACATATTTTGTCAAGATGTTTGATAATGGACAGGTTAGGTTTGTTCATATTGATCATATTTTACCTACAGACATGGGAGGAGTTGAAGGTGGGAATGATTCAATTATTTCTGACTCATCAGATAGTTTTGATACACCAGTAGCAAATCCTAAATCCAATGTACTGGAAACAAATCCAGGAGAGAATCAGAATGAAAGTTTGAGTCCGAGTCAGGAAAACAAAGAGCCTGAAGTTAGAGTGAGTTCATATGAAAATCAAAGAAATTCCATAGAGGAAATCGTTCCACAGGATGAGCCTCGAATGAGTGTGAAATCGACACCATGTTTGGAAGGTTCTGTTTGAGAGCGAAGGTATCCTCTTCGAAACAGAAAACAAGTGGTAAAGGTAAATTTGTAAATAGGAAAAAAAAATAAGTCTATATCCTGTGTTATCTATAAAAATGAAAGTTATGTATGATGTTTGTTATAATAACTTCTTCATTAAGGCGCGAGAATTGTAATGTCTGCAAGCTTGTAATGATTGTAGGTCCACACTGTGGATGTGGACGTATTGTGTACTGCAACTGCAGAGTTAATAATAAACAGAACCACGCTGTTCCAGAAGTTTCCGACAGAGCAAGAACTCAAAAGACTAGAAACTGTGAACATTATCTCTAAGATAGATCTAAGTAATTGGGCTACACCCATTGTGGTTGTAGCTGAGTCAGATGGTAAGGTAAAGTTGTGTGGTGAATATAACGTAACCGTAAACCAGGTTCTAGAGGGTAATCTACCCAATAGATTGCCAAATGTAGAAGAGTTGTTCACAACGCTGATAGGCGGCCAAATCTTCTCAAATTTAGATCTCACAAATGCCTACTTACAACTTGAACGAGATGAGGAGTCCAAGTCATGCTTGACTATAAATACTCATCTAGGCCTATCTCAATTTAATAGGCTACCATTTGAAGTGTCTTCCGCCCTTGCCATATTTCAAAGGCAGATTTTGCAAGGCATTGAAGGGTAGTATGTTATTTAGGTGACATAGTAATTTCAGCACCAAACAGGCAAATCCATAATAATGTGTTGAATGAAGTACTCAAATGGCTAGCAAAGCACAGATTACGAGTGACTGCTCACAAGTGTGAGTTATTTCAAAAATCAGTGGAGTACTTAGGGCACAGAGTAGACAAAGATGGTTTACATCCAACCAAGGGAAAACTGGATGCAATTAGAAATGCCCCCACTCCCAAGAATGTTACTGAACGTCGATCATTTTTGGGTCTTTTGAACTATTATGGAAAGTTCCTCCCAAATTTGGCTACAGTGTCACATCCACTGACTGAGCTGTGAAAAAAAAGATCTATTGGAAGTGGTTAAAAGAACATTTCTAAGGCTATCAAGCTAGCATGTGACACCTCTAGGTATGGAGTAGGGGCAGTGATCTCTCATGTACTACATAGTGGGGAGGAGTGACCAATTGCTTTTGCTTCACACACTCTCAGTGCCAGTGAGCGTAATTTTGCACAAATCGAAAGAGAAGCTTTGGCATTGATTTTTGGATTCAAGAAGTTCCACAAATACTTGTAAGGTCGTAAGTTTATCATTGTTACTGACCATAAGCCCCTGACAGCAATCATCCATCCACAGTCTCCAGTTCCAACCTTAGATGCAGCCCGAATGCAGAAATGGGCGTTGATTTTGACAGCATATATGTATGACATTGAGTACAGATGATCAGCTGATCACAGTAAAGCTGATGCTATGTCCAGGTTGATAGCCACATCACAAGTTACACCTGATAGGGAAGAAGTGTTCTATTTTTCATACAATGATGAACTGCCAGTCATAGTTGAAGTGATTGGTAGAGCAACCAAACGTGACCCAGTTATGTCAAAGGTGTATGATGACATAGCAAATGGCTGGCCAAACAAGGTATCAGAGAAAGATATTCATCCATACGTTCATAGGAATTAATTATCAGTGAATAACGATTGTATCATGTGGGGTGCAAGAGTAGTTATTCCAAATAAGCTCAGGTCCAAATTGTTAGGAGACCTCCATGACCAGCACCTGAGACGTGCTTGACCAAGAGTTTTGCATGCAGTTACTTATGATGGCCAGGTTTAGATAAAGATAGAGTACATCATTAGTCAGTGTACAACATGTCAATCGATAAGCAAGAAATAGGCCTCCCAGCGTGTGCCGAAAGTTATTTTCATGAGCTGGAAGGACAACAATTGTTCATTGTGACTGATAGCCATTCGAAGTGGGTAGAGGTGTTACTGATGCGGAAAATAACAAGTAAAACACGAGACAATTTGCGAAGATTGTTTTCTTCATATGACCTCCCAGAAGAAATTGTGTCTGACAATGGGCCACAATTTGTTGAGAAGAATTTGCACAGTTCACGAGAAGAAATGGTGTGAAACATACCAATGTTCCACCGTACCACCCTGCTTCAAATGCTGCAGCAGAGCATACAGTACAAATTGTAAAATGTTCCCTCATCAAGGAAATGTTGGATCCAAATCCAATGAAATGGCAGTTGTAATGGGGCCACAAACTAGCAAATTTTCGAATTACTTATGGTAATACTGCTCATACAACTACTGGTAGAACACTAGCGGTGTTGTTTCTCAAACGACAGCCACGGACCAGTTCTCATTGTTAAAGCCAAATTTGGCACAGTCAATAGAAGAGAAACAATTAAGACAGAAAAGGAATCATAAAAGAGGTAGAGTAAGAGAGAGAAGTATGAAATTAAATCAGAAGGTTAGAGTGAAGAGTTAGCACTATAAATGGTTAAAGTGGTTACTAGGAAGAGTAGTGAAGATATGTAGTCCTCGCACATATTTGGTCAAGATGTTTTATCATGGAACGATTAGGTTTGTTCACATTGATCATATTTTACCTACAGATGTGGAAGGAATTGAAAGTTGGAGTGATTCGATTATTTCTGATGAGTCAGATAGTCTTGTTACAAGTAGAGTACCAGTAGCAAATCCTACATCAGATGTACTAGAAACAACTCCAAGATTAAGTGAGAATTTAGGTCGGAGTCCGAGTCAGGCAGACAAATAGTCTGAAGTTGTAGAGAGTTCAAATGTAGCTCAAGGGTTGCTCTTGGAGAAATACTCTCCTCAGGCTTAGCCTAGAAGGAGTTTAAGTTCAACACCAAGTTTGGAAAGTTCTGTTCAAGAGCGAAGGTATCCTCTTCGAAACAGAAAACCAGTGGTTAAGTTTGATTTGTAAATATGGCAAAATAACTCCATGGGCTAGACCCTCCACTTTTTTTGCATGCTTAACGCCCACATAATGCCCATGGTGCTGCTGAAATGACTTATAACACCCATATATCGCCCATATTGGCACAAAATGGAAACTGGCGGGCATTTTTCGGAAACTTATCACCGAGCATTACTTTCCCCATGTGCTTAACACCGAGAAAAAATAGTACCGCCCGCCCACTTTTTTTGGGCGGAATCAGCAGAATGGGTGAATTCAACACCCATAATGTCGCCCAGCGTTACTTAACGCATGGAATTAACGTCGATTCAATATTAACGTCCGCCCACAGTTTTTTGTCATAAAGAGCATATTTACCCAAACAAGTGGCCATGGAGATCTCCCATCGTCAATTTTGCCACCTCGCACACATATTGCCCGCAATATCGCTCGCCCAAAAAAACGCCCACAAAAAGTGGAACTTGGTACACTCATAATAAAGGTGGAAACTGAGTACTGTGTACAATGAGTAAGTGTGAGCTTAGCTCCTTTAATAAGATTCCAGAGTGCCGGTACCTCGTGGGTGGCCTGTTTATATACTGTGCTCCCAAAGGATGCTGGGATCCCTTGGGACTCCAACAGGTGGGCCCTCTGGTGGTCAGGTGTCATGCAGGTTACAAAGGGTTAAATATATAACATCACTCCCCCGTGAAGTTAACAGTACACTTATTGACAAGGTGAGATGATCTGGGGCTTTACGCTCCCTTGTCGATCGTCTCGGTACAAATGCGAGTGTGGGTGGGTTGGTCAATTCTTCACTGGGATGTTGGGCAACCGGCCTTGCCGAGCTGCTGGGAATGATGAGTTCGGTTTTGTGGTCAACCATGATGTCAGTTGTCACTTGTGTGTGTGTGTTGGATGGTCAAAGTTGGTGGTGTCCTCTTCGGGTTGTTCGTAGCTGTTGGTGAACCGCAATTTGATTTGGTCCATATGTTTTCTGTGCGTTTGTCCATTGGCCAATTTGACCTGAAACACCCTACTCTCCTCTTTGGCTATGACCGTGCCAGTGAGCCATTTGAGACCATGTCCATAATTGAGCACAAACACAGTATCATTGATCTCAATAGCGTGTGACAAATTTGCGCGGTCATGGTACACACTTTGTTGATGCCGCTTGCCCGCCACGTGATCATGGAGATCAGGGTGGACAAGAGAGAGCCTTCTTTTAAGCTCCCTTCTGATGAGCAGCTCAGCTGGGGGGACCCTGGTGAGTGAGTGGGGTCTGGTGCGGTAGCTGAGCAGCACTCGGGACAACGGGTCTGCAGGGAGCCTTCCGACACACGTTTTAAGCTTTGCTTGATGGTCTGAACTGCCCGTTCTGCCTGGCCGTTGGATGTGGGCTTGAACAGGGCAGATGTGACGTGTTTGATCCCGTTGCAGGTCATGAATTCCTTGAATTCAGCACTGGTGAAGCATGGCCCATTGTAGCTTACAAGGACATCAGGCAAGCCGTGCGTAGCAAATATGGTGGCTGTGGACGTGCTTACAGACATTATTGCACATTCAATCCATTTTGAGTAAGCGTCCACGACAACTAAAAACACTTTGCCTAGAAATGGGCCCGCATAGTCTACATGGATCCTCGAACACGGTTTTGAGGGCCACGACCGCAAACTTAGCGGTGCCTCTCTGGGTGCTTGCTCAGCTGAGAGCAAGTGTTGCACTGGCGCACGCATGACTCTAAATCTGAGTCGATGCCACCACACATGGGGTCTGACTATGGCTTTCATCATTACAATGCCTGGGTGGGTGCTGTGCAGTTCACATATGAATGTGTCGCTGCCTTTCTTGGGCAAGACCACACGATTGCTCCACAATAGACAGTCCGCCTGCAGGGACAACTCGTCTTTGCGTCTGTGGAACGGCTTAATCGCCTCCTGCATCTCCACTGGGACACCGGACCAGCTCCCATGGAGGTCACAGTTTTTTTACCAAGGACCGTAAAGAAACCTGGCTGGTCCAGGTCCTGATCTGGCAGGCCAAAATGGAGGACTTCTCATTCTTGAATGCCTCCATGACCATGAGCAAGTCCACTGGCTGTGCCATTTCCACCCCGGTGGTGGGCAATGGTAGCTGACTGACAGCATCTGCGCAGTTCTCTGTGCCCGGTCTGTGACAGATTACATAGTTGTATGCCGACAGTGTGAGCGCCCATCTTTGGATGCGGGCAGAGGTATTAATCCCTTTGCTCTCAGAGAGCAGCGATATGAGCGGCTTGTGGTCAGTTTCAAGCTCAAACGTGAGGCCAAATAAGTACTGATGCATTTTTTTTACCCCGTAGACGCACGCCAGAGCCTCTTTTTCAATCATGCTGTAGGCCCTTTCGGCCTTGGATAAACTCCTGGACGCATAAGCGATCGGTTGCAAACTCCCCGATTCATTAGCCTGTTATAACACACACCCGACCTCTATGATGACGCATCGCGAGCTAGCACTAATCACTTACAAGGGTTGTACAGGACAAGCAGTTTGTTAGAACACAACAGATTTCTGGCTTTCTTAAAGGCAGTCTCTTGTGAATTCCCCCATACCCAGTCGTCTCCCTTGTGCAGTAGCGCATGTAGGGGTTCTAGCAGGTGCTTAACCCGGGTAGAAAATTACCAAAATAGTTAAGGAGTCCCAGAAACGACCACAGATCCGCCACATTCTGTGGTTGCGGCGCATTCTTGATGGCTTCCATCTTGGCATTGGTGGGTCTGATGCCGTCTGCTGCGATTCTCCTTCCCAAGAACTCGATGTCCTGTGCCAGGAAAACACACTTCGAGCATTTCAACCTGAGCCCCACGCGCTCCAACCGACTAAGAACCTCCTCCAGATTCTTCAAGTGCTCCATGGTGTCCTGACCTGTAACCAATATGTCGTCCTGGAAGACCACTGTGCAAGGAACTGACTTTAGCAGGCTCTCCATGTTCCGCTGGAAGATCGCCGCGGCTGACCGAATCCCAAATGGGCACCAGTTGTAGCTAAACAGACCTTTGTGTGTGTTGATGCAGGTGAGGCCTTTCAAAGACTCCTCCAGCTCTTGCGTCATGTAGGCCGAGGTCAGGTCCAGCTTGGTGAACGTCTTTCCTCCAGCCAGGGTCGCAAATAGTTTCATCTGCCTTGGAGAGTGGGTACTGCTCCTGCAGCGAAAAACGGTTAATCCTTACTTTATATTCCTCATAAATTCTAACCGTGCCGTCCTCCTTGAGTACCGGGACAATCAGACTGGCCCAGTCATTGAATTCCACTGGCACGATGATGCCTTCACATTGCAGCCTGTCCAGCTTAATTTCTACTTTTTCACACATCATGTTCGGTACCGCTCGAGCCTTGTGGTGGATGGGTCGCGTACTGGGAACCAAATGGATCTGCACTTTCACCCCTGAGAAGCTTCCAATGCCTGGCTCGAACAATTATGGGATCTTGCTCAGAACCTGGCTACATGAGGCGTCATTGACGGACGAAAGCATGCGGATGTCATCCCAGTTCCAGCGGATTTTTCCCAGCCAGCTTCTGCCTAACAATGTGGGGCCATCCCCTGGTACAATCCACAGCAGGAGTTTGTGTACTGCACCATCGTAGGAAACTTTGACTTCTGCACTGCCAGGATTAGTTCCTTGGTGTAAGTCCTTAGTTTGGTGTGAATGGGACTGTGCTTGGGCCTGTGTGCCTTTTTGCCCCACAGCCTGTCGAAGGCCTTTTTACTCATTATGGACTGACTTGCCCCCGTGTCTAGCTGCATAGATACTGGAATACCGTTCAGTTCAATTTTCAACATTATTGGTGGGCATTTCATAGAGAATGTGTGTACCCCGTACACTTCTGTTTCCTCAGTATGAGTCTCCAATTCAGCCTGATCCACAGTAGATCGATCTTCCTCTGCAACATGGTGGTTTGCAGGGTTTGCAGCTCGCCTGCACATTCGTTGGAGGTGTCCCATTGTTCTGCAACCATTGCACACATAGTGCTTAAAGCGGCATTGATGTGACCGATGATCATCTCCGCAGCGCCAACAGGGTGTTAACTGCCTCACATTAACAATTGATGGTGGACTCCGGGTTATCTGAGGTCATGCGACAGCAGCCGGCGTGTATGTTCTGCCATGTACATTTCTGCTCGAGACCGACGTTACCTTATGCAAAGTTTTGGCCGAAACGTCTTTATTCTGCGAAATCTGCTTGGTGTTGTCACTGGTGGACATCAATGCCTGGGCTATCGTTATGGCTTTACTTAGATTCGGAGTTTCTACAGTCAACACTTTGCGAAGGATTGTCTCATGTCCAATGTCCAATACAAAAAAGTCTCTGAGCATTTGTTTCAGGAATCCCCAAATTCACAATGTCCTGCGAGGCGCCTTAGTTCAGCGACGTAGCTTGCCACTTCCTGGCCCTCCGATCGTTGACACGTGTAGAACCAATATCTCGCCACCAAAACACTTTCCTTAGGATTTAGGTGTTCCTGGACCAGCGTACACAATTCTTCGTAGGATTTCTCTGTTGGTTTTGTCGGGGCCAGGAGATTCTTGATGAAGCCATAGGTTGTTGCCCCACAGACAGTTAGAAGGACCGCCCTTCGTTTGGTGGCGTTCTCGACCCCTCCCAGCTTGTTGGCCACGAAGTATTGGTCGAGTCTCTCCACGAAGGCCTCCCAATCGTCCCCTTCTGAGAACTTCTCCAGGATGCTGACTGTTCTTTGCATTTTCGCGCGGTTGTTCATTACATCGTCGCCAATTGGTACACTCATAATAAAGGTGGAAACTGAGTACTCAGCAGGGATTCCATCCACACCCATAGCCTTGTTATTCTTGAGCTGTTTTATGGCTTTGCCAACCTCGTGCAACGTTGCAGTTTCACTGAGTTGGTGACAGGTGGCATGCTGCGGGATGGAATCGAGAACACTCGAGTCAAAGGCAGAGTCTTGATTGAGGAGATCTTCAAAGTGCTCCTTCCATCGGGCCCTGACAGCCTCGGTGTCCTTGATGAATGTTTCCCCGTTCTTGGCCAGGAGTGGGGTGGGGCCTTGGGAGTTTGGACCGTAGGTAGCCTTGACTGCAGTGAAGAATCCTCACATGTCATGGATCTCGGCCAGTTGTTGTATCTCCTGTGCTTTCTCCAACCACCACCTGTTCTTTAGGTCCCGGGTTTTTTGTTGGATCTCAGCCTTGAGCCGTCTGTAATGTTGCTTTGCAGCTCCCGAGTTGGGTTGTTGCTTGAGGCTCAGAAATGCTTTGCGCTTGCGATCGATTAGTTCTTGGATCTCCTGATCATTTTCATCAAACCAGTCCTGCTGTTTTCTGGTTGAGTGACCAAGTGTCTTTTCACAGGCACTGGTTATGGAGACCTGGAGGGCAGACCAAGCGCTGTTGGCATTGAGCATCTCAGGGTCATCAAGGCACGCCAGATTGGCTGTGAGGCGCTGACTGTGTAGGGCTCTCTTAGCTGGGTCTCTCAGTGTTCCGGTATTAACTTTTTTGCGGCACTGCTTCTGCTGTCCCCTCTGCTTTGGGGCTATTTTTATATTGATGATGGATCGGATTAGGCAGTGGTCCATCCAACAGTCATTAGCTCCTGTCATGGCGCGGGTGATGTGCACATCCTTGCGATCCCTGGCTCGGAAGATGGCGTAGTCGAACAGGTGCCAGTGTTTGGAGCGAGGATGTTGCCACGATGCCTTGTATTTGTCCCTCTGGCAGACAGAGTGTTGGTGATGAGGAGTTCATGTTCTAGACATTTTGTCAGGAGTAGGGTACCGCTGGAGTTGGATTTCCCTACCCTCTCTCTGCCAATCACATCTCCCCATAGGGCTGTATCTTTGCCGACCCAGGCATTAAAGACACCTAGGAGGATCAATTTGTCGCCCGTGGGAACGCGGGGCAGGGATGTCTCGAGGTTGGAATAAAAATCCTCTTTCGCCTCTTCCGTTGGGCATCATGTTGGTGACAGTTAAATTTTAAGTTGATTGAAGTTAAGTGTGATTATATACTTTCGTGTTAAGGAATCACCAGCGTGTAATGGTGCAGCCAACTGAGCCAATGTGCTACAAGGTTTTGTTAAATAAAAAACATTTAAACCGAGCATTAGTCTGAAATCATCAGTATTTCTATACAAACCAACCCTCCCCCCCCACCCCCTCACCTCCCCCCCCGCCCTCCACTTCTCCTCTCAAATGCTACCCCTTCCCCTCCTGACTCCTAACCGCCTGGCCGAGGAGGTCCTCAGGCGATGCTTCATTGGCGGGGATTGGGGGGGGTGGTGGTGACGGCCGAAGTGCTGCTTGGACGGAGGATGGTCCCGAGGTGGGAACGTGCTCCGAGCCAGAAGCAAAATGTCTCTGCTGGCTCTCATGTGTGGTTGGCAATGGGGGTGCGTCATCTTGGGGTGCAGTGCGGTGCTCCGGGACCACTGGGAGCCCTCTACTACCAGTGTTCCTGGCTACCAGCTCCAGGGCCTCCTCCATCCCTTCATGTTATATCTTATTTGTTGGACAAAAACTCGGTGCCAACTATGTTCTTGGTGCTTAGTAGGCTTTTTACTACTGGTGAATCTCCCTCGTGCCTCCCACAATAGCCGGGCAAGCACACACCACAGCCACACATACTTTCAGTGCCTCTGAGCTCCCACTCTCTCTGTGTCCTCTTCTGTGCATGTCATGATGACACTTGACCTCCTGAATCACGGGAATCGAGCGTAGCCATGCCGTTGCTGAGGGCGGCCACACTTTACGGCAGAAGGTCAAAAAAATTTAACGCTACCGCCCATTTGATATCGCTCGCAATAACGCCCATTTTCAAAAATGGAAACTATGTTTTGAGAATGGGCGAGAAGCCGGCGATCAGAAAATCCTTTTTTAACACCCACGCCGGAAATAACGCCCATTTTTGGGCGATAAGCACAAAAGTGGCGGTTCTAGCCCCATATCTTTTGTTGTGTATAATCATGCAACTTATCTAGAATGATTATTTTGTTATAATTATTTCTTCAATAGGAGGGAGATGTGTAATATATACCTCCACCTAGTGGACTACTGCTCTACCTAGTGGACTTCTGTGGTCATGCAACTCCTGATGTATAATAATAAAAGGGTCACGTGACAAAGTCACATGATGTAATGGAGCCATCTTGTGTGTGTGTGCTGTAGTGATGTCGTAAGAAGATATCACACAAGTGTTAAAGATAAAAATCTGTTCCATGGAGTAGGGGTGGGGTGGGGTGCGATTGGGGAGTGTGTGGATTTATAAGCACTAAATAGACAAATTATCCAGTTTCCAAATTAACTTATAGTCAGTGCACAAGCCTTTTTTACATATTCATTATTTTTTTTAATGCTGTCATATCAGATCATTGTTGTATCACATATTTATTTTAATGGTTTAAATATGTTTCCTATTACAGTTCCTCTGTTTGGAACCTTAGCACATTATAAATGCAGTCAACAGATTTTCTACTTCTTGAAAAAATTATAGAAGTGTTCTAAGGCAATAGAAGTGCAAATAACAATCAGAGGAAAGCTCCCTGCTGTGTTTATGACGTTGCTAACTTATAACCAGAGAAGTCTTCTCCAGATTATAAACCATGTGGCAGTTCCTCTCTGACTATGTTGCAATTGCTACAAAATCAATCATTATTTTCCATCAGATTTGGGATATCCTAAAATATATCATCAACTCCAAAGCAAGTGGGGTCGATCTTGATTTTGTGCGATAGTGTAAATGGGTGATAGTGAATCTCCCGATTTATATTTCCAAACATCACCCGTTTTACACTATCGCACAAAGTCAAGATCTACCCCTAGTGAATCTGTTCTTTTCCAGTAATAGTATCACAACCAGTTGGAGACCAGCAGCATGGCTTGAGGTGTACATTTTAGTTGACATGTTCAGAGGTTTGTTTTCATTGCACTTTGCAATAATGCCTTCAGGCAGTGCCCAGCTGACATTGTTGTTACAATTGATACTATCACATGAAACAAGTTGTGACTGCTACAGTAAGTCATTTTACATTTATATAATCTGCTCATTTTAGATCCTCAGTCAAAACTGACATTCTCTGTGATTCTACCTTTAGCTATTTTAGTAACGGGAATCACTATCAGATTCGCCTGCGCAGCAGGTGCCAATCCAGGGTTTAGAGGTTATCTACATAGGTGCAATATATTCCAGCAAATGACACAGCATCTTCATGTTTCACAATTTCTTCGAGGTCAAAACAATGACCATTTTGGATGAAGAGAGCTTTTTAGCTAATGCTAACATTGAGGATAATTTTGCTGTCATGTTACAGTGAGAATGTGCAAATAACTGTAGATCAGTGAGCTTCAGGTTTCTTTTTTTGTTGTTTATGATATTAAGGGGCCGAAATTGCCCCTCCTGATAAGACCTCTGGCTGTCTGAAAACGGTGGCCACGGGACGGCGCAGAATAGCCGCCGACTCTCTGCGAAGGGGCTGCCATTTTGTAAATTGCCCTTCATCAGAGTCGGAGCAATGTAGGGGACTGCTCTGCCTGATTTCCTGCCGCGGCATGCACGTGCCCACCCCTTTCCGACCGGCGGCGACTCCTTCCCAAAATTGCCCCAGGGGAAATACCCCTTTTGTGGAATTGCCCCGCAGGAGCGTCGCCGCTGCCGGCCGGTGCCCCCGACAGCTTTTTGTGTCTGTGTTGGTTGGTGGTGCGGCTGCCCTTAAGGAGGAGGTAACGTTGCCGGTGATGCTGTTTTTTTTTATCGTCAGCCGACTGGCAGGTCGGCCCGACAATTATGCCCCCGGGTTTGGCCGGGCCACCAAAAGGCAGTCTGGCACCCCCTCTTGGGTGCCAGGCCGCTGGCCCGGCCAAATCCCTCCCTGGTGGCCCAGTAGACCTAACTTAAAAATATGCAGAGCTCGCAGCGGCTCTCCCCTTTAACTGAAGGGAGACACATGGTGACGCGTTAGCATGACGTGGCACATCCGCGTCGTGCTGATGTCATTAGCACCACACTGATGAGTGATCGGGGTGGCCGACCCACTGCAAGGGCACTTCCGCCCCTCAGCCGCAACTACATCCGCCCCAACCAAAAAAAACCACCAAGTGCCGAATATCGACTTCAAAAAATGGAAGGTGCACCCCATTTCAGGCGGAGGTGAATTTCTACCCCGAAGGATTTGTGGCGAAATCAGGAGTACTCAATTTTTATTGAGGCACTTAGGATAATTATTACACATTCCCCAGCAGCATTAATGCCTATACAAATGTTGTGGCTCTTTACCTGCATGAGAAGTGTTAAAGAATCAGTTGCAATTTCTGCTTTTATGTTTGCTGGCAAAATGTGAATTTCAGTAATTTATTCTTTAGAATTTATTAGCTGGCTGAAACTTGCAAGGAATAGTAAGCTAGACCAATCTGTTTCAGCGATATTGAATGAAAGATAAATGTTAACCAGGACCGTATTTTCTTGAAGATTGGCAGCATAAATAACTTAAATTCGAAGCCAAGATCATGTGAAATTAGAACAGTGATTTAAAGAAAGTAGATGCGGAATTTCAGTAGATCATATTTCCCTGTTTATTATTTAAATAGAAACAATTGAGAGGGATTAAATGGAACAATGAGTTTAGTTTAGTGTTCTTTCATCTATGGTACCCATGTTTCAATCAAGTTCAGTCTGATAGGGGCAAGTCTCTCTGCAAGATGTGAGATTCCTTTTTAAAATAAGTATTTGCAGATTGAACTAAGTTCCTAGTGAGCAAAGTCTCTCCAGACAAAAGCAACCCTGAATATGGCATACAATAGTAAGTTCACACAGAGATGCTACAAGAATGTTAGGTGTAGGAATGATAAAAATACACTAGTACCAAATTCAACTAGGGCTGGGGATTGGAGAGGGGAGGTGAGAGGGGAGCGGGGGGACGGTGTGAAGCGGGCGGCAAAACTTTCGGCCCTTGGAGTGTGAGGCCTGAGAGATATTGGCGTTGATTTTAAGTCTGAGACGTGCAAGGAGCCAGGGGGTCTTATTACCCACAGCAAACCCGGAAGTAAGTTCAGCTCGTTTGTCAGTGGCTGTGCCACTCAGCCACCTCATTATCATTTTACTTCCGAGTTTCCCATTCAATCAACGGCAGCAGGCATGATGTGGTCCCACTTGACACGATTTCAAATCCAGTATTTAAAGGGACAATCCAAGCATGCAAGTTGAAGGAGATGGAGTTGGCTGTCAGATACCTAAATGGAGTCCAGGGCGGTATAGGCTGTGCCCTGTTTCACTGACACCTCCCCGGATATGCTGCTGGGGGCTATGAGGATTAGTAGACAGACACTGTTCCCTTGCAATGGGAGGAAGGAGCCTGCTGCTGAGACCAAGAAGGCGCGGTTGAAGGTTGCGGAGGAGGTCAGCAGCAGGTGCGTGGTGCCACTCTCCTGCATTCAATGCAGAAAGTGCTTTAATAACCTAAGCAGATCAGGAAAGGTGAGTACCATGCCACATTCACCGACATCATGCTGTGCGCATCACCCCACCCCCTCACTCTACCTTCGCAAGCCTACTCTGTCTCATCACTCCTCACCCCCACTTACCTTACAGGTGCACCCATCCTTCTCTTTGTATGCACTTCCTTACATCCCCATGTTCACATGTCATTACACTCATTCATAGTGGCATTCTTTCCTTCCTTGCAGGAGAAGAGAGCATAGAACACCAGGGAGAGGGAAAGAAATTAAGGGGGCCTCCGCAGTTCACAACTGCAGAGGTGGAGGTGCTGGAAATAAGTGGAGTTATGGCGTCCCTGGCTGTAGGATTTGGGGAGCTCCGAGCTACCTGATAATACAGTTAAATAAACAGAGTGACTGCTGCCAACGAAGTAGAAGCTACCAGAAGCTGCGCAGAAGCGCTCTGCGTATAACTGTCTGGTCCCAAATTTTAAAAATAACGTTCCCCACAACAGACGGAGGATCTGAGAAGTGCTGAAGCACATCACTAATATAATTAATGATAGAGATTCCCAATCTACCGTCCCGACGACTGTTATAGGAATCTCCGAATGCTTCTAGTCTCAGAACAGTAATTTGCGAAATATTAACAAATCCAGCTACCCGTAGGCAAAATAGATGGTGCTGGGGCCAATCTGTCCTCCACCTGAAAACTGCCGACTTTGACCAACCACAATTTAGTGCACAAACAAGTGGCTCGTACCTGAATAAATTCTACAATTCACACAATTAATAAATTAAACTACAACTGAACAAGATTTTTTTAATCCTCATTTTGTGAAGTCCGGTGACACCAAACAAAATAAAACACTTGAACTACGCATGTGCAACTACTTCCGTTTGTTGGCAGCAGTCGCGTCCTTAAATAACAGGTACCCACCTCTCATATGGCACTCAGTCAGGTTGACTTGGTTCCAACAATGAGTGAAACGATAGCCCGAATTTTGCGGCCAGTGGCGAAGTGACAGTGCTCGCCTCTGACCTCGAAGAAAGCTGCCTACAAAGCGATCTCTGTCGGGTGGATTTCACTTTTCCCGATATTAAACTCATTCTGGCACTATGTAAAGGGGTTCTGCAGCGTCCAGCAACAGTGATGTCAACAAGCAGGCTGAGCAGCCAATCATCTTGAAGAATTCTTACAGCAAACCAGAAAGTAAACAGCACCGATTATCTTTCATTTTTTAATCATTTTACATAGTAAAACATAAAGATTGGGCTATACACATGTGATTAAGGTAGAAGCTGAAATATCATAAACAAACTTTTAAAAAGTATTATTTAAAAAATCTATAGAAATTTGGATCATGATGGAAAAAGTTGACATTCCACAAATATAAAATTAGTTTTTATAGCCAGAGAGGTTGTTCAGCATGAATTCTGACTTAGTGCACCATTTAAAACCCAGTCACACCTCAATCAACAAAGTTTACCCTTCTTGTGTTTTTTTACAGCGAGCTCAGAGCATAAAACATGGAAATTCACATCAATTCAGTGATTTGCAAGATTTCCACTGACAGCATCTTTTTGATTTCCGCATTTAACTGCGCAAATTCTAGGCTATGATCCTCTTCATAATGATAACTTGCAACATTCTTAACCTTGCCAAGACTAATTATTGGGTTAGAAATTCCGACGTCCCAGGCCCATATGAAATTTCTACGTACCCGGGAAGGCATCGGAAAAGCCGGTTTTCAGCACACAATGCGCATGCACTGAAAACCGGCTTTTCCAATCTGTTAAGCTGGAGCTTGACAGATCGTAGACATCTCGGGAGCGAGGACATTTGTACGGGCAAGATTGCGGAATTTACGCATATCTTGCCCGGCAAATGTCCTCAAAACTCTTGCGCCTGATAAAAATAAGCGCACAGCGTACTTTTATAGGAGTAAGAGTTTAAAAACCTATAAAAACATGATTAAAATAAAATTAAAAAAACATATTTATGTGAAAACACTGCCTACTCAGGTAATGTTATTTTAAACCCTAACCCTAACTTTTTTTTAAGAATCGGCAATTTTGTTTTCTTTAAAAAACATGTATAACAACTTTGATTTCTATTAATGTATTGTGTGAGGTGTTTTTTAAATGTTTTATGTAGTGTTTGTGTTTTCTCATTCATAGTAATAGGAGATTCGTAACTTATGAATCTCCTATTACTATGAATCAGAAAATACTTACCGTGATTGGGTGGCCAGGCTCACGTGACTCCTGTGGACATCCTGACGTGAACGCGCTGCGGCACGCAGTCACGAGAGGCCTCCGCACCGGGATCTCGAGCAGGTGCAGCAGCTTCAGGTAAGTGCGCATTTTATGTCCATTATTTAGTGCATTGCCCACGGGAAGTCCTCCAGAGGAATTTCTGTCCCCATGTCTTTTAACTCCCACAGGGCCTTCACGCGTGCAGCTCAAGTCAGTGGATGTGTCGGACAAAGAGTCCTAAGAAGAGCTGGGTCCTTCTGAGGGTGCACCGTCAAAGGACACATTCAGACCATGCACTGACTCAAATACTCAGACTTCGATGGGTCCAGTAAGGCAGATAGTTGGGTGTTAACCTGGTGACTCCCACCTCACAAGTGAGCAAAAGCGGATGGTGGAGACAGGGTCAGCAGTGGAGAATGCGAATCGTAAGGTGCAGCCCTCTCTAAGCTCTGCTCAGCTGAACACAGATGCTGGACCCTGGGGGCCGTTGATGAAGGGGAGAATCACTGAGCAGCAGACAATCTGCAATGCACTAACAGGCCTTCAAAGTAGACCCACCATGATTGCAGAGAGATTGGAGGAGTTAAAGCTTGAGGGAATTGAGGTCGCAGGCTACTGAGATGATGTCTTGTTCCAGTAAAGAATGACCAGAACCATGGACTGTCAAATACTCCAATTAAATGAGTCCATGCACCACCACCATGCAGACTCAGGATGCCAACATATCTGTCACCTTAAATATGTTGACAGATACCTTCGCCTTGGCCTTACAGGGCTGCATCGATCTGCACCAAAGTGTTCTCCAGCACAATGGTAGCAGTGAAGTGTGGCTGGGCCATGAGAAGGATGATGATAAAAGGGGTCATGGAAGTGGGGACCCCACTCAAAACACTTCCATTTCTCACCCACATCCCACCTCTCAATCAATAGTTCACATGCTGCCTCATCTCCCAATGACCGAGTCTGCCCCTGCACAGGTGCAGGTGAAGCAGTCTTTGGTGGGGTCCTCATGGGCTCCAAAGCCCAGAGGATATTAGCCAAGAGCATCTCAGCAGTCAGAGCAGGGAGCTGAGTAGCATGCCTCGAATTCTACTGAAGCTACAGCGGTTGCACCATGTAGGAATGGCAGAAAAAGAAGGAATGAGGCTTTGTAGTTGCACAGGGTATGCACATGGGTGTCTGAGAAAATGTTGTTTTGGTAAGTTTTTGTACTTTAATTAGCTTACAAATATTATTCTTTTTCACCACTTTCCCATCTTGTGCATTCTTGGGTGCCGGTTGGTAAGTGGCCTTCTAGCTTGTTTGATGATGAATATGAAGACATGAATTGATGAGGACCAATGGGGGGGATGTTCAAGGGATGGTTCATTGGTTGCAGGACTGCTGGGTGTCATTGGCATTATGAGGGATGTGGGGGGGGGGGGGGAGGAGCAGGCAGAGTTGCCATTGCATTTTCTGGTGACATGCGTCCACTAGTGCAACCGATATAAACTTTATATTAATAAGAAATCCCTGGCATCAATGTGAACATCGCCCTTATCACTTTCCTCCTCCATCTCTTTTTCTTCTTCATCCCCCTCCGAATCGTTCGAGGAGGATCTGAGCTCGTCAACTTATTCTTCCTGCAGGTCCAAGTTTCTCTGTTGTGTGATGTTGGTTCGTACTCAACGGGGCTTCCAGATCTGGTGGTGATATGGCATTCATTGTAGCATTGTTGGGCTTCAGTTTTGGGGTTTCTGATGGGTGTTATCAGCTAAGTTTGAAGTGGGTATCCCTTATCGAAGAGCAGCCAAACTTTAAGTCTGCTTCCAGGTCCGTAGAGATCAGTGAGCTTGGACTACTACTACAGGACGAAAACATCATGGCAGCTGCTTGGGAATCTTGTGCACACCTGCATAAACATTTTTTGTGGTTGCACACCAACTGCACATAGATGGAGTGGAAGCTCTTGCAGGTGACAAATACTCCTGGTTTGTTCTGCGGGGTGCATGGATTGTCATTTGGGTGCAGTCGATGCCACCCTACACCTGTGGGAAGCCAGCCACAGCAGCAAAGCCAAGCACCCGCTCATTCTGACTGGCATCATTGCAAGCAAAGTTAACATAATTGCTGCCTCTGCATGGTGCAGGTGGAGCAGTCTTTGGTGGGGTACTCACAGGCTCCAAAACTCAGAGGATATCAGCCACCATTCCCACCAGGGGAGGAGGGGGCTAAAATCACCCTTACTAATGCAATAGGGAGAGTTCAATTGGTTTAAAGGCAAATTAACTGAGCTTTACTCTGTAGCTGAACTGGTATACCCAACTCTGGAATGCTTGATTCTGAGAGCAGGGGCAAAAAGTAGAATAATGTTCTAATCTTCAAAACTGCCAACCCTCACTTTGACAACAACCTGAACACATTGACAATTATTCATGATGATTTAGGAAAACATTTCTCAATTAGAGTTGCTTGCAGGAATGAAATAACTTTATTAAAGTACTGCTAATGGTGAGACAATCTTCTTATTGCAGCTTTAAGTTTTGTATATATTTTGGAAGCAGATTCTTTAATGTTAGTTCACTGCAGTGAATTATTGTTTTTTTATTAAATGTACATTAATGATTTCATGAATATTTCACAGCAGTAAAATGAATATAACATTATGCACAGGTGAAAATGTCTTGCTGTTCATATCACAATCTTAAAGCACTGCACTGTCCAAATGTTATCAACAGCTGGCTGAGGTAGTTAAAAGTGTTGTGTGATGCTGACTTCTCTCCACAAAATCTGGGCCCTTTTCTGTTTCTAAAACTGACATCAACAACCTTGTTTTGTAGTGGATTTTATACCTTTATGTACTAAGATACATATAATGGGCTCAATTTTGCCCAAACCCATTTTTTGGTGTATTGCCAGAGTTACGCCCGTTTTTCTTGGCCAGAAATACTCCAAAAATATTTGTGTCAAGTTTGCCTGGTTAATTATTCAAGTTTGGCGTCGCGCAGCCTGTCCAGTCGCCTCGGGGGGTGGAGCCTGCTGTCTGCACCGAAAAAACGATGCTGCACTCTCTGCGCATGCGCGCAAATAAAGAACAATTTTGGCATGATTCCTCTGGGCGTGCATGCGCAGTACAGCTCCCGGTCTGCAATCGGCCATTTTTAAAGAGCCAGTTGTGTGTGTGAGAATGTTGAGTGCTGTGTGAGAGCTGTAATTATCATTGGAAAAATCGGAGCTGCAATACAAGATACAACGAGGGCAGATGGTACAAGCAGAGGTCACATAAAAGTTTCACCAAAACGAAGAAACACTGGAACCAACTTGCACAAGATTATTGTGCATGGTGACCACCTGAGGTCTGGAGGCCAGTGCAAAAAGAAGTGGCAGGACCTTGGTCAAGTAGTTAGTGTAATATTTTCATTTTTCAATGGAATTGCAATTGTAAATGTGACCAGCTGTTTACGTACCACCCAGCTGAAAAACACCCTCTCTAAAAAATTGTAATTTGATCTTTGCAGGGGAAGATGGCACATAACAAAAGGGAAAGAACTCGAACAGGAGGATGCCCAGCAAATCTGCACCCACTGACACCCTTGAAAGGGAGGGCTGCTGATTTGATGGGTCCTGCCTGGAGAAAAGCAACCACCACGGCACAAGCTGGGCCCACACTCGAGGGAGAGGGTAAGTCCTACAAATTTCACAGTCTGGCTTTGCTAAATGGTAAGTACTGCACGGGCTAGCCATGCTTCAGTTCATGGGGATGTCTCCATCAATTACGCTTTGGTTGATGCAATCATTCATCATGGTCCTTCAAGTGAGCCTGCTGCCTGTGCAGTGTGAGCCTACTCATGCCACCCACTCTGCCCCCTCCTCTGCTGCTAACCATTTGTCTGTTCTGTTATATTTTGCAGAACTCGAGGCTAACCCTGACAATGTAGAAGAAGATTCAGATGAGGACGAGCCTGAAGAGAAGAATATCTTCCAATCCCAACTCCCAGACCAAGAGCATGGGGGTGAGAGTGAGGGTGAGGGGATGGATGAAGCCCCATCTCTTGTAATCACTTTTGCAGAGCTGCAGGTGCAGCCCATTGAGTTGCTAGTCCCTTCCCTTACTAGTGGTTTGAGTGTTGGTGGGACATTCCATGGTTTCCCACCATCCGAGGCTGGGAATTCCAGTGGAGTGCAGTGAGGCACACCCAGAGCCCCACCATCCGAGGCTGCGGGTCCCAGTGGTGGGGTGCTGCGAGGCACACCCAGGACCCCACTGTCTGAGGCTGCGGGTCCCACTGGGATGCTGCGAGCCACACCCATGCTGAGGAGAGGAAGCAGAGCTTGACCGCACTCTCCTGAGGTGCAGGATCTAACAGATGTGGTTCAGATGATGGCAATGAGTGCGGAGAGCACTGACTTTACATGATCACTCCTGGACACCATCCGTGGGGTGGATGATGAGGTATTGGGACTGTCGGGAGAAATAACAACACTATCACGAGAAATGGGAACGATGTCCGGGACCATGAGTGAGGGAATATCTCAGTTAGCTGAAAGCATATCCGTGAACTGGAGGGAAGAAATGTTACAGGTAGCTGATGCGCTGTCAGTGAACAGCAGGGAGGGAGTGTCCGAGATAGTTCAAACACTCTCAGTGAACATGAGGGAGGGAATGTTGCAGGTAGTTGAGACACTTTTGCTAAACATGAGGGATGGAATGTTGAAGGTCATTGAGACACTGCCAGTGCACATGAGGGGAGGCATGTTGGAGTTAGCTCCTGCAATAAGGGAATATGCCCAGACCCCGCACCCATTGACAGAATCAACTGCCACCCCCACTCCAACCTCCACACCAGCCTCTGAAGAGCCCCAAGCCGGCCCCTCCACATTGCCGCCTGCCCCACCCCCCTCAACAGGTGCGCATTACACGAGGTGTTAGAAAGAATAAGCTTGGTACCAACGCCAGAAACACTGCACCACCGCCTGCGGGCAGGGGTGGTGGAGTCACCAAGAACAAGCGTGGCGAGCGGTCTTAGAGTAAGATGGAGGAGAGATGGGTGCAGCTTTTCTTTGCTGCTGTTGTTGTTGTTATTATTATTGTCACTGTTGTAACTGTTCTCAAATTAAAATTTTTTTGTAAGTTATGTAAATTTACAAGTTTAAAGTTAGTAAGTGAACTTAAAGTTTTTAAGTGATTTTAGAATTTGTAAGTGATCTTAAAGTTTGGAAGTGATCTTAACTGAAAACTTTCAAGTTTGATACAAGAATATGTTTATTAAAGTTAAGTACAAATGTTTGTTAAACTTTTGACTAAAATATATTTTAAATTATAACTGAATTATTTACATTATTTGTTCCATCATTCACACAACTTTTGGAACTCAAGAAGAATCATTTCCATTATTTGTTCCATTATTAACACAACTTTTGACGTAAACAAGAATCATTTCCATCATTTGATCCATTAACACAACACAACATTACGAAACAGGACCAAACAATAAACATGATCCATGTGAAATAGTTGTCGCTGAGCCTTGAGGCAGCAAAGCATTCATGGATGAGCTGCTGCCGCAAGGCTCGAGCAATCATTAAAGGGGCACGATGGCCCGCCCTCCTCTGCCATTGTGCTTCGGGTTCAGGTACTTGCATGGCTTCCTCGCTCTCGTCCTCCTGCTCATCATCTGCATCTTCCTCATCATTATCATCAGCCACTCTCACATGCACGTGGGTCTTCTACTACCAGCTGCTGCTGCCGCATAATGGCTAAGTTATGCAGCATGCAGCACACAACAGTTGGCTGACCGACAATCTCAGGAGAGTATAGCAAGTAGCCTCTGGAATGGTCCTGGCATCGGAAACACTGTTTCAAGATGCCAATGGTTCTCTCTATGAAGCTACGCTTTGCAATGTGCGACATGTTGTATTCCCGGTCAGCTTTATTCCCGGCCAGGCCATACCCTTTATCTCCCAGTAGCCAGCTCTGCCGTTCTAGCTGCTGCTGAAACATGGCAGATATAGCGCTCTTGCGTAGGATGATTGCATCATGGGTGCTCCCAGGATATCTTGCATCGAATGACATGATGTGATGCATGTCGTCACATGCGAGATGCACATTAATGGAGTTGAAGCCTTTTCAGTTTCTGTACATCTTGAAATTCTCCAAAGTTGCTCGCAAGGCGATATGGGTACAATCAATGCAGCCCTGTACCTTTGGGAAGCCAGCAATCTTGGAGAAGCCCACAGTCCTGTCAGGCATTGGCTGGGCGGTCATGGGGAACTTTATGTCGTCATTCCTCCGGGCATATAGTGCAGCAGTCACCTGCCGAATGCAGACATGTGTTGCTTGTTGAGAAATGGTGCACACATCCCCAGTTGTGGCTTGGAAGGATCCAGATGCATAGAATGAAAGTGCAGCTGTAACCTTCACTTCAACTGACAAAGCATTCCCCCTGACGCTTCTAGGTTGCAGGTCTGCTTTCACCAACTCACAGATCTGTTACAACTTCTTTGTAGAAACGTAGCCTTCTGACACAGTCAGCATCACTCAGATGCCGGTACGAATGCCTATCTCGATATACCCGACATGGGTAAGGCCTCCTGCCCAGCACCCTACGGGCTCCGAGGTTCCTCATGTAATGACGTCAAATCAATTGTCTCCTCCGCATCACCATCATGCTGAAGGCTCGCACAAGTTATGGCTTTGTCAGTATTGCCCCCTTACTTAAATTTTACTTTTGCAAGAAGCTCAAAACAGCAGGAAGGCAGGACAGGTTCTTTGTTTTCTCTCCCCAAGGTCTGTATGGACCACACCCAGGTCTGAGCAAGTGCAGTGATTGGGAACCCCTCCCCGCCCCCTTCCCCGCCCATCAACCCCAAGGGCTTATTTGATGCCTAGTGCAGTCTTGCAACTTCTTCTGATTGCCACCTCCACCCACACCCGGGGCTTGTTTTGCAGCTGAGCCCCGAGCCCCTATGTCCAGGCATGGGGCCGATTCTGCCGGCCCACCCTCCAGCCCTGTTTCCATATGTTTGGTGATGGCGTGTGAGTTTAAAGAAAATGAAAACTTCAGAATTCCATCAAATTTCCATCTACTCCATTGTAAGGTAACATTTTTTAATCTTTAGTATGCATATTTAAAGCCTCTCCACTCCAAAACTTCGATGAAAAACAAATGGCCTCTTTCTGCGCCGATTTTTCAATGTGCGCTACTTTCTCTTAACTCACCAGAAGGTTTTTCGGCAGTGGCCAGATACGCCGACCGAGGAGAAATTTTTTGGGGGCAAACTTCGAAAAATGATAAAAACTGGCGCAGACATGAGCTATGATGTCAAAAAAAGTAACCTAAAAAAATCGTAACTAACTCAGTTACGCTGGCACAGATTCCTTGGGTAAACTTTAATTTGAAAACTTATGTCAAAAAAAACGCCGCAAATCACCAGGCAAAATTGAGCCCAAAGAACTACTGTTCCTAGTTACATTGTACTCTAATGGCAGGCATCCCATCAAATCTGGCAACTCATGTTTCATGCCATACTGCAATTCCCCAAATAACAGTGCCCATCCTTCTTCATACTGTGTTCTCCTGACTGACAATTCATGTCCATCCCATCCTGCACTCCCATCTGACAATTCATGTCCATCTTGTACTGCACATCTCCATCTGATGGCTTATGCCCCATTTTATGTCATGTCATCTTATCCTGCTGCATAATCCAATAGCTCGCATCTTGTTTGTATTCTCCTTGCAGTTTACAATCCTCTTATGCTATATTTTGCAAGTGACAGCTCATGAATCAATTTCACGCTGTGTTCTGCTAACTGATAACTCATCTCCACCTTGCATCTTTTTCCCCAGAGAGCTAACCCCCAACTTGTGCTGCCTCACGAACTGACAACTAGGGTTGAATTCCTTCTCCCATTGGCGGTTTAGTAGCAGACCGGAAATACCGTCTGCCAACTTGAATCTGCTGCAAATCATAGAATTATAGGCCCCGAAATTGATGACTGATAAGGCCCGCCCATTTTTCAGCGGTCCCCGGGCGGCATCTACCTTTTAGGCACCTGCTGCTGCTGGGTCCCGATTGGAGACAGTTTCGGCGAGATTGTGTGGGCGGCAGCAGTAGCAGCCAGCGGGAGCGGGCAGTAGTGGGCATCAGCGGGTTGCGGCATCAGTGGGAGGCAGGTGCAGGCCTCTCAAATCGGAGAACTTCTGAGGCCCTACAATGTGCATGTGCGAGATTTGGGTTTTTAATAGTCTTTTCACCCACCTGACATCAGTTTGGCCGCGTTTGAAGCTCATGGGACATCTGCGCATATGCACTTAAAGGCACAGCACTCTCTTGCACCTGCAAGAGGGAAGAGTGTTGTACACGAAATCTACATCTGATGGGCGGGGGTGGTCTGGGACAAGTTACAATGGCCAGGAGAAGGCAACTCATCTCAGGTAATGGGCAAAAATGGAGGGTCCATTGTTAAGCAATGTGAACTCGTCAGAGATAGATCAGATGTAACCTGGTCAGTGATCGAGCCATTACCTGGATGGGATAACCCCAAGAGGCGGAAAACCAGAATAAAAGAAAGCCATTAAGCCCCAGATCGGTTGGAAGTGAAAACTGATCACCAGCCATCACTGGAATACACATGGGCCAATCAGACAGAAGCCTCAAAATAAGGAAAAACTTTATTTGGCCAGAAGAAGCAACCAGACTTTGGATATAAAAGGTGGCCACGTGGCCATCGCTCTCTCTCTCTTTTGCACTCGCTTGCTTCACCTTTACAAGGACTGAGCACTCCATCTGGGACGGAGAGAAGAAACCACCAATGAGCAACCAAAGCCTCGCTATTCAACTGTGAAGCTAATCTTGAGACTGGGACTTGGATACTATACACAGTACGGAACCAGAAGAAATACGTTTTCACTAGGAGAAGCAGTGAGTAAGCCAATGAATTGTTGAGCATCATCCTTGCCACACATCTTTAAGATCACAGCCACTGTGTGAGGAGGTGTCGTGTGTTCTTCTAACCAAGCCTTAGAAGGGTTTTAGTGGGGAGGTTTTGCTGCGAGGACCATAGGGGTACGTCCAGCCGGTCGGTACAGATTCGGTGGTACACTGTGGATCCGAGCAGAGGGTTTAGACGTTGGATACTTCGCGATAGGGGCGGTTTAGACACGCCAGGGTATTGGACTGTACTGCATCGTCACTGTATTTACTTATAGTTTTGCTGTGTTGAGGTAGCTTTAATAAAGCATTGACGATTGAAACCGAGGTATTTGTCCGTGACTCATTTATCTGTTCATTACAGTAATCACTCCCAAGTCTAGAACTAGTGTAACGTGGGGGTGCATCAAAAACACCGAAGGGAAATCCCTTACTGTGGGAAAAAAGCTTCAATGAAGACTCTCAAAACCACGCCCAGAGCTCCCTGGTTTAATGAAGAGGAATTGGAGGAGCTAGTATCGGTGATGGAGTGCCAGTACAAAGACCTCACCTGGAAAGCCTCCACCACCCCAATACAGACGCATTTGGAGGGAGATTGGTGAGGCCGTGTCCTCAGCGGGCAACATTGTGCGGGATGGGGACCAATGCAGGAAATGTTGGAACGATTTGGTGGCATCAGCAAGAGTGAGCACAAATTTAGTGCACCCCTTCTGTCCAACTCCAAAAAGGTTCTCTGCCAGATGTGTGTGTTTGAGGGAGTGTGTGTGGGGGACATCAGCAAAGGGACTAAAGGCTGCAATGTTTCTTTGTGCAGAAGGAAAATACATCCAAGGCAACAAGCCTGAGTGCCACAGGAAGGGGCCCAGCAGAGGTGATAGAATTGAGCAGCCTGGAGGAGCGTGCGTTGGCATTGGTGGGTGACCACCGCCATGCAACTACAAAGGGTGATGCAGATCCCGTGCTACAACATGCTAAGGTTATACTAATCTGCGGTGTGAGCCATGCTTATGGCATGAATAGTCATGCAGGCAATGTTAAGGCAATCGCGGTTTTACGTACACTTTGCTGGCTATTATTGGTGTGCCCATGTAGAGATGGAACGCCTTGCTGGCACAATGTGAAATGGCACGGCTCACATGTCAGCTTGACCAGCATCACCCCGCCACCCCCCCCACAGACTGAAATGTTGACCTCTACTTGCAGACGATGAGTCGGACAGAACGGATCAATGCACACTATCCCCCTCTGGCATTCAAAGGAGCTGTCAGATCCCAACACTTCCCCCCGCAACCTTGTCCCCAGCCCAAGACAGCAGCTCCTTCCTCCACCCCCACCTCCCCCCCCAGATCAACCATATCCACCGCTCCCAACTCCGCCACCCAGAGCCATGAAGAAGACGAGAGAGAGGAGGGAGGAGGGGGGAGGGCCCATGTTTGAGCCCCTTGAGCTCGAGGAGCTGGAAGAGGATGGCACCAGCCTCCTGCCATGTGTGTCAACTGTCCGGAGAACCTCGGCGTTGGGCTCCGAGTTCATGGGGTTTGAAATGGACTCCACATGAGCAAGAGCTTCCAAGCGCAGAGGCCGTGGCGCGAAGGCAACCGAGGAGCCTGAACCCACCAGGGCCGAGCAATTAACTGAGGATGCAGGACAGCTCTCTGCTATTCAGGAGATGCTCCAGCTGCCCAGGACAAGCATGGACAAAGGTCGCGATATGCTCCCGACCATGGCTGACAGCTGCCAGCTTTGTGACCGTCACTCAGCACCATGATGACAGGATGGACCGGTTCATTAATGTGTTGGAGAGCACAACCGAGTCTGCTGAGGCAATGAGGCAAGCAATGGCTTCTGGCCACATCGTGCAAGCCCCTGACCTCACACCCTCATGGCAGACAGATCCCGAGGAGCAGGAGATGCCAGCGCCTTCAGTCACGCCCCCTACCTTCCTGCCAAGACGCACCAACCCGCCCCCCCCTCCCCCAGCCACCTACAAATAGAGGCAGTGAGGGGCAGGGGAGCGGGACACCGTGGTGAAGGCGGGGTGAAGAAGAGGAGCTTGAGCCTCGCTTCAAGAGGGGGGGAAGAGAGGTGGTGGTGCCAGATGGAGGGGTGGGTGTTGGTGATGGGAATGTTCCTACATGTGATAATGTTATGTCACCTTTGTAACTTTGCACTTGTAAATACACTCACATTGTTCACCCACTCCTGGTCAGCATCTCATTTTGACGCCATGTATGGTGCCTTGTGAGAAACACACATCTGTCGCTCAGATAATCTGCTTTATCATGAATATCTTGCCACCCACATATGACTGCACTGTATAATTGGTCCTTTCATCAGACCATCGTGACATGACAAGGAAGGATAACCAATGCAGGAAGGCTGCCATTTTATGACACTCACTTGAACTACTTGCAAGGCGGACCTTAAGGCTTGCACTTCAACCCACTTTTTCCGAGGCCAAACAGGGCGGAGTGCCACCCCTGAGATCACATGTTAATCAGTTACATTGTAGTCCATTAAATGTATTTTCCCATCTTCCATACCTTGTGACTATCAGTTGCAGCACTGTGCCATATCTTTACAATTTCTAACTTTCGCTTATTTACCTTGACGTAATCCCATACCATCTGCACAGTCACAATATGTCCCTAAATATGTCCTGCATTAAATGGTCTCAAAACTCTTGGAGGGCATCTCCATTGAGCCTTTACCATCTTTTGCTACTCATTGCCACTTCCTCTACCACACCTTCCCTTCAACAGAGTCATATGGAGTAACATATCTGAACTCTTTCTGTGTGGGTTAAGGTCCATCACATTACTCTTTATGTGCTGTGAGGTTTATTCGATCTGTCAGATTTATTACATATCTCAGAATTGACTTATGTCCGTGACCACATCAAAGCACACTAGGTACAGGTATTTTGTGATTAAGCAGAAGAGATTTTATTAAGTAGTTTCCTTTCAGTGCAAAGAAATAATAGTTAACAAGGCAGTCTCTTCGTCGAAACCTCAACGATAGGCCACTGAATCACCGCGGCGCTTGTCTCTTGCTGTGTTCTGTTGACCGTAGGCCTTCCTCAGATTCCTCTATATTAGCGCTGCCCCCAAAATCGAATAGCTGTAACTTTATACCCTTTCCCTCCCATACAAATGCTGTAAGAGTCTGCAGCTGTCTCAGGCATACAATAGATCATTCTAAGTCTGTGCCTTTGACCATCTATGTTATCTCTCGTTCTTCTCTGAGAACTTTTACAAGGACTGTGTCACAGAATTAATTAATGAGTTTGGCTTTACAAAATGTGATATGCTGCATATTTTTCTGTTATTGATCATTAATTGGCCTTGGCCATTGTAGTTCTAAATGAAGGTGTTTCAGCAAGGTTAAAACAAATGGTTACCATAAGCTTGCACACATTATAGTTGCTTTTATCAGTTACCACTTAAACAAAAGCATTATCAATAAAATAAAACAACATCCAGCAAAGTTTTTTCTAACAGTGCCACTGATAATGCTGCAGCATCTGCAGGATACCCGAGATGTACAGCGCTGCAGCACTCTGAGCTATTCTCCCTGCCACCCGACTCACAGCCAGCTCACACCTGCTTTTTGCCAGCGGTCCTTCTGGTGGGGGGGTGGTGCAGGTCGATCTGAGTCCATCATCCCTGAGGAAAGTGCCATATTTCCAGCCTCCTGCATGGGCAGGTGGCAGGACATGACGCTGACGGAACCTCCGCGACCAATCTTCCGCCAGGTGGATGGGCGGTTCTGGAGGAATCGGCGAAAAAAACTAGATTTCTGGCAGAACCTCGGCGGTTACAGCCGCAACTTCCACCAATTTCTGCCCAATAGAAATTTACAGCATACAAGGAGGCCAATTTGTCCAATCGTGTCCGCACCAGCCAAACAAAGAGCTATCCAGCCTAATCCCGCTTTCCAGCTCTTGGTCCATAGGTTGCGGCACTTCAAGTGCACAGCCAAGTACATTTTAAATATGGTGAGGGTTTCTGCCTCTACCACCTTTTCAGGCAGTGGATTCCAGACTCCCAGCATACTCTGGATGAAGAAATTTCCCTATGAATCCCCTCTGAACCTTCTACCAATTACTTTAACTCTATGCCCCCTGGTTGTTGAACCCTCTGCTAAGGGAAATAGGTCTGTCCTATACACTCTATCTGGTCCCCGCATAATTTTATACACCTTAATAAGGTCTCCCTCAGCTTCCTCTGTTCCAAAGAAAACAAACCCAGCCTATCCAATCTTTCCTCTTGGTTAAAATTCTCCACTCCAGGCAACAACCTCGTAAATCTTTTCTGCACCCTTTCCAGTGCAATCACATCTTTCCTGTAATGTGGTTACTAGAACTGCACGCAGTACTCTACTGTGGCCTAACTAGTGTTTAAACAGTTCAAGCATAATCTCCCTGCTCTTATATTCTATGCCTCAGCTAATAAAGACAAGTATCTTGCCTGCTGCCTTCAAGGATCTATGGACATGCACTCCAAGGTCCCTTTGTTCCTCTACACTTCTCAGTGTCCTACCATTTAATGTGTATAGAAACATAGAAACATAGAAAATAGGTGCAGGAGTAGGCCATTCGGCCCTTCTAGCCTGCACCGCCATTCAATGAGTTCATGGCTGAACATTCAACTTCAGTACCCCATTCCTGCTTTCTCGCCATACCCCTTGATCCCCCTAGTAGTAAGGACCTCATCTAACTCCTTTTTGAATATATTTAGTGAATTGGCCTCAACAACTTTCTGTGGTAGAGAATTCCACAGGTTCACCACTCTCTGGGTGAAGAAGTTCCTCCGCATCTCGGTCCTAAATGGCTTACCCCTTATCCTTAGACTGTGACCTCTGGTTCTGGACTTCCCCAACATTGGGAACATTCTTCCTGCATCTAACCTGTCTAACCCCGTCAGAATTTTATATGTTTCTATGAGGTCCCCTCTCATTCTTCTGAACTCCAGTGAATACAAGCCCAGTTGATCCAGTCTTTCTTGATAGGTCAGTCCCGCCATCCCGGGAATCAGTCTGGTGAACCTTCGCTGCACTCCCTCAATAGCAAGAATGTCCTTCCTCAGGTTAGGAGACCAAAACTGTACACAATACTCCAGGTATGCCCTTGCCTTGTTAGCCCTCCCCAAATGCATTATGTCACACTTCTCTGGATTGGATTCTGTTGTCCCCACCTGACCAGCTCATTGATATCTTCCTGCAGTCTACAGTTTTCTTCTTCATTATCAACCACACAGTCGATTTTAGTATCATCTGCAAACTTCTTAATCATACACCATACATTCAAATCTAAATCATTGATATATACCACAAAAACCAAGGGACCAAGTATTGGGCCCTGCGGAACCCAACTGGAAACATCCTTCCAGTCACAAAAACACAATTCAACCATTACCCTTTGCTTCCTGCCTCTGACCCAATTTTGGACCAACTTGCCACTTTGCCCTGGATCCCTTGGGCTTTTTCTTTTGTGACCAGTCTGCCATGTGGGATCTTATCAAAAGCCTTGCTAAAGTCCATATACACTACATCAAATGCACTACCCTCATTGACCCTCCTTGCTACCTCCTCAGAAAATTCAATCAAGCTAGTCAGACACGACCTTCCCTTAACAAATCAATGCTGACTGTCCTTGATTAATCCGTGTCTTTCCAAATGAAGATTTATCCTGTCCTTCAGAAGGTTAGGCTGACTGGCCTGTAATTATTCGGTCTATCTCATTCTCCATTTATAAACAAATGTACCACGTTAGCAGTCCAGCAGTCCTCCAGTCCTTCGGCACCACACCCAGAGTGGATTGGAAAATGATGCTCAGAGCCTCTGCTATTTCCTCTTTTGCTTCTCTTAACAGCCTGGGATACATTTCATTCAGGTCTGGGGATTTATGTACTTTCAAAGTTGCTAAACCCCTTAATATTTCCTCTCTCACTATGTGTATTTCATCTAATAAATCACACTCCTCCTCCCTGATTGCAAAGTCTGCATTGCCCTCTCTTTTGTGGTGTACTGAGCAACTGGGAAGTGGCCTGCAAATCATTGGAGCTCAAGTCTGATGAGCCCAATTGAGATATTGTTGTTGTTTCTCCTCCTCCTCCTCCTCCTCCCGCTTACACGATGCGCAGCTTGTACATCAGAAGATATTGTAGGATGAGGGGGAACTGGAACCTTTCTTCCAGTGTTGACCCCCTGCACAAAGCTGGAGTGCTGCGTGTGAGACTCTGGGTGCCCCTGAGACATTTTTGTTTGTGGTGAAACATTTTTACAAATTTTTTACATAAGGATGGCAGTTGAGCTTTAAGGGCTAGAGACTGACTATTTTTGAATGATATTACATTTCTTTTCAGAGGGCAATTCATCTTTAAGAGCTCGAGACTGCTTTCTAAAATGATAGCCTTGCTATGAGAAAAAGCAGCCTCGTTCCATGGATGCTACAGGCAACATTAGTCCTCCTGTTGAGCGCACAGCCTGAAGCAGCATGTTCATCGCTAGGCTGTTTGGTGATATCATTCAAATCAGCAGGCAGCACCAAAACAAAGTGCTGAATGTGATTTTTTGTGAGCAAATCTCACGCTGTAGTACTACTGTCCATTTCTGGGCCTTATCTAATGTCTAGGCCATAGCCATTGGAGGCAAAATTGCCCCGTGCCCCGATCAGGGGTGGTAACTTTTCGGGGCTGGGAAATTTATCTGGAATCCTGCCCCCGATGCCGAATTGGGCCTACCGCCCCTCAAAGGAAGTGGAGCACTGTCTCGGTGCATAGCTGCCTTTGGGGGCGATGCCGGGGCAGTTGTGCAGTGCTGAATCCAGCACTACGTGGATGCTCCACATAGTGCTAATGTGCTACAACGCCCCTCCCTTCCATTAAAGGGGAGGGCCGCTGTGCACTCTGCATGGCCTTTTGGTGGCTGCTACTGGACCACTAGTGCCGCGTGTGATTGGGTCAGCAGCCCGGTACCCAAGACGATGGTGGCTCGGAACACGCTAGAACTGCCATCGTTGAGCCGACCCACGAGTCGGCCAACAAATAAAGATGGCGGCCCAGGGCAATGCGGGCCTCCCCTTTAAACAGTGCCCAGAGAGTGGATCTGCAATTTTGCCCCTTTTAATTTCCACATAGCAACAGTTATTTTAGGTAATCATAGAATTATAGAATGGTTACAGCACAGAAGGAGGCTATTTGGACCGTCGAGTCCATGCCGGCTCTCTGCAGGAGCACTTCAGCTAGTCCCACACACACACTCTTTTCCCGTAGTCCTGTAAATGTTTTTCCTTCAGCAACTTATCCAATTCCCTTTTGAAAGCCACAATTGAAATTGGCCCCAGAAATTTTCCGGCAGTAAATTCCTGATTCTAACCACTCATTGTGTAAAAAGTTTTTCCTTATGTCACCTTTAGTTCTTCTGCCAACCACCTTAAATCTATGGCCTCTGATTTTCTACCCTTCTGTCATTGGGAACAGTTTCTCTTTATCTACTTTATCTATACCCCTCATGATTTTGAACACTTCTATAAAATCTTCTCTCAATCTTCTCTGCTCCAAGGAGAACAACCCTAGCTTCTCCAGTCTATCCATGTAGCTGAATTCCTGGATCCATTCTTGTGGCTACTTTCTGCACCCTCTCTAAGGCCTTCACATCCTTCCTGAAGTGTGGTGCCCAGAATTGGACACAATACTCCAATTGCAAATGAACCAGCTTTTTATAACTTCCTTGCTTTTGCACTTTTATGCCTCTTTTTATGAAGCCCAGGATCCCGTATGCTTTTTTAACCCCTTTCTCAACCTGCCCTGCTACCTTCAACAATTTGTGTTCATATACCCCAGTCTCTCTGTTCATGCAGCCCCTTTAGAATTGTACCCTTCAGCTTATATTGCCGCTCCTCATTCTTCTTCCATTAATATACATAGGGAGAGAAATTGGAGTACTTTGTGCATCCCGTTGGTGCCCTGTTTGCAACCGGATGCGGCGAGAACAGTGACTCCCGCTAAATTTGGCGGGAGGTTTGTGGCAGCTAGCGAAGCTGATGTCATCACCGTACGCAGCACCCCGGTAACATCCTTGAACAAAAATTGGCTCTCGCCCCCTGCTTTTGTGCCTGGCGCTGACATCGACAGCTTTAGCAATTGGGTTTCAGTCGGATGTCAGCTGGAGGAGCGTTATTTAAAAGGTATCTGCATCTGGTTTTGTTTTAGTCAACCAATAATGGTTCCTTCTCAGTTTCAAATAGGTAGACAGGCGTTTTGAGCACTTTGAGCGATTTGCAGTTGAAGGAGTATTCAGACTCATAATTATTCGTGACATTCATTGAAGGTTGATTTGAAAGTCCAACATTTATATCATTTCAAAGGGGTTGTGCTGGCCCTGGACCTCACACTACAGCATTACCATCAGAGGCAACTGAGGCACAGAGAAAGACTTCAAAATGTGGCCAGAGGGAGGAGGGCCAATAGGGCTCTCAGAAGGAGGCCTTACCCTCTCTGGGTATTCCGGCAACAGTTCTCCTACATCAATCTCACTCAGGAACAGTGTGTTCATAGGCTGCGCTTCAACAAGATGTAGTCACAGAGCGCTGCCACCTCCTGCAACCAGACCTCGAGCTTCAGACCAGGGTGAGGATGGCTCTCTCAGTGGCAGTCAAGGTCACCATTGTGCTGAATTTCTATGACAGTAGATCCTTCCAGTGCGCAACAGGGGACATCTCCAACAACTCCCAGTTTGCCATCCACGAGGTCAGAGATACTCTCTACAAAAGGAGGAGGGACTACATTTCCTTCTCCATCACCAGACAGAAGCAGCATGAGCATGCATGTGACTTTACCAGGATAGTGGGCTTCCCCATGGTGCAGGGCACCATTGACTGCACCCACGTCACTTTGCGGCCACCACATAACAATCCTGAGGCATTCCATAACTGAAAAGGCTACCACTCACTTAATATGCAGTTGGTGTGCGACCACACACACCGACTCCTCATCGTCAATGCTCGGTATCCTGGCAGTAGCCACAATGTATTTATTCTGCGCCAAACTGGTGTGCCAGCTCTCTTCCAGCCACCACATGAAGCTCGCAGCTGGCTGCTCGGTGACGAAGGCTATCCGCTCTCCACCTGGCTCATGAGTCCCCTCCACAACCCCAACACTCAAGTCCAGCACTCAGCTAATGAGAGCCATGCCACCACCAGGAACATCATTGAGCAGACCATCGGAGTGCTCAAGGAACGGTTCCGTTGCCTTGATCACATGGGAGGAGTCCTCCAGAACTCGGCTGAGAGTATCCCTTTTCATCATCTGCTGCATGCTGTACAGTTTGGCTATCATGAGGGCACAGCCATTGCCACTAGGCATAGCTCCACCACATCAGGAGCAGGAGAAGGAGGAGGATAAGGAGGAAGAGGAGGAGGAGGATGAGGTGGAAGAGGAGGATGAGGAGGAGGAGGATGAGGTGGAAGAGGAGGAGGAAGTGGAGAAGGAGGATGAGGACGAGGAGGATGAGAAATACGAGGAGTACAAGGAGTACGAGGAGTACGAGGTGGAGGTGGAGGTGGAGGAGGAAGAGGAGGATGAGGAGAATGAGGAACAGGAGCAGCATCAGCAGCAACGGAGAAGGCAGGTACTCAATTGATCTCATCAGACTTGAGTTCCAATGAATTTCAATGGATAAATGATTAATTCTTGGGTTGGTAATCTGTAACCAGTAGGGTGCCACAGGGATCAGTGCTGAGACTCCAACTATTTACAATCCATATTAATGACTTGGAGGAAGGGACCGAGTGTAATGTAGCCAATTTTGCTGATGATACAAAGATGGGAGGAAAAGCAATGTGTGAGAAGGACACAAAAAATCTGCAAAAGGACATAGACAGGCAAAGTAAGTGGGCAAAAATTTGGCAGATGGAGTATAATGGTGGAAAGTGTGAGGTCATGCACTTTGGCAGAAAAAAATCAAAGAGCAAGTTATTATTTAAATGGAGAAAGAGTGCATAGTGCTGCAGCACAGCGGGACCTGAGGGTACTTGTGCATGAAACACAAAAGGATAGTATGAAGGTACATCAAGTGATCAGGAAGGCTAATGGAATCTTGGCCTTTATTGCAAAGGGGATGCAGTATAAAAGTAGGGAAGTCTTATGATAGTTGTACAGGGTATGGTGAGGCCACACCTGGAATACTGCGTGCAGTTTTGGTTTCCATATTTACGAAAGGATATACTTGCTTTGGAGGCAGTTCAGAGAAGATTCACAAGGTTGATTCCAGAGATGAGGGGTTTGATTTATGAGGAAAGGTTGAGTAGGTTGGGCCTCTACTCATTGGAATTCAGAAGAATGAGAGGAGATCTTATCGAAACGTATAAGATTATGAGAGGGCTTGACAAGATGGATGCAGAGAGAATGTTTCCACTGATAGGGGAGACTCGAACTAGAGGGCATAATCTTAGAATAAGGGGCCGCCCATTTAAAACTGAGATGAGGAGAAATTTCTTCTCTCAGAGGGTTGTAAATCTGTGGAATTCGCTGCCTCAGAGAGCTGTGGAAGCTGTGACATTGAATACATTTAAGACAGAAATAGATAGTTTCTTAAACGATAAGGGGATAAGGGGTTATGGAGATAAGGCAGGGAAGTGGACCTGAGTCCATGATCGGATCAGCCATGATTGTATTAAATGGCGGAGCAGGCTCGAGAGGCTGTATGGTCTACTTCTGCTCCTATTTCTTATGTTCTTATGAATTCCAGGCCACTTCCCAGTTGCTCAGTACATCATTACATCAATTTCCCCTTCCATACCATGCACCAAAACTGAAATGAGACACAGCACCAAATATGCAACATTCCAATCAAAATGTTATCTGAAAACATTAACCACATATATAAATGACATTTACTATTCACCCATGTGCAAAACCTTATATCACCTCTTAACACTGCCTTTACCTAGTCTATTGCTCCTACGTAGTGTCTCTCCAGTGGCTTCAGCATGGCTGGTGGAAGGATGTGTGAGTCAGGGCCAAAGAGTGCAGATGGCCTTGCAGCAGCTCTGCGCCTGGAAGGCCCAGCTGTTGACTGCACCACCTCATTCTGGGCTGGGTGGATGACAGGCAGCGACAAGTGCAATGGCAGTGTGTCAGTGGTGGGTTCAGGAATTCTGGTCAGCGGGTTCCTGCTCCACTGACCCACTGCCATTCCCCCGGGCCAGCACCTCAGCATCCATATCAATCTACTGGAGCACAGATTGGTGGCCTGCTGTGACACTGTGAGATCTCCCGTCAACTGTGGTGGACCCAGCGACAATGGCAGCAGTCAGAGCTTGAATGGTATCCAGCTGACACTGCATGACAGCAGTCTGAGCTTCGATGCCAGCAATCATTGTTTGAATTGCAGAACCAAGACGTTGCTGTGCTTTCGCCTGTGCTGCAATGGAAGCTGCCACATCACCCATGAAACCCGTCATAGGTCTGGGTCCCCAAGGTCTCTCTGGAAGTCCACCATCGTCTGCAGACTGGAAATGATGGGCTCCATGATGTGCGCAGAGCTCTGTGCAATGTTGGAAGCGGACTCCTCCACGCTCCTTATCATTGCCGAGAGGCTCTCAGGCATCCTTGCCATTGCACCCATCATCTCAGAATGCATGGCCATCACCCTTGTTATTATTAACGCCTCCCCATCGAGGTCCTCATCTGAGTTCATTGCATCAGAACTCACGTGCGAACTCTCCCTCCCTCTTGCTGCAGCCTGCTTGTCCCTGATGTTTCACCTGGTGCAGACCCCTCTATTAAACTTACCTCCAATGAACGCGTAGTGCCAGTCTCTGAGATGGTGCCTTCGGGTGAGAGATGCAATGACGTGGTGTCTGGGTCCTCCTCCTCATCTCCTTCATCATTCTTGTTCGGGGGCTCAGGGACAGGCTGGTCATCTGGTTGCTGATTATCTGGAAGCGTAAAGCCACAAGACTCGCATTCAGGTGAAAGCAGTGGGGCAGGAATGGAGCAAGGAATGCAGACAACATGGTTAGTGGTGGAAAGTGATAAAGCCTTCTGGTGTGAGGGGGAAGTGGGTTGAGAAAAGGAGAAGGAATGAAGATACCATTTTTGCCCCCAATGGGGTCGACGTCGCCGACGGCCATGGTGTACACCACCTGTTGCCCAATGAGTTGCAGCACTCGCCTCCAGGTCTGAGAGCTGCTGGAGATGAGGTTCAACTCTGCCTGTTCTCTGCTGCTCCCTCCTTTTGGGCCCAAGTTTCGGGCTGCGACGTTACCTGGATGCCCGTTTTTTGCGCCACAAAGTGCGCCTAAAAAAAACTTACAGATTCTCCGGCTCCCTGCTGGTCCTCTGGAGTCGGGCACGGCACAACACAAGCTGTAGGGGGCAGAGCCAGGTCCCTGCGCTGAAAACAGTGCCTGGACCTCTGCACATGCGCGTTACAGTGGGCGCGCATGTGCAGTAGCTCCAGGCGGCCAAAACTGTGTGGGAGGGGCCCGAAGCACGCAGTCCCTAGCCCTGGCCAAATGGCCTCACTGGGGCTGCGTGCATAAGGCTGCCTCCCACACCCAGCTCCTTCTTCCTCCCAACCCGACTCAACTCCCGCTTCCCCCTCCTCCGCCGACCCGAACCGAACCGACCTCCCTCCCACCATCCCCCCGACCCGACCCGCACTCCCGACCCCGACCCGCGCTCCCCCCGACCCACGCTCCCGACCCCGGAACCCGGACCCGACCCGACCCAACGCCACCTACCTGTAAATCTGGTGCTGGGGACGGGCCCTGACCGAAGTTTTGGGCCCGGCCGGGCCCGGCCCGTTCAGCCTCCCTCCCCCTTCTCCTCCCCCCCTTCTCCTCCCCTCCTTCTCCTCCCCCCCTTCTCCTCTCCCCCATTCTCCTTTTCCCCCCCTTCTCCTCCACTATCCTTTCCCTCCCCCCTTCTCCTTCTCCTCTCCCCCCTTTCCCCCTCTCCTCTCCCTCCTTTCCCCTTCTCCTCCCCCTTCCCCTTCTCCCCCCTTCCCCTTCTCCTCCCCCCTTCCCCTTCTCCTCCCCCCCTTCCCCTTCTCCTCCCCCCTTCCCCTTCTCCTCCCCCTTCCCCTTCTCCCCCCTTCCCCTTCTCCTCCCCCTTCCCCTTCTCCTCCCCCCCTTCCCCTTCTCTTTCTCCTCCCCTCTTCCCCTTCTCCTTCTACTCCCCCCTTCCCCTTCCCCCCCTTCTCCTTCCCCCTTCCCCTTCTCCTCCCCACTTCCCCTTCTCCTCCTCCCCCCTCCCCTTCCCTCCCCCTTCTCCCCCATCCCCTCCCCCCCCTCTCCCCTCCCCTCGCTGTCAGAAACACAGACACTGACAGACAGAGAGTGAGAGACACACACAGACAGACAAACAGAGAGATAGAGACACTGACAGAGACACACTGGGGGGGGGGGGGGGGGGGGGGGCATCCAGCACGCTGTTGGAGGGCTCCCGGTGCTGCAGTCAGTAAGTAGAAAATGTTTTATTTATTGATTTAAAAAAAAAATTATTTATTAATTTTTTTGATTGATTTATTGGTTGATTTATTGATGTTTTTATCATTTATTATTGATGATGGCTCTTTATTTGTAAAACTGAAGTGTTTAATGTTTGTAAACTTCCCTTTAAACCCCCCCCCCCAATTCCCTACGCCTGATTTGTAACCTACGCCTGATTTTCTAAAGTGTAGACAAGGTTTTTCGAGCGTACAAAAATCTTCACTTACCCCATTCTAAGTTAGTTTGGAGTAAGTTTTCACTGCCGAAACTTTGAAATCAGGCGTAAGTGGCCGGTCATGCCCCCTTTTGAAAAAAAAATTCTGTTCCAAAGTGAAACTGTTCTAACTGACTAGAACTGGAGCAAACTAATGCCGAGAATTTGAATTTCTAAGATACTCCGTTCTGCACCATTTGCTCCAAAAAATCAGGAGCAACTAAGGCCGAAACTTGGGCCCATTGTGTGCCATGTTGACCTGAAAAAGAAAGGAATTTGTGTAAGTCAGAGTCCAGCTATGTGTCTCGGAGATATGCCTGTCATCGTTCAATAGCTGTGATTGTAAGCGTCACAATATGAGGATGTGAGTTTGAGTAGTTGGAGATGTTTGGTGGGTGAGTAGTGGGGGAGTGATGCTTTGTGCAGTGTGCACAGACAGCGGTTCAGATGCTGGTACATAGGACCTGTTGAAGCATCTACTCATGTTAACCACCCGACTGAGATTATTGAATTTTTTCCGGCACTCTGTCAGGCTCCATTCCATGACACTACTGGCCGAGACCTCCTGTGCCACTTCCCTCCACATTGCCCTGAAGACCTGGGGCAATGGCCTCCTTCCGCTGGCTGGGACAGCGCTTCCCTCCTTTGTTTCACTGCCCCCACCAATGCCTCCAATGCGGGCGTCAGTGAACCGACAAGCTCTCTCCCTAGGATTTGGATTGGGAGCAGCCATAGCCATGAGGTGTTTCCCAATTTAGAAGAACTTGAGGATTTTTAGTGCTTGACACTAAATTTTCAAAATTTCAGAAGTTACCGCCCAAAATAGGGCACTACCGACTTTCTCCCTCCTTAACTCAAACTTTTGCCCTGACTTTAACTCGGGAAAAGAATCATACGAGCAGGGATTGAGGTGGATGGAATTTTAACACCTAAGCCATATCTGCAAATGTCCCGACATATCTTCAGACTGGCATGAAGTGTTGGCTGGCTGACAGGTGGCAGTGGAATATCAGGCGGCAGGAGTCTGCCATTGGTGACTGAACGAATGATCCCCGAGACTCAGTTACATAGTTGGGAGATAGTTCAGAAAGGTCTTGTGATCGAGGGAGGGGGCGGGCTGAAACACAGGGCTGTGGAGGCCTAAATTTTCCTTGTGTAGCCCAGAGGAGCATTCCTGCATTTCTTGGGCCAACAGGTAGGATTTAACAAAATAGCAAATGGCTTACATTTTTGGGTATCTTCTAGCCTCAGCTCTTCTTGGCTTCCCACACATTCCAACCAGTTAAAACTGCAGTCGAGCCCCAATGATATAATTGGAGCCCGATATGTAAAATCCGGTTAAAATCTAAACCCATGAGAAGGGAGTGGAATATGGTTGGGTAAATTTTAATGACCTCCTATCCAGTTTCTGCCAGACAGACAGGGTTACAATTGGTGTTTTTGAGCTAGGAAAATTAAATTGATAAATAAGATTCTTGTTCAGGGCAGTTGCAATGCTTTGTTGTGAGTTGGCGGCACTACTTAAAAGCAGCCTGCACCTCTGAAAGGTGAGTTAGATTGTGGCTGCAAGAAATGGTGGGAGTCAGTCTGGGCTGTGATACTTTGTACAATGGTTGAATATGTTAGCTTTTGGCGAAGATCATGCGTAACTGACCTGACAGGGGAGTAACCATGACCAGAAAGTGGTTCTCCCTGGATCAGGAAGGTGGTTCTCCTATGCTTTTTGGAAATAGGGGGTGGGTGGGGGGCCTGCCCCGTCCACCTCCATGGAACGAACCTGGTATTGCAGTACTTCCAGGAACGGTGCAGCTTTGGCTCTAGGCCTTTTGGCTAAGAGCAAAATCATTGGCGCAGAGTGATCTTTGATGGGTGCAAGGTGACCTTTGGCGTTTATGATCTGACAAGTTGATCTGACAAAGAATTGGAAAGATTGGCAACGAATAAAACATTAAAAAAAAATGGTTGAATATGTTAGAAAGCGAGCATCAAGGTTTTCAGACACTTCACTGGAGGTCATGGTGGAAGAAGTGGAAAGAAGGAAAGACATCCTGGGGCTGAAATTGCCCCTTCCCTTAGGCCTGTTATTGCCAGAAATGGCTGGCCACGCTGCGGAGTGGAATTGCCGCCAATTTTTTGTCGAATGACCGCCATTTTGAAAATTCCGCTAGTGTGGTATCCCGGCGATGACCCACTCCCCCATTACGGCTCCGTTGCTGCTGATCCAACCTAAGTGTGTCATCAGAGCACGCACCGCCGATGTGCCCTACTAAAGGAGTCATTCCACGCAGAAAATCTTGTTCTTGCTGCTCAGTACCACCGACAGACTTTTCTGTTGGGGCACTGTGCTTGGAGTGCTTCTAAAATGCCGGTGTGGCTGCCATTAAAGGGGAGGACCTACTGCAGCGGCCGCCATCTTATTTTTTTTGTCGACCAACTGCCATGTTGGGCCGACAATTATGCCCCCATGTTCGGTCACACCTTGCTGGGTGCAAGGCCACTGGCCTGGCCAAAACCCTCCCTGGTGGCCCAGTGGACCTAACTTAAAGAATTTCAGCGGCTCTTCCCTTTAAGTGAAGTGGAGAGACGTGGTGACACGCCAGAGTGATGATGTCATCAGTGCTACACTGATGAGTGACAGCGGCGGACACTCCACTCGTCCGCCCCCCACTTCCACCCCTCTACTTACTGAAATTTATGACTGACCTCTGGGACACCTGAAAAAAAAAAGCTAAAGAGCGGAATTTCGTGCAAGAGGCCACCAAATCTACCGCTGCGGTAAAAACAGTCGCAACATGGTAGGTTCGCCGTGTATTCGGTTGGGGCAATTTCGGCGCTCCTCTGTATCCACAGGGTGGCAGGAGGCCATCCAGGTAAATGCTCAGGAGGCAGTGGGAACAAATAACGGCGGAGGTCAATGCCAGGAGAGTTGCTTCAAGGACATGGATGCATTGCAGGAAGAAGTTTAATTATCTGATAGGAGTTTTCAAGGTGAGTGAGTTTATCTTCAAATGGCATATCCAAACAACTGCACCACTGGCTTCATCCATTCCTCGTCACAACACCCCCATCAGCTACCTACCAACAATATGTATCAATCAGAACTCAACTCTAAAATTCATAGGATGAACATCTCCCTCATACACTTAGCACTGTTGCCATCGTCACACCACAACAGCTTGCACACACTAACAGCTATTCAACTATGACAGCCTCATCTCCCAAACCTATTGCAGCAGGCAGCTCGAAAGAACTAGAGGAAGACAAATGCATCTGCAAATTTTAAACCCAATAGAGGGGATAGAGCTGGCAATCATGGGAAGGGGCATCGCTGAGGCCGTGGCCACCAGTGGGACTGAAACAATCGATAATGCATACTCAATCCTTCTTCTCTCATCCCACTTCTCCATCATCAAGCAATTTCTTCTGACTTACAAGCTTCAGATGGTGTAAGCACACACTTCTTGCTTTCTCCTCTCCCCTCACTACAACCCAACTTTTATCCCTTTTTCACTTCAGATACCCAAGAACTGGAGCCTTCCCAGTCAGTGGAGGAAGAAGACAATGAAGATGTAGAGACACTGTCACCCAATCTTACACTCGCATTCAGCAGCTCAGAAACTGACACTGCACATATTTTAGAGGCTAGGATAGAGGATCTACACATGGTGAGACACTGGGCTCAAGTGTGCAGGAGCCCAGAGTGGGGGGAAAGGATAGGGCAGGTGGCAGCTCGCCGGAAGGTTGCACAGGAGTCAGATGAGGACATCGATGGGCCAGGCTACAGAAGAAGGCTGATGGATGTACAAACCAAATGCCTGCCAGAAAGCCTGCACTCAGTATCAAGTAGGATGGAGGAGTCCAGCGCCAACTTGTCACAGGGGATTGCGCAGAGCTTGGAGCCCATGATTTCCAGCATGGAACAGTTGGTCACTTCCATCAGCACACCTGTGGAACCCACCATGATGTATTGTTTGATGTCCGATGTCACTGCTTCAATTGTAGCACAGATAGCTTCCATCAAAGGTATGAATGCTGTAGTGGAAGCTCAGACTGCTGCCTTGCACGCTCAGACAGCTGCCATCATGGCTCCGGTACCACAGTTCTAAGGGGCTTCCAGTGCATCACAACAGTCCATCAATCTGTTCTTCGACAGATCAATAGGATTGCTGAGACGTCGCCCCAGGAGAATGGTTCCATGGAGCACTGCTGTCCTCACTCAGGATGACATTATTCCTGCTCCCACTACTGCCAATCAGCACCAGCCAGACCTCTCCCTGTCAACTATTCAAACTTTAGCCAATTATAGAAAAGCTCCAAAAACACACACAATTGCACAAGCAGCCACATGGTTGGGTCGAATGGTCTGTTTCAATGCTGTATATCCTATGTTAAATAGTTGCATATTCACCCTCATCCTGCAGTGCAACCCCTCTCACTCTGTCTTGTCAAGTGTACTGCATGTCAAGTGTCATCCCATCCTCCGTCATCGAATTACAGTACGCAGATGACGCTTGTGTCTACACACACTCGGAGGCCGAACTCCAAGCCATCGTCAACACCTTCAGCGAGGCATATGAGAGCATACACTACACTAAACATCCATAAGACAAAGATCCTCTACCAACCTGATCCCGCCATGCAGCACTGCCCCCCGGTTATCAAAATCCATGATGAAGCCTTGGACAATGTGTACCATTTTCCATACCTCGGGAGCCTACTGTCAACAATGGCAGACATTGACAACGAGGTTCAACACCGCCTTCAGTTTGCCAGCGCAGCCTTTGGTCATCTGTGGAAGACAGTGATTGAAGACTAGGACCTCAAACCCGGCACCAAGCTCATGATCTACAGAGCGGTGGTGATACCCGCCCTCCTGTATGACTCAGAGACATGGACTATGTAGAGTAGGCACCTCAAAACACTGGAAAGGTACCACCAACGCTGCCTCCGCAAGATTCTGCAAATCCACTGGCAGGAGAGGCGCACCAACATCAGTGTTCTCGCTCAGGTCAAAATCCCCAGCAGCGATGGGTCACATCGTCCTCATGCCTGACACGATATGCTCAAAACAAGCGCTCCACTTGGAGCTCCAACATGGCAAGTGAGCCACAGGTGGGCAGAGGAAATCTTCAAGAGCACCCTCAAATCCTTCTTGCAAAAATTTAACATCCCCACCGACACCTGGGAATCCCTGGCCCAAGACTGCCCAAAGTGGAGGAAAAGCATCCGGAAAGGTGCTGAACACCTCAAGTCTCTTCGCCGAGAGCAAGCTGAAGCCAAGCATAGACAGCGGAAGGAGCGCACAGCAACCCAGGCACCCCACCTGTTATATATGTGGACATGTATTTACTCTGTACAGACACCAGAGGGCTCATCCCCTGGAGTCCCAAGGGATCCCATAATCCCTTGGGAGCACATGTATTTAAGGAGGCTTCACAGGTTGGAGAGTCACTCTGGAGACCTGCAATAAAAGACTAAGGTCACACTTTACTTTGAGCTCACAGTGTTCAGTCTGACCCTTTCCCCATACACAACAACTGGCGATGAGATACAGATAATGAACCCAAAGATGCAGAGAACAGTGGGCATCCTGGAGAAATTTTCGGTGGGAGATGATTGGGAAACCTTTGTAGAGCGACTCAACTAATACATTGTGGCTAATGAGCTAGATGGGGAAGAGAGCGCTGCCAAACGAAGGGCGATCCTCCTCACCGTCTGTAGGGCACCAACGTATGGCCTCATGAAGAATCTGCTCACTCCAGCGATACCCACGGAGAAATCATATGACGATTTGTGCACACTGGTCCGAGAGCATTTGAACCCGAAGAAAAGCGTTCTGCTGGCGAGGTACCGATTCTACAGCTATAAAAGATCTGAAGGCCAGGAAGTGGTGAGTTATGTCGCCGAGCTAAGACGCCTTGCAGGACATTGTGAATTTGAAGGACATTTGGAGCACATGCTCAGAGATTTTTTCGTACTTGCCATTGGCCATGAAACCATACTTCGCAAACTTTTGACTGTAGAGACCCCAACCTTGAGTGAGGCCATAGCGATAGCCCAGGCGTTCATTGCCACCAGTGACAATACGAAGCAAATCTCTCAGCACACAAGTGCTGCTACAAGTACTGTGAACAAAGTGATGTTGTTTTCGAATAATAACGTACAGGGCAGGTCACACATACCTGCAGCTGTACGTCCGCAGACGACTCAGTGTCCACCATCAAGGATGATGAATGCAAGGCCATTAACACCTTGTTGGCGCTGTGGGGGTGATCATCGTTTCCATTCATGCTGATGCAAAGAGTACATTTGCAAGGGGCGTGGAACAATGGAACACCTCCAATGAGTGTGCAGGCAAGCTGCAAAACCTGTTAAATCTGCAAACCACCATGTTGCAGAGGAGGACAGATCCACGTGGAATCAGATAGAGGAGGCAGAGATACATGGGGTGCACACATTCACTACGAATTGTTCCCCGATAATGCTGAATGTTGAACTAAACGGACTTCTGGTTTCAATGGAGCTGGACACGGGCGCGAGCCAGTACATCATGGGCAAAAAAACTCAAGGCCAGTCTTAACTCCAGTTCGCACGAAACTAAGAACTTACACTAAAGAACTGATTCCTGTAATCGGCAGTGCTAGCGTAAAAGTCTCCTATGATAGAGCAGTGTACAAGCTACCACTCTGGGTGGTGCCGGGCGATGCTCTCACGCTGCTTGGCAGCAGCTGGCTGGGAAAGATACGCTGGAACTGGGACGATATCCGAGCACAATCGCCTGCTGACGACACTTCGTGTGCCCAGGTCTTAAACAAATTTCCTTCGCTGTTCGAACCAGGCATCGAACTGGGCATCCACGGAGCAAAAGTGCAGATCCACCTAATTCCGGGGGTGCGATCCATCCATCACAAGGCAAGAGCAGTACGATACACGATGAGAGAAAGGGTAGAGATCAAGCTAGACCGGCTGCAAAGAGAGGGCATCATTTCACCGATCGAGTTCAGCGAGTGGGCCAGTCCTATTGTGCCAGTCCTCAAGGGAGACAGCACCGTCAGAATCTGTGGCGATTACAAAGTAACTATCAATCGTTCCTCCCTGCAGGATCAATACCCACTACCAAAGGCCGACGACCTCTTTGCAATGCTGGCGGGAGGAAAGACGTTTCGGAAGCTGACTTCAGCCTACATGACGCAGGAACTGGAGGATTCATCAAAGGCCCTCACCTGCATCAACACTCACAAAGGTCTTTATGTTTATACCAGATGCCCGTTTGGAATCTGATCAGCGGCGGCGATATTCCAGAGAAACATGGAAAGTTTACTGAAGTCAGTCCCGCATACCGTGTTCTTCGAGGATGACATCTTGGTCACAGGTCGGAACCCAGTCGAGCACCTGCAGAACTTGGAGGAGGTTCTTAGTCGACTCAACCGCATGGGGCTCAGGTTAAAACACTTGAAGTGCGTTTTCCTGGCACCTGAAGTGGAGTTCTTTGGAAGGAGGATTGCGGCAGACTGTATCAGGCCCACCAACGCGAAGACGGAGGCAATCGAGAATGCACCGAGGCCACAGAACGTGACGGAGCTGCGGTCATTTCTGGGACTCTTAAACGACTTTGGTAACTTCATACCGGGTCTCAGCACATTGCTAGAACCACTGCATGTCTTACTACAAAAAGGGGGCGAATGGGTTTGGGGCAAAAGCCAACAAAATGCCTTTGTAAAAGTGAGAATATTGTTATGCTCAAACAAATTGCTTGTGTTGTATGAGCCATGTAAGCGTTTGGTACTAGCATGTGATGCGTCGTCATATGGCGTCAGGTGTGTATTGCAACAAGCTAATGATTTCGGGAAACTGCAACCGGTTGTTTATGCATCCAGGAGTCTGTCTAAGGCTGAGAGAGCCTATAGCATGATTGAGAAAGAAGCGTCAGCATATGTCTATGGGGTAATGAAAATGCATCAATACCTGCTTGGGCTAAAATTCGAATTGGAAACTGACCATAAGCCACTTATATCGCTGTTTTCCGAGAGTAAAGGCATAAATACCAATGCATCGACCCACATCCACAGATGGACGCTCGTGTTGTCCGCATACAACTACGCCATCCGCCACTGGCCAGGCACAGAAAACTGCGCCGATGCTCTTAGTAGGCTGCCATTGTCCACCACGGGAATGGAAATGGCGCAGCCCACAGATCTAGCCATTGTTATGGAAGCATTTGAGAGTGAGCAATTACCCTTCACTGCCCGGCAGATCAACACCTGGACAAGCCAGAATCCCTTATTATCTCTATAGTCAAAAGCTGTGTGCTTCATGGGAGCTGGTCCAGTGTCCCAGGCGAAATGCAGGACGAGATAAAGCCATTCCAGCAGCGCATAGGTGAAATGTCTAAACAGGCAGACTGCCTTCTGTGGGGCAATTGAGTAGTGATCCCCAAGAAGGGCAGAGATCTTCATCAATGACCTTCTCAATACCCACCCAGGCATCGTAATGATGAAAGCGATAGCCAGACCCCACGTGTGGTGACCCGGTATTAATACGGACTTAGAGTCCTGCGTTCACAGATGTAATACATGCTCGCAGTTAAGCAATGCACGCAGGGAGGCGACGCTAACCCTCCAAACCGTGGTCTAGGGTACATGTCGACTATGCAGGCCTGTTCTTGGATAAAATATTCCTTGTGGTTGTCGACGCTTATTCCAAGTGGATTGAATGTGAGATAATGTCGGCTGGCACGTCCGCTGCCACTACTGAAAGCCTGCAGGCCATGTTTGCCACTCACGGCTTACCCGATATCCTGGTGAGCGACAACGGGCCATGTTTTACCAGTGCTGAGTTCAAAGAATTCATGACCCGTAACGATATCAAACATGTCACATCTGCTCTGTTTAAACCAGCGTCCAGTGTTCAGGCAGAGAGAGCAGTGCAAACCATCAAGCAAGGCTTGAAGAGGGTAACTGAAGGCTCACTGAAGACTCGCCTATCCCGAGTCCTGCTTAGCTACTGCACGAGACCCCACTCACTCACTGGGATCCCACCTGCTGAACTGCTCATGAAAAGAGCACTTAAGACAAGGCTCTCGTTAGTTCACCCTGATCTACATGAACAGGTAGAGAGCAGGCGGCTTCAACAAAGTGCATACCATGATAATGCAAATGTGTCATGCGAGATTGAAATCAATGATCCTCTATTTGTATTTAATTATGGACAAGGTCCCAAGTGGCTTCCCAGCACTGTCGTGGCCAAAGAGGGGAGCAGGGTGTTTCGGGTCAAACTTTCAAATGGACTCATTCACCGGAAACACTTGGACCAAATCAAACTCAGATTCACGCACTATCCTGAGCAACCCACCTTGGACCCTACCTTTTTTGACCCCCCAACACACACACCAGTGGCAACCAGCACCACGGTTGACCACGAAGCAGAACCCATCATCCACAGCAGCCCTGCAGGGCCCAACACACCAGGCAGCCCAGCAAGGCTAGCTGCACAGCAGCCCAGCGAGGGCTCAACAAATGATTCAACAATACCAACTTTCACACCAAGACGGTCAACCAGGGCAAGAAGGGCCCCAGATCAACTCACATTGTAAATATTTACACTATTGACTTCAGGGGGTGAGTGTTGTTATATATGTGGACTTGTATTTACTCTGTACAGCCACCAAATGGCTCATCCTCTGGAGTCCCCCAATGGATCCCATAATCCCTTGGGAGTACAGGTATTTAAGGAGGCCTCACAGGTTGGAGAGGCACTCTGGAGACCTGCAATAAAAGACTAAGGTCACACTTTACTTTGAGCTCACAGTGTTCAGTCTGACTCTTTCTCCATACACAACACCACCCATCCATTCCTTCAACCGCTGTCTGCCCCACCTGTGACAGAGACTGTAGGTCCCACATTGGACTTTTCAGTCACCTGAGAACTCATTTTTAGTGTGGAAGCAAGTCTTCCTTGACTCTGAGGGACTGCCTGTGATGATGATGACTCCACTCATGTCACTCCTCACACCCATTTAAGTTTTAACAGCACCCATTGTTCTGTTTCAATGCACATCCTCAACTCCCCCATTCCTCCCTCCACCACCGCCACTCACCCCAATCCTCAAGTAATCTGATAACACCTGATAATCTGAGGATTACACCTCAGCAGCGCCGGGACCTATATCCTCGCGGGGAGTTTTACCAGTGCTATTGGGTAGAGTTTAAATTAGCTTGGCAGAAGGATGGGAACCTGAGAACGAATTCAAAAGGGGAGGAATTAAAACAGAAATTGGATAGCAAGAATCTAGAAAGCGAATCTGTAAGACAGAGGAAACAGGGCTTAGTATGTAGTAAGCAAGGAGGTCTTCCTGTGCTGAATGTGCTGAATATTTTAATGGAAGGAGTCTAGTGAATAAGGTGAATGAGTTATGAGCACAGGTAGACACTTGGGAGTATGACATTATAGCCATTACAGAAACATGGCTGAAAGAGGAGCAGGTTTGACAGATCAATATTCCTGGCTACAGGATTTATCGACAAAAATGGGGCGTTGCGGTACTGTTTAAAGAAACTATTACAGCGGTGAGGAGGGATGATATGTTAGAGAGATCATCAAATGAGGCCTTATGGGTCAAATTGATAAATAAAAAAGGGGCAATCACACTGCTGGGCATGTATTATAGATCCCCAAACAGTGGGAGGGAGATAGAGGAGCAAATATGTAGGCAAATTGCAGTGAAGTCTAAAAACCATAGGGTAGTAATAGTAGGGGATGTTAACTATCAAAATATTGATTGGGACAAATTTAGTGTGATGGGTATAGAGGGTGCGGAATTCTTGAAATGCATTCAAGAGAACTTTTTTTAGTCAGTATGTAGCAAGCCCAACACGGTGAGGGGCGGGGGGAGGGCGGTGGCGGGGGCAGTCTTGGATTTAGTTTTGGGGAATGAAACTGGGCAGGTAGAAATGGTTTTAGTGGGGGAGCACATGGGTGCCAGTGACCATAATGCAGTCAGATTCATGATGGTTGTGGATAAGGACAAGAATAGACCTGGAATAAAATTCCGAATTGGGGAAAAGCTAATTTTGCTAAGTTAAGGGTTTTTTTGGCCATAGTGGACTGGAAACAGCTACTTGTTGGTAAATCAGTATCGGAACTGTTATGCTCATAATAAAGTAATGCAACCGAGTACTATAGACAATGAGTAAGTGTGACCTTAGCTCCTTTATTCAGACTCCAGAGTGCTGGTGGCCTGCTTATGTACAGTGCTCCCAAGGGATGCTGGGATCGCTTGGGACTCCAACAGGTAAGCCCTCTATTATACAGGTTGCCAGGGGTTGCATACATAACATCACTCCCTCCCAAAGTCAATAGTCAATAGTACTCTTATTTACAGGGTGAGATGATCTGGGACTTTTCGCTCCCTTGTCGATTGTCTTGGTACAAAGGCAGGTGTGGGTGAATTGGTTGGTTCTTCGCTGCGCTGCTAGGCAGCTGGCCTTGCCGGGCTGCTGGGGATGGGGAGTACAGTTTCGGGGTCACTGTGATGTCGGATGCCACTTGTGTGTATGTTGAAGGGTCGAAGTTGGTGATGCCTGTTATGTATGGAGAAAGAGTCAGACTGAACACAGTGAGGTCAAAGTAAAGTATGACTTTAGTTTTTTAGTGCAGGTCTCCAGAGTGCCTCTCCAAACTGTGAGGCCTCCTTAAATACCTGCGCTCCCAAGGGATTATGGGATTCCTTGGGACACCAGGGGATGAGCCCTCTGGTGGCTGTACAGAGTAAATACAAGTTGACATATATAACAACACTTCCCTTAACGTCAATAGTGTAACTAGGGGGGAGGCCATCTTAGACTGGGTGTTGTGTAATGAGAGAGGATTAATTAGCAATCTCATTGTGCGAGGCCCCTTGGGGAAGAGTGACCATAATATGGTGGAATTCTACATTAGGATGGAGAATGAAACAGTTAATTCAGAGACCATGGTCCAGAACGTAAAGAAGGGTAACTTGATGGGATCGATGGCCACTAAATCCCCAGGGCCTGATGGTCTGCATCCCAGAGTACTTAAGGAGGTGGCCTTGGAAATAGTGGATGCATTGACAGTCATTTTCCAACATTCCATTGACTCTGGATCAGTTCCTATGGAGTGGAGGGTAGCCAATGTAACCCCATTTTTTAAAAAAGGAGGGAGAAAGAAAACAGGGAATTATAGACCGGTCAGCCTGATATTGGTAGTGGGTAAAATGATGGAATCAATTATTAAGGATGTCATAGCAGAGCATTTGGAAAGAGGTGACATAATAGGTCCAAGTCAGCATGGATTTGTGAAAGGGAAATCATGCTTGACAAATCTTCTGGAATTTTTTGAGGATGTTTCCAGTAGAGTGGACAAGGGAGAACCAGTTGATGTGGTGTATTTGGACTTTCAGAAGGCTTTTGACAAGGTCCCACACAAGAGATTAATGTGAAAATTTAAAGCACATGGGATTGGGGGTAGTGTGCTGATGTGGATTGAGAATTGGTTGGCAGACAGGAAGCAAAGAGTAGGAGTAAATGGGCACTTTTCAGAATGGCAAGCGGGTACCGCAAGGTTTTGTGCTGTGGCCCCAGCTGTTTACATTGTACATTAATGATTTAGACGAGGGGATTAAATGTAGTATCTCCAAATTTGCGGATGACACTAAGTTGGGTGGTAGTGTGAGCTGTGATGCGAGGAGGATGCTATGAGGCTGCAGAGTGACTTGGATAGGTTAGGTGAGTAGGCAAATGCATGGCAGATGAAGTATAATGTGGATAAATGTGAGGTTATCCACTTTGGTGGTAAAAACAGAGAGACAGACTATTATCTGAATGGTGACAGATTAGGAAAAGGGGAGGTGCAACGAGACCTGGGTGTCATGGTACATCAGTCATTGAAGGTTGGCATGCAGGTACAGCAGGTGGTTAAGAAAGCAAATGACATGTTGGTCTTCATAGCAAGGGGATTTGAGTACAGGGGCAGGGAGGTGTTGCTACAGTTGTACAGGGCCTTGGTGAGGCCGCACCTGGAGTATTGTGTACAGTTTTGGTCTCCTGACTTGAGGAAGGACATTTTTGCTATTGAGCGAGTGCAGCGAAGGTTCACCAGACTGATTCCTGGGATGGCTGGACTGACATATCAAGAAAGACTGGATCAACTGGGCTTGTATTCACTGGAGTTCAGAAGAATAAGAGGGGATCTCATAGAAACGTTTAAAATTCTGACAGGTTTAGACAGGTTAGATGCAGGAAGAATGTTCCCAATGTTGGGGAAATCTAGAACCAGGGGTCACAGTCTAAGGATAAGGGATAAGCCATTTAGGACCGAGATGAGGAGAAACTTCTTCACCCAGAGAGTGGTGAACCTGTGGAATTCTCTACCACAGCAAGTTGTTGAGGCCAATTCACATAATATATTCAAAAAGGAGTTAGATGTAGCCCTTACTACTAGGGGGATCAAGGGGTATGGCGAGAAAGCAGGAATGGGGTACTGAAGTTGCATGTTCAGCCATGAACTCATTGAATGGCGGTGCAGGCTCGAAGGGCCGAATGGCCTACTCCTGAACCTATTTTCTATGTTTCTATGTTTCGAAGCCTTGCTTGATGGTTTGCACTGCTCTCTCTGCCTGACCGTTGGACGCTGGTTTAAACGGGGCAGATGTGACATGTTTGATCCCGTTATGGGTCATGAATTCTTTGAACTCAGCACTGGTAAAACATGGTCCGTTGTTGCTCACCAGGACATCGGGTAAGCTGTGAGTGGCAAACATGGCCCGCAGGCTTTCAGTGGTGGCAGCGGACGTGCTAGCCGACATTATCTCACATTCAATCCACTTGGAATACGCATCTACAACCACAAGGAACAGTTTACCCAAGAACGGGTCTGAATAGTCGATGTGTACCCAAGACTACGGTTTGGAGGGCCAAGACCATAAACGTAGTGGCACCTCGATGGGTACGTTGCTTAACTGCGAGCATGTATTACATCTGTGAACGCAGGACTCTAAGTCCACATCGGTACCGGGCCACCAGACATGGGATCTTGGTATCGCTTTCATCATTACGATACCTGGGTGGGTACTGTGGAGATCATTGCTGAAGATGTCTCTGCCCTTCTTGGGAACCACCACACGATTGCCCCACAGAAGGCTTGTATGGACATTTCATCTTTGTGCCGCTGGAACGGCTTTATCTCTTCCTGCTTTTCCACTGGGACACTGGACCAGCTCCTGTGAAGCACCCAGCTTTTGACTAGAGATAATAAGGGGTCCTGGCTTGTTCAGGTTTTGATCTGCCGGGCAGTGATGGCTGATTGCTCACTCTCAAATGCTTCCATAACCATGGCTAGATCTGCAGGCTGCGCCATTTCCACCCCCGTGAGAGCATCGGCGCAGTTTTCTGTGCCTGGCCAGTGGCAGATGGCTTAGTTGTATGCGGACAACGTGAGTGCCCATCTCTGGATGCGGGCCGATGCGTTGGTATTTATCCCTTTACTCTCAGAAAACAGGGATATAAGTGGCTTATGGTCAGTTTCCAATTCGAATTTTAGCCCAAACAGGTATTGATGCATTTTCTTTACCCCATAGACACACGCTAACGCTTTTTTTTCAATCATGCTGTAGCCTCTCTCAGCCTTAGACAGACTCCTGGATGCATAAGCAACCGGTTGCAGCTTCCCGAAACCATTAGCTTGTTACAATACACACCCGACGCCATATGACGACACATCACATGCTAGTACCAAACGCTTACATGGGTCACACAACACAAGCAATTTGTTTGAGCATAAAATATCCTTGTTTTTACAAAAGGCATTTTCTTGGCTTTTCCCCAAACCCATTCATCCCCTTTTCATAGTAAGACATGCAGTCATTCTAACAGTGTGCTGAGACCCGGTAAGAAGTTACCAAAGTAGTTCAGGAGTCCCAGAAACGACCGCAGCTCCTTCACGTTCTGTGGCCTCGGTGCGTTCTCAATTGTCACCGTCTTCACATTGGTGGGCCTGATGTCATCCGTCGCAATACTCCTTCCCAAGAACTCCACTTCAGGCGCCAGGAAAATGCACTTCAAGCGCTTTAACCTGAGCCCCACACGGTTGAGTCAACTAAGAACCTCCTTCATGTTCTGCAGATGCTCCACTGTGTTCCAACCTGTGATCAAGATGTCGTCCTGGAAGACCATGGTGTGGGGGACCGACTTCAGTAAACTTTCCATGTTTTTCTGCAATATTACCGCCGCTGATCGGATTCCAAACGGGCATCTGTTATAGACAAAAATACTTTTGTGCGTGTTGATGCAGGTGAGTGCCTTTGATGATTCCTCCAGTTCCTGCCTCATGTAGGCTGAACTCAGATCCAGCTTTGTGAATATCTTTCCTCCCGCCAGTGTTGCAAAGAGGTCGTTGGCCTTTGGTAGTGGGTATTGGTCCTGCAGGGAGAAACGATTGATACTTACTTTTTAATCGTCACAGATTCTGATAATGCCATCTCCCTTGAGGCCTGGGACGATAGGACTGGCCCACTCGTTGAACTCGATCGGTGAAATGATGCCCTTTCTTTGCAGCCGGTCTTGCTCGACCTCTACCCTTTCTCTCATCATGTATGGTACTGCTCTCACCTTGTGATGGATGGGTCGTGCCCCTGAAATTATGTGGATCTGCACTTTTGCTCCTTGGAATTTCCCGATGCCTGGTTCGAACAGCGAAGGAAATTTGTTTAAGACCTGGGCACACAAAGTGTCGTCAGCGGGCAATAGCGCTCAGACATCGTCCCAGTTCCAGTGTTTCGTTCCCAGCCGGCTCCTGCCGAGCAGCGTGGGACCATCGCCCGGTACCACCCAGAGTGGTAGCTTGTGCACCGCTCCATCGTAGGAGACCTTTACGGTAGCACTGCCGATTACAGGAATGAGTTGTTTCGTGTAAGTTCTTAGCTTCGTGCGAACTGGAGTTAAGACTGACCTTGAGGCCTTGTTGCACCACAATCTTTCGAAAGTCTTTTTGCCCATGATGGTCTGGCTTGCGCCCGTGTCCAGCTTCATTGACACCGGGAGTCCATTTAGTTCAACATTCAGCATTATCGGGGGACAATTCATAGTGAACGTGTGCACCCCATGTACCTCTGCCTCCTCGGTCTGGTTCGTCGTGATCCTGCGTGGATCTGTCCTCCTCTGCAACATGGTGGTTTGCAGGTTTAACAGATTTAGCAGCTCGCCTGCACACTCGTTGGAGGTGTCCCATTGTTTCATAGCCCTTGCAAATGTACCCTTTGAATTGGCATGAATGGAAATGATGTTCATCCCCGCAGTGCCAACAAGGTGTTAATGGCCTTGCATTCATCAGACTGAGACATCTGCGGATGTGCAACTGCAGGTATGTGTGACCTGCCCTGTGCGTTACGATTCGAAAACAACATCACTTTGTTCACAGTACTTGAAGCAGCACTTGTGTGCTGAGAGATTTGCTTTGCATTGTCACTACTGGCAATGCACACCTCGGCTATCGCTATGGCCTTACTCAAGGTTGGGGTCTCTACAGTCAAAAGTTTGCGAAGTATGGTTTCGTGGCCAATGCCAAGTACGAAAAAATCTCTGAGCATGTACTCTAAATGTCCTTCAAATTTGCAATGTCCTGCAAGGCATCTCAGCTTGGTTACATAACTCACCACTTCCTGGCTTCAGATCTTTTGTAGGTGTAGAACCGGTACTACACCATCAGAACGCTTTCCTTCAGGTTCAAATGCTCTCGGAGCAGTGTGCACAACTCGTCGTACGATTTCTCTGTGGGTTTTGCTGGAGTGAGCAGATTCTTCACGAGGCCATACGTTGGTGCCCCACAGACGGTGAGGAGGATCGCCCTTCATTTGGCAGCATTCTCCTCCCCATCTAGCTTGTTGGCCACGAAGTATTGGTCAAGTCGCTCCACAAAAGTTTCCCAATCATCTCCCTCTGAGAATTTCTCCAGGATGCTCACTGTTCTCTGTATCTTTGGGTTCGCTATCTGCATCTCATCGATGGCTTGTTATGTATGGAGAAAGCATCAGACTGAACACTGTGAGCTCAAAGTAAAGTGTGACCGTAGTCTTTTATTGCAGGTCTCCAGAGTGCCTCTCTAACCTGTGAGGCCTCCTTAAATACCTGTGCTCCCAGGGGATTATGGGATCCCTTGGGACTCCAGAGGATGAGCCCTCTGGTGGCTGTACAGAGTAAATACAAGTTTACATATATAACAGTGTCGTCATCGGGTTGCTCGTGGCTGTTTGTGAATCGCAGTTTGGTTTGGTCCAATTGCTTTCTGCAAGTTAGTCCATTGGCAAGTTTGACCTGAAACACCCTACTCCCTTCTTTGGCTATGACAGTGCCACCAAGCCCTTTGGGACCATGTCCATAATTGAGTACAAATACAGGGTCATTGACTTCAATGTCACGTGACAAGTTTGTGCGATCATGGTACATGCTTTGTTGATACCGCCTGCCCTCGACGTGATCATGGAGATCAGGATGGACAAGTCCGAGCCTTGTTTTGAGCGCCCTTTTCATGAGCAGCTCAGCTGGGGGAATACCGGTGAGCGAGGAGTGGGATTTGATGCGGTAGATGAGCAGGACTCGGGACAGGCAGGTCTGCAGGGAGCCTTCCAACATGCGTTTCAAGCTTTGCTTGATGGTCTGGGCTGCCCATTCTGCCTGCCCGTTGTATGGGGGCTTGAACGGGGCAGATGTGACGTGCTTGATCCGATTGCATGTCATAAACTCCTTGAATTCAGCACTGCTGAAGCACGGTCCATTGTCGCTGACAAGGACATCGGGCAGGCCGTGTATGGCAAACATGGCTCGTAGGCTTTGGATGGTGGCAGTGGATCTGCTTACAGACATTATTACACATTCAATCCATTTTGAATAAGCATCCACAACAACCAAAAATATTTTGCATAGGAACAGGCCCGCAAAGTCAACGTGGATCCTCGACCATGGTTTGGAGGGCCATGACCACAAACTTAGCGGTGCCTCTCTGGTTGCATTGCTCAGTTGAGAGTAAGTAGTGCATTGGCCCACGCATGATTCCAGATCTGAGTCGATGCCGGGCCACCACACATGGAATCTGGCTACAGCTTTCATCATTATTATGCCTGGGTGGGTACTGCGTAGGCCGCATATGAACGTATTCCTGCCTTTGTTCGGCAAAACAACGCGATTACCCCACAAAATACAGTCCGCCTGGATAGACATTTCATTTTTGTGCTGTTGGAATGGCTTGATCTCTTCATGCATCTCCGCTGGGACCAACTCCGATGAAGGACACAGCTTTTTTTTTTACAAGAGACCGTAAACGATCCTGGCTGGTCCACGTCCTGATCTGGCGGGCCGTAACAGCTGACCTTTTGTTTTCGAATGCATCCATCACCAAGAGCAAGTCTGCAGGCTGTGCCATTTCCACCCCGGTGGTGGGCAATGGTAGCTGACTGAGAGCATCAGCGCAGTTCTCTGTGCCTGGTCTGTGGTGGGTTATATAGTTGTATGCAGCAAGCGTGAGCGCCCATCTTTGGATGCGGGCAGAGGCATTGGTATTTTTCCCTTTGCTTTCTGAGAATAGCGATATGAGTGGCTTATGGTCAGTTTCTAGCTCAAACCTGAGACCAAACAAATACTGGTACATTTTTTCACCCCGTAAACACATGGCAGATCTTCTTTTTCAATCTTGCTGTAGGCCCTTTTGGCCTTGGACAAACTCCTGGATGCATAGGCGACCGGTTGCAATGTTCCCGATTCATTAGCTTGTTGTAACACACACCTAACCCATATGAAGATGCATCGCAAGCTAGCACTAAACATTCACATGGGTTATACAAGACATGCAGTTTGTTGGAACATAACAGATTTCTGGCTTTCTCAAAAGCAGTCTCTTGTGATTTCCCCCATACCCAGTCATCTCCCTTGCGTAGCAGCACATGTAGGGGTTCTAGCAAGGTGCTTAACCCGGGTAGGAAATTACCAAAATAGTTGAGGAGTCCCAGGAACGACCGCAGGTCAGTCACGCTCAGTGGTCTCGGCACATTGTTGATGGCCTCCGTCTTGGCGTCGGTGGGTCTGACGTAGTCTACCGCGATTCTTCTCCCGAAGAACTCGGCCTCTGGTGCCAGGAAAACACACTTCGAGCATTTCAACCTGAGTCCCACACGATCTAGCCGACTTAGAACCTCTTCCAGGTTCTTCAAATGTTCGATGGTGTCCCGACTTGTGACCAGTATGTCGTCCTGGAAAACCATGGTGAGCGGAACCAATTTTAGCAGACCCTCCATGTTCCTTTGGAAAATTGCTGCGGCTGATCGAATTCCAAATGTGCATCTATTGTAGGTAAAACATACATAGAAACATAGAAAATAGGCCCTTCGAGCCTGCACCACCATTCAATGAGTTCATGGCTGAACATGCAACCTCAGTACCCCATTCCTGCTTTCTCGTCATACCCCTTGATCCCCCTAGTAGTAAGGAATATATTTAGTGAATTGGCCTCAACAACTTTCTGTGGTAGAGAATTCCACAGGTTCACCACTCTCTGGGTGAAGAAGTTACTCCTCATCTCAGTCCTAAATGGCTTACCCCTTATCCTTAGACTGTGACCCCTGGTTCTGGACTTCCCCAATATTGGGAACATTCTTCCTGCATCTAACGTGTCTAAACCCATCAGAATTTTAAACGTTCCTATGAGATCCCCTCTCATTCTTCTGAACTCCAGTGAATACAAACCCAGTTGATCCAGCCTTTCTTAATATGTCATTCCCTCCATCCTGGGAATCAGTCTGGTGAACCTTTGCTGCACTCCCTCAATAGCAAGAATGTCCTTCCTCAAGTTAGGAGACCAAAACTGGACACAATACTCCACGTGTGGCCTCAGCAAGGCCCTGTACAACTGTAGTAACACCTCCCTGCCCCTGTGCTCAAATCCCCTCGCTATGAAGGCCAACATGCCATTTGCTTTCTTAACCGCCTGCTGTACCTGCATGCCAACCTTCAATGACTGATGTACCATGACACCTAGGTCTCGTTGCACCTCCCCTTTTCCTAATCTGTCACCGTTCAGGTAATAGTCTGTCTCTCTGTTTTTACTACCAAAGTGGATAACCTCACATTTATCCACATTATACTTCATCTGCCATGCATTTGCCCACTCACCTAACCTATCCAAGTCACTCTGCAGCCTCATTGCATCCTCCTCGCAGCTCACACTGCCACCCAACTTAGTGTCATCTGCAAATTTGGAGATACTACATTTAATCCCCTCGTCTAAATCATTAATGTACACTGTATACAGCTGGGGTCCCAGCACAGAACCTTGCGGTACCCCACTAGTCACTGCAAGCCATTCTGAAAAGTGCCCATTTACTCCTACTCTTTGCTTCCTGTCTGCCAACCAATCCACGTCAGCACACTACCCCCAATCCCATGTGCTTTAACTTTGTACATTAATCTCTTGTGTGGGACCTTGTCGAAAGTCTTCTGAAAGTCCAAATACACCACATCAACTAGTTCTCCCTTGTCCACTCTACTGGAAACATCCTCAAAAAATTCCAGAAGATTTGTCAAGCATGATTTCCCTTTCACAAATCCATGCTGACTTGGACCTATCATGTCACCTTTCTAAATGCACTGCTATGACATCCTTAATAATTGATTCCATCACTTTACCCACTACTGATGTCAGGCTGACCAGTCTATAATTCCCTGTTTTCTCTCTCTCTCCTTTTTTAAAAAGTGGGGTTACATTGGCTACCCTCCACTTCATAGGAACTGATCCAGAGTCTATGGAATGTTGAAAAATGACTATCAATGCATCCGCTATTTCCAAGGCCACCTCCTTTATGCCTGTTGCTGCAGGCGAGGCCTTTCGAAGATTCCACCAGCTTCTGCGTCATGTAGGCCGAGGTCAGGTCCAACTTGGCGAACATCTTTCCTCCAGCCAGGGTCGCAAATAGGTCGTCTGCCTTGGGTAGCAGGTACTGGTCCTGTAGGAAAAAAGGGTTAATCATTACTTTATAGTCCCCACAAATTCTGACCGTGCTGTCGCCTTTGAGAACTGGAACAATAGGACTGGCCCACTTGTTGAACTCCATTGGTGCAATGATGCCTTCTCACTGCAGCCTGTCCAGCTCAATTTCCACTTTCTCTCGCATCATATATGGCACCGGCCGTGCCTTGTGGTGGATGGGCCGTGTACCGGGAACCAAGTGGATCTGCACCTTTGCCCCCGAGAAACTTCCGATGCCTGGCTCAAACAATGACGGGAACATGCTCAGAATCTGGGCACATGATGCGTCGTCAATGGACGAGAGCGCTTGGATGTAGCCCCAGTTCCAACGGATTTTTCCCAGCCAGCTTCTGCTGAACAGTGTGGGGCCATTTCCTGGTACAATCCATAGTGGTAGTTTGTGCACTGCTCCACCATAGGAGACTTTTACTGCTGCACTGCCAATTACAAGGATCAACTCTTTAGTGTAAGTTCTTAGCTTGGTATGAATGGGGCTAAGCTTGGACCTGTGTGCTTGTTGCAGCACAGCCTGTCAAAGGCCTTTTTGCTCATGATAGACTGACTCGCACCCGTGTCCAGTTCCATGGATACTGGAATTCCATCCAGTTTGACTTTTAGCATGATCGGTGGACATTTCGTGGTGAAAGTGTGTACCCCATACACTTCTGCCTCCTCGGTTCGAGTCTCTAGTTCAGCCTGATCCACCATGGATCTGTTCTCCTCTGCAACGTGATGGTTTGCAGGGTTAGCAGCTCGTCTGCACATTCTCTCGAGGTGTCTCATTGTTCCACAGCCTTTGCACACAGTGTTTGAAGCGGTATTGATGGGCTCGATGATCACCTCCACAGCGCCAACAAGGTGTTAATTGCCTCACATTAACGATTGATGGCGGACTCTGGGTCATCTGACGTCATATAGCTGCCGGCGTGTATGCTCTGCCATATGCATTCCTGCCTGAAAACGATGTTACTTTGTGTACAGTACTTGTCGAAACCTCTTTATGCTGCAAAATTTGTTTCGTGTTATCGCTTTTGGACATAAATGCCTGGGCTATCTTTATGGCTTTGCTCAGATTTTTTGCTTCAACAGTCAATAGTTTGCGAAGGATAACCTCATGGCCAATGCCAAGCACAAAGAAGTCTCTTAGCATTTGCTCAAGGAATCCATCGAATTCGCAATGTCCTGCAAGGCGCCTTAGTTCGGCGACGTAGCTCGCCACTTCCTGGTCTTCAGACCGCTGACACGTGTAGAATCGATACCTTGCCATCAGAAAACTTTCCTTTGGATTTAGATGCTCCTGGACCAGCGTATACAGTTCTTCCTATGATTTGGTTGTTGGTTTCACCGGAGCGGCCAGATTCTTCATGAGGCCATAGGTTGTTGCCCCGCAGACGGTGAGGAGGATCGCCCTTTGTTTGGCAGCGTTCTCATCCCCTTCCAGCTCGTTGGCCACGAAGTATTGGTCAAGTTGCTCCACGAAGGCCTCCCAATCATCCCCTTCTGTGAATTTCTCCAGCGTACCAACAGTTCTCTGCATTTTCGCGTGGTTGTTCGTTATCTCGTCGCCAATTGTTATGCTTATAATAAAGTAATGCAACTGAATACTGTAGACAATGAGTAAGTGTGACCTTTGCTCCTTTATTCAGACTCCAGAGTGCTGGTATAGCATGGGAGGACTGCTTATATACAGTGCTCCCAAGGGATGCTGGGATCCCTTGGGACTCCAGCAGGTAAGGCATCTGGTGACGGTATTATACAGGTTGCCTGGGGTTGCATACATAACAGGAACAGTGGGAAGCATTCAAGGAGGAGATCCGGAAGGCTCAGGCCAAACATGTGCCCTTAAAGAAAAATGCTGGGAAAAATAATTCTAGAGCCCCCTGGAAGTCTACGGACTTCCAGGGGAGGATTAAGAAAAAAAGGGATACTTATGTCATATACCAAAGGCTAAATACTTTAGAATCTTTAGAGGAATATAGAAAGTTAAGAGGAAAAATTAAAAAGGATATTAGGAATGCTAAGAGAGAGCACGAGAAATTCTAGGCCACTAAAATTAAGGAAAACCCTAAAAGATGTTTTATAAATACATTGGGCCCAAGTTTCGGCATCTGGTGAAATCGGCGCACCTCCGAGACTTACGTGACCTGCCTGGGCTCGAAGGTGCGCCGGAATATTCTGCAGCAATTCTCTGGTCCTCCTGGACCGTGGCGTGGAGTGGCACAGCGTATTTTCCCTGGGGAGGAGACTGCCTGCAGGGGGGCGTGGCTAGGGATCATGCCTTCTTCTCAGAGCCGGCAGCGTTGCACAGGCGCGCTGGAGCATGCGCACCTGCACAATGGCTCGGGGGAGCGAGGATACCGGGAGGGGGGAGAGCGTGGGTACCGGGGGGGGGGAGGGGAGCGTGGATACCGGGGGGGGGGAGAGCATGGGTACCGGGAGGGGGGAGTGTGGGTACCGGGAGGGGGGAGAGCGTGGGTACCGGGAGGGGGGAGAGCGTGGGTACCGGGAGGGGGGAGTGTGGGTACCGGGAGGGGGGAGTGTGGGTACCGGGAGGGGGGAGAGCGTGGGTACCGGGAGGGGGGAGAGCGTGGGTACCAGGAGGGGGGAGCGTGGGTACCGGGAGGGGGGAGCGTGGATACCGGGAGGGGGGAGTGTGGGTACCGGGAGGGGGGAGTGTGGGTACCGGGAGGGGGGAGAGCGTGGGTACCGGGAGGGGGGAGAGCGTGGGTACCAGGAGGGGGGAGCGTGGGTACCGGGAGGGGGGAGCGTGGATACCGGGAGGGGGGAGAGCGTGGGTACCGGGAGGGGGGAGCGTGGATACCGGGAGGGGGGAGAGCGTGGGTACCGGGAGGGGGGAGCGTGGATACCGGGAGGGGGGAGAGCGTGGGTACCGGGAGGGGGGGCGTGGATACCGGGAGGGGGGAGAGCGTGGGTACCGGGAGGGGGGAGAGCGTGGGTACCGGGAGGGGGGAGAGCGTGGGTACCGGGAGGGGGGAGCGTGGATACCGGGAGGGGGGAGAGCGTGGGTACCGGGAGGGGGGAGAGCGTGGGTACCGGGAGGGGGGAGAGCGTGGGTACCGGGAGGGGGGGAGCGTGGGTACCGGGAGGGGGGAGCGTGGATACCGGGAGGGGGGAGAGCGTGGGTACCGGGAGGGGGGAGCGTGGATACCGGGAGGGGGGAGAGCGTGGATACCGGGAGGGGGGAGAGCGTGGGTACCGGGAGGGGGGAGAGCATGGATACCGGGAGGGGGGAGAGCGTGGGTACCGGGAGGGGAGGGGAGGGGAGGGACGTGGATACCGGGAGTGGGGGGAGACGTGGATACCGGGAGGGGAGTGGGACGTGGATATCGGGAGGGGAGGGGGGGGGGGAGACGTGGATACCGGGAGGGGAGGGGAGTGGGACGTGGATACTGGGAGGGGAGGGGAGTGGGACGTGGATATCGGGAGGGGAGGGGGGGGGGGAGACGTGGATACCTGGAGGGGAGGGGAGTGGGACGTGGATACTGGGAGGGGAGGGGAGGGGAGACGTGGATACCGGGAGCAGGGGGAGGGGGCGGGGGGAACGTGGATACCAGGAGGGGTGGGGGGGATGTGGGTAATGGGGGGGGGTGAACACGTGGGTACCGGGGGGGGGGAAAGCGTGGGTACCGGGAAGGGATGGGGGGGCGCGTGGCAACCAGGGGCGGGAGGGGGGGAGCGTGGCAACCGGGTGGGGGGGAGCGTGGCAACCAGGAGTGGGAGGGGGGGGGGAGTGTGGCAAGGGATGGAGGGGTGAGCATGGCAACAGGGATGGAGGCAGGAGCGTGGCAACGGATCGAGAAGCGTGGGTTGGAGGGCACTCAATGATCGAAGGGCCGGAGGAGAGAGCAGGGGTGCCTCCTTCCAGCCTCTTCCCCACACCCCCCACACACACTCACCCCCCCACATCCCCCTCCACACACACAAACACCCCCACACCCCCCTCACCCCCACCCCCACACATCCGCCCACACACACACACACACCCCCCACACACACCCACACATACCCCCACACACACACCCTCCCCCCCCACACCCCCACACACACACACCCCCCTCCCATCCCCCCACACACACCCCCTCCCACCCCCCCCGCACACACACATAACCCCTCCCATCCCCCCCACACCCCCCCCCCCACTCCCACACATACACACACACACAGACACACACCACACACACACACCCCCGCCCACCCCCGCACCCCTCACTGTCAGCCACAGAGAGAGAGAGAGACACTACAGAGAGAGACACTGACAGAGACACCTTCCCGAGGTAGGACTTCTAGTTTTTATTGATTGATTACTTATTACTTTGGTCTTGGTGCTTTAGGTGCAGGGTTCCTTCTATTTTTTATTAATTAATTGCTTATTACTTTTTGTGCTTCGTTTAGTGCTTGGTGCTTTAAATGTACTGCTTTGTTTAGTGTTTAGTGCTTTAAATGTACTTTGCTTCTTTAATGTTGTTGTGAAGGTGTTTATGGAAAATCCTCTAACTTCCCTTACCCTCCCCCTCCCCTGTTGTGATGTTGATGTGTCCTTTGTGTTTAATGCTTCCCACCCCCCCGTCTCTGGCTGTGCCTGCACTAAACTTAACACTAGGTAAGGTTTTTCAGAACTTACAAAAGTGGACACCTACTCCATCCTAAATTAGTTTGTAGTAAGTTTTCACTGCCGAAACTTACAAAACACCCCCTTTTGAAAAAAAAGTACCTTATCTAAAGCCAACCTAAACTAACTCACTAGAACTGGAGCAAACTAATATCCGAGAATTGCAATTTCTAACATACTCCTAACTAAACTAGTTGCTCCAAAAAACTAGGAGCAACTCCACCCGAAACTTGGGCCCATTAAGAGTAAGAGGGCAACAAAAGAAAGGGAAAGGCCAATTAGAGACATTGGCTACCCTCCATGCCATAGGAACTGATCCAGAGTCAATGGAATGTTGGAAAATGACTGCCAATGCATCCGCTATTTCCTTAAGTACTCTGGGATGCAGTCCATCAGGCCCTGGGGATTTATCGGCCTTCAATCCCATCAATTTCCCCAACACAATTTCCCAACTAATAAGGATTTCCCTCAGTTCCTCCTCCTTACTAGACCCTCTGACACCTTTTATATCCGGAAGGTTGTTTGTGTCCTCCTTAGTGAATACCGAACCAAAGTACTTGTTCAATTGGTCCGCCATTTCTTTGTTCCCCTGATTCTGACTGCAGGGGACCTATGTTTGTCTTTACTAACCTTTTTCTCTTTACATATCTATAGAAACTTTTGCAATCCGTCTTAATGTTCCCTGCAAGCTTCTTCTCATACTCCATTTTCCCTGCCCTAATCAAACCCTTTGTCCTCCTCTGCTGAGTTCTAAATTTCTCCCAGTCCCCAGGTTCGCTGCTATTTCTGGCCAATTTGTATGCCACTTCCTTGGCTTTAATACTATCCCTGATTTCCCTAGATAGCCACGGTTGAGCCACCTTCCCTTTTTTATTTTTACGCCAGACAGGAATCTATCCTAGCCAATTCACGCCTCATACCTTCAAAGTTAGCCTTCTTTAAGTTCTGGACCATGGTCTCTGAATTAACTGTTTCATTCTCCATCCTAATGCAGAATTCCACCATATTATGGTCACTCTTCCCGAAGGGGCCTTGCACAACGAGATTGCTAATTAATCCTCTCTCATTACACAACACCCAGTCTAAGATGGCCTCCCCCCTAGTTGGTTCCTCGACATATTGGTCTAAAAAACCATCCCTTATGCACTCCAGAAAATCCTCCTCCACCGTATTGCTTCCAGTTTGGTTAGCCCAATCTATGTGCATATTAAAGTCACCCATTATAACTGCTGCACCTTTATTGCACGCACCCCTAATTTCCTGTTTGATGCCCTCCCCAACATCACTGCTACTGTTTGGAGGTCTGTACACAACTCCCACTAATGTTTTTTGCGCTTTGGTGTTCTGCAGCTCTACCCATATAGATTCCACATCATCCAAGCTAATGTCCTTCCTAACTATTGCATTAATCTCCTCCTTAACCAACAATGCTACCCCACCTCCTTTTCCTTTTATTCTATCCTTCCTGAATGTTGAATACCCCTGGATGTTGAGTTCCCAGCCCTGATCATCCTGGAGCCACGTCTCTGTAATCCCAATCACATCATATTTGTTAACATCTATTTGCACAGTTAATTCATCCACCTTATTATGGATACTCCTTGCATTAAGACACAAAGCCTTCAGACTTGATTTTTTAACACCCTTTGTCCTTTTAGAATTTTGCTGTACAGTGGCCCTTTTTGTTCTTTGCCTTGGGTTTCTCTGCCCTCCACTTTTCCTCATCTCCTTTCTGTCTTTTGCTTTTGTCTCCTTTTTGTTTTCCTCTGTCTCCCTGCATTGGTTCCCATCCCCCTGCCATATTAGTTTAACTCCTCCCCAACAACACTAGCAAACACTCCCCCTATACATTGGTTCCGGTCCTGCCCAGGTGCAGACCGTCCGGTTTGTACTGGTCCCACCTCCCCCAGAACCGGTTCCAATGCCCCAGGAATTTGAATCCCTCCCTGCTGCACCACTGCTCAAGCCACATATTCATCTGCGCTATCCTGCGCTTAATAGATAAAATGATTAAAGGCTTAATAGATAAAATAATTAAAGACGGGTGGGATCCCTCGGCTGTTCTCAAGGAGCAAAAGAATTGGTGGGAGAAACAGAAACAGAAAAAGGCAAAGAAAGCGGGAGTACTTTTAGTTTATCGTTATGTGTGTTACAAAGTAAAACTTTTAGTTTATCAGTTATGTGTGTTACAAAGTAAAACCAAACAATTAGTAGAGAAAAGTAAGGAAACAGAAGCCGAGAATAAGAAATGGAGAGTGCAGTATGAACAAACCGGCAAATGGTGGGGATCAGATTATGACCGCCCTCCGATTTATGTTGCCGCAGTAGCGGCCTCGGCTACTCCCTTTGATGAGGAGACCGAGATGGAAGGGTCAAATGACGATTCAGTAAATACAGAAAGGGCAGCCCCTCTTCGGGTAACCCAGGGCGCACAGGGAGGGAACCCCCGATATCAATACTATGCTTTCACCCCCAGAAAAAAACAAATGATGCATCAGGATTTGGGGAGTCTACAACCATGGAAGAGAAATGTAGAATTTTAGCAAAAGTTAGAATAATTGTATGAGACCCACGATATGCATGAGCGAGATGTCCACCAAAGGACCGGTGGACAGGGCTAGCACCCCCTCACAGTGACGGCACATGGATACCTGCCGTGGGTGCCACAAGGGCACAACGGGACGCTGCCAGAACGGGATTCATCCAGGCTGTACAGGCCTTAATGGGAGCATCCACTCCAAATTGGGGATTGATAATGCAGACCCGCCAGAAAAAGAGAGAAAACGCCAATGACTATGGGGAGAGGTTATAGTTCCAATACCAAGAATCCTCGGCACAGGCGGCCCCGAACAGAGACAACCCAGGCTTCATGAAAATGTTTAAGGCCAACCATCAAAAGATCATAAAAATGTGGGTGGTAGTCGCGGACACCTATGACCAAGCTGTCCGGTGGGCATGCCACATTAACTCTGGGGGAATAAAACAAGAAGTGGCCACGGCTAAGAGTAGTAAGAGTGCGGGCCGAGGGGAATGCTCCAACTGTGGCAAGACGGCTCATTTTGTCGCCGGCTGTAGGGGCCCCAAAAGACCAACCATCCGATGTGACAATTGCGGGAAAAAGGGACATGACACTGATAAATGTTGAGCGCCCAAGGAGAAAAGAAATAGTCAGTCAGGCCTTAGAATAGAGGAAATGAACCGACAGCAGCTAATCACAGCGCTGAGGGACTTAGGAAGGGACTGAAGGCCAGCGGGACAGGGAGAGGATCCACGTATTCACATAACAGTGCTGTTACACACCGGCATTGTGATATGTTAATGGATACCGGAGCATCGGTATCTATGACAGATATTTCCTTGCCCACAACTAAACATGTAGTCCATATAACTGCCGTGGGAGAATCTGCCACCACAGCCCATCAGAGTGAAGTAATTCTATTGGAGATAGCCGGTATTCTGATCCCGGCACAATTTTATGTATGCCCAAATGCAGAAGAGACCATATTGGGGATCGACTTCCTGGAACAATTAGGGGCACTAATAGACCCCCAGAATAAGAGAATCGTTTGGAGAAATAAGGGAGGACGCAAAATCACGACGTACGGGGAACAGACTAATTTGCACAATCACGCAAATGTCGGAACTATGCAACTTCTCACCCGAGATTGGGATACAGCAGGAGATTAAGGCCCATTATGCGAACAAATGAGGGAAGTGTGGGCTCAATCAAAGCAGGATTCTGGTAAAGACCAAGCCAGTGGTCATTTCTGGGCCCGAACACACTCCTCATAAGCAATACCCCATTAAACCTGAAGCCCGAGAGGCCGTAAAACAAATAGTGCAGGACCTCTTGCGGAGCGGTGTCCTTCGGGAAGCCGAAAGCATTACGAACTCACCAACCTGGCCCATAAAGAAACAGATGGGTCATACCGATTGACCATAGACTATACGGTGTTAAATAAAGTAACTCCCCGCCAGCACCCCATCGTAGCAAGCCCAACGACCATATTTAATGGACTGAAACCAGAACATAAAATATTCATAGTCTTAGATATAGCTAATGGATTTCGGTACATGCCATTAGCCCAAGAGTCCCAAGATAAATTCGCATTCACAGTAGGGGACAGGTAGTACACTTGGACATGAGTGCCCCAGAGTTTTCACAATAGTCCGGCCATATTTCACCAAATTATGAGTCGAGCCTTGGAGACCGTAGATTTAACCCCCTACCAAAGTACCATCCTCCAATATGTGGACGATCTGTTGATTGCCTCGGAGGACGAGAGAGAACATATGGGGGCTCTAATAGAAACCCTAGAAGCCTTAAAGAAAGCAGGATTTAAGGTAAACCCCAAGAAAGCTCAGATCGGATTGAAGGAGGTACAGTACTTGGGACACCAACTGTCGCAGGGGACAAAAACAATGCCCCACGACAGAAAGGAAGCAATTTGCATTATGCCCCGACCAAAAACGGTCCGAGGAGTGTGTAAAGTATTAGGACTCTTTAACTACTGTAGGAACTTTATAGCCAACTTCGCGGCAATCGCGGAACCAATACAGAGACTAGTTAAAGGAGGAAAACCAGCTCGAGAAAGTGTCGAGTGGGGCCCGGAACAAGAAACAGCATATGGCCAGATAAAGGAAGCCATATCACTTTCACATTCATTGTGAAAACAGGGCAGGTTTTATGGAGCAGTAGTTACTCAAATGCATGGAGCGCGAGCCCGCCCAGTAGCTTACTATTCCACCCAACAGTCGCCCGTGGCAGGAGGTCTGTCAAGATGTGTAGCAGCCTTGGACTGTGCAACGTGGGCGGTGAAAGTTAGTGAGCCAGTAGTAATGACAGGGGAGGTTATACTACATACCAAACATACCTTGGTGGAAATGCTCAATACCGGGAAATTGTGCTCCGTGTCCAACGTCCGCCGGGTCAAATGGGAAGCAATATTACTTCCCTTAGATGGGTCCATAAAAATGTACGAGACAAGGGGGAGAACCCAGCAGAGGGCCTCTTATCCATGGGTGAGCCTCATGAATGCCAGGCACAGGAATGGGAGGACTCACCGGGACACATAAGTGAAATTCCCCTTGAAAACCCCGAGCTGACCCTGTACGTGGATGGGACCCGGAAATATATTCAGGGGACCCCACATACGGGATGGGCGATGGTAGACGAAGCGCTAAACACTGTGCGAAAGGGAAGGTTAGACGGAGGACTGTCGGCCCAAGTAACTGAACTCACTGCCCTGACTGAAGCCCTCCAACTGGCCGAAGGCCGGTGGGCAAATATCTATACTGATAGCCGCTATGCCTTCGGGGTAGTCCATGACTACATGACTGCCTGGGCCAGGAGAGGGTTCGTCACTTCGGGCGGGGAGGCTATCAAACATGAGGGCCGAATCAGACTACTATTAGACGTCGCCAGTAAACCCACAGAGGCAGCAGTGATCAAGGTTAAGGCTCACCAGAAAGTAGTAAACAATGTCCAACGGGGCAATGAAGCAGTGGATAAAGCGGCACAGGAAGCAGGTATATCCTTAGAAATACAGGAAGAAGTTGTATGTAGTGTCACTACCAGGGAAGATATAGACATTGTGTGATTACATGTCAATGTAAGTGATGAAGAAAAGAAAGATTGGGGCACAAAAGGAGGGAGCCAGGGTGACGACTTCGTATGGAGGAAAGATGGGAAGGTGATAGCCCCGGCTTGTATTAGACAAATGCTCATGGAATTACACCACGGCATCAGTCATGTCGGATGGAACGTCATGATAACAAACATAACTGGGGATTGGTGGTGGCCAGGAATGGGACGGGACGTAGCTAAGTATTGTCAGCAATGTGTTACGTGTGCCCAGCACAACCCAGGAAAGGTTAGAATAGCTCACCAACCACGACCAAGGGGGCCGTGGGAGTGTATACAGATAGACTTCACGGGACCTTTACCATCCTCAAGGGACAAGAAATACTGTCAAGTAATAATAGATCAGTTTACGCGGTGGGTAGAAGCGTTCGCCACACGAAACTGCACCGCAATCACGGTGGCCCAAATATTGGCAGAGGAATTAATCCCACATTGTGGCATCCCTATCCAAATCTATTCTGACCAGGTAACCAATTTTACTGGATAAATAATGAAGGAGGTGTGTGCTATGTTGGGTGTTAGACAGAAGTTTCATATCCCCTACCTCCCACAAAGCTCTGGGATGGTAGAACGAATGAACAGGACACTTAAAACAGCCCTAGCAAAGGCCATCCAAGAGACAGGACAAGCTTGGGCAGATTTACTACCCACAATCTTGATGAGACAAAGGGAAATTCCTAACCGAGTGACGGGATTAACCATATGAGTTGATGACAGGCAGGGCGATGCCCCTGCTGAAAGGAATCATAACTGGGTGATCCGACGTAGGACCCCCGAAGGATTGGATTAGAAAGTACGTCTTGGAACTGAGTAAGCAACTGAAGGAATTGAGGAAGGCAGTGAGGGAATGGCAAGCAGGCAGGGATGAACAGAAAGAATTGGAGGACCAGGGACAGGTTCCACAGGTAGGTGCGAAGGTAATGGTAAAATGTCTGCCATGACGAACAGGGTTTGTTCCCCGTTGGTCTGGCCCATTTGAAGTCCTAATTTGTGGAGATACGTTCGCCTGCATAGATATGGGTGGGGTTGGCCGATGGAAACATTGGTCTCAGCTCAAAGAATATGAATCCAACGACCCCAGCACAAGCGAACAAAATAAATAACCCTGCCTTCATACACATTCTAGGAAACTGAATGTGTATGAAACTGAAGAACGCATCAGCACCAAACTCCGGAAGAAATAAAGATGATCCAAGATGAATGTGTTATGCGATATTATGTGCAGTTTGCTTTTTTGTGTAATTGTAATATGTAGCCTAGGGGGGACTCAGGCCAGAGTACCCCCACAGACCAAGAGAGAGTTACATGTGAACACCTTTTTGTACATGTCATACACCTATGCCAAGAAAGCCAACGTTGCCAGCTGTTGGGTCTGTGCCCAGGTCCCCACACACTCGGAGGAAGGAATTCCCCTACAACCAATCCCACTTAGTGATAATGAGACGGCCAGCTAGATGTTTGGAGTTAGAACAGGATCCACACGCGTTGGTTCTTATGCCATAGAGGCAGATGGCAGAACCATAATAAAACTTAAAAGTTATGGGTATAATCCAGAACAGTGTAGTGGGTGGAGATGGTCAACCTATAACGATTCCTATCTACCACCGTTCCTGAGAACAAGGTGTAAGAAGGGACAGGGAGGGGGGCTATGTCTCACAAAGCTGGGACAACCAGAAGATCCTATTGTGGGTTACAGTAACTGCACATATAGCCTTACCTTACCTGCTGAAGGGGGTAGGGTGACACTCCCATCATTAAACGGAAACGGTGACTTTTCGGTCGAATGGGACCCCCTAGCAATAAATAAGTATGCGCCCTACAACGGGACTCATTTTGTGTGCGGTCACAGGGCCTACCCCTGGTTTCCCCGAGAATGGACGGGTTCTTGTTATCTGGCTTATATCGTACCTTACATGAATCACCTGGGTTCTCTGAAGGACCTCCACCGGAGAGCCAGACGAGCCATCACGGAGACTGAAAGATTCTGGGCCATTGCGTTTCCCTGGTATGGAGTGGGTAAATTGGCAAGGGAATCTATTAACATGGCTTCCGTCCTGGAACAGGTGGCCAACGATACAGTTGAAGCCCTAGTTAAGGTTAGTGCAGAGATGGCAGCCCTCCGCATAGTAGCTCTGCAAAATCGGATGGCCCTTGACTATGTGTTGGCAGAAAAAGGGGGAACCTGTGCCCTCATCGGGGCTGTTGTACATACATCCCAGAGAGCTCGGAAGAAATTACCAATCTGGTAGAGCATATCCAAGAAGAGGTTAAAAAGCTTAAGCAACCACCAGCCTCCATGTTGTGGGGCTGGTTCTCAGGGTAGTTAGGATCTATGGGAACGTCACTAACCCAAGGCCTGGTTACCTTTGTGGTGGTGGTAATAATGCTGTATTGTTTATGTATGTTACTTAAATGTTGTATCAGCAAAGCACTGTCATCTTTACTATCGGGCAGACCTGTAACCCAACCACCCTCAAACTACGAGAATCCGGCAGTGTCTCAGAAGGTGGCGTACATATGCCCAAAACACCTATATGATGAGGTCTTACGAGCCACAGAATGAGGTGCGACAGGAGATGGGAACCTGGACCCCGGAATGGAGACCCCGGAGCTCAGGAACTGGCACATCACATCACCAATTTCTGCATAAAGACCGAGTATAGGTTGGTCTAGAATTATGCATATGAAAACTTTCATCCAAATGGGGGAAGTGAAGGGGTTAGTAGAGTTAGTGTGAAATTGCTGTGCTGAGAAAACAAAACAGTTGACTTAGCATGTACTGAAGGACAGGATGCTGTGCTTGAGAAAACAAAACAGTTGACTTAGCATGTACTGAAGGACAGGATGCAATAAGCAATTGCAAGAAGGTCACAAGACGCTGAGCAACATGAAAACCAACTGCCAGCTAGAGGAAAGAGGTCAACTGTACACCAGATGCTGGCCAAAGATAAGGAAGTGAGACGGACAAACACGACTATGAAATTGCTGTGTAGGGACTTTTGAAATGTCAGATGATCAGGTCATGTGGAAGCAGTGACATGTGACCTTGGCGGTTTACGACTTTAAATATGCTGTATGCGTAACACCAAATTGAGTTGTTGCCTGGTTGAGGGGCCTATATACAACTCCCTGGTACCTTGTATTAATAAACTGTGCGTGTTTTCAACTCTCTAACGTAGTCTCGGAGTAGATTTATTTCTACCTCGGGGTTTTCCCCCAACAATCGGGAATATTCTTCCTGCATCTAACCTGTCCAGTCCCGTCAGAATCTTATATGTTTCTATGAGATGCCCTCTCATCCTTCTAAACTCCAGAGTATAAAGGCCCAGTTGATCCAGTCTCTCCTCATATGTCAGTCCAGCCATCCCGGGAATCAGTCTGGTGAACCTTCGCTGCACTCCCTCAATAGCAAGAACATCCTTCCTCAGATTAGGAGACCAAAACTGAACACAATATTCCAGGTGAGGTCTCACTAAGGCCCTTCTAACTCAGAGGAGAGTGTGATACCTATCACTGAGCCAAGGCCGACAGCTGAACAAGCTGACAGTTACTTTGGTTGATGGAAATATTTTCAATTTGACAGACAAAAGGACACAATTAGAGAAAACATAAAGGCTACTTTTGCCTTTTAGACATCTACGCAACTATCAATAATTTATCACCCGTTTAGCTGATACAAACAAAATCAATTGTATAAACCCCTGTACTCATGGTCCTTCTCCTCCACCTTGAAGAAGCGGAGTGCCCCAGGGCCGTCATGGTGGGGGTTGGAGGTGTAGAGGGACTGGCGTCCAGTGAAAAGGAGACAGTTAGGACCAGGAAACTGGAAACTATTAGTGGTGGAGGGCGTCGGAAGAGTTGCGTCTGTAGGTGAGAAGAGACAAGATTGCACGGAGATTTGAAGCCAAGGATGAGGGTTTTAAATTTAATGCAGCTGGATATAGATGTCTTGTAAAGTAAAACATCAATCCAGCCTTAATTGGATGAACATTCTGTACAGCAACAACAGCAGTAATCTGTATTTATACAGCACTTTTAACATAGTAAAATGTCCCAAGGTATTTAACGGGAGCGATTATTAAACAAAATCTGACAACTAGTTACATAATGAGATATTAGGACAGATGTCCAAAAACTTGGTCAAAGAGGTAGGTTTTAAGGAGCATCTTAAAGTAGGAGAGAGAGGTAGAGAGACGGAGAGGTTTAGGGAGGGAATTCTAGCTGGCATACCTCAGTGATAACCTCTTTGTGGAAGCGCAGTCTCCGAAGGCAGGTGGTGTTGGGCAAGAATGCTTCTCCTTGTACTTGCAGGGGGGGTGTAACGTCTGGTCCTCCTCATCTGTCTGTCACTTCTTACATTGGGCACACAATGCAATGGAGCATTCCTTCGGCGATGTCGAGTCTGCTGCATGTATTTGGTCACCAAAAGAGGGTGAGAAAGGACAGGCCCCATTGCAGCAGTTCTCTGTTTTCCACCGATTTCTCACAAACAAGGAATGTTCCAATCGGTCACAGTATGGTCAAGATGTTCTTAGAGATGTTCACATCAACTCCAATGCCCTGCAGAGTACATCCGAACTCCGCTGAGGTTGAAGCACAGCAGCCTTTTAAAGGATGCGACATGTGATCTACAACATGGCGTCCATAACGCTGTGATTCGGTCCGGTTAGTTCCACTTTTTGTGGACGTTTTTTGAGCGAGCGATATTGTGGGCGAGTTGGTGAAATTGACGATGGGCGATCTCTATGGCCGCTAATTTGGGTAAATATTGTCTTTATGACAAAAAACAGTGGGCTGGCGTTAATATTGAATCTCGGCGTTAATTCCGTGCGGAAAGTAACGCTGGCCGATATTATGGGCATTGAATTCGCCCATTCTGCTGATTCCGCCCCCAAAAAAATAGGCGGGTGGTAATATTTTTCTTGGTGTTAAGCACATGGGGAAAGTAGCGCTCGGCGATAAGTTTCCGAAAAATGCTCGGGAGTTTCCATTTTGTGCCAAAATGTGCGATTATATGGGTGTTACACATCATTTCAGTGGTAAAATGGGCATTAAGTGAGCGTTAAGCATGCAAAAAAAGTGAAGGTTCTAGCCCCATATCTCATATGAAGAAGCAGATGAATATTTGGAATAAGCTAGAGGGAAATTGGACATCGACAAAAGGCTGCCAGTGTCACTGCGACTTTGTGTTTCTGGGCGGCGAAGCACTACCTGACAAAAATTCGCACTGGCAGGACTAAAGATTTTTAGCCCAAAGCTAACTTACACTGTAACTCCCTCCTGGTGGCATTAGTAGAGGGATCCAACTCGAAATTCCTGTCCAGGAGCCGCGTTGCAACTTCTTACAGCCCCTGGGAGCAAGGCTGTTGAGTTCGCCATGAATTGTGGGCAATTAAAAGGGCTATGAATTAAAGGGGCAATGCAGTGAAAAAATGCAGTTGTCAGCCCTTATTGCTTTTCAAACAAAAAATTTACATCAAAAAGACGACTCAAATAGGAGTCTTCAGCAATTAAAGCTAAATTCTCTTCCTCGCCTCAACAAATGGCTCAGCAAACCAGTGAAGGGGAACCCAGGGTCTCACACAGCACTCCAGCTTTGTGCAGAGGCTCAACACTGCAAGCATGGACCTCTACCCAGGGGGCCTGGAAACCCTCCAAAAAGCAGGATGTGGGACCACATTACTGAGGCTGTCACTGCCAACAGTTTTGTCCCCAACCCTTGGCTCCAGTGCCCAAAGGAGCTTCATGACCTCGGACCAGTGGTCAAGGTCAGTAAATGCATTTTCAAAAGCCGGCTTCTACCAACTGAATCACTTGCCTCACACACTGCTCAATGCATGACTCCCCTCCCGATCACTCACCTACTAACAATCTGCACCAATCACGAGGCACATCTCCCATTCCTAGCCTCACTTCAGCCCCTTGGAGGAGACAATGCAGGCCATTCTAGGCAAGGGCTAGGGGCGGGGCTGAAAGGGTAATAGATGCTGGTATCCTCAGGTGTTATCCTCCTTCTGGCATGCACCTCTTGCTTTCCCATCTTCCCATCATCACAACTCCACCCTTGTGCCTTTCTCATTTCACACACACAAGAAATGCAGCCTGCCCAGCCAGAGGTTGGCCAAGAAGAGGGAGAGGAAAGAGGAAGAGGAAAGAGGAGGAGAAAGAGGACAAAGGAGGAGGAGGGAGAATCGCTTGATTTAACACTCCCAGCCACCAGCTCCTCGAGGTTGTCCTGCAAGGCCATCTGCAGTGTCCCCCACTTCCACCAGCCATGCTACAACCACTGGCGTAGCACTGCGTAACAACATTAGGGCCCCAGCGATTTTTCTGGCACTGAAGGTTAGTGAAAAGATTCCCCAACGTTGAGGCGCGGCGCTGACTACCAGCGGCAGAATGTTTGACGCCATACATTCTGGCACTGGCGTGCGTTGAAAAGCAGTTCACAGCAATTTCGGGACATAAGAACAACCTTCCCCAGTAACGATTTTTTAAAAATCCGCACACAGACGCAAGCAACACCATTGAAAAAAACCTTACCTACATTTAAAGAAATCCGCGCTGGCCCGCTCCTATCCCCGGCCGAAGGACTTCCCTGGCGATTTTCAATCAACTTCATCCAGCTTAAAAATAAATCAGCTAAAGGAAAACTTACCATTAATGCTCCTCCTTCATTGAGAGAACTGTAGGCAGGCAAATTAAACAGAAATCTTCACTACTCGCCTTTTCCATCGAAGTTCCAAGTGGCCCAAAATCTTCAAAGATAATCCTAGGGCCTTAATATCTCCACCCGCCCAAGCGCTCACCAAAGGACTGTCGATGGCCACCTGACGGTACTTTGAATGGGGTTTTCATCGGAGAGGTCCCTCGAAGGTTGGCAGGTGGCAAATGAGCGACTTATGCCACCAATCTGGACGGCAGCTGGCGGGAGCTCTCATTCTCGGCGGCAAAGACGCTTGCAGCCCAAGTGCCAGCGAGGATGGAGTCGGGCCCACGGAGGGTCGAAGAGCTGAACAGCAAAAGCACTGAAAAAAAACATCTGAAGATCTTCAGGGGACCCCATCCAGGTAAGTACCTGTAAAGAAAAAAATTACAAAAAGTGTACTAACCTTTTTTTCACCATCTTCTTACCTACCAACGGGGACAGACCAGCCTCTAGCCAGAGGTCCACTGCTGTTCTGCCACTGACTCCCGCCCACATCAATATCGCAGCTGGGCGGCTGGGAGGTCACTTGTGCGACTTGGCCGTTTGCTGACATCGGTGGGCGGTTCCCGGCAATTCTCCCCTCCCACCCGCTCCAGGCCACGTCGAAAGTGGCACTGGGCGGATGTTACTGAGGAATGCCGGCGGCAGCGGGCGGTAAGTTCTTCAATTTTGGGCCCAATAAGTCCAGGGAAGCCTGCTTAATTCACACGGCAGCCAAAATCACCACATTAACAGGAGTCTTTTTTCCACAAACACCAAGAGCAGCCATTTTCAAATCCTCCACGCAGCCGACTCGACCCGCTGCTATCCCCGGCCGAAGGTCCTCCACACAAGACAGTGATTTTTTTTTTCTTTCAGCACATGCGCAGTGCACTTTAGGTGCACATTCTTAGCACTGCCTCCCCGAGATGGACTTCGGTCGAGCCGGCGCGACATGGAGATTTCCTTTACTGGAAACTAGGGACGTTTTTTTCCCAGCGCTGACGGTCCTCAAAAGATTTTATTTCAGCATTATGGCCAAGAGGAGGCTGCAATGGTCAGCAACAGAGGGAAGGTAATGTGTGAGACAAATGATGAAAGAGGAATTGGGATTGTGGTCACTGGTACCGCAGCTGGATGATTCGATCACAGATATCACAGCCAGAAAGGGGATGTCTGAGTTGCCTCCTTCCTTCTGCTTCCTCCTCTTCTGCTTCTTCCTCTTTTGCTTCTTCCTCTTCCCTCTGTGAGCAACTTGCCCCTTTGCTGCCTCTGCTTCATCTCCATTTGGTTTTACAGCCCAACGGAGACTGCATGAGAGCCCCCAGGACTGTGAGAACATGCTCTTCTCAGAGGCCTTCCTTTAAAATCCAAAGCCTTGCAAGGATCCAGCAGCACTCTCTGCAATCCTTGCACACTTTAACAGCATTTTAAATCTATTTCACTAAGCCACTACTTCAATAAAATATATTAAAAAAGTCCAAAAGCGGAAATAGAAAATTACCTGAACGATCTGTATGCCCCTTTAACAAGCATTGACAGTGTCTCTGTACAACTGTTGCATTCACATTCTTCCTGCATGGTTAGGAGAGGGCGTTATGGTGTGGGTGATGTCCAAGTCAGGCGTTGCACGTCAATTGACGTCACGATCTGCACATTTACATTGGAAAGGTGAGTGCAGGCAAAGGTAGTGCTGCCGACTGCTTTGAAATGGCGGCTGTCATGTCCCGCTCCGGAAGTGCATGGAATTGAGGGGGGCCACCATTTTTTCAAGAAAACCAGCCTTAACTGCCAGCACTACTATGGGGAATTTTCTGCCGAGGATTTAAACCGTGGACTTTTCTAACATTTGTAAACTGGTATTGCCAAAGCTCCTACATATTACTGCCTGAGCAGTCTAGCTGCTCTATATTTCTGCTTATTATGGGCCTGAAATTGCAAGCTCTCCAGGTGCGCACAATGTGCTCACATGTCCAATGATGCCCCACAAGTTCCAGGTTTAGGCATGCACTGTGCAGGTGCCTAAACCCAGAGCTTGCGATCTGTCAAAGAGAGAAGTTCCTTCACACCTGACTGCTCGTCTCCCATATCTTCACAGAGTCCCTTGCTTTATAAGACTTCTGCCAAGTTTCTTCGTGAAATAGTCTACAATTCCCCTGTCTATAATAACAGTGTATAATAATGGCTAACCTGCTACTATCAGTTTTCTGCCCTGCCAAAGTTGAACATTTCCCCTAATGTGAGCAATATTTTCCTCAGTTCACTAACTTTAACAAACAATAGGCATGTATTGTTTGGCTAAAATTAACTATGGAGAACATAGCGCCATGCTTTCAAATAAAAAAAAATAATGAGCACTTTGTTAACTAAAGAAGATCATCTAGGTACAAAGCATAATCTGTCTATATCAATTTAATTTAATATTAGGATTCGGGTAACATCAGTAGACCACTCAAACTTTACTATTTTGGCTTGTCTTTCCCAACATTACAAAAGTTTAAAGCATTTCAAACGTACTTCATTGGCTGTAAAGTGTTTTGGGATGTCCTGAGGTCGTGAAAGGCTCTATATAAATGTAAGTTCTTCGTGTCTTCTGAAATTGTAGAGTAAATTACCATTTCAAAACTTTCCGAACCATCCATTACTCTACATTAGTTTCACCGTAGTGAATTATTGCATCACTTGTTCATTGGTAGATCTCCAGAAGGTTGCTGTCAAAGTTCTTCTGGTTTTCATTTGTTTCTTATTCAGATTTAGTCTGAACCTCATCTGTTTAAAATGTGCAGTACCCTTTAACAATGGCTGCACACTAAAACTTGGCCAATGCTTGAGACAAATTTGCATAAGATTTTCATATCAGATTATCCAAAGGGTTATCGTTATCACATTTATTGTTCTTGACTTGAAAAGAAATCAGATAACATGTGGAAATGTGCAATGGTTAGGATTTGATATTGAATAAAGGAGCTGCAATTTAGGCTCAAATAGCTCCCTTTTTTGATCAAAATTTGTAATGTCAACATGCAGAGCTTGTGTTTAATATCATAACTATCTGTTGGTAGGTTTGTAATTCAAAAAAGGTTTTTATAAAGTTTTAGGGTAGCACACCTTCAAATAGAAAGTCCAACTGTCTTCTGTGTTTGTCAGGGTTAGATATAAAAGGCAAACAGCCAATCAAGTCTGTTGCTCTATTATATACTGCCAGAGATAGCAGGGAGCTGAGAACATAGTTGTCCATGTTGACTCGACCCCAAGATGGTAGGAGCTGGAGCAGAGAGGATGGGCTTTTCAATATATTTTTTTAAAGGTTTACATTTTTAAAAATTTAGAATTCATCACATGGTGAATCTGCTGCTGATAATGATCTGTTGTCAGGCTAGTTCCTTAAAATCTGTTACCTTTAATTTTAGAATTTATGTCCTTTGTAGCAACTTTCATGGGACACTGATACCTGTACGGGGACAGGAAGGAGTGACGGACTCCACTGAATTCCTGGAATAGGAACAGTGTCTTAGCGGATAGGATAAATAGGGTTGGGGACAGGACTTTAAATTATTAAGACTGACGGGGCTGTGGAGGGAGGGCTCTGGTGGAGATAACATAAGCCTGAAAATAAAAGAAATATGAGATGAGAGAAAGAGTGAGACCAAGGTAAGGAATAAGGGAAACATAAACGGTGAGGGTACAGATACAATTATAGAACATAAGTATAAAAAGAACTGTTAAAAATAAAGTGAGTGGCACAATGAATAAAATTGCCAGCACAGCAATGTGCACACCATTCAAAACAAAATGGTGGCACTGGAGGCAATAATTCGTAGTGAGGAGCCAGATGTAGTAAGCATAACTGAAACTTGGCTACAAAATAAACAGGACTGGCAGTTAAATATTGCAGGGTAGAACATATTTAGAAAGGAGAGTGTAACTACTAATTAGATAAAACATAATGGCAGTAGAAAAAAGGGAATGAAACAAGGGAAGGTAAACTGGATTTTGTTTTGACAGACAAAGAAATAGAACAGCAGTGGAAAACATAGGTCTTATACTGCTTGAATAAGTCTCCTGCGGCAGCTAAAATAAGTGATCTAGGGGTACAGATACATAAATGAATATAAATAGTGATGCAGGTTAATAAGACTATAAAAAATGCAAATCATGTACTGGGGTACATTTCTAAAGGGATAGAATTGAAAAGCAGAGAAGCTATGTTAAATTTGTTCGACCACATGTAGAGTACTGTGCACAGTTCATGGTCTCCTTACAATAAAAAGAATATAGAGGCACTGGAGAAGGTGCAAAAAAGATTCACAAGAATGGTACCAGAACTGAGTGGATTTAAAAAAAAAATAATTGCTGGGATGTGGGCATCACTGGCAAGGCCTGCATTTATTGCCCATCTCTAATTGCCCTTGATAAGGTGGTGGTGAGCCGTCTTCTTGAACCACTGCAGTCCGTGTGGTGAAGGTACTCCCACACTGCTGTTAGGGAGGGAGTTCCAGGATTTTGACCCAGCGACGATGAAGGAACGGCGATATACTTCCAAGTCAGGATGGTGTGTGACTTGGAGGGGAACGTGGAGGTGGAGATGCTCCAATGCGCCTGCTGCTGTTGTCCTTCTATGTGGTAAAGGTTGCGGGTTTAGGAGGTGCTGCCAATGAAGTCTTGGTGAGTTGCTTACATTGTATCTTGTAGATGGTACACACTGCAGCCATGGTACACTGATGAGAGAGGGAGTGAATGTTTACGGTGGTGGATAGGGTGGCAATCAAGCGGGCTGCATTGTCCTGGATGGTGTCGAGCTTCTTGAGTGTTGTTGGAATTGCACTCATACTTATCAGGAAAGGCTGAACAGGCTGGTACTGTTCTCTCTGGAAAAGAGAAGGCTGAGTGGTGACCCTACAGAGGTTTTTAAAATCATGGAGGGGTTTGATAGGGTAGATATAGAGATCTAGAGATGATGGCCAGAATTTTACGGGGGGTCAGCGGACGGATCCGGTGAGAAAGTGTTTTTTTTTCACAGTGGGTTGGGCCTCCAATGTGAACCCGCCACCAATGCTGAGCAGACTCAATCGACAGCAGCAGGGGACCTAATTTAAATGATTAACATCTAGTTGGCAGATGCTGAGCAACCTTTTTCCCCTAACTTTTGACTTTAACTTCATGACCACGGGATCCCCGCTGTGTGCAGACAATGGCTGTCAAGCTGAGGCAGGAGTTCAGTGGCCATTGCCCAAGCTGATTACTTGACAGCTTCAAATATTCAATAAAAGCTCTCATGTGACTAATGTTCACTTTCCGCAGGTAGAAGATTTTTCTCAGTCCATTTCCAGCACGCAATCTGCAGGCTTTCCACTTTCCACTCTCCAACCACTCTCACTTCATTGAAAGAACTCTCTCACCATTTCACTTGCCATCTATTCCATTAATATGGGTGCGCTTTATACTCTCTCAATTTGGTCTTCAGAATCTGACCTCAATCAGTACCAGACACATCAGCAGCACCAACAACAACATCATCAATCTTCTCCACAATCAACTGATGCTGCACAGGACAGAGGACATCATGACCTGGGCACATTGCTGCTCAGGAGACCAAAGATGCCAGGATTAGCGAGCTTCCCCATGGTGCAGGGTGCCATTGACAGCACCCACGTCCCTTTGAGAGCACCGCATCACAATCCTGAGATCTTCTGTAACTGCAAAGGCTACCACTCACAGAATGTCCAATTGGTGTGTGACCAAACACACAGCATACTCACCGTCAATGCCCGATATCTGGCTGGATACCATCATCCTGCACCAGACCGGTGTGCCAGCTCAGTTCCAGCCCCCAGCGGCTGGCTGATCGAAGACCAAGGCTATCCACTATCCACCTGGTTCATGACTCCCCTCCGGAACCCCACCACTCCTGTCAACATATTACAATAAGAGTCATGCCGTAACCAGGATCATCATTGAGCAGGCCATCGGAGTGCTGAAGCAATGGTTCTGCTGTCTTGACCACTCGGAGGGGGTGGGGGGGGGGAGGGGAGGCGGTCCTGCAGTATTCACCTGAACGGGTGTCCCTATTCATCGTCGTCTGCTATATGCTGCTCAACCTGGCCATCATGAGGGCACAGCCATTGCCACCAGGCATAGTCGCATCCCTCAGGAGGAGGAGGAGAATCAGGAATAGCAGAAGGAGGACCAGGAGGAGCAGCAATAGCCACAACGGAGGAGGCAGCAACCATTATGATCCTGAAAGGGAGGTCCACAACCATCTCATCAGAACTCGTTTTCACTGACTTCCATCCCACTTCCCAGTTCCTGTGGACGTCCCCATCATCACATCAATTTGCACTTCCATACCAAAGCCCCAAGACTGAAGTGAGAGACAACAGCAAACATTAAACATTCCAATCAACATTTAACAACAATAAAAAGTATAAATGTGTATTTATTCATCAACCTTGTGCATTTCCTTATACACCCCTTTCGTTGACCTATTCTAATACCCCTCTGCAGTGTGTCTCCTGTGGCTGCAGCGCGACTGGCAGAAAGCTGCTGTTTGTCAGGGCCAGAGACCACAGATGGCCTTGCAGGATGTCCTCGACCAGCTCTGAGCCTGGAAGGCCCAGTTGTAGACTGTCCCAACTCAGGCTGGGTGGTGGCAGTCTGGGCTGGCTGGATGACAGGCAGCGACAAGTGCAGTGGCAGAGAGGCAGTGGTGGGATCAGGGATGCGGTCATCCTGAGAGAGAGGACAGCAGGTTCCTCGCTCCACTGACCCACTGCCATTCCCCCGGGGCAGTACCTCAGCATCCCCACCAGTCTGCTGCAGGACAGATGGTTGGTGGACCCAGCGAAGGCAACAATCAGCTTGCGTGGCATGCAGCTGAGACTGCATTACAGCACCAAGACATTGCATGGCATCAAGCTGAGACTGCATGAGAGCAGTTTGAGCTTCCATGTGAGCAACCATTGACTCCATTACTGCACGAAACGTTGCGTTGCTTCTACCTGTGTCACAATGGAATCTTCCACATCACCCATGACACGCGTCACAAGGTCTGGATCCACACGGTCTCTGAGAGTCCACCATCGTCTGCAGACTGACAATAATGGGCTCCATGGTGTGCGCAGAGCTGTGTGCAATGTGCGAGGTGGACTCCTCCACTCTCCTTATCATTTCTGACAGTCTCTCGGGCATCCTTGCCATTGGACTTTGTGTGAACGCCTCCCCATCAAGATCCTCATCTGAGTCCTGTGCAGGAGAACCCGCGTGCAAACTCGTCTTCCGGGGAGATGACTCCCGAGGTTTCCTTTCCCCTTGACCGCAAGGAAGGCAGATAGAATGAGGAGCTGGAAAATGATAAGGCCTTCTGGTTTAATGGGGAAGTGGTATGCGAAGAGGACATAAATATACCTTTGTTGCCCCCAGCGGGCTCGATGTCTCCATTGACCATGGCGTCAACACCTCCGGGACATGAGCCACAGCACTCGTTCCTCCAGGTCAGTCAGCTGGCACTTTTAGCTTCCCCTCCTCCTGTCTGCTACTGCTCCATTCTGTTGTATGCCACCTTGGCCTGCAAAAGCAAACCTGCCACTGCGACAAACCTGTGTGCGTAAGATTCCAGTTATGTATTTGGAAGATATGCCTGTGTTGGCAAGGCATGAAATAAGGATGTGACTGTGAGTAGCTACAGATGGTTGGTGGTTGCCCGTTGGGTTAAGTGCTGGTTTGCAGAGTGTGCACAGAGAGAAGCTCAGAGGCCAGTATGTAAGGGTTGTGTAAAATGTACTCACCTTAACCACCCAACTGAGGTCGTTGAATTTATTGTGGCACTGTGTTGGGCTTCTGTTGACCATGGTGCTGGCCAACACCTGTGTGGCCACCTCTGCCCACATGGCCCTAAAAACTTGTGGCGTGGCCTTCCCCCAGATGGAAGAAACAGTGCATCACTCCTTCTCTCCACTGCCTCACAAATGTCTCCAATGCCAGGTCATTGAAACGAGTGGCCCCTCTAAGAGGTATTGGAGCAGTTAACGCAGACCTCGGGGGTGGTTCATGGGCGCTAAGAACGCGCAACTCGGAGTGCTACACCTCCTCTCCACATCGCGCTGACGCAATTCCAGAGTCCTCCCTTTCTGTTAAAGGTGAGGGCATGCTACGAGCTCTGCAGGGTTTTCAGTGGCGTACAATAGGCCACTGGAGATGCGGGGTGCTGTGGCTGCAGCCCAGCACCGAAATAGAGTGCCGGGCTGCACGATAGAGGCATGAACCCCGCAGAAAGCCGCACCGAGGTAGGGCTGGTAAGTGGACAGAAAAATCAAAATGGCACCACGCACCTCCCCTTTAAAGTTAGCCCTGCGAACAGTGTGCAGCCCGTTTCATGTCCCACAATCAAGGGCTGATATCGCCCGCAGAGGCCAATTTCCGGCGTGGGGTGAAAAAGAGGCGAAGCGGCTCGGGGTGCTACCGATGGGGCGCACGGCACTGCCGATATTGCAACCCCCGCACAATTTCATTGGTGCTGGTAGGAGCACCCTCCCACTCCCCGGGCAAGAAATGTTTTGTGCCCCGTTAGCATCCCCCACCGGAGGCGCTAATGGCAGTTGCAAACCATACAAATTTCTTCCCATTGGACTCTATGGGAATCAAGAGATATGGGGATCGGGCAGGAAAGTGGAGTTGAGTTTGAAGATCAGCCATGATCTTATTGAATGGTGGAGTAGGCTCGAGGGGCCAAATGGCCTACTCTTACTCCTAATTCTTATGCTCTTCTGTGTGGCTATTATGCTTCATACTCTTGTTTTCATTACAGAAGGTTTCTGAGCATTTTTCTTTGAAGGATTTCTTTGTAAATAGGGTACATGAAATCAATTAGTTCCGATAGCATGAGGGAGAAATTCGGTTGCGCCCTGTTTGGGACGTTAACTTTAAAAATGTTGAAAAGTTAGTGCCAGATGTAAGCCAATGCTACTTCTTCTAAATTGGGCTTTATTGCCCCGGAAGGAAGGGGTGCGGTAAATGAAGCACTAATGACCTCAGTGGGACGCTGCAGTGGCGTTAACAGCAGAGCGCGACCCAATTTCAGGTCACTTGTATTCAGCAATCATTCTTCAATCCTTCACACTGGCTCACTCCAGCTCTTAAAGGGAAATTTACATCTCGCTGCAGATTTCACCAGTGTTGCATTTGTGGGAGAACTGAGTGCAAATGGGAAAAGTTTCTGGTATGGCTGCTGCAAATCTAGCTGGAATTGAGAGGGCAAGACCATTCAGTGACATGGCATTCGAGGCATTGGTGGGGACAACTGGAAGGTGGCCATTGCCACAGATCTTTAATGCCATGTGGAGGGAAGTGGCAGAGGAGGTGTTGGACAGCATTGTAGTGGAACAAACACTCACACAGTGCCAGAAGTTCAACGACCTCAGTTGGGTGGTCAAGGTGAGTACATTCTTCCACACTTCCTATGTACTAACCTTTGAACCTCTCTCTGTGCACACGGCACAAACCACCACTCTCCCACCACTCACCCACCAAACATGTGCAGCTACTCAGACTCACATCCTCATCTCATACCTTGTCTACATTCACATCTATTCAACGACGGCAGGCATATCTCCCGCACACATTGTTGGACTCTTAAGCACACAAATTCCTTTCTTTTGCAGGCCAAGAAGGCACATAACCAGAGGGAGCAACAGAGAACAGGTGGGGTGAAGCTCAGCTGCAGGAGCTGTCTTACCTGGAGGAGCGAGTGCTGCGACTCATTGGCATGCAGGTGGTGGATGCCATGGCCGTCAGCGACGTCGACCCCGTTGGGAACAACAACGGTATCTTTATTCCCTCTCCATTTCTCATCCCACTTCCCCCTCACACCAAAAGGCTTTATCACTTTCCAGTACATGATACTGTCTGCCTTCCTTACTCCATTCCTGTTCCCCCTGCCCTCATTTTAATGCGAATCTTGTGGCCTTTATGCTTTCAGATAATCAGTAAGCAGATGACCAGCCTATCCCTGAGCCCAACCCCGCCCCCCCATGATAGTCACAATGGAGAAGAGGAGGAGTACCCAAGCACCGCGACGTTACATTTCTCACCCAAATGCACCAGTTCAGAGACTGGCCCAATGTGGTCCTTAGCAGGTTAAATTAGTAGAGGGGTCTGTACTGGGTATGCATCAGGAATGAGCGGGCTGCAGCAAGTTCAAAGGGAAATGGTGGCTCGGGAACCAGCTCCCCGGAGGGAGAGTTCACACGCGAGTTCAGATCAGGACCTCAATGTGGAGGCATTCACAACAAGGGTGATGGCCATGTGCTCCAAGATGAGAAGTGCAATGGCAAGGGTGTCCGAGAGCCTTTCAGCAATGGTAAGGAGCGTAGAGGAGTCTGCATCCAACATTGCACAGAGCTCTTAGTGCACCATTGAGCCCATCATTTCCAGTCTGCAGACCTTGGTGAACACAGAGACTGCGGATCCAGACCTCATGCCACATGTCATGGGCGATATGGCAGCTTCCAGCGCATCACAAGTGGAAGCAACGCAATGTCTTAGTGCTGTAATGCAGACAATGGTTGGTCATATCGAAGCTCAGACTGCCTTCATGCTGTCTCAGCTGGATACCACACGAGCTCAGACTGCTGCCATCGCTGCTGGGTCCACCATGGTTGACCAAGGATCTCACAGTATCGCAGCAAGCCACCAACCTGTGCTCCATCAGATTGATGCAGGTTCTGAGGTGCTGCCCTGGTGCAGTGGCAGTGGGTCAGTAGAGCAGCGACCTGCTGTCTTCTTTCAGGATGATTATAGACTGGTTAGCCTGACATCAGTGGTGGGGAAAATGTTGGAATCAATTATTAAGGATGAAATAGCAGCACATTTATGAAGGGGAAATCATGCTTGACAAATCTTCTGGAATTTTTTGAGGATGTAACTAATAGAGTGGAAAAGGGAGAACCAGTGGATGTAGTGTATTTGGACTTTCAAAAGGCTTTTGACAAGGTCCCGCACAAGAGATTGGTGTGCAAAATCAAAGCACATGGTATTGGGGGTAATATACTGACGTGGATAGAGAACTGGTTGGCAGACAGGAACGAGAGAGTCGGGGTAAACGGGTCCTTTTCAGAATGGCTGGCAGTAACTAGTGGAGTGCCACATGGCTCAGTGCTGGGACCCCAGCTCTTTACAATAAACTGGGTGGCGGTGTGAGCTGTGAGGACACTAAGAGACTGCAGGGTGACTTAGACAGGTTAGGTGAGTGGTCAAATGCATGGCAGATGCAGTATAATGTGGATAAATGTTAGGTTATCCACTTTGGTGGCAAAAACGCAAAGACAGAATATTATCTGAATGGTGGCAGATTAGTAAAAGTGGAGGCGCAACGAGACCTGGGTGTCATGGTTCATCAGTCATTGAACGTTGGCATACAGGTACAGCAGGTGGTAAAGAAGGCAAATGGTATGTTGGCCTTCATAGCTAGGTGATTTGAGTATAGGAGCAGGGAGGTCTTACTGCAGTTGTACAGGGGCCTTGGTGAGGCCTCACCTGGAATATTGTGTTCAGTTTTGGTCTCCTAATCTGAGGAAGGACGTTCTTGCTATTGAGGGAGTGCAGCGAAGGTTCACCAAACTGATTCCTGGGATGGCTGGACTGACATATGAGGAGAGACTGGATCAACTGGGCCTTTATACACTGGAGTTTAGAAGGATGAGAGGGGATCTCATAGAAACATACAAGATTCTGACGGGACTGAACAGGTTAGATGCGGGTAGATTGTTCCCAATGTTGGGGAAGTCCAGAACCAGGGGACACAGTCTTAGGATAAGGGGTAAGCCATTTAGGACAGAGATGAGGAGAAACTTCTTCACTCAGAGAGTTGTTAACCTGTGGAATTCCCTACCGCAGAGAGTTGTTGATGCCAGTTTGTTGGATATATTCAAGAGGGAGTTAGATATGGCCCTTACAGCTAAGAGGATCAAGGGGTATGGAGAGAAAGCAGGAAAGGGGTTCTGAGGGAATGATCAGCCATGATCTTATCGAATGGTGGTGCAGGCTCGAAGGGCCGAATGGCCTACTCCTGCACCTATTTTCTATGTTTCTATGTTTCTATTCCTGAGACCTCCATGCTACTCTGCCATTGCACCTGTCGCCGCCTGACATCCAGCCAGCCCAGACTGCTGCCACCCAGCCTGAGGTGGTGCAGGGTACAGCTGGGCCTCCAGGCGCAGAGCAAATCGAGAGCCTCCTACAAGGCCGTCTGTAGTCTTTGGTCCTGACACTCAGCAGCCTTCCACCAGCTGTGCTGCAGCCACAGGGGATACACTGCGAAAGAGCAATAGAATATGTAAAACAAGTGTTCAGAGCTGGTATAAGGTATTGCACAAGGGTGATTCTTAATTGTTGTTTATGATAATGTTAAATGTTATGAGATAAATTTTTATTGGAATGTTGCATATTTGGTGGTGTCTCTCATTTCAGGTTTGGGGCTATGATATGGAAGGGGAAATTGATTTGCCGATGGGGACAAGCCAAGCAACCAGGAAGTGGGCTGGAATTCACTGGACCAGAAGCCTGATGAGGCAGTCGTGAACCATCCTTCCAGAATGGCGATTGAGTGGCTGCCTCCTCCCAACGACCAAAAGGGACACCTGCTCAGCTGAGTACTGGAGGACTCCTCCCAAGTGGTCAAGGCAGCGGAACTGTTGTTTGAGCACTCATTGTATGAGTGCTGGGCAGGAGTGTTGTGGTTGCAGAGGGGAGTCATGAGTCATGTGGAAAGCAGATAATCGTTGTCTCCAACCAGCCAGCCGTGAGCTTTATATGGTGGTTGGAAGAGAGTTGCCACACCGGTCTGGCACAGAATGAATGCATCATGGCTGCTGCAAGGATAGCAGATATTGACGGTGAGGATTCGGCATGTGTGGTCGCACACCAACAGCACAGTGAGTGGGAACCTTTGCATTTATGGAATATCTCAGGATTGTTATGTGGTTCCGGCAACGTGACGTGGGTGCAGTCAATGGCACCCTGCACCAAGGGGAAGCCCGCTATCCTGGCAAAGCCACATGCACGCTTGTGCTGTTTCTCGCTGGGCTTGGGGAATGACATGTATTCCCTTTTCCTTCTGTAGGAAGCATCTGTGACCTCGCAGATGGAGCTATGGATGGCAAACTAGGTGACGTTGGAGTTGTCTCCTGTTGAACACTGGAAGGATCCACTGGCATAGAAATTGTGCGCGATGGTGACCTTGATGGCCACAGAGAGCCATTCTCATGCTGGTCTGAAGCTCCAGGTCTGGTTGCAGGAGGTGGCAGAGCTCTGTGACCACGTCCTTGCTGAAGCGCAGCCTTTGAACACTTTGTTCCTCAGTAAGATTGATGTAGGAGAACTGCTGCTGGAATACCCTGAGAGGGTAAGGATCCATTCTTCTGTTGACATCCCTGTTGGCCCTCCGACCTCTGGCCGCATTTTGCTATCTTTCTGTCTGCCTAAATTGCCTCCGATGGTGATGTCAGAGCATGAGGCCGAATGCCGACACAGTCCCCATGATACAATATAAATGTTGACCTTTCAAATCTGCCCTCAAAGTCACAAAACTTTAATAGCCAGAAATTGATGAAATCTGTCAAAACGCCTGTCTGCCGATGTGGAAATAAGCAGCAACCATTATTGGCCAACTAAAAATTTGCCCAACGCCGGCACCTTTAAATAGTGCTCCTCCAGCCGACTCCTGACTGAAACACGACAGCTGAAGCCATTGTCGTCAGTGCCAGGTGTTAACACAGGGGGCGAGAGCAAATTTACCTTCCAGGGCGGCAACGAAGCGATGCGCATGGCGATCACCACCATCGACCTGCTGCAAAACCCCTGCGCAATATAGTGGGAGGCACTGTTTCTGCCACGCCCGGACAAAATCTCATTTGTGCCCCATTAGCGCCCCTGGAGGCACTAATGGGTGGCGCAAAGTACCTCAATTTCTGCCTGCACCTGGTTTGACTGAGGAGCTACTGTCATCATGTTATTATGCCTACCAATCCCAAAAAGTAGAATAAGCAAGCTCCATGAATGGAGGATGAAATTCCTAATTAACGAAACATGGGAAAATGCTTGTTTTTCTCTATAATTAAAGAGCTGGAATCAAAGTTGCAGAACTAGTGGCTGGAGTTGCCCACCCGCAAACTGTCAATCTTTCGATGAGCTGAGGTGGAAAATTGTTGAAGGGTGTGATCTATCATGTCCCTGCATGAACCCCAGCAAAAGTCTGCCAGCCATGGATGAACAGTAGCCATGGGTGAACATATGAGGGGCAAATTCAACTCCTGGATAGTTGGCTGACGGAACGCATGGGCAGACCATCTGAGATGTGCAGCAGGAAGCCTAGTCCTCGTTTAACGTGGATAATGTTACCGTGGATGTCCGTTTAGGGTGGTCAGCTAATTATATCCATTTAAATGAGGCCCTACTCTACATTTTAACAGCAGGCCTCAGTTAAATGATGCCAATGAGCTGCATGCCATAAACAGACGTTCGGAGACAGGTTGCCAATATTTGAATCGGCACAATACCAACCTGAATGCTGCCCTGCCAGCAACAGGGTGATTCACTGGGAGAGCACAGGGGCGAAGGGGAGCTTGGACAGTAGCCCAAACTATCTCCTGGTCACACAAAAATAAATTTTGCATAGATTGGAGGACCTCTGCCTCTGGTACAACAGCTTCTATTAAGCAGTGTGCCCACGACAGACGCTCCATCCAGTAGGCTGTAAAAATGGCTTTGGGGTCCTATCTACTCAAATAGGATCTTTATTAGCAGAAATTCATGATGCTACTGCCTGAGTCATAGCTGCCTCACGTACACAGATTCAAGATAGCTCGGGGGTGGAACAAGAGTGGTAAGTGGGCTGCTTTGATTTTAATTCCTGTACCAGTTGAGGAAATTAATATCCCGTCTATGAGGGGAATGTAACCTCCGATATATTGCTCGCCATCTGCTTCTTTGTAATGCTGGTAACCAGGGTCTCTTGAGAGTGCCTGGTGTCCAGTGTTGCTTTGGTGGCCAATAAGAGCTCAGAAATGTTTTTTTTTGCAATTGTTCACAGAGCAATGGATTGCACAGGACAAAGGCAAACTTTCAAAAAATTGGCTTCTTCTACAGGAAGTATGTAGGCTTCCAAGACCGGTTTCAGCAAAACTCCATGCTAACAGAGGTATGATCCAATTCCACCAAGCTCTTGAATGTTTTAGAGTCTGTTTCAGAATATGTGATGCAACAATATTTATAGAGATCCTAGAGAAAATGTGTCATGAATATTAAGAGTGTGATCCATGCTTCTATCAGCATCAGCACTGCAGGTGCATGCACAGAGAGGTAAAGGTCAATATGCAGACAGCCACAAAAGTAAGCAAAGGGAAAAGATTTGTGCATACACTGGTAACATAAAGGCAACATTGAATTGTGCAGGTAGAGGGCCAAGGGAAGAATAGGAACCAAGAACTTCACTGCTTTTTGGGGTGGAAATCTGCCATCCACAAGAGCAGACTGTTTAGAAATTGGGCTGGGTTTCTGCCTCTTACCCACTATTGCAATAACTTCCAATGGGTGCGGGGGCAGGCAATTCTTCCATCTGCCCCTGGAAGAAGAGGCGAATATAATTTGCATGACTTCTCTTAAACTCTGTCAGGATTGTTGTAGCTGAAGTCAATTCATACAGACATCTGTTAAACATCAGTAATGAAATTGCCTATGAAAAGTACTATTGGCACAAAAAGAACTATAATTGGATGAGATGGCTCCCTGTTCAGGTTGAAGATCCCATGACACTATCTAAACAAGACTATTAGATCTGGCCGACATTCCTCACTCAACCCACACCACCAAAAACAGATTGACTGGTCATTCATTTTATTGCTATTCTGGGATGTAACTGGTACAACAACAAAGACTTACATTTATATAGTGCCTTTCACAACCTCAGAATGTTGTAAAGCACTTTACAACGAATTAAGCACTTTTGAAGTGTTTTCACTGTTGTAATGTAGGAAACACAGCAGCCACAAACAGCAATGTGATAATGACTAGATAATCTGTTTTTGTTATGTTGATTGAGGGATAAATATTGGCTAGGACACATAGAAGAAACAGAAATTTACAGTGCAGAAGGAGGCCATCTCCGTCCATTGTGTCTGCACCAGCCGACAAAGAGCTGCACGGCCCTTCGTCAGCAGCCCTAAAGGTTACATACAAACCCATGAACAATGACGGAAAGGCAAAGAGCACCCAGTCCAACCAGTCCGCCCCACACCACTGCAACACCCCTTATACTAAAAACATCTATACTCCACCCCAACCGGAGCCACCAGGGATAACTTCTCTGCTCTTCTGTTAATTAGTGCCATGGGATCTTTTACATCTACCTGAGAAAGCAGATGGGGCTTCGATTTAACATCTCATCCAAAAGACAATGCAGCACTCCCTCATACTGCACTGGAGTGTCAGCCTAGATTTTTATGCTCAGGTCCCTGGAATGGGACTTGAATCCACAACCTTCTGACTCAAGAGGCAGGAGTTCTGCCCACTGAGACATGGCTGACAGAATATCTAGTTTGGAACAATAAACATCCCTTTAATGCAATCAAATCAGTAGCGTTCAACATCTCTGCATTCCTAATCCTTGGGGCAGGGCTTGAGTTCACAGTAGCCATCATTCAAGACAATCTCTGATAAAGTACAAACAGAATTATTGAGTTCATCTGTAAGAGTCTACAGAAACCACTGAACTTTGCTGGCTAAATGAAAAGGTTCCTCAATGCAAACATTCTGCCAGTGACAGGAGTGATTGGGTGTTTTCAGAACCAGGACAGTAAATCCTCACTTTTGCTCCAAGTTTTATTCCCTTTGGATTTTTCAAGGTGACACTTGGTCTGGCAGTTCCTAATTGAGCTGCTCTTCTCTTCAACTGTGTCTGTGGTCATCCGTTGCCATCCTTTGTCCTTTCTTTCCCCAATCTCCTTTCTTCCATTGCTTAAGATACCCGGGCTCTGATAGTGAGTGTATTTGAGCCCAAACTACAAGTTCAAACTACAAGTTTAAAGCTATCGTTGCAGAATCCACTGCTCATCCCTCAAACCGGTGTGTCTTTGTTCCCACTGAGCTCTTTTCAATTGCTGGAACTCTTGCTGAAATTTGACTTGCATCACCTGGATTCCTCTGCCAACATGACTACGCTGCTCTACTGACTACACTGTTTGACTCAGCGGCTGTGACTCTGCTCTGCTTTTCAGTCGCTACAAGTCTTAAGCTGCTGAATTTGTTTCTCAAATTGGTTTCTGATCTCCTGGACTTCTCTGGACATCTCGGGGGAGACATTGGGCTACTTTGCACCTCCCGTTAGTGTCCCCGGGAGTCGCTAACGGGTGCAAGAGTTTGTGACCGGGCGCGGCGAGAACAGTGCCTCCCGCTAAATTGGGCGGGGGTTTCGCGATGGCGGTAACAAGTAGCTCCCGCTCTGCAGCACCTGGCGATGAGAATATCATCACCATGCACAGTGCCCTGAAACAAAAAATTGGCTCTCGCCCCCTGGTTTCGTGCCTGGCGCTGACAACGACAGATTCAGCAGTCGGCTGTTGGCTGGAGGAGTGCTATTTAAAGGCAGCAGTTTTAGTCGGTCAATACTGTTTCCTTCTTAGTTTCAATTAATGAAAGTCATGAATCTTTGAGAGCAGATTTGAAAGTCCAATATTTATATACTTTCATGGAGGCTGTGCTGGCACTGGACCTTGCACTCTAACGTCACCGTCGGAGGCAACTGAGGCACAGAGAAAGACAGCAAAATGTGGCCAGAGGGAGGAGAACCAACAGAGCTCTCAGCAGGAGGCCTTACCCATCCAGGGTATTCCGGAAGCAATTCTCCTACATCAATTTCACCGAGGAACAGTGTGTTCAAGGGCTGCGCTTCAGCAAGGACATGGTCACAGAGCTCTGCCACCTCCTGAAACCAGACCTCGAGCCTCAGATCAGAGTTAGGACGGCTCTCAGTGGCAGTCAAGGTCACCATCACGCTCAATTTCTACACCAGTGGATCCTTCCAGTGTGCAAAAGGAGACAACTCCAACGTCTCCCAGTTTGCAGTCCATTGCTGCATTTGTGAGATCACAAAGGCTCTGCAGAATGAGGAGGGACTACATTTCCCTCCCCAGCACCACACAGAAGCAGCATGAGTATGCATGTGGCTTTACCACAATAGCAGATTTCCCCATGGTGCAGGGCGTCATTGGCTGTACCCACATTGCATAACAGTCCTGAGATATTCCGTAACCGCAAAGTTTACCACTCATTTAACGTGCAGTTGGTGCGCCACATGCCAAATCCTCACCGTCAATGCCCACTATCCTGGCAGCAGCCACGCTGCATTCAGCCTGCACCAGAATGCCAGCTCTCTTCCAGCCACCACATCAAGCTTGCGGCTGGCTGCTTGGAGACAAGGGCTATCTGTGCTCCACCTGGCTCATGACCCCCACTCGGCAAACCCAGCACTCATAATGAGAGCCATGCTGCCACCAGGAACATCATTAAGCAGACCATTGGAGTGCTCACTTTAGCTATTCTACTGCTCCTACATAGTGTCTCCCCAGTGGCTGCAGCACACTGGTGGAGGGTGGAGTGTCAGGGCCAGTGACTATAGATGGCCTTACAGGACACAGTCGACCAGCCCTGGGCCTGAGATGAGGATGAGAGTTTGAGTAGTTGCAGGTGTTCGGTGGGTGAGTGGTGGGGGAGTGGTGCTTTGTGCAGTGTGCACAGACAGAGGTTCAGAGGCTGGTATGTAGGACCTGTTGAAGCATGTACTCACCTTGTCCACCAAACTGAAGTCGATGAATTTTTTACGACACCATGTCAGGCTACGTTCCACGACACTACTGGCCGAGACCTCCTGTGCCACTTCCCTCCACATTGCCCCGAAGACCTGGGGCAATGGCCTCCTTCCACGGGCTGGGTTCATCGCTTCCCACTTTGTTTCACTACCCTCCCCAATGCCTCTAATGCTTAGTTATTAAACCAACGAGCTCTCTTGCTTCGATCTGAATTGGAAGCAGCCAAAGCCATGGTGTCTTTCAGTTGGTCTCAGGTCGACTTCAGTTGCAGGAATTGTGGAAGTGAACAGCTGCAGCTCGATATAACCTCCCCTTTAGGAGCTGGAGTGAGCCAGTGTGAAGGATTGAAAGAGGATTGCTGAATGCAAGTCATCTGAAATTGGGTACTGCTCTTGTGTTAATGCCCCTGCAGTACCCCACTGAGGTCATTAGCGCTTGATTTACCACTCTCACTTTCTTCCTAGGATGCTAAAACCCAATTTATAAGAACTTCAGAACCCTTTGCTCCTGGCGCTAAATTTTCAAAATTTAAGAAGTTAATAACCGAATTTCTCCCCCCTAGGACTACGTTTCTATTTTGAGCTACACTGGATTACACCCTACTTTTCTGCACTGGATTACAATCAGACTTACCTGCTGTGTCTCTATCTTTGCTGCTAAAATATTTTCTTTTGTTTCTGCTGAACTATTTATACTAGTTTTTCAGCTTCATTGGCTTCCAGCTTGCAGCTGCTGTTTCTTTTGCTGTCCCAGGCTTGATTCCCTCTTAGATGAGCCTACAGTTTCCCTCTGTGCCTCTCTTGGCATCCTTCGAAGAGCCCATCCAACACTTCTTGCTGCCTTCTTGTGAGCAGCAACCTCAATTGTCCCATCCTACTCTTGCTGATCTTCCCGCCTAGTGGGCTAATCTTGCCAATCTCCTCCCTGTCCAACCCATCCCCCACAGCGCTGACGCTGTAGACACTGGCAGTGGGTCAGTCATCATCGACCTTTTCCACATCTCCCTTCAGAATGTCTGTTCACTTGTGAAAAAGCCCCTTGCCATCCATGAGCTAATCCAGGATGATTGCATCAACATCATAGCTCTGACGGAAACTTGATTGCGGGGTGATGAAACCTTATGCAGTTATCATGGGCGACTTTAATCTACATATAGATTGGACTAAACAAACAGTACGGTGGAGGAGGATTTCCTGGAGTGTATTAGGGATGGTTTTCTAGACCAATATGTCGAGGAACCAACTAGAGGGCTGGCCATCCCAGACTGGGTGATGTGCAATGAGAAAGGACTAATTAGTAATTTTGTTGTGCCGGGCTCCTTGGGGAAGAGTGGCCATAACATGGTAGAATTCTTTATGAAGATGGAGAGTGACATAGTTAATTCAGAGATTAGGGTCCTGAACTTAAGAAAAAGTAACTTTGATTATATGAGACGTGAATTGCCAAGAATAGACTGGCGAATGATACTTAAAGGGTTGATAGTGGCTAGGTTATGGCAACCATTTACATGAATGAACTTCAACAATTGTACATCCCTGTCTGGAGTAAAAATAAAACGGGGAAGGTGGCTCAACCGTGGCTAACAAGAAGAATTAGGGATACTGTTCAATCCAAGGAGGAGAGGCATATAAATTGGCCAGAAAAAGCAGCAAACCTGAGGACAGGGAGAAATTTAGAATTCAGCAGAGGAGGCCAAAGGGTTTAATTAGGAGGGGGAAAATAGAGTTTGAGGGGAAGCTTGCTGGGAACATAAAAACTGACTGCAAAAGCGTCTATAGATATGTGAAGTGAAAAAGATTAGTGAAGCCAACCGTAGGTCCCTTGCAGTCAGAATCAGGTGAATTTATAATGGGGAACAAAGAAATGGCAGACAAACTGAACAAATAGTTTGGTTCTGACTTCACGAAGGAAGACAAAAATAACATTTGGGAAATACTAGGGGACCGAGGGTCTAGCGAGAAGGAGGTACTGAAGGAAATCCTTATAAGTCAGGAAATTGTGTTAGGGAAATTGATGGGATTGAAGGCTAATAAAGCCCCAGGGCCTGATAGTCTGCATCCCAGAGTACTTAAGGAAGTGGCCATAGAAATAGTGGATGCATTGGTGATCATTTTCCAACAGTCTATCGATTCTGGATCAGTTCCTATGGACTGGAGAGTAGCTAATGTAACCTTACTTTTTAAAAAAGGAGGGAGAGAGAAAACAGGGAATTATAGACCAGTTAGCCTGACATCAGTAGTGGGGAAAACGTTGGAATCAATTATTGAAGATGAAATAACAGCACATTTGGAAAGCAGTGACAGGATCGGTCCAAGTCCATGGATTTATGAAAGGGAAATCATGCTTGACAAATCTTCCAGAAATTTTTGAGGAGGTAACTAGTAGAGTGGACAAGGGAGAACCAGTGGATGGGGTATATTTGGACTTTCAAAAGGCTTTTGACAAGGTCCCACACAAGAGATTGGTGTGCAAAATTAAAGCACATGGTATTGGGGGTAATGTATTGATGTGGATAGAGAACTGGTTGGCAGACAGAAGCAGAGAGTGGGGATAAACGGATCCTTTTCAAAATGGCAAGCAGTGACTAGTGGGGTGCTGGAGGGCTCAGTGCTGGGGCCCCAATTATTTACAATATACATCAATGATTTGGATGAAGGAATTGAGAGTAATATCTCCAAGTTTGCAGATGATACTAAGCTGGGTGGTGGTGTGAGCTATGAGGAGAGTGCTAAGAGGCTGCAGGGTGACTTAGACAGGTTAAGTGAGTGGGCAAATGCATGGCAGATGCAGTATAATGTGGATAAATGTGAGGTTATCCACTTTGGTGGCAAAAACAAGAAGGCAGTATATTACCTGAATAGCGGCAGATTAGGAAAAGGGGAGGTGCAACGACACCTGGGTGTCATTGTACATCAGTCATTGAAGGTTGGCATGCAGGTGCAGCAGGCGGTGAAGAAGGCAAATGGCATGTTGGCCTTCATAGCTAGGGGATTTGAGTATGGGAGCAGGGAGGTCTTGCTGCAGCTGTACAGGGCCTTGTGAGGCCTCACCTGGAATATTGTGTTAGTTTTGGTCTCCTAATCTGAGGAAGGATGTTCTTGCTATTGAGGGAGTGCAGCGAAGGTTCACCAGACTGATTCCCGGGAAGGCATGACTGACATAGGAGGAGTGACTGGGCCTGTATTCACTGGAGTTTAGAAGAATGAGAGGGGATCTCATAGACACTTAAGATTCTGATGGGACTGGACAGGTTAGATGCAGGAAGAATGTTCCCGATGTTGGGGGAGACCAGAACCAGCGGTTACAGTCTAAGGATAAGGGGTAGGCCATTTAGGACCGAGATGAGGAGAAACTTCTTCAGAGAGTTGTTAACCTGTGGAATTCTTTACCGCAGAGAGTTGTTGATGCCAGTTCATTAGATATATTGAAGAGAGAGTTGGATATGGCCCTTACGGCTAATGGGATCAAGGTTTATGGAGAGAAAGCAGGAAAGGGGTACTGAGGTGAATGATCAGCGATGATCTTATTGAATGGTGGTGCAGGCTCGAAGGGCCTACTCCTGCACCTATTTTTCTATGTTTCTATGTTCTATGTTACCCTTAAATGAAGCTGCCCTGTCTGGCTATACCTTCCACCATTTGCCCCGCTCAGACCGCTGAGATGGCGGTGTGGCTCTCATCATCAAATTACACCTTGGTCAGTCTTACTACTCCTCTGGCACGTTTTCCTCCTTTGAACAGCTCACCTTATTCCACCCCTCTTATCTCACATTTAAAATTCTCCTTCTCTACCACCCACCCAAGAACCATAAAAATGTTATTACTGTGATATCTTCACTGTTTTCCTCCCTCAGCCTCTGTACCAAGCGACTTCTCATCCTCGGTGATTTCAACCTCCCTCTCATTTCATCATCTCTCTCTCTCTCTCTCTTTCTGAGTTCACTAGCCTCCTATCCTCCCTTAATCTCTCCCTCCATGTGAACTCCCCAACCCGCATTCACAGCCAACCCCTCGACCTTTGTATTTCTTGTAACCTTGCTACTCCCATTGTGTCAATCGCAGAAATGACCATCTCTGACCTCTGCCTTGTATCGCTCTCCAACCACATCCCTCTTCCACACCCACCCATTCCTACTTTCTTCTTTTTTCACCCTTGGAAAAATCTCTCCCAACTCTCTTACAACTGCACTTTCAAAATCCAAACTGCCCAGCCTTTGGCCCTCTATTCACCTCAACACTTTCAACCATACCCTCACCACCACCTGTCATGCCCTAGTACCTATTAAAACAATTACTCTCTCTCAGACCAGCCATTCCTCATGGTGCGGCCCTCACCTTTGCTGTCTTAAGTCCAAGGGAGACAAACTTAAACGGATATGGCAGACAATTGTTTTAGCCATTCACTGCCAGATCTGGCTGGACCACATAAAGCATTATCGAGTCCTGCTCTCATCTGCCAAAATTGCTCACTACTCCAGAATCATTCTGGAATTCAAAGATAAACCCCGGTTTCTATTCCCACTGCTAATTATCTTCTTAAACCCCTCTCCCCTTTCTCCTCCACCCTCACCTCCATCAGTAAGAGTGAGGAGCTTCTGGACTTTGTCTAAGATTGAGACCATCTGCTCAGCGACCACTTCCCTTCCTTCCCCTCGCCCACCGGGCTAAACTTCCTCGAAGAATCCCCCCTGCCCTAGCCCTAAACGCACACCTTTCTCCAGTTACTCTCCGAACTCCCCTCATGACATCTCCGTGCTCATCTTGTCCACTTCCTGCTACCTTGAACCTACTGCCACCAAGTTGCTGACCATCCAACTTCCTTGCCTGGCTCGATTCTTATCTATCAAATCGTAGCCAGAGAATCATCTGCAATGGCTTCTCTTCTCACTCCCATATTGTTACCTCTGGTGTCGCCCAATGATCTATCCCTGGCCCCCTCCTATTTCTCATCTACATGCTGCCCCTTGGCGTATATTGTGATGTCTGTAAGTGCTGTAAGCTTGTAATGCTTGTAGCTCCATACTGTGGATGTGGACGTATTGTGTACTGCAGCTGCATCGTTATAATAAACAGACAGGCAGCTTCCGGTAGCTTCCGGACCAAGCAGCCTCCATGTTAGGAGCTGTGTGTGTGCTCTGTAAAGATATCACAGTTGGCGACTGAGGATGGAGATATTTCGGATGTTTAAAGCTTAAATTTTGTTGGTGAAGGATTCCGCCAGCAGACAGAAGATTTTGGAAGTTTCTGTCTTTGAAAAAAAAGCTACAAAATCCGAGGTAAACTACAGCACACAGTGAGAACAGCTAGAGATTAAACATGGCAGGTGTAATTGGATATTTGGGTGAATATAGACACGACCAGGAACATTTTAAAGCATATGTGGATTGGCCAGAAATGTATTTAATTGTAAATAACATAATCGAAGTTCCAGACAATGCAGTCCAAAACCAGGCTGTGTTGGAACGGAAGAAAGCGATTTTCTTAACCGTGGCAGGTCCGACATTGTACGAAATCCTTGTAAATCTGCTTGTGCCTGAAGAACCAAAGGACACAACGCCTAAAGAGATTTTAATGAAACTGGAGCAGCACTACAACCCCAAACCGTTAGAAATTGCTGAAAGCTATTGTTTCGGGATACGGAATCAAAAGATTGATGAAAGTATCGCTGATTACATCATAGCATTAAAGAAGCTATCGATGCTCTGTAATTTTGGGAACTTTCAAAACCGAGCATTACGGGATCGTTTTGCTTGTGGGGTGAAAAATGATGCGATCAGAAGGAAGTTATTGACGACGGATGACTTGACTTTTGAGATTGCTTGTCAGACACCGAGGTCGATGAGCATGGCCGAACAATACGCCCGAGAATTAAATAATGATTACGGTCATCAGTCAACCGAGGTAAATCACCTGCAAATTCAAAGTAAAAGACGGCCAGGGCCGAAAGTCTCAGAAACTAGAAATTCTAACAGAACGTCGAAGTCGTGTTAAAAGTTGTCCATACATGAAGGCAGAGTGTTTCTTCTGCAGAAAGACTGGGCATCTTGCGAAGGCATGCCGACTGAAGGGTAAACCAGCTTTTAAAGCTATGAGTCCAGCGTTCAAAGCTATGAGTAGTAATCCAAAGAGACTGCATGGCTTGGAAGAACAACAGCAGAACGACGAGATGTTAGAATTACACGTCATCCGGAGCACGAGGTTAATGGACAGCGATTCGGAAAGCATCAAAATCCACATAGCTGTTGCGGGATTCAAGATACCAATGGAAATTGACATGGATGCCTCCATGAGTGTAATACCGGAGTCACTGTACCGCGACAAATTGCGTGATTTTCAACTGGAGAAATCCAAGAGAGAGCTGCGAGGCTACTCGGGAGAGAAAATTCCTGTAGTAGGCCATATCACCTTACCGGTGAAATATAAAGATCAATTTCAGAACTTGCCTCTAGTAATAGTGAAAGGAGACAAGACTTGTTTACTAGGAAGAAATTGGTTAAGCTCACTGAAGCTGGATTGGAGTAAGATCTTCTCTGTGGAAGCGAGATTTTCTTTAACGGATGAGATATTCAAACAGTATCCGAAGGTGTTCAGCGAAACGGGCAGTCCGATCCAAGGCTTCAAGGCGAGTGTCAGGATACAGAATCGGTTTACTACAAGCCACATTCCGTACCATATGCACTCAAAGAGAAAGTTGAGCAAGAACTCAAAAGACTAGAGACTGAGAACATTATTTGTAAGATAGATCGATGTAATTGGGCTACACCCATTGTTGTTGTACCTAAGTCTGATGGTAAAGTAAGATTGTGTGGTGATTATAAGGTAACCGTAAATCAGGTTCTAGAGGGTAATGTCCCAAATACATTGCCGAATATAGAAGATTTGTTCACAACACTAACAGGTGGTCAGATCTTCTCAAAACTGGATCTTACGAATGCCTACTTACAACTTGAACTAGATGAGGAGGCCAAGTCATGTTTGACTCTAAACACTCATCTAGGTCTATAATCAATTTAATAGGCTACTGTTTGGAGTATCTTCCGCCCCTGCCATATTCCAAGGGGTGATGAACCAGATTTTGCAAGGTATTGAAGGGGTAGTATGTTATTTGGATGACATACTAATTTCAGCACCAAATAGGCAAATTCATAATAAGATATTGAATGAAGTCCTCAAACAGCTAGAGAAGCACAGAGTACAAGTGTCTGCTCATAAGTGTGAGTTATTTAAAAACTCAGTGGAGTACTTAGGGTACAGAGTAGACAAAGATGGTTTACGTCCGACCAGGGAAAAATTGGATGCAATTAGAAATGCACCCACTCCCAGGAATGTCATGAACTTCGTTCATTCTTGGGTCTTTTGAACTATTATGGGAAGTTCCTACCATATTTGGCTACAGTATTACATCCACTGAATGAACTTTTGAAAAAACAGGTCCAGTGGAAGTGGTCAAAAGAATGTGAAACAGCATTCAAGGAGTGCAAAAACAAATCGGTAGAGAGCACCATGTTAGTTCACTACGACATATCTAAGGAGATTAAACAAGCATGTGATGCCTCTCTGTATGGAGTTGGGTAGTAATCTCTCATGTATTAAGTAGTGGGGAGGAGAGACCAATTGCTTTTGCTTCACGTATGCTCAGTGTCAGTGAGAGAAATTATGCGCAAATTGAAAGGGAAGCTTTGGCATTAATTTTTGGGGTCAAGAAGTTTCACAAATACTTGTATGGTCATAAGTTTACCATCGATACAGACCATAAGCCCCGAACAGCAATCCTCCATCCAAAGTCCCCAGTTCTAAAATTAGCTGCAGCCCGAATGCAGAGATGGGCTTTGATTTTGTCAGCATATACATATGATATTGAATACAGCTGATCAGCTGATCACAGTAATGCTGATGCAATGTCTAGATTGCCTTCCCCATCACAGGTTACACCCGATAGGGAAGAAGTGTTTTATTTTTCATACATTGATGAACTGCCAGTCACAGCTGGGGAGATTGGTAGAGCAACCAAACGTGACCCAGTGATGTCAAAGGATGGCCAAACCTGGTAACAGACAAAGATACACATCCATTCTTCATTCATAGGAATGAATTATCAGTAGATAAAGATTGTATCTTGTGGGGTGCAAGAGTGGTTATGCCAAAGAAATTCAGGTCCAAATTATTAGGAGACCTCCATGACCAACACCTGGGAATGTGCTTGACCAAGAGTTTTGCACAGAGTTATTTATGATGGCCAGGTCTTGATAAAGATATAGAGTACATTGTGAGTCAGTGTACGACATGTCAATCAGTAAGCAAGCAACCACCACCAGTATCATTACAGCCATGGAAATGGCCTCCCAGGGTGTGGCAAAGGCTACATATTGATTTTGCTGAGTTAGATGGACAACAATTGTTCATTGTATTTGATAGCCATTCAAAGTGGGTTGAGGTGTTTCCAATGTGGAAAATAACAACAAATAAAACATTGGACATTTTACAACAATTATTTTCTGCATTTGGCCTCCCTGAAGAAATTGTTTTGGATAATGGACCACAATTTCATTCAGAAGAATTTGCAGAATTCACAAGCAAAAATGTGTGAAACATACCAAGGTTCCATCATACCACCCTGCTTTGAATGGTACAGCAGAGCGCACTGTACAAATTGTAAAATGTGCCCTCATAAAACAAATGTTAGATCCAAATCCAAGAAAACGACAGTTGTCATTGGATCACAAATTGGCAAATTTTTTGATTACATATCGAAATGCTCCTCATACAACTACTGGTAGAACGCCAGCAGAGTTGTTTCTCAAACGACAGCCATGGACCAGATTCTCGTTGTTAAAGCCCAATTTGGCACAGTCCATAGAAGAGGCACAAATTAGACAAAAAGAGAATCATGATAAAGGGAGACTAAAAGAGAGAGAGTGAAATTAAACCAGAAGGTGAGAGTGAAGAAGCATCACCATAAATGGTTGAAGTGGTTACCCGGAAGAGTGGTGAAGATATGTGGTCCTCACACATATTTGGTAAAGATGTTTGATAATGTACAGGTTAGGTTTGTCCATATTGATAATATTTTACCCACACACATGGAAGGAGTTGAAGGTGGGAATGATTCAATTATTTCTGACTCATCAGATAGTATTGATATACCAATAGCAAATTCCATGTACTGGAAACAGATCCAGGAGAGAATCAGAATGAAAGTCTGAGTCCAAGTCAGGGAAACAAAGAGCCTGGAGTTAGAGTGAGTGCAAATGAAAATGAAGGAAATTCCATGGAGGAAAATGTTCCTCAGGATGAGCCTCAAATGAGTGTGAAATCAACACCATGTTTGGAAGGTTCTGTTCGAGAGCGAAGGTATCCTCTTCAAAACAGAAAATAAGTCGTAAAGTTAAATTTGTAAATATGTATAAAAATGAAGTTATTTATGATGTTTGTTATGATGGTTTTTTCATTAAGGAGGGGAAAGTGTGATGTCTGTAAGTGCTGTAAGCTTGTAGCTCCATACTGTGAATGTGGATGTATTGAGTACTGCAGCTGCATAGTTAGAATAAACAGACAGGCAGCTTCCGGTAGCTTCCGGACCAAGCAGCCTCCATGTTAGGAGCTGTGTGTGTGTGTTCTGTAAAGATATCACATATATCATCTAAAAACACAGCGTCAGTTTCCATATGTACACTGACCACACCTAGCTCTACCTCCAGTACTTCTCTTGACGGTCTCTAAATTGTCAGACTGCTTGTCCGACATCCAGTTCTAGAGGAGCAGCAATTTTCTCCAATTAACTATTGAGAAGACCGAAGCCATTGTTTACGATCCCCACCACAAACTCCCCTAGCCATTTACTCCATCCCTATCTCTAACATCTCTGAGGATGAACCACACTGTTCGCATCCTTGGTGTCATATTTCACCTTGAAATGAGCTTCAGACCACACATCCACGGCATAACTAAGACCGGCTATTTCCACCTCCGTAACATCGCCGTATCCGCCCTTGTCTCAGCCCATCCGCTGCGAAAACCCTCATCCATGCCTTTGTTGCCTCTAGACTTGACTATTCCAACGCACTCCTGGCTGGTCACCCACATTCTACCCTACGTAACCTAGAGGTGATCCAAACTCAGCTGCCCATGTCCTAACTTGCATCAAGTCCCGTTTACCCATCACCCCTGTTCTCGCTGACCTACATTGGTTCCCAGTTAAGCAACACCACAATTTCAAAATTCTCATCCTTCTTTTCAAATCCCTCCATGGCCTTGCCCCTCCCTATCGCTAATCTCCTTCAGGCCCACAACCACCGCCCTCCCCGTCCCCAAATTCTGCCCTCTTGAGCATCCCTGATTATAAATCGCTCAACCATTGGTGGCCATGCCTTCAGTTGCCTAAGCCCCAATGTCTGGAATTCCCTGCCTAAACCTCTCCATCGCTCTACCTCGCTTTCCTCCTTTAGGATGCTCCTTAAAACCTACTTCTTTGACCAAGCTTTTGGTCATCTGTCTTAATTTCTCCTTAAGTTGTTCAAATGTTTTTCATATAATACTCCTGTGAAGCGTGTTGGGGCTTTTTGCTACGTTAAAAGGTACTATCTAAATAAAAGTTTTTGTTGCTGTCCTTAAGACACTGAACAGCTGATTTTGACTTTCAGCGGTGGTTAAACAAGGGCAGGGACAGCTCAGCTGTCCATTATACAGCCCAGCTGATTTTCTGGTGGGGTATATAACAGGTGACCAATCTACTATGGTCGGTTTTCTGCCACCACTGAAAGTTAAATGAATCCTTTGACTTTCCCTGAGGTAGAGTTCTATGAGGCCCATTGGGGAGTGATCATAATATGGTGGAATTCTACATTAGGATGGAGAATGAAACAGTTCATTCAGAAATCATGGTCCAGAACTTAAAGAGGGGTAACTTTGAAGGTATAAGCCGTGAATTGGCTAGGATAGATTGGCGAATGATACTTAAGGGGTTGACAGTGGATGGGCAATGGCAGACATTTAGAGATCGCATGGATGAACTAAAACAATTGAACATCCCTGTCTGGCGTAAAAATAAAAAAGGGAAGGTGGCTCAACCGTGGCTATCAAAGGAAATCAGGGATAGTATTAAAGCCAAGGAAGTGGCATACAAATTGGCCAGAAATAGCAGCGAACCCAGGGACTGGGAGAAATTTAGAACTCAGCAGAGGAGGACAAAGGGTTTGATTAGGGCAGGGAAAATAGAGTACGAGAGGATGCTTGCAGGGAACATTAAGATGGACTGCAAAAGCTTTTATAGATATGTAAAGAGAAAAAGGTTAGTAAAGACAAATGTAGGTCCCCTGCAGTCAGAATCAGGGGAAGTTATAACAGGGAACAAAGAAATGGCAGACCAATTGAACAAGTACTTTGGTTCGGTATTCACTAAGGAGGACACAAACAACCATCCGGATATAAAAGGGGTCAGAGGGTCTAGTAGGAAGGAGGAACCGAGGGAAATCCTTATTAGTCGGGAAATTGTGTTGGGGAAATTGATGGGATTGAAGACTGATAAATCCCCAGGGCCTGATGAACTGCATCCCAGAGGACTTAAGAAGGTGGCCTTGGAAATAGCGAATGCATTGAGTCATTTTCCAACATTCCATAGACTCTGAATCAGTTCCTCTGGAGTGGAGGGTAGCCAATGTAACCCCACTTTTTAAAAAAGGAGGGAGAGAGAAAACAGGGAATTATAGACCAGTCAGCCTGACATCGGTAGTGGGTAAAATGATGGAATCAATTATTAAGAATGTCATAGCAGCGCATTTGGAAAGAGGTGACATGATAGGTCCAAGTCAGCATGGAATTGTGAAAGGGAAATCATGCTTGACAAATCTTCTGGAATTTTTTGAGGATGTTTCCAGTAGAGTGGACAAGGAAGAACCAGTTGATGTGGTGTATTTGGACTTTCAGAAGGCTTTCGACAAGGTCCCACACAAGAGATTAATGTGCAAAGTTAAAGCACATGGGATTGGGGGGTAGTGTGCTGATGTGGATTGAGAACTGGTTGGCAGACAGGAAGCAAAGGGTGGGAGTAAATGGGTACTTTTCAGAATGGCAGGCAGTGACTAGTGGGGTACTGCAAGGTTCTGTGCTGGGGCCCCAGCTGTTTACATTGTACATCAATGATTTAGACGAGGGGATTAAATGTTATATCTCCAAATTTGCGGATGACATTAAGTTGGGTGGCAGTGTGAGCTGCGATGAGGATGCTATGAGGCTGCAGAGTGACTTGGATAGGTTAGGTGAGTGGGCAAATGCATGGCAGATGAAGTATAATGTGGATAAATGTGAGGTTATCCACTTTGGTGGTAAAAACAGAGAGACAGACTATTATCTGAACGGTGACAGATTAGGAAAAGGGGAGGTGCAATGAGACCTGGGTGTCATGGTGCATCAGTCATTGAAGGTTGGCATGCAGGTACAGCAGGTGGTTAAGAAAGCAAATGGCATGTTGGCCTTCATAGTGAGGGGATTTGAGTACAGGGGCAGGGAGGTGTTACTGCAGTTATACAGGGCCTTGGTGAGGCCACACCTGGAGTATTGTGTACAGTTTTGGTCTCCTAACTTGAGGAAGGACATTTTTGCTATTGAGGGAGTGCAGCGAAGGTTCACCAGACTGATTCCCGGGATGGCGGGACTGACATATCAAGAAAGACTGGATCAACTGGGCTTGTATTCACTGGAGTTCAGAAGAATGAGAGGGGATCTCATAGAAATGTTTAAAATTCTGATGAGTTTAGACAGGTTAGATGCAGGAAGAATGTTCCCAATGTTGGGGAAGTCAAAAACCAGGGGTCACAGTCTAAAGATAAGGGATAAGCCATTTAGGACCGAGATGAGGAGAAACTTCTTCACCCAGAGAGTGGTGAAACTGTGGAATTCTCTACCACAGAAAGTTGTTGAGGCCAATTCACTAAATATATTCAAAAAGGAGTTAGATGTAGTCCTTACTACTAGGGGGATTAAGGGGTATGGCGAGAAAGCAGGAATGGCGTACTGAAGTTGCATGTTCAGCCATGAACTCATTGAATGGCGGTGCAGGCTCGAAGGGCCAACTGGCCGACTCCTGCACCTATTTTCTATGTTTCTAGCTACTCTCTGATTCCCAACCAAGTGACCATTCTCCATGTGATCACAGAGAGTTGAGAAAGGCATCACAGGTGAGTCTGATCCTGTTTTCACCTGACATCCACAAACTTGCACTTTCCAGGATGGTTAATGGATAGCAATCAGGAACAAGAACTGGGGCTGATTCCTTTCCTGCCAGCATTGGAACACAGAGGCCCATCATCGCACGCCAACTGCTGTACAAGATGAAGATTTAGGCAAACAGGTCTAATTTGCAGCAATTCCTGGTCTTTAGATTTCGAACAGGGGAGGCAAGATGGAAACACTACCACAGTAAAATATTATTCATTCATGTAAGACATGCACAGTTAAGTGTAATTAAAGTGTACTTGAGCACAACAAATCTAGGCTGGCACTTCAGTGCAGTGCTGAGGGATCACTGCACTGTCGAAGGTGCCATTTTTCGGATGAGACATTAAACCGAGGCCCCGTCTGATCTCTGAAGTGGACTTAAAAATCCCATGGCACTATTTCAAAGAAGAGCAGAGGAGTTTGCCCCGGTGTCCTGGCCAATATTTATCCCTCAATCAACATAACAAAATGGGGAGTATTCAGGTGAGCAAAAATTTAAAAAGTCAAAGAAACATAGAAAATAGGAGCAGTTGAAGGCCATTCCGTCCTTCGAGACTGCACTGCCATTCAATATGATCATGGCTGATCCTCTATCTCAACACCATATTCCCGCTTTTTCCTCATACCCCTTGATGCCTTTTGTTTCTAGAAATCTATCTAGCTCCCTCTTAAATATATTCAGTGAGTTGGCCTCCACAGCCTTCTGTGGTAGAGAATTCCACAGGTTCACCACCCTCTGAGTGAAAAAATTTCTCCTCATCTCAGTCCTAAATTTCCTACCCGATATCCTGAGACAATGACCTCTGTTCTAGATTTCCCAGCCAGGGGAACATCCTCCCCACTTCCAGTCTACCCAACCCAGTCAGAATTTTATACGTTTCAATGAGATCCCCTCGCATTCTTCTAAACTCTAGTGAATACAGGCCTAGTCGACCCAATCTCTTCTCATATGGCAGACCTGCCATCCCTGGAATCAGTCTGGTGAACCTTCACTGCACTGCCTCTATGGACAAGTACACCCTTTCTTAGGTAAGGAGACTAACACTGCACACAATGCTCCAGGTGCGGTCTCACCAATGCCCTGTTTAACTGTAGTAAGACATCCTTGCTCCTGTACTCAAATCCTCTTGCAATGAAGGCCAACATACCATTTGCCTTTCTAACTGCTTGCTGCAACTGCATGTTTACTTTCAATGACTGGTGTGCAAGGTCACCCAGGTCGCTCTGTACATCGATACTTCCCAAGCCATCACCATTTAAATAATACTTTGTCCTTATGTTTTTTCCTACCGTAATGGATAACTTCACATTTATCCACATTATATTGCATCTGCCATGTGTTTGCCCACTCACTCAACCTATCTAAAATCGCCTTACAGCGTCTTTGCATCCTCCTCACAACTCACAATCCCACCTAGTTTTGTGTCGTCAGCAAACTTGGAAATATTACATTTGGTTCCTTCATCCAAATCATTTATATATATTGTGAATAGCTGGGGCCCAAGCACTGATCCCTGTGGTACCCCAGTAGTCACTGCCCGCCACCCCAAAAAAGACCCGTTTATTCCTACTCTCTGTTTCCTGTCAGTTAACCAATTTTCAATCCATGCCAATACATTATCCCCAATCCTATGGGCTAGAGTTTCCTTGTTTTTTTGCATGCCTAACGCTCACTTTACCGCTGAAATGACATATAATGCTCATATCGCCCATTTAGCCACAAAATGGTAACTGACGGGCATTTTTCAGAAACTTATCGCCAAGCGTTACTTTCCCCATGTGCGTAACGCCAGGAAAAAATAATACTGCCCGCCCACATTTTTTGGGCGGAATCAGAATGGGCAAAATCAACGTCCAGAATATCGCCCAGCATTACTTTCCACACGGAATTAACGCCGAGATTCAATAATACCGCCCACCCATTTTTTTTGTCATAAAGAGCACATTTGGCGGAACTAACGCGCAGGAGATCGCCCACCATCACTTTCACCACCTCGCACACAATATCGGCCACAATATCGCTCGCCCAAATAACCGCCCAGAAAAAGTGGAACTGTTCTGCACTAAAGCCAACAGTGTGGCTGCCATTTTTTAAATCGCAGGTCGCTTCATTGAAAAGGCTGCTTCAACTTCGGGGGAGTTTGCATTGACTCTGGAGTTCTTCTCAGGTGGAGTGGCCATCTCAAAAGACATATTTTCAAACTCTGGACTATTGGGGGTTTACTCTAGGTGTATTTTAGTGAGGAAATTATTGCTTCTGATTAATTGCTATTTTACTTTCATTGCAATGGGGCCAGCCATTTCTCAGCCTGCATCGATTAATACGCAGATGCTGCAGAGTGCAGATGGCTCAATGTGTGATGCACATTATGTCCCCAATTTAAGATGTGCAAGAATGAGGAGGGTCAGACCATGCACACTCCAAACGTATAGAGAAAAGATGTCTTACCTCGACTTGACCAGCCACACCTGCCTTTGGAGACTGCGCTTCCACAAGGTGGTGATCAATGAAATATGTGAGCTCATCAGGCCACATGTGCAGCCTGCCATCAGGACATCAGTATCGGTCGAGGTCGAGGTCACTGCGGCACTGTCTTTCTACGCGTCCGGTTCCTTTTGGGCCTCCGCGGTCGAGATTTTCCCTCAGTCTCACCATGCCGCCCATCGTTACGGTTACGGAGGCCCTGTACATGAGAAGGATGGACTTTATTAGCTTCCCCATGACCGCGGAGGCTCAGACTGACAGGGCTGGAGCATTCTACCGCATTGCTAAGTTTCCCAGGGTGCAGGGAGCTATACAGAGCACTCACATCGCCATGCAGCCAACTTCTCAGGACCCGGAGGTTGTCGTAACAGAAAAGGATTTCACTCCCTGAAGGTCCGACTAGTTGTCGACCACAACCAGATCATAATGGCAGTGAATGCCAAATGTCCGGGCAGCTTCGATGAGGCTCACATCCTGCGTGACAGCGCTGTCTCTGACATCTTTAAGAGTCAGCCACAAGGACAATGCTGAATGTTTGGTGATAACCAATATGACCTAGCCACCTGGCTGATACCCACACCGAGGCCGAGAAGTGATACTATTGTGTCCTTAGATGCTCTAGTAATGACTCCACGAGGCAATGTGTTGTACTTGAACTGTAGTGACCTTAGTCCTTTATTTGTTAACTCCAGAGTGAGGATCACACCTGGTGGCCTGCCTTTTATCCTAGGCCAGGTACACCTATACAGGTAACCTACAAGTCTCCCACTGCTGTGCCCTCTGGTGGCACATCTTGAGATAGTACCAACAATAGCCATGTAGGATACATGACATCACTCTCCCCCGAGCCTTTAGTGCAAATCGCCTCTGCATTGACTGTACTCTGGGCTTAGCTCTATGTGGGCTCTATCTGGTTGACCCGTGACAGGTCATTTCAATCTTGGGTGAATGGTTGGTGCAGTAGAATGCTGGTGGTTGCTGTTTGTGTGTGTCCCTGACCACTCCATTCTCCCCCCACCCCCACATATAGATTATGTTAGGCTCTTAGCATTCATATATATTCAAGTTCAGGGAAAACGTTACATTTGTGGTTCCATTGAGAGACAAGTATGTTAGACTGGTGAGATGCCTTTTTGATGCAGTGACCGGTGCGTGAGGACAAACTAGTTCCAGGGCTGTTGGATTGAGTCTCTGCAGTCTGGTGGCGGATTAGTGCCCAGTGCTGGCAGTGGGAGCCCGGTTGACTCGAGTTGCCTGCTCTTGGCTGTTGCCATGGTCGCTAGCGTCGGGCCAGTTCACAGATGCCTGTGACCTCCCTGACCTTTCTTTGCGCCCTGGGTCGCTGTTGCTTCCTGAGGAGCTGTCACCTAGCAGTGCATAGGGGACTGCTGACTCGCTGGCCTGGGTATTGTTTGGTTTGGGATCCTGGCTGGTCCCAGTCCCCTTTGGGGGAACCGTGGCAGGTGACCCTTCGTTTACGGGTATGGCCCTGGTGGTGATGGGGTCTGGGAGCTGCGCCTTGGCACAGGCTGCTCCTTCAGGCAGTTGGTGCCATCGGGTGCCTGAGAGGTGGAGCCGGCCAGGGGCAGGGTATCGATACCGGTGCCGTTACCCTGCTGAGGTCGCTTGCTCTGCAGCTCGTGGTGTTGGCTGTTTGTGGTCACACTTCATGGTGCATGACTCTGGTCTCCGGGACGCAAGCTATAGCATTGGGTAGCTCGCTGGACTGGTGTGCTTCCAATGGGCTGCGTGCAGTTGAAATCCTGCATCGCACAACTTTTCCTTATTGATGATGGACACTGTGTGTGTCCGATTACGATCGCGTGACTTTTCCCTCGCTGGTTGCATGTACACAATTCAGATTATCAGTTAGACATTTTACATGATCAGTTATACATTTTGTCTCTGACTTAGTTACTGTTACATTGCTTGTGTGAGGAACTGTCCCTTTAATTGTAGTGGGTTGCAGGCCTCCTTTAAGAGAGCCTTGCTTGCTTTACCCCAATCCTCTTCTCCATTTGGTGCCACGTGTTACTCCATCAGCGCTGCACCTCGTGGTCTGGTCGCCGCCATCTTTTTCTTCAGCGCCTCACCTCGTGGTTTGGGCATCATCTTTCCTCCATCCACAATGTCGACTGCGGTGATCCTCTTCTCCCCAGATTCTGCCTCCGAAGCTGGGAAGTCGCCTCTGGATCCGATTTTCTTCCTCTGGAGTCCTGCCACTGGAGCTTGGAAGTTGCGTTCGGGTTGTCTCAGCTGGATCATCTCCACGCAGTCATGCTGAGTGGTCCGTGTCTCGGGTGCCGTGCTGGTCTGCTCTCCGGTGCCGGGTTCACCCTCAGGTGAGGGCTTGCTTTGCTTCTGAGTACAGAGGACATCGATTGCTGGAGGGGTGAAGTCTTTCCACTTCCAATGGACCTTCTCCATCCACCTTCTGCTGAGCAGCGTTGGTCCATCACCTGCAACAATCCACAGAGGTAACTTGTGCCATCATGGAGTACCTTTACATTCGCGCTACCAACGACTGGGATGATTTCATCGGTGTAGGTGTACAGCTTTACCTGAACCGGGACTAACTTGGGTCGTTCAGCTCTATTGTCCCATAGCCTCTCAAAGGCTTCTTGATTTATCATTGACTGGCTCGCCCCCATGTCCACTTCCATGAAGACAGGAATGCCATCTATCTAGACTTCCATCTTCAGCGGGGAACACTCGGTGGTGCAGGTAAACATGCTATGCACCTCCCCGTGGGGCTGGGCTGCCTCTCTGCGTATCGATTCATAATCCGCGCTGGATTCCTGGCCATCTGCAGACTCTTCATCGACACAGTGAGTCATATTTCTCTTACACATTCACTGGAGGTGGAGCTTTGTGCTGCAGCCTTTGCATATATAGTCTTTAAAGCGGAAATGGGGAGCCCTGTGATTCCCTCCGCAACGCCAGCATAGTGCTACACGATTAGCCCCCCCTCGGCAGAATCGGAGTTAAGGGACTCGTGGGCCCATTCTCTCTTCCCCAAGAGGGTTCGTGCTCTACAGTCCTGCCTCTAAACAGCACCACTCTGTGCACAGCATCTGCCGGGTTTGAGTCCTGAGGGTGAGTAGTCTGCCTAGAGCCGCAGGTCGAGGTCATGAATGACTGGCTCACAAAGATGGCCTTCTGCAGTGTGACTGTGGTATCTGCTGACGGTAGCTTATGAAGGCGGCCCTCAGGGCCAATTCCAATGACAAAAATGTCCCGGAGCACTTTGTTGAGGTGGGTGCCGAGCTGACAGCCTCCTGAGGTCTGCGGCATACTTGCCGATTTCCTGGCCTTCGGGCCGTCTTTGCTATAGAAGCGGTGTCTGGCTGTGAGGATGCTCTCCTTGGGCTAGAGTTGCTCATGGATCAGCGTTACGAGCTCCTTGTACATCTTGGTCGTTGTCTTGCTGGTGCCAGCAAGTCCCTGACGAGGCCATAGACGGTGGGCCCACAACTGGTTAGCAAGATAGCTCTGCGCTTATCAGATAGTGTGGCCGGGTCGTCTCCTGCCAGGTCGTTTGCAGTAAAGAAATGTTCCAGCCTCTCCACAAAAGCATCCCAATCATCACCATTGGCGAACTGCTGCAACGTGCCAAGGGTAGCCAGGTTAGTGTGAAAGTTCGTGATCTCGTCGCCAATTGTTGTGTCCTTCGACGCTCTTGTAATGACTCCACGAGGCAATGTGTTATATTTGAACTGTAGTGACGTTAATTCTTTACTCATTAACTCCAGAGTGAGAATCACAGCTGATGGCCTGCCTTTCATACTAGGCCAGGCACACCTATACAGGTAACCGACAAGTCTCCCACTGCTATGCCCTCTGGTGGCACACCTTGCTAATACCAACAGTAGCCATGTCGGATACATGACAGATTCAACCAGAGCCATAGAGACACACGCAATGTGGTCCACAAAACAATAACTGTGCTTAAGCAGTGCTTCAGATATCTGGACCACTCAGGAGGGGAGCTACAATGCAGCCCTGAGCAAGTAGGTAAATTTGTGGTCGTGTGCTCCATGCTGGCTATCTAGTTATGTGGCTATCAGGAAGGGCCAAGAATTGCCAGAAGGGACTGATGCTCCACCTCAGGAGAGCGAGGAAGAGGACGATGAGGGGCTGGATGCTGACCTAGGGCCAGACAATCAGGCTGGCTAAGCAACCATGCCCATGACCCCTTCCAGACCGCAGGAAAGGGCCCGTGGTGGCTACATAGCTGCAAGACTCTTACATGATTAGCTGATATCCGAACGATTTGCCTGAAAGAACATTGCTGTGAGTGACAATGCTGACACACCGTAGTGTGTGTGCAGCTCAGACATCAATGGTGTCCATCACCTTGGTGCCAATTAAAGTTTACATTGATTGAAGTTAAGATTTATTTAACCCTTTCATGTTAAGGAATCACCAGTGTGTAACGGTCCAGCTATCTGAGACAATGTGCAACAAGGTTATGTTCAATAACATTTTTTTTATACCAATATTGGTCTGAAATTATAAGTATTACGGGCAAAAACACCAAACCCCCACCCACACCCTACTTTTTCCACCATTGACATCAATCAAATATTCAACATGTCGAGCAACACTGAATACAAATGCAAATCAGGAGGGTGCTCCCCTCCCCCCATGCATTACAACAAGTTGCATACACCCAGATGAAGATATAACACAGCCATCACCTGCAGACATGCACCTCACTTTCCTTCCCCCCTCCCCTTCTTCTCCCCACCTCTACCCCTTCCCCTCCTCGCTCCATGGCGCCTGGCCAAGGAGCTCCTCAGGCAGTGCCTCATTGGGGGAGATGAAGGCAGAGGCGGTAGTTGCACTGGTACGTGAGCGGGGACTGTCGAGGGGGCAACATTCTCTGATGCAGAAGCAGGATCTTGGTCCTTGTTCTCATCTGTCGTTCGCAGTGGTGGTGTGGAGCCTAGGGGTGGAGTGCCGCTCTCTGGGACCACTGGGAGGCCTGTGCCAGCAGTGTTCTTGGCTATCGCATCCAGGACCTCCGCCATCTGCTGAATGTACTCAGTCATGGTGGCCAGCTGCTGGGATATGCCCCCCAATGCTTCGATGAGCTGGTCACCAATGTCTACAATCCTCCTGGGCAACTGTATCGTCTCTCAGCTCTCATGTGGCACTCGTGGACCAGACCTGCCATGTCCATGAGCCCTCCATGGAGTTGGTGCCATCCTAGGGACAAATGGGATGCCCTGCCGTGAGGTGTTTGGGGCCAGTACCTCCAGAGTGGAGGCGGGAATGACCGGAGGATCACTAGATGGCCTTGAGGTGGAATGGCTTCTGGAGCGATAGAACCTCAAATCTATTGGACAAGTGCAGGGACCGAGGCTCCTGCAATACTACCTCCTGGATTCCCTTGCCTGCTTCATTCACAGTCACACCCTCCTGTCCCTGACCACGTGTCAGTTCTAAAGTATTTAATCTAGAGGACGTGGCTGCCTCCTGGAGCAAAAGGTCCAGGTACCTTTCTCCCTCCCTGATGTCTCGCAACATCTGCAGTTCGGACTCCAGCTCCTCAACTCGGAGCCGAAGTTGGTCGAGCCGCAGACACTTACTGGAGATATAGTCGACCTGAACCAAAACGTCCAGAAGCTCCCACATATTGCAGCAGCAACACCTCTCCTGTTTTCCCATTATATTATTTAATTAATTAGTTTAGTGAGGTGGGTGGGGTGGCTTGACCCATCCACCTCCATGGCACGAACCTGGTATTGTAGTACTTCCAGGAACGGTGCTTGGGCTCTAGGCCTTTTGGTTAAGAGCATTGGCGCAGGGTGATCCTTGATGTGTGCAAGGTGACCTCTGGCGTTTGTGATCTGACAAAGAATTGGAAAGATTGGCAACGAATATAAAAAAAAAATTAATTAATTATTTAACGTTAATCAAGTATTTACCCTATATAGTTTATTAAATTAGTTAAACAAATAAAGGTCTGTTTTTAGTATTTAGTTATATGCTATATGTTAATTTAAAGAAAAACTTACCCACAATCACTATCAATCACTTACCTGACTTACCTGCGATGTCACACGGCAGAGTTCTCCTCACCCGGAGCCGTGCGATCTCCTGGGAGAGGCAAAAAAGCAGATAAAAATCCAGGCCAATTGGGGAAAAAAATCTGGGAAAATTCCTCTCCGACTCAACCAGGCGATCACACTGGCCGTATGCTGTGGTCTGCTGTGGCTTTTATCCCCACTCTCGGGCCTCGGTCTGCTCCTGCTCAGGTACACCACCTCTCTGTGGTAAAAGTTAGGAAAAACAAGGCAAAGTAACACCTCCCACTTAACAAACTCTTGTTTTCTCACTCTGAGCTGAAGCACTCCGAGCTACCAGCACTAGCTCTGGATTTTTAAACTGCCTGTGGCTCAGATGAGTCACCACTGGCCAGCTGTTCAAAGAACCTATTTTAACTAGTATTAATTAACTAGCTATTTAGCAAGCTGCTGGAGAGCGAGCTAGCTAGTTTGTCTCTACTTCAGCCTGAAAGAATCCTAAATATTTAACTGTTAATTTTACTTAGAAGCTAACCGGTGCCGCAAAGTACCCGAATTTCGTCCCCTGGGTGTCAAGAGGTAAAAAGGTATTCAATGCTCACCAATGATGAGCACAACAAAATTATCAAAATATACGTTTTAGTTCAAAAATGCTCCATTTAATTATAAAGTGGCACTATCTTCTCAAAAATTGTTGACAAACATTTTTGTTTGACAAGAGTGAAAAACAAGAGAACTCTTTTTTGATTAAGGGTTATACATAAAACATTAACCTGTCTTTTTTCTTTCCTAAACAGCTGTGTATTTCCAGAAGCTTCTGATTTTATTTTGGAGTTCTGTGCTATTTTTCCCTTCACTACACCACATATAAGTGATGCAGTGGTGTATTTTGATAATCCGTCACCCACATCTTGGGGAAAGTGCACTTCATTATAGGGTCGGTGATGGTGGTTGGGGGCCCGGCTTGGGTCTGCCCGGTGGCTGGTGCGTGGAGTGGAGTGGGAGTGGCATTTGAGTCTCCGGCCTTTGTGCCCTTATTACAGAAGCCAGCTCCCTCATGGCATCTGCCATTGTCTGCACACCCTCTGAAATGCCCACCCTGACTTCCCGTCTTAGTGCAGAGATTTCACCCGATAGTTTCGCGACCTCATCACGCACCCCACTGACAGCTGCCACGAGTGATCTTGTGAGGGCATTGGTCTCCTCATCCAATGAAAAAACCTGATTAACTTCTGCTGAGGGCTGCCTCTCAGGAGAGACTGGTCAGCTTCTCCTTCCCGTGGCCGTGGGTCTGCCTAGTGGCACCCCTCTAGTGCGAAGCGCAGGCTGGGACGGTGGGGGACTGGTGTCCCAAGATGCATTTCCCGGCCGCCATTTGGACCAGCGACCTCGGAAGGTGTGAACCCATGAAAGGTTGCTGAGGAGCTAATGGAGGGTTTTGGCCATGTGATGCTCTGTGATATGTCCTGATTCATATCGCGGTCAGCATTCTCCTGAGCACACATTTTGATGGACCCCTCTTCTCCTCACCCGCCTTGGTCTGGAGCACATGCATCTGGATCCTCAGGATCTTGAGGAGTGTCGTCTTCTTCTGCAAAAGACAACACAACAGTCAAATGGTTAGCAGCACAGAAGGGGACAGGATGGGTGGCATGAGTAGTCGTAGCAGGCCAGTCAGCAGGTTGATGTGAAGGGCTACTATACATTTTAATGACTCACCCTCACCCTCGCGTGTGGGTCCAGCTTGTGCAGAGCTGATTCTTTTTCTGTTGGTGCGAGTCAGCAAGGCAGCAACCCTCTGTTCCTGGGGTGACAGTTGGTGCAGATTTGGCAGACCGCCTCCTGTTCTAATTCTCTCCCTCTTGTTGTGGGTCAATTTCTTCTGCAAAGATGAAAATATTAATTGTCAGACATGGTGCGCTTCTGATGGGTGGGACACATACAGATGGTCACATTTTCAACTGCAATTCAATTTAAAGATGAAGATATTACTTACACTCACTACTTGACCAATGTTCTGCCATTTCTTCTTGCACTGGCTTCCAGATCTTGCGGTGTTGACCCCAGCGGAGAATTCTTCGGCAACGAGGTTCCATCTTTTTCTCATTTTCTTGGGGGAGACCTTTGACGGACCACTCTTGCTGATATCCAGCTCCAGCCATTTCTCCTCAATGACAGTCACTAATTTCTCCACCTCCTCATGGAGGAAATTCTTGGTTCGTCTTGCACGCTCTTGCGCCATTGGTCTATTGGACTCAAACACAGATAATGTTCAAAGATCACACTTACACCTCTCTTACACCTATCCAACACTCCTTTCCACTCCCTCAGCCACACAAAAATCAATATTCAGACTTCACTTTTATATATGCTCCATAACCACTTATTCTGAGGACGCTTTCCCTTTAATTGACCGATTGCCAAGCTCCCTGTTAACTGCGCTTACGCGCAAACTGAACCGACCATTGTGCATGTGTGCAAGCTCAAACGGTCATGCGTGCCCATGCTGGCACTACACAACAGGCTGGGCCCAAGCCCCGCCCCCCTGCCAGCCATGCTAAGCAAGCGCGGCCGAAGCTCCATCCCCCCCCCAGGCTCTGCTGTGCGACGCTGATGGATCCGGATGATGAGGGAGCGGTCAAATTCACAGGTCGATTTTTGGTGCTTTTTTTCCTCTCGGAAGTCAGCTCACTACATCGAAATACGCCGTTCTAAGCGGCTGGGGAAATTTGAGGCCGTAAAGCTTATTTGTACAATCATGTCTGTATTTTGCGATAATAAAACTTTCAATCTACATTAAAATACAATTTAATCAATGCACTAATTTCCCCCTGGATTAAATAGATAATTGAACTTCATTGTAAATGATCAGCTCTCAAAAATTATATATAGTGCAATATTATTACCAATGTTGACACTTGTGTCAATTCCATTCCATAGTTACCCAGCCATCCATCTCTCTCTCTCACAGTTGTTGGGGTCAAACTTAGTGTTCCATAGGGGTCACACTGTGGGGAGAATGCATTATGTGATTAATTAATACTTTTAATATTGAATCAACAACACCAACTTGTATTTATAGAGCACCTTTAACATAGTAAAATGTCCAAAGGAGTGTTATAAGAAAAAAAAAGAAAAAAGAAGAAATTACAGTAGATGACCAAAAGCTTGGTTAAAGAGGTTTTAAGGAGCGACTTAAAGGAGGAAAGAGAGGTGGAGAATCGGAGAGATTTCCAGAGTTCCCAGAATCCAGAATTGAAGCACATGAATCTCATACCTTTCAACAACCTCTTTATTTACTTTTTCCACAGCCAAATTATAATAAGCTCATCTCCTGTTTTCTGTTATACACCTTTCCACCTGGTTCCTTTGGGAAACAATGCTCATAAATTGCAATCAGCAAAGTTCACATCGAAATGCTTAATGTGCTCATATTACATTCCTGTGAGCGCTATTTTTAAGAATTATGCATTAGTACATGAAATTTGCAATCTGGGATTTCTATCGTACTATGTTCTCATAAATAGTACATAACAGAGAAGAGTGTCTCTACACTTCATTGACCATTAGGGTACCTTTGGTAATGTGTGTTTATATGTGTTATAGATATGCTCCAAATCGACATGAGAACCTGAAATTATCTGAATTATATTAGATTAATTTTGAATAATAAAATCAATCAGTAAATAACAAATAAAAAATAGAAGTCCTACCTTAGGGAACGTAGCTGGCCACCGATGAGGGAGCGGATTTGGCCAGGGCTAGGGACAACGTGCTTCGCCCCCTCCCACACAGCTGCAGCGCACGTTTGCAGAAACGGCCTGCCAGGAGCAGATTGTAACATAGAAAATAGGTGCAGGAGCAGGCCATTCAGCCCTTCTAGCCTGCACCGCCATTCAATGAGTTCATGGCTGAACATGCAACTTCAGTACCCCCTTCCTACTTTCTCGCCATAACCCTTGATCCCCCGAGTAGTAAGGACTTCATCGAACTCCCTTTTGAATATATTTAGTGAATTGGCCTCAACTACTTTCTGTGGTAGAGAATTCCACAGGTTCACCACTCTCTGGGTGAAGAAGTTTCTCCTCATCTCGGTCCTAAATGGCTTACCCCTTATCCTTAGACTGTGACCTCTGGTTCTGGACTTCCCCAACATTGGGAACATTCTTCCTGCATCCAACCTGTCCAAACCCGTCAGAATTTTAAACGTTTCTATGAGGTCCCCTCTCACTCTTCTGAACTCCAGTGAATACAAGCCCAGTTGATCCAGTCTTTCTTGATAGGTCAGTCCCACCATCCCGGGAATCAGTCTGGTGAATCTTCGCTGCACTCCCTCAATAGCAAGAATGTCCTTCCTCAAGTTAGGAGACCAAAACTGTACACAATACTCCAGGTGTGGCCTCACCAAGGCCCTGTACAACTGTAGCAACACCTCCCTGCCCTTGTATTCAAATCCCCTCGCTATGAAGGCCAACATGCCATTTGCTTTCTTAACCGCCTGCTGTACCTGCATGCCAACCTTCAATGACTGATGTACCATGACACCCAGGTCTCGTTGCACCTTCCCTTTTCCTAACCTGTCACCATTCAGATAATAGTCTGTCTCTCTGTTTTTACCACCAAAGTGGATAACCTCACATTTATCCACATTATACTTCATCTGCCACGCATTTGCCCACTCACCTAACCTATCCAAGTCACTCTGCAGCCTCATAGCATCCTCCTCGCAGCTCACACTGCCACCCAACTTAGTGTCATCCGCAAATTTGGAGAAACTACATTTAATCCCCTCGTCTAAATCATTAATGTACAATGTAAACAGCTGGGGCCCCAGCACAGAACCCTGCGGTACCCCACTAGTCACTGCCTGCCATTCCGAAAAGTACCCATTTACTCCTACTCTTTGCTTCCTGTCTGACAACCAGTTCTCAATCCACGTCAGCACACTACCCCCAATCCCATGTGCTTTAACTTTGCACATTAATCTCCTGTGTGGGACCTTGTCGAAAGCCTTCTGAAAGTCCAAATATATCACATCAACTGGTACTCCTTTGTCCACTTTATTGGAAACATCCTCAAAAAATTCCAGAAGATTTGTCAAGCATGATTTCCCTTTCACAAATCCATGCTGACTTGGACCTATCATGTCACCATTTTCCAAATGCGCTGCTATGACATCCTTAATAATTAATTCCATCATTTTACCCACTACTGAGGTCAGGCTGACCGGTCTATAATTCCCTGCTTTCTCTCTCCCTCCTTTTTTAAAAAGTGGGGTTACATTGGCTACCCTCCACTCCATAGGAACTGATCCAGAGTCAATGGAATGTTGGAAAATGACTGTCAATGCATCCGCTATTTCCAAGGCCACCTCCTTAAGTACTCTGGGATGCAGTCCATCAGGCCCTGGGGATTTATCGGCCTTCAATCCCATCAATTTCCCCAACACAATTTCCTGACTAATAAAGATTTCCCTCAGTTCCTCCTCCTTACTAGACCCTCTGACTACTTTTAAATCCGGAAGGTTGTTTGTGTCCTCCTTAGTGAATACTGAACCAAAGTATTTGTTCAATTGGTCTGCCATTTCTTTGTTCCCCGTTATGACTTCCCCTGATTCTGACTGCAGGGGACCTACGTTTGTCTTTACTAACCTTTTTCTCTTTACATACCTATAGAAACTTTTGCAATCCGCCTTAATGTTCCCTGCAAGCTTCTTCTCATACTCCATTTTCCCTGCCCTAATCAAACCCTTTGTCCTCCTCTGCTGAGTTCTAAATTTCTCCCAGTCCCCAGGTTCGCTGCTATTTCTGGCCAATTTGTATGCCATTTCCTTGGCTTTAATACTATCCCTGATTTCCCTAGATAGCCACGGTTGAGCCACCTTCCCTTTTTTATTTTTACGCCAGACAGGAATGTACAATTGTTGTAATTCATCCATGCGGTCTCTAAATGTCTGCCATTGCCCATCCACAGTCAACCCCTTAAGTATCATTAGCCAATCTATCTTAGCCAATTCATGCCTCATACCTTCAAAGTTAGCCTTCTTTAAGTTCTGGACCATGGTCTCTGAATTAACTGTTTCATTCTCCATCCTAATGCAGAATTCCACCATATTATGGTCACTCTTCCCCAAGGGGCCTTGCACAATGAGATTGCTAATTAATCCTCTCTCATTACACAACACCCAGTCTAAGATGGCCTCCCCCCTAGTTGGTTCCTCGACATATTGGTCTAGAAAACCATCCCTTATGCACTCCAGGAAATCCTCCTCCATCGTATTGCTTCCAGTTTGGCTGTCCCAATCTATGTGCATATTAAAGTCACCCATTATAACTGCTGCACCTTTATTGCATGCACTCCTAATTTCCTGTTTGATGCCCTCCCCAACATCACTACTACTGTTTGGAGGTCTGTACACAACTCCCACTAACGATTTTTGCCCTTTAGTGTTCTGCAGCTCTACTCATATAGATTCCACATCATCCAAGCTAATGTCTTTCCTAACTATTGCATTAATCTCCTCTTTAACCAGCAATGCTACCCCACCTCCTTTTCCTTTTATTCTATCCTTCCTGAATGTTGAATACCCCTGGATGTTGAGTTCCCAGCCCTGATCATCCTGGAGCCACGTCTCCGTAATCCCAATCACATCATATTTGTTAACATCTATTTGCACAGTTAATTCATCCACCTTATTGCGGATACTCCTTGCATTAAGACACAAAGCCTTCAGGCTTGCTTTTTTAACACCCTTTGTCCTTTTAGAATTTTGCTGTACAGTGGCCCTTTTTGTTCTTTGCCTTGGGTTTCTCTGCCCTCCACTTTTCCTCATCTCCTTTCTGTCTTTTGCTTTTGCCTCATTTTTGTCTCCCTCTGTCTCCCTGCATAGGTTCCCATCCCCCTGCAATATTAGTTTAACTCCTCCCCAACAGCACTAGCAAACACTCCCCCTAGGACATTGGTTCCGGTCCTGCCCAGGTGCAGACCGTCCGGTTTGTACTGGTCCCACCTCCCCCAGAACCGGTTCCAATGCCCCAAGAATTTGAATCCCTCCCTGCTGCACCACTGCTCAAGCCATGTATTCATCTGCGCTATCCTGCGATTCCTACTCTGACTAGCACGTGGCACTAGTAGCAATCCCGAGATTACTACTTTTGAGGTCCTACTTTTTAATTTAGCTCCTAGCTCCTTAAATTCTTTTCGTAGGACCGCATCCCTTTTTTTACCTATGTCGTTGGCACCAATGTGCACCACGACAACTGGCTGTTCTCCCTCCCATTTCAGAATGTCCTGCACCCGCTCCGAGACATCCTTGACCCTTGCACCAGGGAGGCAACATACCATCCTGGAGTCTCGGTTGTGGAGTAACGCGCATGTGCAGAGGTCCCGGCACTGTTTTCAGCGCCGGAACCTAGCTCCGCCCCCCCACCTCTTTGTTCTGTGCCACGCCAGCTCCACAGATGGCCTGAGAATCGGCCATGATCGCAAGAATTTTTTTTGCCGCTGCTTCTAATGTAAAATGTCGGCGGGGGGTTTGGAGGTGCGCCGAAAAAACCGGAGGGCCAAATTTGGGCCCAATATGTCCAACTTCCTTATTGATTTCATAGCCACTTGTTTGCATTCCAAATTCCCCTAGTTATCCGGGGAAAGGGGAAATTATACTTCAGTTCCTTGGCTATTTGGTGTGGCTGATGTATCCAAACTCCCTTCAGGTCAAGTGGGCCTGATGCATATGAATTCACTGTCTGTTTAGTGTTTCCTATGCACCTAAGTTATCTTGTGATCTTATGGGACTGATGCATTTGAGTTCCCTAGCTATTTAATGTGCCTGATGTGTCCAAGTTAACTTCCGGTCTGGTGAATGTTTGTGAGTTTCCAGTCTAAAGTGCTCAGTGTTTTCCAGTCTAAAGTGCTCAATTTTGAACAAGCTCACTGATAGTCAGGGCAGGCCCTACCATGGCGATGCATCATTTTTAAGTAAAGTGCAGCTGTAAATTTGGATGAATTGAATTTCAAAGCATCTAAATCAAACTCTGAAAATATCTGAATGCTAAACTCAAATACATATACTGGATATAATCTACCCATATTAAAGAAAGCATTCATCTTGCGTATTCACAGGGACTACCAGAATATTCTGAGTTAAGAAATGTTTTTTTTAATATTCGGTGCTAGAAATTGACTAAGAATTGAGGTAGTCATTATGGTCTAATGGAGGTAGGGTCAGGGAGAAAGAGACGGGCAGACATAAATTGAGAAAGATGGACAGATGTGAGATTTACCAGTGCTGGAAGGACACCACTGAGATCTACCCTAACCCATGGGGAAAGTATTTCTGTCTATCCTTATCAACAAAGCATATTTTGAACGGCTATTCCAAAAATTAGAGGAATTTTTCAGCTGCGAGAAGTTCTAAGTGGAATTCTAAAAATGAATGGATCATCAGTACTGCAAAACTATACCACATAACGGAAAATGTGTTTATTTTGATAGCTGCCAAGGACATTCAGTACTCTGTGAGACTTTCCATTTATTTCTGTAATCTAAATGTATTAATGAAATTAAAGCAGTGTGTTTCTCACAAGTTTCGGGATTCTATTTAATAGATTAGTTTAATCTCAGGCCAAAACAGAGGCACAGAAATGCTAGCCTGCAACTTCTCCTCCTTTACCACCTCATTAGTTTTCATGCAAAAACCAAAATAACAGCCCATAGTGTAGCACGCAGAGCCTGAGAAGGTAGAATTAGGAAATTAAAGGAAAGGCAGGATCTGTTCCATTAAAAACAAGAGCTGTTATAGTTCTATCTTTAACAAGTATGAAAACAAAAGTCTTTGCAAAAGCTTTACAAGTTCTAAGAAAAATGTCTGGGAAAAAGCCCAAGTTTTATATTCTGTCTTTATTTCATTTAACAGAAGTTACCAATAAAAATCCAAAGAGGGCTGAAGCAAAAATAACAGTCCTTGTGGGGTTGTAGAAATTGACAGGACATTAGTATTGATTAACTGATACTTTTTAATAAAAGTAATTATATAATACAGGCATAGTAATTGCAGCGATTGATCAAATAAAACGACTGAAGGAAAATGTTGAATGACAGTATACAGGTGTCTCACGGGATACTTGACTATGTTGCAATCAATCATGTTGAGCAAGAGACATTCTTTGTAAATTCAACTGTAACCTTGTCTTCGAGCTATCCTGTGGAAACTTAAAGCAAGACAGAAAAACAAAGCATCAAAGGATGCATTGTGTTAAGGACAATGAATGTAGCTAAGGTGTAAGACCAGAACACAAAGTTTGATGGGCTTGCAGATCATCAAAGAGCAGATAGCTGATTAAAACCACCTTGGGCACTGATTTGTTCTGTAAAGAAGTGCTGAACCAGAGGATAGACTGATAAGAAATGATTTGTTGAACCAAGGAACAGATTTAACGGTGTTAAGTCTAGAAACAGAAGATTGAGCTCATAAGACATCTGAAGCACCACTAGCTGAGGCTATGTCACCAATGACAAGAGAACACATACTCGGAGACAAGGTTGAATTGGTAGATTCGAACAACAACGCAGGAAAGCCAAGAAACAAGCAGTGACTAAGGATATAAGGAGACCTTTGGGCCCATCTAGATTGTTAGCTGATGGTGAACCGTCAATGAGGAAGAAGAGCATAGACATGCTTGGGGAAACCTCCAGAGAGTGAAGGAACTGATCACCTCTTGATTCTGGGTGTAGTACGGTCCAAACAAAAGTTGTATACTTGGCTACTGAGGAACATCTGTGGCAGGTCGGGGCCTTAAAGGAGCATACCACTCTGGGGAGCAGTGCGTGCTGGTGCAGGAGGGCGATGACAGTGAGGAGGGCGACAGGATTGGACGTCATCATAATCCAGGTCAGTGATTGGATCGTGGGCAGGTACAGCAAGAGAGATGGCAAGCAGCAGAGGAACGGCGAGGTCAGGCGAAGGAGAGGCGAGAGATTGTAGAGCGACGTGATCAGGACCCAGGAGAGGCATGAGTTCGGGCCAGCCCACACTGCGATATGTATGCGCACTAGGTCCGTGCAGCAGAGCTGGTCTCCAGTCATCTTGGTTAATCCTTGCTACTGGACCAAGACCTAGCTCTGTCAAGCCTGTGTGGTGGCTGGTGTGCAACGGCCACCACACGTTAAAAAAATCCACGCACAGGCATCTTCCACCCTTCAACATGTAGTTCGGGATCTGGATATTATGCCCCCCTTTGAAATACCTGTGAACTCATCCATTTTTGTCGTGGAAGCAAGTCATTCTCAATATGAGGAACCGTCTAAGAAATAGAAGACTGAATTTTATCCAAAATGTTGTCACTAAGTCTTGTTAAACACTACAGTAAAAATTAATATTGGGCAGAGAGTATTCATTTTTGTTATAATAATGTGAACAAAAAGGGAACTATTTTGTGTCTGTGGCTAAGGTTATCACTCCACTCAGTAGATTGTTTAAGCCGAGTTTCAGGGTGAAAGAGAAAACCTTACAGTATACATTTAGGGTTCAACAGTACTATTTTTCCTTTAATTCATCCAATTTGAAGTTTAATAAGTTGATTGTTTTTGCGACTGGGATATTATCTTAATTAAAACAAAAAAAATACTGCACAATAATTTGCATTTTTCTGCCATTCCAACCACAGATACATTACTTCCCAAAACTAAAGACACAGTGACTAACTCATAACACTGAAGCATTTGCAAACATCTTCAGACGGAAGTGGTGAATGGATGATCCCTCTCGGCCTCCTCCTGATGTCCCCACCATCACAGAAACCAGTGTTAAGCCAATTCAATTCACTCCATGTGATATCAAAAAATGGCAGAGCGCACTGGATACAGCAAAGGCTACGGGCCCCAATAACATCCCGGCTGTCGTGCTGAAGGCTTGTGCGCAAGAACCAACCGCATCTCTAGCCAAGCTGTTCCAATACAACTAAAACACTGGCATCTACCTGACAATGTGGAAAACTGCCCAGGTAAGACCTGTCCAAACAGAAAGCAGGACAAATTCAATCCAGCCAATTACTACCCCATCAATCTACTCTCAATCATCAGCAAAGTGCTGGACGGTGTCATTGACAGTGTTATCAAGCAACACTTACTCACCAATAACCTGCTCACTGATGCTCAGTTTGGGTTCTGTCAGGACCATGTGGCATCAGACCTCATTACAGCCTTGGTGTAAATATGGATAAGAGAGCTGAATTCCAGAGGTGAGGTGAGAGCGAATGCCCTTGACATCAGGGCAGCATTTGAACTAGTGTGGCATCAAGGAGCCCTAGTAAAATTGAAGTCAATGGGAATCAGGGGGAAAACACTCCACTTGCAGGAGTCAAACCTAGCACAAAAAAAGATGGATGTGGTTGTTGGAGGCCAACTATCTCGGCCCCAGGACATTGCTGCAGGAGTTCCTCAGTGTCCTTGGCCCAACCATCTTCAGCTGCATCATCAAAGACCTTCCCTCCGTCGTAAGGTCAGAAGTGGGGAAGTTCACTGATGATTGCACAGTGATCAGTTCCACTCGCAATGCCTCAGATAATAAAGCAGTTTATGCCCGTATTCTTCGGTGAGTATCTCACCTGATCCCCCAAAGCCTCTATTACTACTAGGGGAATCAAGGGGTATGGTGAGAAAGCAGGAATGGGGTACTGAAGTTGCATGTTCAGCCATGAACTCATTGAAGGGAGGGGGCAAGGATTCACAAGAGGCTCGAGTCAAAGGGATGGAGGACTTATGAGGCTTTATGGCGGGTTGCTTTACTTCAGAGTGTTACAAAAATAGAGAGGGGCAAAGCCATGGAGTGATTTAAACACAAGAACCATAGAAACATAGAAACATAGAAAATAGTTGCAGGAGTGGGCCATTCGGCCTTTCGAGTCTGCACTGCCATTCAATAAGATCATGGCTGATCATTCCCTCAGTACCCATTTCCTGCTTTCTTTCCATACCCCTTGATCCCCTTAGCTGTAAGGGCCATATCTAACCCCCTCTTGAATATATCCAATGAACTGGCATCAACAACTCTCTGCGGCAGGGAATTCCACAGGTTAACAAGTCTCTGAGTGAAGAAGTTTCTCCTCATCTCAGTCCTAAATGGCCTACCACTTATCCTAAGACTATGTCCCCTGGTTCTGGACTTCCCCAACATTGGGAACATTCTTCCCACATCTAACCTGTCCAGTCCCATTAGAATCTTATACGTTTCTATGAGATCCCCTCTCATCCTTCTAAACTTCAGTGTATAAAGGCCGAGTTGATCCAATCTCTCCTCATATGACAGTCCAGCCATCCCTGGAAACAGTCTGGTGAACCTTCGCTGCACTCCCTCAATTGCAAGAATGTCCTTCCTCAGATTAGGAGACCAAAACTGAACACAATATTCCAGTTGAGTCCTCACTAAGGCCCTGTACAACTGCTGTAAGGCCTCCCTGCTCCTATGTTCAAATCCCCTAGCAATGAAGGCCAACACACCATTTGCCTTCTTCACCGCCTGCTGTACCTGCATGCCCACTTTCAGTGACCGATGAACCATGACACCCATGTCTCGTTGCACCTCCCCTTTTCCTAATCTGCCGCCATTCAGAAAATATTCTGCCTTCGTGTTTTTACCCCCAACATGGATAACCTCACATTTATCCACATTATGCTGCATCTGTCATGTATTTGTCCACTCACCTAACCTGTCCAAGTCACCCTGTAGCCTCTTAGCGTCCTCCTCACAGCTCACACTGCCACCTAGTTTAGTGTCATCCGCAAACTTGGAGATATTACACTCAATTCCTTCATCCAAATCGTTAATGTATATTGTAAAGAGCTGGGGTCCCAGCACTGAGCCCTGCGGCACTCCACTAGTCACTTTCTGCCATTCTGAAAAGGACCCGTTTATCCCAACTCCCTGCTTCCTGTCTGCCAACCAGTTCTCTATCCACGTCATTACATTACCCCCAATACCATGCGCTTTGATTTTGCACACCAATCTCTTGTGTGGGACCTTTTCAAAAGCCTTTTGAAAGTCCAAATACACCACATCCACTGGTTCTCCCTTGTCCACTCTGCTAGTTACATCCTCAAAAAATTCCAGAAGATTCGTCAAGCATGATTTCCCTTTCATAAATCCATGCTGACGTGGTCCGATCTTGTCACTGCTTTCCAAATGCACTGCTATTTCATCCTTAATGACTGATTCCAACATTTTCCCCACTGCTGATGTCAGGCTAACCGGTCTATAATTGCCTGTTTTCTCTCTCCCTCGTTTTTTAAAAAGTGGTGTTACATTAACTACCCTCCAGTCCATAGGAACTGATCCAGAGTCGATAGACTATTGGAAAATGATCACCAATGCATCCACTATTTCTATGGCCACTTCCTTAAGTACTCTGGGATGCAGACTATCAGGCCCCGGAGATTTATCGGCCTTCAATCCCATCAATTTCCCTAACACAATTTCCTGCCGAATTAGGATATCCTTCAGTTCCTCCTTCTCACTAGACCCTCGGTCCCCTAGTAGATTCGGAAGGTTATTTGTGTCTTCCTTCGTGAAGACAGAACCGAAGTATTTGTTCAATTGGTCTGCCATTTCTTTGTTCCCCATTATAAATTCACCTGAATCCGACTGCAATTTATTTCTCTTCACATATTTATAGAAGCTATTGCAGTCAGTTTTTATGTTCCCTGCAAGCTTCCCCTCGTACTCTATTTTCCGCCTCTTACTTAAACCCTTAGTCCTCCTCTGTTTAATTCTAAATTTCTCTCAGTCCTCAGGTTTGTTGCTTTTTCTAGCCAATTTATATGCCTCTTCCTTGGCTTTAACATGATCCTTAATTTCCCTTGTTATCCACGTTTGAGCCACCTTCCCCATATTATTTTTACTCCAGATCGTGATGTACAATTGCTGACGTTCATCCATGTGATCTTTCAATGTTTGCCATTGCTTATTCACCGTCAACCCTTTAAGTATCCTTTGCCAGTCTATTTTAGCTAATTCACGCCCCATACCGTCGAAGTTACCTTTCCTTAAGTTCAGGACCCTAGTTTATGAATTAACTGCGTCACTCTCCATCTTAATAAAGAATTCTACCATGTTATGCTCACTCTTCCCCAAGGGGCCTCGCACAACTAGATTGCTAATTCGTCCCTTCTCATTACACATCACCCAGTCTAGGATGACCAGCTCTCTAGTTGGTTTCTCGACATATTGGTCTAGAAAACCATCCCTAATACACTCCAGGAAATCCTCCTCCACCACATTGCTACCAGTTTGGTTAGCCCAATTAATATGTAGATTAAAGTCGCCTATGTTAACTGCTGTACCTTTATTGCACACATCCCTTATTTCTTGTTTGATGTTGTCCCCAACCTCACTACTACTGTTTGGTGGTCTGTACACAACTCCCACTTGCGTTTTCTGCCCTTTGGAATTCCGCAGCTCCACCCATACCAATTCCATATCATCCAGGCTAATGTCCCTCCTTACTATTGCATTAATTTCCTCTTTAACCAGCAACGCCACCCCGCCTCCTTTTCCTCTCTGCCTATCCTTCCTTAATGTTGAATACCACTGGATGTTGATTTCCCAGTCTTGGTCACCCTGAGCCATGTCTCTGTGATGCCAATTACATCATATCCGTTAACTGTTGTCTGCGCAGTTAATTCGTCCACCTTATTCCGTAAATATTCCTCGCATTGAGGCACAGAGCCTTCAGGCTTGTCTGTTTAACACACTTTGCCCCTTTAGAATTTTTCTGTAATGTGGCCCCTTTTTTTTTGCCTTGGGTTTCTCTGCCCTCCACTTTTACTATTCTCCTTTCTATCTTTAGCTTCTGCCTCCATTTTATTTCCCTCTGTCTCCCTGCATAGGTTCCCATCCCCCTGGCATGCTAGTTTAACTCCTCCCCAACACCACTAGCAAACACTCCCCCTAGAACATTGGTTCCAGTCCTGCTCAGGTGCAGACCATCCGGTTTGTACTGATCCCACCTCCCCCAGAACCGGTTCCAATGCCCCAGGAATTTGAATCCCAACCTCTTGCACCACTCATCAAGCCACGTATTCATCTGAGCTATCCTGCGATTCCTACTCTGACTAGCACGTGGCACTGGTAGCAATCCTGAGATTACTACCTTTGAGGTCCTACTTTTTAATTTAGCTCCTAGCTCCCTAAATTCGTCTTGTAGGACCTCATTCCCGTTTTTTACCTATATCGTTGGTATCTACATGCACCACAACAACTGGCTGTTCACCCTCCCTTTTCAGAATGTCCTGCACCCGCTCCAACTCATCCTTGACCTTTGCACCAGGGAATGAAAATTTGAGGTTTTGGGAGACTAGGACATGTGTCATTGAGGGCAGGGGTGATGGGCAAGTGGGACTTGGTGCAAGAAGGAAACAAGCAGCTGAATTATGGATGAGCTGAAGATTCGAGAGGGTGGAAAATGGGAGGCTGGCCAGGAGAGCATTAGACTATTCAAGTGTGAAGGAGATGGAGACATTGCTGAAGGTTTCAGTGGCAGATGGTCTGAATTTGTGGTGGGAACAGGTGACGTGTTGGTGGTTTTTGTGATGGAAAGGATATAGGTTTAGAAGCTCAGCTCATAGTTGAGTAAGATGTCTTGGTTGCGAACAGCTAAATTCAACATGAGACAATGGCCAGGGTAGGGGATGGAGTTGGTGGCAAGGGTAAAGTTTGTGGATGCAGCCAAAGACAATGGCTTCAATCTTTCCAATGTTTACCTGCAGGAATGTTTTCAGATGATGTTGTCAAGAGATACAATGTAGAGGAGGAGGTTGCTTGTGCCAAGAATGCATTTTTGAGTGGGGCACTCCCGAGGTGATGGTGTGTGGATGGGAGAGAAGCCATTGCTAGAGAGGTTCTGGCTATGATTGAATAGGCAAGAGTACAAGCAGTGCTAACCGAGGACAGGCATTGAAGAAAAATGGTGTGCTCGACCATATCAAAGGCTGCAGACGGGTCGAGAAAGATAAGAATTGATAATTCACAGAGAGAATGTCATTTGTGACTTTAGTTAAGGTTGTTTTGGTGGTGTTTGGAATGATACAAAAGGAGAGGTGCAGCAGAAATGGACATGAATTTGGGAGTACATTCTAGGATTTTGGAGAATAGGTTGGAGATAGGGCAGTCAGGGGCAAGGACAGATTGGTTGAGGGTAGGTTTTTTGAAAGGAAGTGTTATGTATGAATAAAGAGTCTGACTAGATACTGTGAGCTCAAAGTAAAATGTGACCTTGGTCTTTCATTGCAGGTCTCCAGAGTGCCTCTCCAGCCTGTGAGGCCTCCTTAAGTACCCGTGCTCCCAAGGGATTGTGAGATCAACACTCCCCCGCCAAAGTCAATAGTGTAACTATTTACAATATGAGTCGATCTGGGGCCTTTCTTTCCCTGGTTGATCGTCTCGGTTCAAATGCTGGTTTTGGTGAATCGTTTGTTGGGTCTTCGCTGGGCTGCTGTGCAGTTGACCTTGCTGGGCTGCCTGGTGTGGTGAGTTCTGCTTCGTGGTCAACTGTGGTGTCCGTTGCCACTGGTGTGTAGGTTGGGGGTCAAAGAATGTAGAGTCCAATGTGGGTTGCTCTGGATAATCCGTGAATCTGAGTTTGATTTGGTCCAAATGTTTCCGGTGGATGAGTCCAAATGAAAGTTTGTCCCTTCTTTGGCCACAACAATGCCGGGAAGTCACTTGGGACCTTGTCCATAGTTCAACACAAATATAGGATTATTGATTTCAATTTCGCGTGACACATTTGCGCTATTATGATATGTACTTTGTTGAAACCACCTGCTCTCTACTTGTTCATGTAGATCAGGGTGGACTAATGAGAGCCTTGTCTTCAGTGCCCTTTTCATGAGCAGTTCAGCGGGTGGAATCCCAGTGAGCGAATGGGGTCTCATGCGATAGCTAAGCAGGACTCGGGATAGGCGAGCCTGCAATGAGCCTTCAGTTATTCTCTTCAAGCTCTGCTTGATGGTTTGCACTGTTCTCTCTGCCTGACCATTGGATCCTGGTTTGAACGGGGCAGATGTAACATGTTTGATCCTGTCATGTATCTTACATTATTATATATAACTGTATCCTAACATGCTATACATGACTGTAATAAGATATGACCTGTAACCACCAGCATACCTTACCACCAGGGGTGCACTTGCAAGAGACAGGTATATAAGGACAGGTCTCAGCAACTACAGCATTCCAGAGCTGTGAAATAAAGGTGCAGGTCCAGAGTGACCTTGACTTCACTAATGCCTCGTGTGAATCTGTACTGAGGGGACAGGACTTTACAGTGGCGACGAGTTACGGGATTACAGAATCCACAGAATGCCGAACAACGGATCAGATGAAAAGTACAATGCTGGAGACAATTGGGAGGACTTTATAGAAAGGCTTCAGCAAAGCTTTGTAACCAAAGACTGGTTAGGCGACAATAAGGCAGACAAGAGAAGAGCCCATCTCTTGACCAGCTGTGGCTCGAAAACATACGCTTAAATGAAGGATCTGTTGGCACCCGAGAAACCAGCAAGCAAGTCGTTGGAAGAATTGAGCACACTTGTAAGAGACCACCTGAAGCCAGTGAGAAGCCTACACATGGCCAGACACAGGTTCTACAATTACAGACGCTGTGTGGGCCAGAGCATACCCGACTTCGTGGCGGAACTTCGGAGGTTGGCCAGTTAATGTGAGTTCTCCGATGAACTGAGGAGAGAAATGCTGAGAGACTTTTTCATTGAAGGAATAGGCCACGCAGGCATTTTCCGAAACCTCATAGAGACCAAGAACCCGACCTTAGAGGCAGCAGCACTGGTTGCACAGACATTCTTGGTAGGGGAAGAAGAAACGAGGTTGATTTACAATGCAGGTACGACAACTAATGAAATATCGGAACAAGAAGATCACAGCACTAAACAAGCTGCTACCCCCACACACAGACAGAACTGGGACAGCAGGCTCTCAACAGCAGGCAGAAGCCATCAAGGGCCACAGGAACGGCCGTTCACACCTCATCAACTCACAATGCGAGCAATCAACTACAAACTGAGAGATGCTCAAGAGAGATCAGCCAGACGCAGCTCATTCTTTGGGAACACTTTGAACAATGGAACAGGTCAGTGCTGGAGGTGTGCGGGTGGGCACTCGTCAAGGGGATGTTGATTTCAGCAGGCTGTTTGCAGAAATTGTGAATATACAGGGCATTTGGCCTGCATGTGCAAAAAAATGGCAGCTCGGCTGGTGTATGAATCGGATGGGTCGGAAAGCGGACCAGAAGATGGTGGGGACATTACCCGGGACACCGATGTACAGCGGGTCAACACGATCAATGGCCGCTGCTCCTACGACAGGATGCCTCCTATAATGATGAGGGTCCTACTCAACGGGAAATCTGTCAACATGGAGCTGGATACGGGAGCGAGTCAATCTCTCATGGGCGCTCAACAATTTGAACAACTGTGGCCGCATAAAAGAGACAGACCAAAACTCACAAGGGTCGACACCAAACTAAGGACCTATACCAAAGAAACCGTACCAGTCCTCGGCAGCGCCATGCTCTCTGTCACACACAAAGGGACAGTGAACCGACTTTCCCCGTGGATTGTCCCCAGAGACCCCCCAGCACTGCTGGGGAGAAGCTGGCTGGCAAAACTAAACTGGAAATGGGATGATGTCCATGCCATGTCATTAGAGGAACGGACCTCCTGCTCAACAGTTATAAAGCGATTTAAACATCTCTTTCAGCCAGGTGTGGGCACTTTCAAAGGGGCCAAAGTCAAAATCTACATCGCACAGGATGCTAGACCGGTCCATCACAAGGCCAGAGCTGTACCCTATGTGATGAGGGGAAAGATTGAACATGAACTAGACAGGCTTCTGCGGGAAGGCATTATATCACCTGTGGAATTTAGCGACTGGGCAAGTCCCATCGTCCCAGTCATGAAGCCTGATGGATCTGTACGAATCTGTGGGGACTACAAATCTACCATAAACAGAGTCTCCCTACAGGATCAGTACCTGCTGCCCAGAGTGGAGGACTTATTTGCCACATTGGCTGGAGGTAAACTTTTCTCAAAATTAGACCTCACATCTGCGTATATGACGCAAGAATTGACCGAGGAATCCAAGCTACTCACCACCATCAACACATATCAAGGCCTTTTCATGTACAATCGATGCCCATTCGGCATCAGGTCGGCAGCTGCCATATTCCAGCGCAACATGGAGAGTCTGCTCATGTCCATCCCGGGGACGGTTGTATTTCAAGACAAAATACTTATCACGGTAAGGGACACTGACTCCCATCTCCGTAATTTGGAGGAAGTACTAAAGCGGTTGGATCGGGTCGGCCTACGAGTCAAGAAATCCAAGTGCCTGTTTCTCGCACCCGAGGTTGAATTTTTGGGCAGAAGGATTGCCGCTGATGGAATCCGCCCAACAGAGTCCAAAACAGAAGCAATTCGCCTGGCACCCAGGCCCCGGAATGTCTCAGAACTGCGCTCCTTTCTCGGGCTACTCAATTACTTTGGGAACTTTATGCAGAACTTAAGCACGATGCTGGAGCCTCTCCACGTGCTACTCAGGAAGAGGTGCGATTGGTTTTGGGGGGACGCCCAGGAACGCGTCTTCAATAAGGCACGCAACCTTCTGTGTTCCAACAGTGTTTTGACTTTCTTTGACCCAGGTTCTCACATGCGATGCATCTGCATATGGGGTCGGGTGCGTTTTGCAACATGTCAATAGTGCGGGCAAATTACAACCCATAGCTTATGCCTCCAGGTCACTTTCGCGGGCGGAGTACGGGTACGGAATGGTAGAGAAGGAGGCGCTCGCGTGCGTGTATGGTGTCAAAAAGATGCACCAATGCCTTTTCGGGGCCAAGTTCACGTTAGAAACCGACCACAAGCCCCTCATGTCCCTCCTATCTGAGAGCAAGGCAATAAACGCCAATGGCTCGGCGCAAATTCAACGGTGGGCACTCATGCTGGCGTCCTACGACTGTACCATAAGGCCCAGACCAGGCACAGACAACTGTGCCGACGCGCTCAGCAGGCTACCCCTGGCGACCACGGAAGGGTCTGACGAACAGGACTGTGAGATAGTCATGGCAATCAATGCCTTTGAGTCCACAGGCTCGCCAAATCAGAGCCTGGACGGCCAGCGACCCCACATTATCCTTAGTAAAAAGATGTGTCTTAACCGCTGACTGGGCAGAGGCTCGCGATGCCTGCCCCGAGGAATTAAAACCCTTTCACAGGCGCATGCATGAGCTATCACTACAAGCAGACTGCCTGATGTGGGGCAGCCGAGTAGTCATGCGTCTGCGAGGCAGAGAGGCATTTGTCCGGGAGCTCCAGCACGAGCAACCGGGGATCGTTCTCATGAAGGCCAAAGCCAGATCCCACGTCTGGTGGCCTGGTATTGACACAGACTTGGAGCTCTGCGTCCGAAGGTGCACCATTTGTTCCCATCTCAGCAATGCCCCCAGGGAGGCCTCACTGAGCCCCTGGCCCTGGCCTACCAAACCGTGGTCGCGGGTGCACGTAGACTATGCGGGCCCATTCATGGGCAAAATGTTCCTCGTAGTTGTAGATACATTTTCAAAGTGGATCGAATGCACCATTTTAAACTCAAGCACAACCTCCACCACTGTAGAGAGCCTTGCAACCATGTTTGCAATGCACGGAATCCCTGACATATTGGTCAGTGACAATGGTCCGTGCTTCACCAACGCAGAATTCCAAGACTTTATAATTGACCATGGCATAAATCACGTCAAGATGGCACCGTTCAAGCCGGTCTCCAACGGTCAGGCGGAGAGAGCAGTGCAAATTATTAAACAAGGCATGCATAAAATCCAAGGTCCCACGCTACAGGGTCGCCTGTCGCGACTGCTGCTGGCATACAGATCTCGTCCGCACTCACTGACTGGGATCCCCCCGCGCATCTGTTGATGAAAAAGACTTTGAAAACAAGACTCTCATTAATCCTCCCAGAAATGCACAAAATCGTTGAGGCAAAGCGCCGTAAGCTGATTGAGTACCGTGACAGAAATTCAAGGGGGAGATGGAATGAGATAGGGGACAAAGTGTTTGTACTAAACAATGGCAGTGGTCCCAAATGGCTTGCAGGGACAGTAATGGGCAAGGAAGGAAACAGGCTACTGATAATACAAAGGGACAATGGCAAAACCTGCCGGAGGCATGTCGACCAAGTCAAAAGCAGATTTACCAACAACTCTGCAGAACCAGAGACAGACGACAATGTGGAACTTGCACCACACCAGGTGGACAGACAGAGGGAACAATCTGAGGAAAGGGCAATCCCAACAGACAGCCCAGGCGAGTCAACAACAATCACACCAATCGAAACAGACAGCCCAGGCGAGATACCAGCAACCACACCCAAAGAAAAACAGACACCAAGGCAAACAACTGAACCACAACTCAGACGCTCCACGTGAGAGCGTAGACCACCTGAGAGACTGAACCTATAAAGACTATAAGACCTTGGGGGAGGATGATGTCATGTATCTTACATGATTATATATAACTGTATCCTAACATGCTATACATGACTGTAATAAGATATGACCTGTAACCACCAGCATTCCTTACCACCAGGGGTGCACTTGCAAGAGACAGGTATATAAGGACAGGCAAGTGCAGCATTCCAGAGCTGTGAAATAAAGGTGCAGGTCCAGAGTAACCTTGACTTCACTAATGCCTCGTGTGAATCTGTACTGAGGGGACAGGACTTTACAGATCCCATTGAGGGTCATGAACTCTTTCAACTCGGCACTGGTGAAACATGGACATCAGGCAGGACGTGCGTGGCAAACATGGCCCGCAGGCTTTCAGTGGTGGCAGCGGATGTGCTTGCCGACATTATCTCACATTCAATCCATTTGGAGTACGCATCTACAACCACTAGGAACATTTTGCCCAAAAACGGGCCTACATCGTTGACATAGACCCTGCACCATGGTTTGGAGGGCCAAGACCATAAACTTAGTGGCGCCTCCCTGGATGCATTGCTTACTTGCGAGCATATGTTACATTTGTGCATAGAAACATAGAAACATAGAAACATAGAAAATAGGTGCAGGAGTAGGCCATTCAGCCCTTCTAGCCTGCACCGCCATTCAATGAGTTCATGGCTGAACATGAAACTTCAGTACCCCCTTCCTGCTTTCTCGCCATAACCCTTGATCCCCCGAGTAGTAAGGACTTCATCTAACTCCCTTTTGAATATATTTAGTGAATTGGCCTCAACTACTTTCTGTGGTAGAGAATTCCACAGGTTCACCACTCTCTGGGTGAAGAAGTTTCTCCTCATCTCGGTCCTAAATGGCTTACCCCTTATCCTCAGACTGTGACCCCTGGTTCTGGACTTCCCCAACATTGGGAACATTCTTTCTGCATCTAACCTGTCTAAACCCGTCAGAATTTTAAACGTTTCTATGAGATCCCCTCTCATTCTTCTGAACTCCAGTGAATACAAGCCCAGTTGATCCAATCTTTCTTGATAGGTCAGTCCCGCCATCCCGGGAATCAGTCTGGTGAACCTTCGCTGCACTCCCTCAATAGCAAGAATGTCCTTCCTCAAGTTAGGAGACCAAAACTGTACACAATACTCCAGGTGTGGCCTCACCAAGGCCCTGTACAACTGTAGCAACACCTCCCTGCCCCTGTATTCAAATCCCCTCGCTATGAAGGCCAACATGCCATTTGCTTTCTTAACCGCCTGCTGTACCTGCATGCCAACCTTCAATGACTGATGTACCATGACACCCAGGTCTCGTTGCACCTTCCCTTTTCCTAATCTGTCACCATTCAGATAATAGTCTGTCTCTCTGTTTTTACCACCAAAGTGAATAACCTCACATTTATCCACATTATACTTCATCTGCCATGCATTTGCCCACTCACCTAACCTATCCAAGTCACTCTGCAGCCTAATAGCATCCTCCTCGCAGCTCACACTGCCACCCAACTTAGTATCATCTGCAAATTTGGAGATACTGCATTTAATCCCCTCGTCTAAATCATTAATGTACAATGTAAACAGCTGGGGCCCCAGCACAGAACCTTGCGGCACTCCACTAGTCACTGCCTGCCATTCTGAAAAGTACCCGTTTACTCCTACTCTTTGCTTCCTGTCTGACAACCAGTTCTCAATCCACATCAGCACACTACCCCCAATCCCATGTGCTTTAACTTTGCACATTAATCTCTTGTGTGGGACCTTGTCGAAAGCCTTCTGAAAGTCCAAATATACCACATCAACTGGTTCTCCTTTGTCCACTTTACTGGAAACATCCTCAAAAAATTCCAGAAGATTTGTCAAGCATGATTTCCCTTTCACAAATCCATGCTGACTTGGACCTATCATGTCACCATTTTCCAGATGCACTGCTATGACATCCTTAATAATTGATTCCATCATTTTACCCACTACTGAGGTCAGGCTGACCGGTCTATAATTCCCTGTTTTCTCTCTCCCTCCTTTTTTAAAAAGTGGGGTTACATTGGCTACCCTCCACTCCATAGGAACTGATCCAGAGTCAATGGAATTTTGGAAAATGACTGTCAATGCATCCGCTATTTCCAAGGCCACCTCCTTAAGTACTCTAGGATGCAATCCATCAGGCCCTGGGGATTTATCGGCCTTCAATCCCATCAATTTCCCCAAAACAATTTCCCGACTAATAAAGATTTCCCTCAGTTCCCCCTCCTTACTAGACCCTCTGACCCCTTTTATATCCGGAAGGTTGTTTGTATCCTCCTTAGTGAATACCGAACCAAAGTACTTGTTCAATTGGTCCGCCATTTCTTTGTTCCCCGTTATGACTTCCCCTGATTCTGACTGCAGTGGACCTACGTTTGTCTTCACCAACCTTTTTCTCTTTACATACCTACATGCACGCAGGACTCTAAGTCCGCATCATACCGGGCCACCACACGTGGGATCTGGCTATCGCTTTCATCATTACAATGCCTGGGTGAGTACTGTGGAGATCACTGATGAAAGTGTCCCTGCCCTTTTTGGGGACCACTACCCGATTACCCCACAGAAGGCAGTCTGCCTGTATAGAGATTTAATCTTTGCACCACTGGTATGGCTTAATCTCTTCCTGCATTTCCACTGGGACACTGGACCAACTCCAGTGAAGCACACAATTTTTTACTAGGGACAGTGAGTGGTCTTGGCTCATCGAGGTTATAATCTGTTGGGCTGTGATGGATGATTGCTCACTCTCGAATGCTTCCATTACCATGACTAAATCTGCAGGCTGTGCCATTTCCACCCCTATGATGGGTAATGGCAGCCTACTTGAGAGCATCGGCGCAGTTTTCTGTGCCTGGCCTGTGGCGGATGGCATAGTTGTCTATCTCTGGATGCGGGCCGATACATTCGTATTTATCCCCTTACTTTCGGAAAAAAGGGATATCAGTGGCTTATGGTCAGTTTCCAATTCAAATTTGAGCCCAAGCAGATAGTGATGCATTTTCTTAACCCATAAACACATGCTAATGTTTCTTTTTCAATCATGCTGTAGGCTCTCTCAGCCTTAGACAGACTTCTGGATGCATAAGCAACCGGTTGCAATTTCCCAGATTCATTCGCTTGTTGCAATACACACCCGACCCCGGACGACGACACATCACATGCTAGTACCAAACGCTTACATGGATCATACAACACAAGCAATTTGTTTGAGCATAACAATTTTCTAACTTTAACAAAGGCAATTTCTTGGCTTTTACCCCATAACCATTCATCTCCTTTATGCAGTAAGGCGTGCAGGGGTTCTAACAGTGTGCGGAGACCCAGTAAGAAGTTACCAAAGTAGTTCAGGAGTCCTAGAGACGACTGCAGTTCCGTCACGTTTTGTGGCCTCGGTATGTTCTCAATTGCCTCCGTCTTCGAATCGGTGGGCCTGATGCTGTCCGCCGTGATTCTTCTCCCCAAGAACTCCACTTCAGGTGCCAGGAAAACACACTTCGAGCATTTTAACCTGAGCCCCACATGGTTGAGTCGACTAAGAACCTCCTCCAGGTTCTGCAGATGCTCAACTGTGTCCTGATCTGTAACCAAGATGTCATCCTGGAAGACCACCGTGCACGGGACCAAATTTAGTAAGCTTTCCATATTTCTCTGGAATATCGCTGCGGCTGATCGAATTCCAAATGGGCATCTGCTGTAAATGAAATGACCTTTGTGCGTGTTGATGCAGATGAGGCCCTTTGCTAATTCCTCCAGCTCCTGCGTCATGTAGGCCAAGGTCAAGTCCAGCTTCGTGAATGTCTTTCCTCCCGCCAGCATCGCAAAAAGATCGTCAGCCTTTGGTAGTGGGTATTGATCCTGTAGTGTCTGCAGGCACCTTTAGTAATGACTTCACAAGGCAAGGTAGGATACTTAAACTGTGTAAACCTGTAGTCCTTTATTTTCAGCTCCTGAGTGATGACAACAAGCTGTGAGTTCCCTTTTATACTGGGTTACCTGCTGTGTGCAGGCAACCCCTAGGTCTCCAGTAGCAGCACCCTCTGGTGTACCGGTAAGGTGTGTACAATATAAGGGTACATTCAATGTAGCATAACTGTTACAGACATCACACGGTAAACAGGCATGCATACACAACAATACTCCCCCTGAGCATTTTTCATATCCTTATTGTCATGACCAGGGGAGGTGATCAGTGGTGGGCTATGGGAGGTTGTGGTGAGGGTTGTGTGGTTGCCAGGTGTGATCCCTGTGCTTGAGGCTGGCCTCGTACGTTTCCCCTCACTCACACACAAACCAAGTGGGTGTCACTGTTGTGGGATCCCTCGGGGAAGTAGCCACGGCAGCAGTGGGTGGTGTGTATACACTGTGATGTGGGTAGTTGTGGGGTTGTGGGCAGGGCCACAAGACTGGGTGGGCTCCTTGTCCATCAATTGGGATGAGGGTCAGGTCATCCCAGGGTTTGCCAGGGAAGCTGGAGGGTATTGGCCTCATGCACTTGAGGCCAATACCCTGATGGCCAGGGGCTGCAGGGCTGGTCTGGTGCAGTTTGCCATTGGCGGTGGCTGGGCTGCCCATTGACCACTGTCCCTGTAATGGGTCTGCTAGTGTGTGTGAACTGCAAGGGGCATCACATTTGTTCCAAAGGTCCAGGCTACATGGTCAGGTAGCCTGCTGAACCTGGGGGTGTCCCACAGGGGGATTCCATTGGCATCAGCATGGTCCCTGTTGGACCCAATGTCCTTTGGCAGTGTCCTACCGGTATACATGACACCTTGGCTCTGATCACACATAGTCGAGCCTGCATTATACATTCTAGCATTTGCATCACTTTTGGGTGTCCTGGTTTCAACCGACATGGTTACATTAGGCATTTCACAATCTCTATCATTACTGTTAAGCATAATAAACTTGTTCTTAACCTTACTGACACCTGCATTCATATCATTACTCACATTAGTTAAACCAGCATTACAATTCATTGTTACATTGCACACATTTTCATACTTGCACCCTTTAATCGCATTTTTAGCTTTAAAGTCCATGTACTCAAATAGTTGAAACTTCCCTGTTAAATTTCTTTGTTTACCGGTCTCCTTTAAGGGAGCCTTCAAATCTGATTGGCCGCTCGGTGTCATGTGATGCTCCTCCATGGTCACTGGTGGCATGGTGGTGGCCATTTTGATTACAAGTGTTTCTCCTTGTGCTGCTGGTGCTGCAGCCATTTCCTGGCTTTCCTGCAGGAGGGCTGTGGTGGTCTTTTCTTCCGCAGGGCCACTTCGCCTGATGTGGACCCGGTTCATCCAATTCCTGCCCAGCAGTGTGGGACCGTCACCGGCTACAATCCACAGGGGGAGTTTGTTCAATACACCACCCTGGGAGATTGGACATCTACACTGCCAACGATTTGGATTTTACCTTTGGTATAGGTGAGCAGCTTTGCCTGGACAGGAGACAGTTTTGGTTGAGTGGCAGGATTCATCCAAATTTTTTCTAAGGTCATTTGGCTCATCACAGACTGGCTCGCCTCTGTGTCGATCTCCATGGAGACTGGGACCCCATCGATGTCCACTTCCATCATCCATGGAGAACTTCCGGTGGAGCAGGTAAGATTCCATACTCTTCAGGGTTTGAGCAGCTTCATCTTCATCTGTGTCAGAGCCCCAGTGATCAGCCAACTCATCAGAGATGCGGTGAGTACAGCCTTTTCTGCACATTCTCTGAAGGTGCCCTTTCTCTTTGCAGCCTTTGTAGTGGCACTGGTGGACCCTGTGGTTTCCTCCACAGCGCCAGCACGGGGCCATCCAGTTTGCCCCATGTGGCGGACTCAGGGTTGCAGGACTCGGGGCAGCATTTCTGCCTTTAGAAGTATCCATGCGGTGCACTGCACTCGTCGGTTTAGAGTCCTGGGTCAGTATTCGCCTGGAGTCAAAATCATGTAGGCCTGGCTCACTTGAATTGCTTTCTCCAGGGTGACTGATGTCAGCCGAGCGCAGTTTGTGTAGGAGGCCTTCGTGGCCAATTCCGATGACGAATATGTCCCTCCCTGCTTCATTAAGGTGGTCACCAAAATCACACGGTGCAGCTAGTCTTCTTAAGTGTGCAGCATACTTGGCAATTTCTTGGCCCTCAGGTTGCCGGTAAGTGTAGAACCGGTGCCTGGCTGTGAGGATGCTTTCTTTCGATTTTAGTTGTTCCTGTATGATTGTTACAAGTTGCTCATAGCTCTTGGTGGTTGTCTTCTCTGGGGCTAGTAAGTTCCTGACGTGACTGTAGATAGTGGGCCCACAGCTGCTAAGCAGGATGGCCCTGCGTTTGTTCGGTAGTGTAGCCGGTGTGTCCCCGTCCAGGTCATTGGCTATAAAGATGTGTACCAATCTTTCAACAAAAGCATCCCAATCTTCCCCCTCTGTAAATTGCTGAAGGTTGCTGAGGTTAGACATGTTGAGCGTGTAGTTTGTGACCTTGTATTCCCGTCGCCAGTTGTCGTGTATGTAGGCACCTTTAGTAATGACTCCATGAGGCAGGGTATGATACTTAAACTGTGTAGACCTGTAGTCCTTTATTTTCAGCTCCTGAGTGATGACAACAAGCTGTGAGTTCCCTTTTATACTGGGTTACCTGCTGTGTGCAGGCAACCCCTAGGTCTCCAGCAGCAGCACCCTCTGGTGTACCGGTAAGGTGTGTACAGTATAACGGTACATTGAATGTGGCATAACAGTGTTTCAGACATCACACAGTAAACAGGCATGCATACACAACAGATCCTGCAGGGAGAAATGATTGATAGTTACTTTGCAATCGCCACAGATTCTGACGGTGCCGTCTCCCTTGAGGACTGGAACAATCGGACTGGCTCAGTCGTTGAATTTGATTGGCGAAATTATGCCCTCTCATTGCAGCCGGTCCAGCATGATCTCCGCCCTCTCTCTCATCATGTATGGTACCGCTCTTGCCTTGTGATGGATGGGTCGCGTCCCTGGAATTAGGTGGATCTGCACTTTTGCTCCTTGGAACTTCCAGATGTCTGTTCGAACAGCGAGGGGAACTTGTTTAAGACCTGGGCACACGAAGTGTCGTCAGCGGATGAGAGCGCTTGGACGTCATCCCAGTTCCAGCATATCATTCCCAGCCAGCTCCTACCGAGCAGCGTGGGAACATCACCCGGTACCACCCAGAGTGGTAGCTTGTGCACCGCTCCATCGTAGGAGACCTTTACAGTAGCACTGCCGATTACGGGAATCAGTTCCTTTGTGTAAGTTCTCAGTTTATTGCGAATGGAAGTCAGGACTGGCCTTGAGCCACAATTTATCGAAAGTCTTTTTGCTCATAATGGTCAGGCTCGTGCCCATGTCCAGCTCCATTGAAACCGGGAGTCCATTTAATTGAACCTTCAGCATTATTGGGGGACACTTTGTGTTAAATGTGTGCACCCCATATACCTCTGCCTCCTTGGTCTGAGGCTCTGGTTCATCGTGATCCGCCGTGGATCTGTCATCCTCTGCAACATGGTGAGTTTGCAAGATTAGCAGGTTTGCAGCTCGCCTGCACATATGTTGGAGGTGTCCCATTGTTCCACAGCCCTTGCAAACGTTGTAAGGGGTGGTTTTCGCGGGTGGTAGGGGAGGGGTCAGCTTTTCCCTTCTGACCTTATATGAGCGGTTTTGAATCGCTCCCACACCCTTGGTTCTAGACTCTGGAATTATGAACGGACTGTGACAGCCTTGGACAGACAATCGGTTTCAAGGTAGGAAGCAGGTATGGCTTTATTGTGTTTAAAAGGAAGTAAAAGGCACACCTTTAATAACACACACAGAATAGTTATAACAATACACACTGAGGGGTACAACACATTGAATAAATTGTCAACATACAGCCTGTGGGGAAAAGAATACAGCTTAAACTCTAAATGGGGTAATGCAGATACATTTACACAAGTTATCCCAGCGTCCCCCCTCCCAATTCCCCTAACCAACTAAGTTATAGCTCGGGGGGTTCAGGGGCTATGCTCACCAATCCCTTTTGACAGTTGCGGGTGAATTGCAGTTTTGGGGTTTGCTGCACTTGGCCTTCTAGGCAAGCTGTACCCCGGACGGAGGAGAGGACTTCGGACTGCGTAGTCTTCAGTTGGGGCGAGTCCATTGATGCGGTAAGTTGCGTTTTGGATGTATGGGGTAAGTACCCACTTTCTTTGGTGAGGAATAGTTTTAGTTAGTCCTTTTTGGTAATTTCTCACCTGTTGGTTGTTCAGAAGTAGATTGTAGAGTGAAATAAATGTCGATTCTTCGGTTTTTGTTGAGTTGGTTTCGGTGGGTCATTTTGCTGGTTGTGGTGGCCCGGGTTGTCAATTTTGTTGCTGACAAACTTCTGTTTCATGGGCCTCTTGCTGTTGGTGTGCTCGATCGGTCCTTGAAGATTTATGCAGTTTTCTCCACTACTCCATTTCTTCACTCCCCACCTCTGGCTGCTTGAGTTCTTTTCCTTCAAAAACTGGGAATAGATATACCCCAAAAAGGCTTCCTTATCTCCCACCAAATCTGGCCCATCTCTTTGTTTCAAGAGAGCTGCTCATTAGTTTTGAGCTCCCTTCTTTGTCAGAATTTGTCGGGCTCATTCAGCAGTAATTTATGATGTGTTCATGTGGAAAATCACCAGTTGGCATTGTTGGCAGTGTTTAAACTCTTGGGCCATTGGGCTGGGCTCGTGATTTCTATAGGTCTATCTGCACATGCATACCACTAATGGTCTCCGGTGATTAGCCTGATAGCTTTTGATGCGCTTATTGTCGCTCGGGAGCGAATTTTTATGTCTCACAGTTCTTGTAGTTATCGATCGACTCATTATCCTGAGTGAAGTCCAACCCTCTGTTCTGGCAGTCTCTTCCAAATATTGTTCCTTTAGAGATCTTAAACTTGTAAAGCTCTTCGGTATCTTCCTCAGAGTTTTTCCTAGGATACCAAAATGTTCATCGAGTTCCAAATTAAATTCCCTTTCCTATGAGTTCAAACACTTGGAGGGGCCTGGGGGTCTCCATGAATGCATCCCCTTTTAACCCCTGGAGGCCTCGTCTGCCCCTTTAAACTCATTTGTGTCCCAAAGTTTTTCCTTCCATTTTAAAAGTCCAGAAAGGGATTCTTCTCCTCTGCAGGGGAAAGGTACAAGGAGTCTTTGCGTAATATTGGTAAATTCTACAACATACACTTTGAAGCGGCATGAATGGAAATGATGATCACACCGCAGCACCGACAAGGTGTTAATTGCTTTGCATTCATCACCCTTGACTCTGAGCCATCTGCCGATGTGCAGCTGCAGGCATGTGGGGCCTGCCCTGTATGTTGCGATTTGAAAACAACATCACTTTGTTCACAATACTTGTAGCAGCACTCGTGTGCTGAGAGATTTGCTTTGTATTGTCACTGGTGGCAATGAACACCTGGGCTATCGCTGTGGCTTTGCTCAAGGTTGGGGTCTCTACAGTCAAAAGTTTGCGAAGTATCACTTCATGGCCAATGCCAAATACAAAGAAGTCGCTGAGCATGTGCTATAAATGCCCGTCAAATTCGCAATGTCCTGCAAGGCGTCTCAACTCGGTGACATAGCTCGCCACTTCCTGGTCTTTAGACCTTTTGTAGGTGTACAACTGGTACTTCACCATCAGAACGCTTTCCTTCTGGTTCAGATGCTCCTGGACCAGTATGTACAAATCATCGTACGATTTCTCTGTGTGTTTCGCTGGAGCATGCAGGTTTTTCATGAGGCCATACGTTGACGACCAGCAGACGGTGAGGAGAATCGCCCTTCATTTGGCAGTGTTCGCTTCTCCTTCCAGCTCGTTGGCCACAAAGTATTGGTTGAGTTTTCCCAATCATCTCCGTCTGAAAATTTCTCCAGGATGCCCACTGTTCTCTGCATCGTTGGGTTCGACATCTGTATCTCGTCGCCAGTTGTTATGTATGAATAAAGAGTCTGACAAGATACTGTGAGCTCAAAGTAAAGTGTGACCTTATTCTTTTATTACAGGTTTCCAGAGTGCCTCTCCAGCCTGTGAGGCCTCCTTAAGTATCCGTGCTCCCAAGGGATTGTGGGATCCCTTGGGACTCCAAGGGATGAGCCCTCTGGTGGCTACACAAGGTATATACAGGTTTACATATATAACAGGAAGGGGGTCAGTGTTTGAGGAGAAGGCGCCTTTTACAATGTCAGCTTACATGGGGCCATAGGGAATTTGGGGCTAGAGGGAATAGAAGATATGCATCTGGATTGGATGAGCTCAGAAAGAAATACAAAGAGAGATGGGAGAAAAAGGCTTCAAAGCAAGGGGTGGGGTTGGGGAGGTTGCGTGGAAGGGTTCCTTAGGGGAGGTTTGGCTTGGTGAGCAAGGGGAAGAGAGAAACAGTAAATGTAGATGAATGGACGGCCTCTATCTTGGTGACAAAAAAAATCCTGTACATGTAAATAGAGGAGGTGGTGGAGGGGAGAGGCGTTTGGAGAAGCAGTTGTGAGGGAAAGATGCCAAAAATTAGCGTTGCTTTCCAGGATGATCCTACAGTAAGGGCAGCACAATAAGGCACGGTAGTTCCCTTCCCACCATTCTCTCTCCCACGCTCCCCCGCCCACCTCCCACGTAGTTCTCTCACCCCTGCATCCTCTCCCTCCATGGCAATCGCTGCCCTATGTCTGGCATTCTCCCCCACCCTCAACTGCTCTCCCCAACCCCCAAATATTCTTTCAGTCCCTAAGATCTCTCCTCCCACACACAGCCACCGAATTCTCACTTCCTGGTATTTTCCCTTGGATGTCAAGGCCATAGAGAGGTGCAAATGAGCTTTATTAGAATGGTTACAGCAATGAGGGAATTGAGTTCTGTGGAAAGCCGAGAGAAGAGAACATAAGAACATAAGAATTAGGAACAGGAGTAGGCCATCTAGCCCTTCGAGCCTGCTCCGCCATTCAACAAGATCATGGCTGATCTGGCCGTGGACTCAGCTCCACTTACCCGCCCGCTCCCCATAACCCTTAATTCCCTTATTGGTCAAAATCTATCTATCTGTGACTTGAATACATTCAATGAGCTAGCCTCAACTGCTTCCTAGGGCAGAGAATTCCACAGATTCACAACCTTCTGGGCGAAGAAATTCCTTCTCAACTCAGTTTTAAATGGGCTCCCCCGTATTTTGAGGCTGTTCTAGTCTCCCCGACCAGTGGAAACAACCTCTCTGCCTCTATCTTGTCTATCCCTTTCATTATTTTAAATGTTTCTATAAGATCACCCCTCATCCTTCTGAACTCCAACGAGTAAAGACTCAGTGTACTCAATCTATCATCATAAGGTAACCCCCTCATTGCAGTAACCTTTTGTGTGGCACCTTATCGAATGCCTTTTGAAAATCTAAATACTCCACATCCATCGGTACACCTCTATCCACCATGCTCGTTATATCCTCAAAGAATTCCAGTAAATTTGTTAAACATGATTTCCCCTTCATGAATCCATGCTGCGTCTGCTTGATTGCACTATTCCTATCTAGATGTCCCGCTATTTATTCCGTAATGATAGCTTCAAGCATTTTCCCCACTACAGATGTTAAACTAACCAGCCTATAGTTACCTGCCTTTTGTCTGCCCCCTTTTTTAAACAGAGGCATTACATTAGCTGCTTTCCAATCCGCTGGTACCTCCCCAGAGTCCAGAGAATTTTGGTAGATTATAACGAATGCATCTGCTATAACTTCCGCCATCTCTTTTAATACCCTGGGATGCATTTCATCAGGACCAGGGGACTTGTCTACCTTGAGTCGCATTAGCCTGTCCAGCACTACCCCCCCAGTGATAATGATTGTCTACAGGTCCTCCCTTCCCACATTCCTGTGACCAGCAATTTCTGGCATGGTTTCTGTGTCTTCCACTGTGAAGACTGAAGCAAAATAATTGTTTAAGGTCTCAGCCATTTCCACATTTCCCATTATTAAATCCCCCTTCTCATCTTTGAAGGGACCAACATTTACTTTAGTTACTCTTTTCCGTTTTATATATCTGTAAAAGCTTTTACTATCCGTTTTTATGTTTTGCGCAAGTTTACCTTCGTAATCTATCTTTCCTTTCTTTATTGCTTTCTTAGTCATTCTTTGCTGTCGTTTAAAATTTTCCCAATCTTCTATTTTCCCACTAACCTTGGCCACCTTATACGCATTGGTTTTTAATTTGATACTCTCCTTTATTTCCTTGGTTATCCACGGCTGGTTATCCCTTCTCTTACCGCCCTTCTTTTTCACTGGAATATATTTTTGTTGAGCACTATGAAAGAGCTCCTTAAAAGTCCTCCACTGTTCCTCAGTTGTGCCACCGTTTAGTCTGTGTTTCCAGTCTACTTTAGCCAACTCTGCCCTCATCCCACTGTAGTCCTCTTTGTTTAAGCATAGTACGCTCGTTTGAGACACTACTTCCTCACCCTCAATCTGTATTACAAATTCAACCATACTGTGATCACTCATTCCGCGAGGATCTTTTACTAGGAGATCGTTTATTATTCCTGTCTCATTACACAGGACCAGATCTAAGATAGCTTGCTCCCTTGTAGGTTCTGGAACATACTGTTCTAAGAAACAATCCCGTATGCATTCTATGAATTCTTCCCCCAGGCTACCATGTGCTATTTGATTTGACCAATCGATATGTAGGTTAAAATCCCCCACGATTACTGCCGTTCTTTTTCACATGCCTCCATTATTCCCTTGATTATTGCCCGCCCCACCATGAAGTTATTATTTGGGGGCCTATAAACTACCACCAGTGACTTTTTCCCCTTACTATCTCTAATCTCCACCCATAATGATTCAATATTTTGTTCATTAGAGCCAATATCGTCTCTCACAACTGCCCTGATATCATCCTTTATTAACAGAGCTACCCCACCTCCTTTCCCTTCTTGTCTATCTTTCCGAATCGTCAGATACCCCTGTATGTTTAATTCCCAGTCTTGGCCACCCTGCAACCACGTTTCTGTAATGGCCACCAAATCATACTGATTTGTAATGATTTGTGCCGTCAACTCATTTAGTTTATTTCGAATGCTGCGTGCGTTTAGGTAGAGTGTTTTAATACTAGTTTTTAAACCATGATTTTTAGTTTTGACCCCTCCTGTAGCTTCTTTATATTCAGTGGCCCTTTTTGTTTTTTGCCTTGGGTTTCTCTGCCCTCCACTTTTACTCATCTCCTTTCTGTCTTTTGCTTTTGTCTCATTTTTGTTTCCCTCTGTCTCCCTGCATTGGTTCTGATCCCCCTGCCATATTAGTTTAACTCCTCCCCAACAGCACTAGCAAACACTCCCCTTAGGACATTGGTTCCGGTCCTGCCCAGGTGCAGACCGTCCGGTTTGTACTGGTCCCACCTCCCCCAGAACCGGTTCCAATGCCCCAGGAATTTGAATCCCTCCCTGCTGCACCACTGCTCAAGCCACATATTCATCTGAGCTATCCTGCGATTCCTACTCTGACTAGCACGTGGCACTGTAGCAATCCTGAGATTACTACTTTTGAAGTCCTACATTTTAATTTAGCTCCTAGCTCCTTAAATTCATCTCGTTGGACCTCATCCCTTTTTTTACCTATATCGTTGGTACCAATGTGCACCACGACAACTAGCTGTTCACCCTCCCTTTTCAGAATGTCCTGCACCCGCTCCGAGACATCCTTGACCCTTGCACCTAATGTTAATAGGGAGATTTACTATCATCATAGGCAGTCCCTCGAAATCAAGGAAGACTTGCTTCCACTCTAAAAATGAGTTCCTACGTGACTGAACAATCTGATATGGGAATTACAGTCTCTGTCATAGGTGGGATAGACAGTCATTGAAGGAAAGGGTTGGGGGGAGTCTTGTTTGCCACATGCTCCTTCCGCTGCCTGTGCTTGATTTCTGCTTGCGCTCAGCGAAAAGACTCGGGGTGTTTAGCGCCCTCCCGGATGCACTTCCTCCACTTAGGGCCGTCTTTGGCCAGGGACTCCCAGGTGTCAGTGGGGATGTTGCATTTTTATCAAAGAGGCTTTGAGGGTATCCTTGAAATGTTTCCTCTGCCCACCTGGGGCTTGCTTGCTGTGCAGGAGTTCTGAGTAGAGCGCTTGCTTTGGGAGTCTTGTGTCAGGCATGTGGACAATGTGGCCCACTCAACAGAGCTGGTCGAGGGTGGTCAGTGCTTCGATGTTGGGGATGTTTGCCTGGTCAAGATGCTAACGTTGATGCATCTGTCCTCTCAGGGGATTTGCACGATCTTGCGGAGACATCGTTGGTGGTATTTCTCCAGCCATTTGAGGAGTCTACTGTATATGGTCCACATTTCTGAGCCATACAGGAGGGCGGGTATCACTACAGACCTGTAGACCATGAGCTTGTTGCCAGATTTGAGGGCCTGATCTTCAAACACTCTTCCTCAGGCGGCCGAAGGCTGCACTGGCGCACTGGAGGCGGTGTTGAATCTCGTCGTCGAAGTCTGCCCTTGTTGATAATAGGCTCGTGAGGTATGGAAAGTGGTCCACGTTGTCCAGGGCCGCGCCGTGGATCTTGATGATTGGGGGGCAGTGCTGTGTGGCGGGGTCAGGCTGGTGGAGGACCTTTGTCTTATGGATGTTTAGTGTAAGGCCCATGCTTTTGTATGCCTCAGTGAAGATGTGAACTAAGACTTGGAGTTCAGATTCTGAATGTGCGCAGACGCATGCGTCGTCCTTGTACTGTAGTTGACGACAGAGGTTGGTATGGTCTTGGATCTGGCCTGGAGGTGGTGAAGTTTGAACAGGTTCCCATTGGTTCTGTAGTTTAGTTCCAATAAAGCGGGGAGCTTGTTGACTGTGAGGTGGAGCATTGCAGCGAGGAAGATTGAGAAGAGGGTTGGCGCGATGACACAGCCCGCCTTACTCTGGTCCGGATGTGGATTGGGTCTGTAATGGATCCATTGGTCAGGATTACGGCTTGCATGTCGTCGTGGAGCAGGCGGAGGATGGTGACGAACTTTTGGGGCAGCCGAAACGGAGGAGGACACTCCATAGACCCTCGTGGTTGAAAGTGTCAAAGGCCTTTGTAAGGTCAAAGAAGGCCATGTACAAGAGTTTCCGCTGTTCCCTGCATTTTTCTTGCAGCTGTCGTGCTGTAAAAATCATGTCCATTTTACCCCGTAGAGGACGAAATCCGCACTGTGACTCCGGGAGGAGCTCCTCAGCCACAGTTGATGGTTGAGGAGGATTCTAGTGACGATTTTCCCAGTGGCTGATAACGGAGATTCCTCTGTAGTTGCCGCAGTAGGACTTGTCCCGTTTTTTAAAGATGGTCACAATTACTACATCTCTGAGATCTCCTGGCATGCTCTCCTCCTTCCAGATGAGAGAGATGAGGTCATGCATTCACGCCAATAGTGTCTCTCTACCATACTTTAGTGCCTCAGCGGGGATTCCATCCACTCCCGTTGCCTTGGTGTTCTTAAGCTGGCGAATAGTCTTTTCTACCTCGTGCAGGGCTGGGGTTTTGCTGAGATGGTGCTGGGTAGCATGCAGTGGGATGGAGTCAAGGACACTCGAGTCAAAGGCAGAGTCTAGGTTAAGAAGATCTTCAAAGTGCTCCTTTCAGTGGGACCTGACTGTCTCGGTGTCCTTGAATGTCTCCCCGTTCTTGGCCAGCAGTGGGGTGGGGCCTTGGGTGTTTGGGCTATAGGTGGCCTTGACTACGGTGAAGAATCCTCGCATATCATGGCTGTCGTCCAGCTGCTGAATCTACTTTGCTTTCTCCACCCACCATCTATTCTTTAGGTCGCGGGTTTTTTGTTGGACCTCGGCCTTAAGCCATCCATAATGCTGAGTTGGATTGTTGTTTTAGGCTCAGAAACGCCCCGTGCTTGCGATTTATCAGCTCTTGGATCTCCTGGTCATTCTCATCAAATCAGTCCTGGTGTTTCCTGGTGAGTGACCGACCATCTCCTCACAGGCATTGGTTATGGAGGCCTGGAGGGCAGACCAAGTGCTGTGGGCATTCTGCATCTCGGGGTCATCAAGAGACGCCAGGTTAGCAGTGAGGCGCTGGCTGTATGGGTTCTCTTAGCTGGGTCTCTGAGTGCCAAGGCATTGGCTTTTTTGCGGCACTGCTTCTGCTGCCGTCGCCACTTTGGGGCTATGCTGATGTTAATGATGGAACGGATTAGGCGGTGGTTCATCCAGCAGTCGTCAGCTCCTGCCAAGGCGCAGATGATGTGCAAATCTTTGCAATCGCTGGCTCGGACGATGACATAGTTGAGCAGGTGCCAGTGTTTGGAGCGAGGGTGTTGCCACGATGCCTTGTACTTGTCTCTCTGGTGCAACAAGGTATCGGTGATGACAAGGTCGTGCTCCAGCCATTTTGTCAGGAGCAGAGTACCATTGGAATTGGTTTTCACTACCCCCTCACTGCCGATCACGCCTCCCCAGAGGGCTGTGTCTTTGTCGACCTTTGCTTTGAAGTCACTGAGGGTGATCAGTTTGGATGCAGGACAGGGATTTTTCGAGGCTGGAATAAAAACCCTTTTTTGTCTCATCTGTTGCATTGAGTGTTGGAGTGTGCACACTGATGACTGTGGCGCATTGGTTCCAGGAGAGGATGAGTCGGAGAATCATGAGACGTTTGTTCATCCCACAGGGGGAGTCTCTGAGGCGCTCGACCAGCTTGTTCTTGATAGCGATACCGACTCCGTGGAGGCGGCGTATTTCCTCTGGTTTGCCTTTCCAGAAAAAGGTGTATCCTCCACCTTGTTCCTTTAGCTGGCCTTCCCCTGCCCGCCGGGTCTCGCTTAGGGCGACGATGTCAACATCAAAGCGTCTAAGTTCCCAGGCAACTATGGTGGTGCGGTGTTCCAGTCTGTCGCTGTTGGAGTTTTTCATGAGGGTCTTGACGTTCCAGGTCCCGAACTTCATAATGAAGGGTTGAAGATGCCTGTGCCTGAGTTCTTTTCATGTGGGGTGGCCATTTCACACCGGCTACCACACGGGCTTAGCTGAGCAAGGTCTTGGTCCAGTGGCAAGGGGGTCCAAGACCACTGGAGACGAGGCAGTACTGTATGAGCCTAATTGCCTACGGCAAGATGCGGGCCATAAGCTCGGTGCTGAGTAGCGCCCTTCGGTGAGATCCAAGACTTGGCTGGTGCAGGCATTGGGAAGGTCAGAGGTCCATTTTGTGGGGTGGAGGTCAGGGTGTTCAGAGTGGAAGGAGGCGAGGTCAGGATGTTCAGAGTGGAAGGAGGAGAGGTGAGAGTGGTCACAGCCATTGTGCTCACCACGTGCTGGAGGAGAAGAGGCCAGGTCATCGCTGGTGTTCAAAATCATAATGATAAGCTTGTTTAGGAAGCCACAGAAGAAAATGACAGGGATATTTCTTTAGAAATGTTAAATATTTTCCGAAATCTGTATAATGTCTAATTTCTTCTGTACGTTTGCACTAATTCATTTATATACAACAGTCAATCATGAACATTGTTTGTTTTGATCTGCTATTTCTCAGAAAGATCTGTTATGACCTGTACATTATTTCGTTTACAATTCAATACAGAAAATCATTTTAAAACAAGCATGATTCTACAGTGCAATCAGTTGATTGTTAATAGTATGTTGATGACTATATTGAATTCTTGCCAGATATAAATATTTATGTAAGGACATAGGAAAGACAGGCATGATAAAAGGCCTTCAGCCTGTTTAAACTCATCCTTCAATTTCATCTTCTATTGTAATATTTAATTGTATTTTGAATGACCTCAATGTTTTTGCCTCTGTTGGTCGATAATTAATTCCATGGGTTAATTTGCTCTGCATGTTAGAACTAGGGCATTTTCTAAATATATGTTAACAGCTATTAACTTTTATGTCTTAGCATTTATAACCTATTGATACATTGTTATCCCTACTCATAAGCTTAGTTTTTTGAGAAAATTTCGAACACATATTGATGCACATATCCAACATTTATGCTTTTTTTTCTTGTAAACCACTTGAAAAGCAGTTCCCAGATGTTCCCAGATGTGTTAATTTCATCTTGTTAAAGCTGGCATTAAAGCATGTGAGGAAGCTGAAAGAGTCCCAGGGGTGAGCAGTATAGGATAAAGGATCAGTCTTTTGATGAACCATAGGAGGCAAACTTCGCATATTTATTCCAAGCATATCTACTGTTGCATCCAGTCAGTTCAGCATTCTATTTGATTGGCCAATTGCTGCTCTATTGTGATTGGACATATAAAGGTGTAATACAACTAACACTGCCAGATCCCATTTAACACCCTCAGCTCTTATGCTATTTGTGGAGCATGTATAATATTGCATTTATTTCCTCTTATGTTGGAATACTTTTGTCTATGTTAACTTTCTCCATATTTTTGCTAATTTAAAACCCTAGCCCAGAATTTGCTGAAAAAATAATGGGCTGTAAATTGCGGCCTCTCCGGGTGAATACGATGCACATGTGCCTAAACTCGACACTTGCGATCTGTCAAAATTTATTTTGACAGATCGCAGGCATTGCCAGGAGAAGGCCCTTTGCGGACAAAAATTTGGGCTCTTTGCCCAACTCCTGCCCAGGGAATGTCCTTAAAACGCTAATGCCTGGTAAAGCATACTTTTACCAGCGAAAGAGTTTTAAAAGATAGAAAAATTAAATGTTATCATTAATTTTTATATTAAAAACCCTGTCCATTAAGGTAAGTTTATTTTTAACCTTATTAAAACATATAAAAAAAAATATTTTTTTTTTCTAAAACATTTAATTTAATTCAATTTCAATTAATTTTAAATATGTGAGGTGTTTTTTGAATTTATGGATTATTTTACTGTGCTTTTAATGGGAATATTACATTTTCATTGCTGGTCCAGGCCCATGTGATCCCAGGATGCCCATACGCTCCCGGGATGCATGGGCTTCTGCGCTAGGCTGTGCACCTAGGTCTTGGAGCCGAAGAGTTTGTTCCTACGGGACCATCAGGTGTTTTCGTAAAAAAATTTTGGGTCGGACGCATACTGGCCCAATGGCGTGTGAATGATCCACACCATTATTAATGTGCAAATCGGCCACCAACTTGTGATGAGAAAGAGATACCCAGTGAATTGCAAATCGCCACAAGTTGCTGAACAATTTGCACCGCTCTGCCGCTTGCTTCACTAAAATGGCATCTTGCGCTTAATCTCCGTGATTTTTATGAAGTTCTGCATTTGCACATTAATTGCCCATTAAACTCACCACAAAAAGTTAAGTCTGGTAATTAATAGCATAGGTACCTTTAATGATATGCTAATTGTTAATGACTACCAATCAACTTCACTTGCCCAGAAAATCAACAATTACAATTATGGAGCCTCATTCTTGCAGGCTGAATTGTTGTTGAAGATTTTAAAAATGACAAATTTTAAAGTTTAAATTTGTTCCTTATTTATTCTTCCTGTCTTTATTCTCTCTCTCTCACTTAATCTATACTTTCTTTCCTCCTCTCTCTTTATTGCTCTTTCTGTACCTGAATTGACATTCAATTCACCATCTCTAATTAACCCTGGTTCTCTGTTTATTTCTCAATCTTTAAATCTCATTCTTTAAGGGCTAAAAATGTGAATACCCATATAAAAAAACGGGCACGATCAGCCCATACCCGTTCAAAGTCATGCAGGCAGCATGCAAACTGCTTGCTGATTATAATGAATGTGGCATGCAGCCCAGTGCCAAATATGCTGCTGAGTGGCTGCACGCCTCATCATGGGGCACAAGTACGTATGAGACTAGCACCAATTAAAGCTAGCCTGCAGTATGGCAGAGAGGGCTTCCAGATTTCCTGATGCAGGACTCAAGGCCCTGGTGCAGGAGGTGGACAAGAGAAGAGAGGTCCTGTATCCAAGGAGGCTTTCCAAACAAACTCTGAGATGGCAATGGGAGCAGATAGTCATTGTGGTCAATGTCAGCAGTGTAGTTTCGAGCCTGGATCCAGTGCCGCAAATAGTTCAATGACCTCACAATGATCTTTAAATGCCATTTCCTTACAACTGAACCACTAGACAGACACTGCTCATTTCACCACACCCCTTCACTCACTTATCAACCATCTCTATCAATGATGACTGATACCTCACATTAATAGCTTCACCTCACCCTCGCACATTTAGCACTGCTGCAAGCCTCACACCCCCAGTACACAGCTTGCTCACACTGCCAGCTATTCAATTATGATGGGCACATCACCCAAACACATTGCACCACACTCACTGACATACCACCCTCTCTCTTGCAGGACAAGTTGAATACAAACTACTGCACCCATATCTGGAAGCAATCATGGTCTGGGCAAAAGCCTGAAGTAACCAGCCTCACCACTCCCTGGAAATTTAAGTAAACTCGCAGCTGTTGCAGCCCCCCAGCCAAATATTCAGCCCTCTAAAGTTTTAATTTTAAAATCACTAACAACTGTCATGTATGTAACACCACTGTATTACTGTATACACTCAACCTTGATGCACACCTTGACCACAAGGGATGAACTTGTGGGCACATAGGTATGAAAAGGGAGGTCCCTCGCAGGGTCATTGCCTTTGGAGTCCTGTAAATAAGGAGAGCAGGTCACAGAGTGACCTTGTCCCCAGAATGTGCCTCGTGTGGTTTCATGCTGTAGAGTAAGGACTTTACAATAATAATTTACTACCTGCAGGAATGTTGATGGTGAGCTGCCATTTTCAGGAAGCTAATGGTGGAGCAGAGCAAATAGTCCAGTAAATTGTGGCAATTCTCAATTCTCTTCCTTTCCAGTAGCTGTTGGACGGTTTACACATTAATAAAGGTTAGTGTCATTAAACTCACCATTATTTTGCCAACAAATTCTGGACCATTATGCTTAATGCAGCACTGATAGAAATGTACAGACATTGGGCTCAATTTTCCCCAATGCCGTTTTTTGGCGTACTGCAAGAGTTACGCCCATTTCTTTTGGCCCTGAGTACTCCAAAAAAATAACTAGTAAGTTTCCCCGTGCTATTTTTTGAATTTGGCACTGCGTAGCCTGTCCTTTAGCTTCGGGGGGGGGTGGAGCCTAATGTCTGCGCCGAAAAAATTGATGCCACCCCTTTCTGCGCATGCGCAAAAAAAAGGGATGTTTTTGTCGTGATTACAGCTCCCGGTCTGCATTCAGCCATTTTTAAAGGGCTCAATTTTCCCCAAAGCTTTTTTTTGGCGTACTTGAAGAGGTGCGCCTATTTTTTGGGGGCCCAAGCATGCCAAAAAAAATGTTCTAAATTTCCCCGTTTGATTTCTTCATTTTGCCGCAGCCTAACCTGCCCTTTGGTTTTGGGGGTGGAGCCTTGATCTGTGTCAAAAAGATCAGGTTTTCACGTAACCAGAGACACAATGCGGGCTGACACTACAAAGTGAAACATACAACCAGCTCGCAACACATTAAAATACATTGCAGCAACTTAAAAACACATTGGGGCTGAAATTCTGATGTCCCGGGTCCGTACGAAGTTTCTACGGACCCAGGAAGGCATTGGAAAAGCCGATTTTCAGCGCGCAATGCGCATGCGCTGAAAACCGGCTTTTCCGATCTGTCAAGTTTCTGGCTTGACAGATCATCCACAGATCGGGAGCGAGGACACTTGCAGAGCAAGATTTCCGATATTTACGCATGTCTTGCCCAGCAAATGTCCTCAAAAATCTTGCGCCTGAAAAAGCAGGCATATAACCTACTTTTACAGGCGCAAGTGTTTTAAAATACACAAACATTTTAAAATAAAGTTATAAAAACAGATTTTATTGTTAAAAACCCTCCCCACAACAGTAAGTTTATTTTAAGGCATAATTAAAAAACTTTATTAAAAGGAAAAATATATTTTTTTATAAGAATTTTAATTTAAATGAATCTTAAATATATAGTGTATTTTCTATTTTTTATTGAGTTTTGGGTGTTTGGGGGGTGTTTCTCATTCATAGTAATAGGAGTTCCAGAATTACAGAACTCCTATTACTATGAATGAGAATATACTACATGTGATTGGCTGCTCAGAGCCATGTGTCTCCAGCTCCCAGCCTGCACACGTCCCGACGTGCACATGCTGCGACGTGCAGTCATGAGAGGCCTCAGGCTCGGAAGTTCGAACGGGCGAAGCAGCAACAGGTAAGTGCGCATCTTTTTTCCCTTTTTCAGTCTTTTGCCTGTGGGAAGACCTGGACCGGGATTTCTGGGCCATTGAGCTGAAGGATGCAGGAACAAGTCTATCTACCAGGGCATGGCTTGCGATGCCTCGCTCCAGCAAATTTTGGGCCAAAATATTTCAGCTGCTGCGAATGTATATTATCATGTACAAGTGGGTTGTACATGATAATATACATTCGTCCAACCGTCAAGGGATTTCTGTAATCCCCTGTAGGACCCATAATAAAATGAAAGGCTTCCTCTGTAAAGTAGGTCTTGCTACACTTTTTCATTCCATCAGCATTTCAGTTTGTATACGGCACATTTGGCAAATTGAGCATTATATCCAGCACTTGCTTGCCTAGTAAAGGGGGCAACTGATGGTTCCCTTTCATTATTTCAGGATTTTTCTTATTTTCTTAGTTTTCCTAATGTATCCAACCTCCTTTCACTAACTTCCATTTACGACCTCGCCAATAATTTTTTTTCTGGCTTATATTTTGAAATAATAATTGTGATATATTCTTTGCGACATCACCAACACACACACTTTACAAGATGGCGCCAATACATCATGTGACTTTTATTGTATTTACAATAGTAGTTACATTACCACAGTAGTCCACCAGGTTGAGCAGTATATTACACTTCTCCCTCCTTAATGAAGAAGTAATCATAACAAAATAATCATCATACACAACATGCATGGTATACACAACAAAAGATACAAAATTATTTTGCCAAATTTACAAATCAAACTTAACCACTTGTTTTCTGTTTGCAAGAGGATACCTTTGCTCTTGAACAGAATTTTCCAAACTTGTTTTAGCACTTAGACTCATTCTCGGCTAATCCTGAGGAGAGTATTTCTCCAAGGGAAATCCTTGACTTACATTTGAACTCTATACAACTTCAGACTGTTTGTTTTCCTGACTCGGGCTCAGACTTAAATTCTGAATTTCTCGTGGACTTGTTTCTAGGACATCTAAGATTTGCTACTGGTACTCAACTTCTAACAAGACTATCTGACTCATCAGAAATAATTAAATCATTCCAACTTGCAACTCCTTCCACATCTGTAGGTAAAATATGATCAATGTGAACAAACCTAACCTGTCCATGATCAAACATCTTGACCAAATATGTGCGAGGACCACATATCTTCACTACTCTTCCTGGTAACCACTTTAACCATTTATGTTTATGGTTCTTCACTCTAATCTCCTGATTCAATTTCACACATTTTTCTCTTACTCTACCTCTATCATGATTCTCTTTCTGTTTTAATTGTTTCTCCTCTACTGATTGTGCCAAGTTTGACTTGAACAATGAGAACCTGGTTCATGGCTGTCATTTGAGAAATAACTCTGCTGGTGTTCTACTAGTAGTTATATGAAGAGTCTCACGATAAGTAATCAGAAAATTTGCTAATTTGTGGTCCAACAACAACTAAGTTTCTTTGGATTTGGATCCAAATTTATTTGGTGAGAGCACGTTTTACAATTTGTACTTTGCGCTCTGCTGCACCATTTGAAGCAGGCTGGTACTGTGGAAGCTTGGTATGTGCTTGACCAAGAGTTTTGTACAGAGTTAATTATGGTGGCCGCATCTAGATAAAGATATAAAGTACATTGTTAGTCAGTGTATGACATGTCAATCGGTAAGCAAGAAACCACCATCAATATCATTTCTGCTCATGAACAGTGCAAATTCTTCTGAACAAAATTGCAGCCCATTATCAGAAACAATTTCTTCTGGGAGATCATATGAAGAAAATAATCTTCGCAAATTGTCCAATGTTTTACTTGTAATTTTCTGCATCGGAAACACCTCTACCCACATTGAATCGCTATCAATCACAATGAACAATTGTTGCCCCTTTAGCTCACCAAAATTTATATGTAGCCTTTGCCACACCCTGGGAGGCCATTTCCTTGGCTGTAATGGTACTAATGATGGTTTCTTGCTTACCAATTGACATGTTGTACACTGACTAACAATGTACTTTATATCTTTATCTAGATGCGGCCACCAAAAGTAAATCTGTACAAAACTCTTGGTCAAGCACATTCCCAGATGCTGGTCATGAAGATCTCCTAACGATTTGGACCTGAACTTATTTGAAATAACTACTCTTGCACTCCACATGATATAATCTTTAACCATTGATTATACATTCCTACGAACAAAGTATGGATGTATATCTTTCTTTGATATCTGGTTTGGCCGGCCATTTGCTATGTAATCATACACTTCTGACATAACTGGGACATGTTTGGTCTGGACGTGGATTGGGTCTGTGGTGGATCTGTTGGTCAAAATCACGGCTTGCATGTCATCATGGAGCAGGCGGAGGATGGTGAAAAACTTTTGAGGGCAGCCAAAATGGAGGAGGACGCTCCATAGTCCATCACGATTGACAGTGTCAAAGGCCTTTGTGAAACATAGAAACATAGAAAATAGGTGCAGGATTAGGCCATTTGGCCCTTCGAGCCTGCACCACCATTCAATAAGATCATGGCTGATCATTCACCTCAGTAACCCTTTCCTGCTTTCTCTCCATACCCTTGCTCCCTTTAGCCGTAATGGCCATATCTAACTCCCTCTTGAATATATCTAATGAACTGGCATCAACAACTCTCTGCGGTAGAGAATTCCACAGGTTAACAACTCTCTCAGTGAAGAAGTTTCTCCTCAGCTCGGTCCTAAATGGCTTACCCCTTATCCTGGACTTCCCCAACATCGGGAACATTCTTCCTGCATCTAACCTGTTCAGTCCCGTCAGAATGTTATATATTTCTATGAGATCTCATTCTTCTAAACTCCAGTGAATACAGGCCCAGTCGATCCAGGCTTTCCTCATATGTCAGTCCGGCCATCTCGGGAATGAGTCTGGTGAACCTTCGCTGCACTCCCTCAATAGCAGGAACGTCCTTCCTCAGATTAGGAGACCAAAACTGAACACAATATTCCAGGTGAGGCCTCACCAAGGCCCTGTACAACTGCAGTAAGACCACCCTGCTCCTATACTTAAATCCCCTAGCTATGAAGGCCAACATACCATTTGCCTTCTTCACCACCTGCTGTACCTACATGCCCACTTTCAATGAATGATGTACCATGAAACCCAGGTCTCGTTGCACCTCCCCTTTTCCTAATCTGTCGCCATTCAGATAATATTCTGCCTTCCTGTTTTTGCCACCAAAGTGAATAACCTGACATTTATCACATTATACTGCATCTGCCATGCATTTGCTTACTCACCTAACCTGTCCAAGTCACCCTGCAGTCTCTTAGCATCATCTTCACAGCTCACACCACCACACAGCTTAGTGTCATTTACAAACTTGGAGATATTACACTCAATTCCTTCATCTAAATCATTGATGTATATTATAAATTGCTGGGGGTCCCAGCACTGAGCCCTGTGACACCCCACTAGTCACTGCTTTCCATTCTGAGAAGGACCCATTTATTCCCACTCTTTGTTTCCTGTCTGCCAACCAGTTCTCTATCCACGTCAATACATTACTCCCAATACCATGTGCCTTAATTTTGCACACAAATCTCTTTTGTGGGACCTTGTAAAAAGCCTTTTGAAAGTCCAAATACACCACTTTCACTGGTTCTCCCTTATCCACTCAACTAGTTATACCCTCAAAAATTTCTAGAAGATTTGTCAAGCATGATTTCCCCTTCATAAATCCATGCTGACTTGGACTGGTCCTGTCACTGCATTAAATGCGCTGCTATTTCATCTTTAATCATTGATTCCAACCTTTTCCCCACCACAAATGTCAGGCTAACTGGACTATAATTCCCCGTTTTCTCTCTCCCTCCTTTTTTAAAAAGTGGTGTTACATTGGCTACCCTTCAGTCCATAGGAACTGATCCAGAGTCGATAGACTGTTGGAAAATGATCAACAATGCATCCACTATGTCTAGGGCCACTTCCTTAAGTACTCTGGGATGCAGACTATCAGGCCCTGGGGATTTATTGGTCTTCAATCCCATCAATTTTCCGATCACAATTTCCTGACCAATAAGGATTTCTTTCAGTTCCTCCTTCTCGCAAGAACCTCAGTCCCCTTGTATTTCTAGAAGATTATTTGTGTCTTCCTTAGTGAAGACAGAACCAAAGTATTTGTTCAATTGGTCTGCCATTTCTTTGTTCCCCATTATAAATTCACCTGATTCTGACTGCAAGGGACCTATGTTTGTCTTTACTAATCTTTTTCTCTTCACATATCTATAGAAGCTTTTGCAGTCAGTTATTATGTTCCCAGCAAGCTTCTAATACTCTATTTTCTCCATCCTAATTAAACCCTTTGTCCTCCTCTGCTGAATTCTAAATTTCTCCCAGTCCTCAGGTTTGCTGCTTTTTCTGGCCAATTTATTTGCCTCTTCCTTGGATTTAACACTATCCCTAATTTCCCTTTTTAGCCACGGTTGAGCCACCTTCCCCATTTTATTTTTACTCCAGACAGGGATGTACAATTGTTGAAGTTTATCCATGTGATCTTTAAATGTCTACCATTGCCTATCCACCATCAACCCTTTAAGTATCATCCGCCAGTCTATCCTAGCCAATTCACGTCTCATACCATCGAAGTTATCTTTCCTTACGTTCAGTACCCTAGTCTCTGAATTAACTCTGTCACTCTCCATCTTAATAAAGAATTCTACCATATTATGGTCACTCTTCCCCAAGGGGCCTCGCACAACAAGATTGCTAATTAGTCCTTTCTCATTACACATCACCCAGTCTAGGAAGGCCAGCCCTCTATTTGGTTTCTCGACATATTGATCGAGAAAACCATCCCTAATACACTCCAGAAAATCCTCTTCCACTTTAATGCTACCAGCTTGGTTAGCCTGATCTATATGTAGATTAAAGTCACCCATGATAACTGCTGTATCTTTATTGCACACATCCCTAATTTCTTGTTGGATGCTGTCCCCAACCTCACTCCGACTGTTTGGTGGTCTGTACACAACTTCCACTAGCGTTTTCTGCGCTTTGGTATTCCGCAGCTCTACCCATACAGATCCCACATCATCCAAGCTAATGTCCTTCCTTACTATTGCATTAATTTCCTCTTTAACCAGCAAAGCTACCCAATCTTATTTTCCTTTCTGTCTATCTTTCCTGAATGTTGAATACCCCTGGATGTTGAGTTCCCAGCCTTGGTCACCCTGGAGCCATGTCTCCGTAATCACAATTATATCATATTTGTTAATAGCTGCCTGCGCAGTTAATTCGTAAACCTTATATGAATACTCCTCGCATTGAGGCACAGAGCCTTTAGGCTTGACTTTTTAACACACTTTGTCCCTTTAGAATTTTCCTGTACATGTGGTCCTTTTTGATTTTTGCTTTGGGTTTCTCTGCCCTCCACTTTTACTTTTCTTCTTTCTACCTTTTGCTTCTGCCCCCATTTTACTTCCCTCTGTCTCCCTGCATAGGTCCCCATCCCCCTGCCATATTAGTTTAATCCCTCCCCAACAGCACTAGCATACACTCCCCCTAGGCCATTGGTTCCGGTCCTGCCCAGATATGGATCGTCCGGTTTGTACTGGTCCCACTTCCCCAGAACTGGTTCTAATGTCCCAGGAATTTGAATCCCTCCCTCCTGCTCCACTCCTCAAGCCACATATTCATCTTAGCTATCTTGCTATTTCTACTCTGACTAGCACGAGGCACTGGTAGCAATCCTGAGATTACTACCTTTGAGGTCCTGCTTTTTAATTTAACTCCTAGCTCCATAAATTCAGCTTGTTGGACCTCATCCCATTTTTTACCTATATCATTGGTACGAATATGCACCACGACAGCTGGCTGTTCACCCTCCCCCTCCAGAATGTGCTGCAGCCTCTCTGAGACATCCTTGACCCTTGCACCAGTGAGGCAACATAGCACCCTGGAGTCTAGATTGCAACCGCAGAAATGCCCCTTACAATAGAATCCTCTACCACTATAGCTCTCTCACTCTTTTTCCTGCTCTCCTGTGCAGCAGAGCCACCCACGGTGCCATGAACTTGGCTGCTGCTGTCCTCCCCTGATGAGTCATCCCCCCCCAATAGCACCCAAGGTGGTGTATCTGTTTTGGATGGGGATGACCGCAGATGACTGCACTACTTTCCTTCTACTGCTCTGCCTGATGTCACCCATGCCCTATCTGCCTGAGTAACCTTTACCTGCGGTGTGACCAACTCACTAAATGTGCTATTCACGCCATCCTCAGCATCGCGGATGCTCCAGAGTGAATCCATGCGCAGCTCCAGTGCCGCAATGCGGTCTGTCAGAAGCTGCAGCTGGATGCACTTCCTGCACATAAAGCAGTCAGGGACACTGGGAGCATCCCTGACCTCCCAAATAGCACAGGAGGAGCATGACATGGATCTGGGCTCCCCTGCCATGACTTAACCCTTAGATTAACTTAATTTGGCAACAATGTCAAAGGTTACCTATTGATAAGGAAATAAAAAGAAGAAAAAAAAGATTAAATACTCACCAATCCACCAGCCAATCACTTACCCACTTGGCTGTGACGTCACACTTTGATTTCATTTTACTTCTTCGTTTTACCTTCGGCTTCTATCTCCCGCTCCCGAACTGCTGCTCCTCCTCCCGAGCTCCGCGCCCTTTTATCAGGGCCTCGATCTCCCGAACTGCTGTGAGATCAAAGTAGACCATGTAGTAGGGTTGATGCTGTTCTCTGCATTTCTCTTCTAATTGTCGCACAGTAACGATCATGTCCGTTGTACCCTTAGTGGATGTAATCTGCATTGTGACTCTGTGAGGAGCTCTTCAGCCACTGGGAGAAGACGATTGAGGAGGATTCTTGTAATGACTTTCCCAGTGGCCGACGGCAGAGAGATTCCGCTTTTGTTACCGCAGACAGGCTTCTCCCCTTTTTTAAAGATGGTCACGATTACGGCATCTCTGAGATCTCCTGGCATGCTCTCCTCCTTCCAGATAAGAGAGATGTCATGCATTTGATGAGGTCATCGCACCAACGCTTTTCTCGATCTGCCTTGCTGCAATGCTCCATCTCACGCTCAACAAGCTCCCCGCTAGTGTGGCACTAAACTATAGAAACATTGGGAACCTGGTCAACCTTTGCCTCCTCCAGGTTAGATTCAAGATTGTCCCATCCTCTGTCATCGAAATACAGTACACAGATGACGCTTGCATCAGCGCACACTCAGAGGCCAAACTCCAAGCAATCGTCATACGAAAGCACGGGCCTTACGCTAAACATCCGTAAGACAAAGGTCCTCCATCAACCTGACCCTGCCACATAGCACTCCCGGCCATCAAAATCCATGGCTCGGCTTTGGACAACGTGAACTATTTTCCATACCTCTGGAGCCCATTATCAGCAAGGGCAGACATCGATGACGAGGTCCAACTCTGCCTCCAATGTGCCTGCGCAGCCATCGGTCACCTGAGGAAGAGAGTGTTTGAAGACCAGGACCTCAAATCTGGCAGCAAGTTTATGGTCTACAGAGACATGGACCATTTGCAGCAGATATCTCAAAACGCTGGAGATGCACCACCAGCAAGATCCTGCAATTCCACTGGGAGGATAGACGCACCAATGACAGTGTTCTCGATCAGGCCAACATCTCCAGCATCGAAACACTGACCATGCTTGACCAGCTCTGTTGGGCGGGCCACATCGTCCATAAGCCCGACACGAGACTCCCTAAGCAAACGCTCTACTCGAACTCCTACACGGCAAGCGAGCCCCAGGTGAGCAGAGGTAACATTTCAAGGACACCCTCAAAACCTCCTTGATAAAGTGCAACACCCCCACCATCACCTGGGAATCCCTGGACCAAGACCACCCAAAATGGAGGAAGAGCATCCGGGAGGGTGCTGAGCACCTCGAGTCTCGTCGCTGAGAACATGCAGAAATCAAGCGCAGACAGTTGAAGGAGCATGAGTCAAACCAGGCTCCTCACCCACCCTTTCCTTCAATCACTGTCTGCCCCACCTGTGACAGAAACTGTAATTCCCGCATTGGACTGTTCAGCCACCTGAGAACTCCCTTTTAGAGTGAAAGCAAGTCTTCCCTCAATTCCGAGGGACTGCCTATGATGATGATGATGATGTGTGGTTGCTCTAGCAGTCTCTTCAGTTATGACTGGCAGTTCATCAATCTATGAAAAATAGAACACTTCTTCCCTTTTGGATGTAACTTGTGATGGGGATGGCAACCTGGACATAGCATCAGCATTACTGTGATCAGCTGATTATCTGTACTCAATGTCATATGTTTATGCTGACAAAATCAAAGCCCATCTCTGCATTTGAGCTGCAGCTATGGTTGAAACTTAGGATTTGGATGGAGGATTGCTGTCAGTGGCTTATGGTCTGTAAAATTAATAAACTTATGTCCATACAAGTTTTTGTGGACATTCTTGACACCAAAAATCAATGCTTATCTTTCGATCTGTGCATAATTATGCTCGCTGGTGCTGAGAGTGCGTGAAGCAAAAGCAATTGGTCTCTCCTCCCCACTAACTAATACTTGACAGATCATGGAGAGGCATCATATGCTAGATTGATCTCCTTAGATCATCATCAGCATCATCATAGGCAGTCCCTCGAAGCGAGGATTACTTGCTTCCATGCCAAAAAGGGATGTTTCAATGTTCCAGATATCAAACTAATATTACAGACACCGAACTACATCTTGAAGGGTGGAAGATACCTGTGCGTGAATTTTTTTTAACGTGTGTGGCCGTTGCACACCAGCCACCACACGGGCTTGACAGAGCTAGGTCTTGGTCCAGTAGCAAGGATTACCCAAGACGGCTGGAGACCTGCTCTGCTGCACAGACCTAGTGTGCACACATATCGCAGTATGTGTTGGCCCGTGCTGCCCCTGGGCCTTTGGCTCTTCTGAACTCCGAACTCACGCCTGTCCTGGGCTCCGGTCACTTCCATCTACAAACTCTTGCTGCTCCTGCCCGCACTGCAATCAGCGACCTGGTTTCGCAGTCGTCGCTCTCCAGCAGCAGCATGCGCTGCTCCCTGCAGTGGTATGCCGCTGCACGCTGCTCCCTCTAATGGCCCTGGCCTGCTGCTGGTCTTGCAGGCTGGGACTGCACCGATTTCTCTAGATCCCCTCTCCTTAGATACATCATAGTGAACTAACATGGTATTCTCTACCAACTGGCTTTTACACTCCCTGAAAGCTGCGTTGCATTCTTCTGACCACTTCCAATGGATCTGTTTTTTCAACAGCTCATTCAGTGGAAGTAGGACTGCACCCAAATTTGGTAGGAACTTCCAATAATAGTTCAAAAGACCCCAAAAGGATCAAAATGAAGTGACATTCTTGGGAGTGGGTGCACTTTTGATTGCATCCAGCTTTTCCTTGGTTGGATGTAAATCATCTTTGTCTACTCTGTGCACTAAATACTCTACTTAGTTTTGAAATAACACACTTGTGAGCAGTCACTCGTACTCTATGCTTCTCTAGCCTTTGAGCACTTCATTTAACACATTATTGTGGATTTGCTTGTTTGGTGCTGAAACGAGTATGTCATCTAAATAACACACTATCCATTCAAGGCCTTGCAAAATCTGCTTCAAATCGCGAGAGGAGCTGCTCAGCGGCAGACCTCCAAAGAGTCAGCTCAAACAGCACCAACAACTCACCTGGGAAGACAAGATGTAAAAAGAATCAAAATCAAAGTGTGACATCACAGGAAAGAAGGGAAGTGATTGGTTGGTGAGTTTTTCTCTCTTTTCTGGGACATTGGTTTAAATTAAGAGCTGGGATTAAAAACAAAACATGAAAATTAATTAATCAAATATGTGTTACTGCTGCTGCATGTGGTAGCTGGTAGACCCCCTTGAGGTCCATTGTGACCACATCTGCAGTAAGTGTCTGCAGCTCAAGGAACTTCGGCTCCGTGTTGATGAGCTCAAATCCGCGTTGCGGACACTGCGACAGATCAGGGAGGGGGAGAGTTACCTGGATGCTGTCTTCCAGGAGGCAGTCACACCCCTTAGATTAATTAATTCAAATTTGCTCCATGCTCAGGGAGAGGACTCTGATGTATGCAACCTCTTGTAACCAGCATTCTATCGCCACCAGAAGGCGATCCCAGCATCCCTTGTGAGCATTGCATATATAAAGGCCTTGGCCCATGCTGTGCCAGCACTCAGGAGTCAGAATAAAGAGACTAAGGTCACATGTACTCAAGTCTACAATACTCAGTCACATTGCTTCATTTGAGACATAACAAGGAGGGTGTGATAACAAGTGAGGAAGGTATAGGGACCCAGGAGGTAGTGATGGAGGAGCCTCAACCCTTGCTCTTGTCCAACAGATATGAGATTTTTGCTCCCTGTTTGGATGAGGGCAGAGACTGCAGGGAGGATGAGCAAACTAACCACCATGGTACAGGGGGCCATTCAAGTGGGGGGAGTAAAAAGGAACATTGTAGTGGTAGAGGACAGTATCATTAGGGGGATAGATCTGGTTCTATGCAGCCGAGAGCATGTGTCCCGAAGGCTGTGTTGCCTGCCCGGTGCCAGGGTTAAGGACATCTCCTCAGGGCTGGAGAGTAACTTGGAGTGAGAAGGGGAAGGTCCAGTTGTCGTGGTCCACGTGGGTACCAACGGAATAGATAGGATAAAGAAAGAGGTTTTGCTAAGGGAGTATGAGCAGCTAGGGGCTAAATTAAAAAGCAGAACCACAAAGACAATAATCTCTGGATTACTACCTGAGCCATGAGCAAATTTGCATAAGGTAAATAAGATCAGAGAGTTAAACACATCGCTCAAAGACTGGTGTGGGAGAAATAGGTTTTGGTTTAAGGGCATTGGCACCAGTACTGGGGTAAGAGGGAGCTGTTCCAATGGGACGGGATTCACCTGAACACTGCTGGGAATTGTGCCCTGGCGAATCAAATAACTAGGGCTGTAGAGAGTGCTTTAAACTAAATAATGGAGGGGAGGATTCGGGTGAGCGGAAATTTAAAAAGTTAAAGAGCAAGGAGAAGGCAATAGAGCAGGGTAGCACTGGAGGAAATAATAACCAGAGCATGACAAGGAAGGGGAAGAATGTACAAAATTAAGTGTGTATCAGAAAGTGGGGTCAAAGCAGGGAAAAATGCGAAAAAATCAAAATTAAATGCTCTTTATCTGAATGCACGCAACATTTGTAACAAAATAGATGAGTTGACGGCACAAATAGATATAAATGGGTATGCACTGAAAACCATTACAGAGACATGGTTGCAAGGTGACCAAGGCAGGGAACTAAATATTATGGGTTATTTGACAATTTGGAAGGATAGACAGAAAGGCAATAATCTCTGGATTACTACCTAAGCCACTAGCAAATTTGTTCTGTTAATAAAGGATGAGATCAGTGCAGTAGTGAGAAATTATATTGGCTCAAAAGATCAAGATGTAGAATCAGTTTGGGTGGAGATAAGAAAATAAGAATGAAAGAAATAGGAGCAGGAGTAGCCCATTTGGCTCCTCGAGCCTGCTCCGCCTTCCCCGCCCGTTCCCCATAACCCTTGACTCCCTTATCATACAAAAATCTGTCTATCTCCACCTTAAATATATTCAAAGATCCATCCTCCACAGCTCTCTGGGGTAGAGAATTCCAAAGATTCACAACCCTCCGAGAGAAAAAATTCCTCCTCATTTTTGTTTTAACTGGGCGATCCCTTAGTCTGAAACTATGCCCTCTAGTTCTAGATTCCACCATAAGGAATAATAAAGGGAAGAAGTCACTGGTGGGTGTAGCCTATTGCCATATCTTTGGAGAGCACACAACACCCAACCTGTAAGATGGCTGCAGGTTCCAGAATCTTCTGACCTGCTGGTCAGGTGACCTGCTCTTTATTAACAGCACTAGCTGCAGTAACACAGGTACAAACCTGTCGGTCTGCACTTGGGCAGGACCGGAACTAATGTCCTAGGGGGAGTGTTTGCCAGTGCTGTTGGGGAGGAGTTAAACTAGAATGGCAGGGGGATGGGAACCTATGCAGGGAGTCAGAGGGAAATAAAATCGAGTCAGAAGCAAAAGATAGAAAGGAGAATAGTAAAAGTGGAGGGCAGAGAAACCCAATGCAAAAAACAAAAAGGGACACATTACAGCAAAATTCTAAAGAAGCAAAGTGTGTTAAAAAGACAAGCCTGAAGGCTCTGTGCCTCAATGCGAGGAGTATTCAGAATAAGGTGGACAAATTAACTGTGCAGATAGCAGTTAATGGGGTATGATATAATTGGCATCACGGAGAGATGGCTCCAGGGTGACCAAGGCTGGGAACTCAACATCCAAGGGTATTCAGCATTTAGGAAGGATAGACAGAAAGGAAAAGGAGGTGGGGTGGCGTTGCTGGTTAAAGAGGAAATTAATGCAATAGTAAGGAGGGACATTAGCCTGGATGATGTGGAATCGGTATGGGTGGAGCTGTGGAATACCAAAGACCAGAAAACGCTAGTGGGAGTTGTGTACAGACCACCAAACCATAGTAGTGAGGTTGGGGACAGTATCAAACAAGAAATAAGGGATGTGTGCAATAAAGGTATAGCAGTTATAATGGGCGTCTTTAATCTACATGTTGATTGGGCTAACCAAACTGGTACCAATGCGGTGGAGGACGATTTCCTGGAGTGTATTAGGGTTGGTTTTCTCGACCAATATGTCGAGAAACCAACTAGAGAGCTGGCCATCCTAGACTGGGTGATGTGTAATGAGAAGGGACTAATTAGCAATCTTGTTTTGCGAGGCCCTTGGGGAAGAGTGAGCATAATATGGTAGAATTCTTTATTGAGATTGAGAGTGACACAGTTAATTCGGAAACTAGGGTCCTGAACTTAAGGAAAGGTAACTTCAACGGTATTAAGCGTGAATTGGCTAAAATAAACTGGCAAAGGATACCTAAAGTGTTGACGGTGGATAAGCAATGGCAAACATTTAAAGAACAAATGGATGAACTTCAGCAATTGTACATCCCTGTCTGGAGTAAAAATAAAACGGGGAAGGTGGCTCAACCATGGCTAACAAGGCAAATTAAGGATAGTTTTAAAGCCAAGGAAGAGGCATATAATTTGGCTGTAAAAGCAACAAACCTGAGGACTGGGAGAAATTTAGAATTCAACAGAGGAAGACTAAGGGTTTAATTAAGAGGGGGAAAATAGAGTACGAGAGGAAGCTGGCAGGGAACATAAAAACTGACTGCAAAAGCTTCTATAAATATGTGAAGAGAAAAAGATTAGTGAAGACAAACGTAGGTCCCTTGTAGTCGGATTCAGGTGAATTTATAATGGGGAACAACGAAATTGCAGACCGATTGAACAAATACTTCGGTTCTGTCTTCATGAAGGAAGACACAAATTACCTTCCAAATGCACTAGGGGACAGTGGGTCTAGTGAGAAGGAGGAACTGAAGGATATCCTTATTAGGTGGGAAATTGTGTCAGGGAAATTGATGGGATTGAAGGCCGATAAATCCCTCGGGCCTGATAGTCTGCATCCCAGAGTACTTAAGAATGTGGCCCTAGAAATAGTGGATGCATTGGTGATCATTTTCCAACAGTCTATTAACTCTGGATCAGTTCCTATGGACTGGAGGGTAGCTAATGTAACACCACTTTTTAAAAAGGGAGGGAGAGAGAAAATGGGTAATTATAGACCGGTTAGCCTGACATCAGTAGTGGGGAAAATATTGAAATAAATCATTAAGGATGAAATAGCAGCGCATTTGGAAAGCAGTGACAGGATTGGACCAATTCAGCATGGAGTTATGAAAGGGAAATCGTGCTTAACGAATCTTCTGGAATTTTTTGAGGATGTAACCAGCAGAGTGGACAAGGGAGAACCAGTGGATGTGGTGTATTTGGACTTTGAAACGGCTTATGACAAGGTCCCACACAAGAGATTGGTGTGCAAAATCAAAGTGCATGGGTATTGGGGGTAATGTACTGATGTGGATAGAAAACTGGTTGACAGACAGGAAGCAGAGAGCCGGGTTAAACGGGTCCTTTTCAGAATGGCAGGCAGTGACTAGTGGAGTGCCGCAGGGCTCAATGCTGGGACCCCAGCTCTTTACAATGTACATTAACGATTTAGATGAAGGAATTGAGTGTAAAATCACCAAGTTTGCGGATTACACTAAACTGGGTGACGGTGTGAGCTGTGAGGGGGACGCTAAGAGGCTGCAGGGTGACTTGGACAGGTTAGGTGAGTGGGCAAATGCTTGGCAGATGCAGTATAATGTAGATAAATGTGAGGTTATTCATTTTGGGGGCAAAAACACGAAGGCAGAATATTACCTGGATGGCGGCAGATTTGTAAAAGGGGAGGTGCAACGAGACCTGGGTGTCATGGTTCATCAGTCACTGAAAGTGGGCATGCAGGTATAGCAGGCGGTGAAGAAGGCAAATGGTATGTTGGCCTTCATAGCTAAGGGATTTGAGTATAGGAGCAGGGAGGTCTTATTGCAGTTGTACAGGGCCTTAGTGAGGCCTCACCTGGAATATTGTGTTCAGTTTTGGTCTCCTAATCTGAGGACGGACGTTCTTGCTATTGAGGGAGTGCAGCGAAGGTTCACCAGACTGATTCCAGGGATGGCTGGACTGTCATATGAGGAGAGATTGGATCAACTGGGCCTTTATTCACTGGAGTTTAGAAGGATGAGAGGAGATCTCATAGAAACGTATAAGATTCTGACGGGACTGGACAGGTTAGATGCGGGAAGAATGTTCCCGATGTTGGGGAAATCCAGAACCAGGGGACATAGTCTTAGGATAAGTGGTAGGCCATTTAGGACTGAGGTGAGGAGAAACTTCTTCACTCAGAGAGTTGTTAACCTATGGAATTCCCTGCTGCAGAGAGTTGTTGATGCCAGTTCATTGGATATATTCAAGAGGGAGTTAGATATGGCCATACTGCTAAGGGGATCAAAGGGTATGGAGAGATAGCAGGAAAGATCAGCCATGATCTTATTGAATGGCGGTGCAGGCTCGAAGGGCCGAATGGCCTACTCCTGCACCTATTTTCTATGTTTCTATGTTTCACAGTGTGCAGCTACAGACATTATACTTCTCTCTCCTGAATGAAGAATTTTTATAACAATTAATCATCATACATAACTTGCATGGTTATACATGATAAAGGATATGGCCTTATTTTGCTGTATTTACAAATCAAGCTTAACCACTTGTTTTCTGTTTCCAAGAGGATACCTTCGCTCTTGAACAGAACCTTCCAAACATGTCGAATTTAAACTCATTCGAGGCTGATCGTGAAGGAAGTTTTCCTCCTAGGGATGCCCTTGATTTTCTTTTGAACTCTCTCTTACTTCAGACTGGTTGTTTACCTGACTCGGACTCAGACTTAAATTCTGACTTTCTCTTGGATTTGTTTCCAGTACATTAGATATAGGATATGCTACTGGTGTATCAAAACTATCTGATAAGTCAGAAATAATTGAATCATTCCCACCTTCAACTATTTCCATGTCTGTAGGTAAAATATGATCAATGTGAACAAACCTAACCTGTCCATTATCAAACATCTTGACGAAATATGCGCAAGGACCACACATCTTCACCACTCTTCCTGGTAACCACTTTACCCATTTATGATGATGGTTCTTCACTCTCACCTTCTGATTTAATTTCACACTTCTCTCTTTTACTCTACTTCTATCATGATTCGCTTTCTGTCTGTGATATATTCACAGAACACAAGCATACACAGCTTTCTAACATGGCAGGCAGCTCTCGGAAGTCTCCGGAACTTGTGCTTCTGTTTAATTATTAACTCTGCAGTTGCAGTACAAAATACGTCCACATCCACAGTGTGGAGCTACAAACATTACAAGTTTACAGACATTACACTTCTCCCTCCTTAATGAAGAAATTATTATAACAACATCATACATAACTTGCATGTTTATACATAACACAGGATATAGACTTATTTTTTTCCATATTTACTAATTGAACTTAACCACTTGTTTTCTGTTTTAAGTGGATATCTTCCATCTCGAACAGAACCTTCCAAATAAGGTGTTGAATATAAACTTATTCGGGGCTCATCCTGAGGAATGTTTTCTTCCATGGAATTTCCTTGATTTTCATTTGAACTCACTCTAACTTCAGGCTGTTTGTTTTCCTGACTCAGACTCAGATTTTAATTCTGATTTTCTCTTAGATTTGTTTCCAGTACATTGGATGTAGGATTTGCTACTGGTATATCAAAACTATCTGATGAGTCAGAAATAATTGAATCATTCCCACCTTCAACTCCTTCCATGTCTGTAAGTAAAATATGATCAATATGAACAAACCTAACCTGTCCATTATCAAACATCTTGACCAAATATGTGCGAGGACCACATATCTTCACCACTCTTCTGAGTAACCACTTTAACTATTTATGGTGACGGTTCTTTACTCTCACCTTCTGGTTTAATTTCACACTTCTCTCTTTTACTCTACCTCTATCATGATTTTCTTTCTGCCTTAATTGTGTCTCTTCTACGGACTGTGCCAAATTTGTTTTTAAGAATGAGAATCTGGTTTGTGGCTGTCGTTTGAGAAACAACCCTGCTGGTGTTCTACCAGTAGTTGTGTGAGGAGTATTACGATATGTAATTCGAAAATTAGCCAATTTGTGATCCAATCACAACTGTCGTTTCTTTGGATTTGGATCTAACATTAGTTTTATGAGGGCATGTTTTACAATTTGTACAGTGCACTCTGCTGGAACCTTGGTATATTTCACACCATTTTTGCTCGTGAACTGTGCAAATTCTTCTGAATGAAATTGTGGTCCATTATCCGAAACAATTTCTTCAGGGAGGCCAAATGAAGAAAATAAACTTTGCAAAATGTTTAATGTTTTACTTGTTGTTATTTTCCACATTGGCAACACCTCAACCCACTTCGAATGGCTATCAATCACAATGAATAATTGTTGTCCTTCTAACTCAGCAAAATCAATATGTAGTCTTTGCCCCACCCTGGGAGGCCATTTCCATGGTTGTAATGGTACTGATCGTGGTTGCTTGCTTACTGATTGACATGTCGTACACTGACTCACAATGTACTCGATATCCTTATCAAGACCTGGCCACCATAAGTAACTACGTGCAAAACTCTTGGTCAAGCACATTCCCAGTTGTTGGTCATGGAGGTCTCCTAATAATTTGGACTTGTATTTATTTGGTATAACCACTCTTGCACCCCACATGATACAATCTTTATCGACTGATAATTCATTCCTACGAATGAAGAATGGATGAATATCTTTGTCTGTTTCCTGATTTGACCATCCATTTGCAGTATAATCATACACCTTTGACATCACTGGGTCAGATTTGGTTGCTCTACCAATCTCTTCAGCTGTCACTGGCAGTTCATCAATGTATGAAAAATAAAACACTTCTTCCCTATCGGGTGTAACTTGTGATGTGGAAGGCAATCTAGACATTGCATCAGCATTACTGTGATCAGCTGATCATCTGTATTCAATATTATATATATATGCTGACAAAATCAAAGCCCATCTCTGCATTCGGCCTGCAGTTAATGTTGGGACTGGGGACTTTGGATGGAGGATTGCTGTTAGGGGCATATGGTCCGTAACGATGGTAAACTTACGATGTTAAAATACAAGTATTTGTGAAACTTATTGACTCCAAAAATTAATGCCAAAGCTTCCCTTTCGCTTTGCGCATAATTACTCTCACTGGCACTGAGAGTGCGTGAAGCAAAAGCAATTGGTCTCTCCTCCCCACTACATGATACATGAGAATTAGTGCCCCAACTCCATATGGAGAGGCATCACATGCTAGCTTAATCTCCTTAGATATGTCATAGTGAACTAACATAGTGTTCTCTACCAATTTACTTCTACACTCCTTGAATGCTGTATCGCATTCTTTTGACCACTTCCAATGGACCTGTTTTTTCAATAGGTCATTCAGTGGATGTAATACTGTAGCCAAATTTGGTAGGAACTTCCCAAAATAGTTCAAAAGTCCCAAGAATGAACGAAGTTCAGTGACATTTCTGGGAGGGGTGAATTTCTGATTGCATCCAGCTTTCCCATAGTTGGATGTAAACCATCTTTGTCTACTCTGTACCCAAAGTACTCCACTGAGTTTTGAAATAACTCACACTTACGAGCAGACACTCATACTCTGTGCTTCTCTAGCCGTTTGAGGACTTCATTCAATATGTTATTATGAATTTGCCTATTTGGTGCTGAAATTAGTATGTCATCCAAATAACATACCACCCCTTCAATACCTTGAAAAATTTGGTTCATCACCCCTTAGAATATGGCAGGGGTGGAAGACACTCCAAACGGTAGCCCGTTGATATAAGTCTGGATGAGTATTTATAGTTAAACATGACTTGGACTCCTCATCTAGTTCCAGCTGTAAGTAGGCATTCGTAAGATCCAGTTTTGAGAAGATCTGACCACCTGTCAGTGTTGTGAACAAATCTTCTATATTCGGCAATGTATTGGGGACATTACCCTCTCGAACCTGGTTTACGGTTACTTTATAATCACCACACAATCTTACTTTACCATCGGACTTAGGTACAACAACAATGGGTGTAGCCCAATTACATCGATCTATCTTACAAATAATGTTCTCAGTCTCTAGTCTTTTGAGTTCTTGCTCAACTTTCTCCTTGAGTGCATATGGTACGGAACGTGGCTTGTAGTAAACCGATCTAACATCCTTCTGTACCCTGACACTCGCTTTGAAGCCTCGGATCAGACTGCCTGTTTCGCAGAACACCTTCAGATACTTCTTGATAACATCATCCGTTGATGCAAATCTCGCTTCCACACAGAAAATCTCACTCCAATTCAGTTTCAGTGATCTCAACCAATTTCTTCCCAGTAAAGCAGGCTTGTCTCCTTTCACTACTATTAGAGGCAAGTTCTGAAATTGATCCTTGTATTTCACCAGTATGGTGGTGCGGCCTACCACAGGAATTTTTTCTCCTGAGTAGCCTCGCAGCTCCATCTTGAGTTTCTCCAATGGGAAATCACGCAATTTGTCAAGGTTTCGCGACTCCGGCGCTACACTCACGGATGCACCAGTATCAATTTCCATTGGTATCTTGAATCCCGCAACATCTATGTGGATTTTGATACTTTTCGAATCACTGTCCGTTGACCTCGTGCTCCTGAAGACGTGTAACTCTAAAGTCTCCTCGTCCTGTTGTTGTTCTTCCATGCTATGTAGTCTCTGGGAATTTCTACTCATAGCTTTAAAAACTGGTTTATCCTTCAGTCAACATGCCTTCGCAAGATGCCCAGTCTTTCTGCAGAAGAAACACTCTGCCTTCACGTATGGACAACTTTGAGCAATGTGTTGTCCCAGACACCTATAGCACGACTTCGATGCTCTGTTAGAATTTCCAGTTTCTGAGACTTTGGGCCTCCACCGTCTTTTACTTTGAACCTGCAGGCGATTCACCTTGGTTGACTGACGACCGTAATTATTATGAAATTCTCGGGAATATTGATCGGCCATGCCCATCGACCTTGCTGTCTGACAAGCAATCTCAAAAGTCAAGTCGTCCATCATCACTAACTTTCTTCTGATCGCATTATTTTTCACCCCACAAACAAAATGATGCCGCAATGCTCGGTTTTGAAAGTTTCCAAAATAGCATTTTTAATGCTACAATGTAATCACTGATACATTCATCAATCTTTTGATTTCGTATACTGAAACGATAGCTTTTAGCAACTTCTAACGGTTTGGGTTTGTAGTGCTGCTCCAGCTTTGTTAAAATCTCTTTAAGCATTGTGTCCTTCGACTCATCAGGCACAAGCAGATTTACCAGAGTTTCATACAATTCCGGTCCAGCTGCAGATAAGAAAATAGCTTTCTTATGTTCCAATATCATCTGATTCTGGACTGCATTGTCTGGAACTTCAATTATGTTATTTGCAGTGAAATACATTCATAGCCGGTCCATATATGCCTTAAACCTTTCCTGTTCGCATTTATATTCATCTAAGTGTTGCATTACTGCCACAGAAGCCGTCGTTTTATTTTTAGCTGCTCACACGGTGTGCTCGTTTATTACCTCGGATTTTGTAGCTTTTTCCCAAGATAGAGAAGCTTCCAAAGTCTCTCTGTAAGCTGGCTGAATCCTTCACCAACAAAATTTCAAATTTAAATCATCTGAAAAATCCCATCCTCACTACCAAACTCACAGAGCACAAGCACACACAGCTTTCTAACATTGCAATCTGAGGAAGGACATTCTTGCTATTGAGGCAGTGCAGCGAAGGTTCACCAGACTGATTCCTGGGATGGCAGGACTGACATATGAGGAATGACTGGATCGACTAGGCTAAATTCACTGGCATTTAGAAGAATGAGAGGGGATCTCATAGAAACATATAAAATTCTGACGGATTGGACAGGTTAGATGTAGGCAGAATGTTCCCGATGTTGGGGAAGTCCAGAACCAGGGGTCACAGTCGAAGGATAAGGGATAAGCCATTTCGGACCGAGATGAGGAGAAACTTCTTCACCCAGAGAGTGGTGAACCTGTGGAATTCTGTACCACAGAAAGTTGTTGAGGCCAATTCGTTAGGTATATGCAAACGGGAGTTAAGTGTGGCCCTTATGGCTAAAGGGATCAAGGTGTATGGAGAGAAAGCAGGAAAGGGGTAATGAAGTTGCATGATCAGCCATGAACATATTGAATGGTAGTGTAGGCTCGAAGGGCCAAATGGCCTTCTCCTGCACCTCCTTTCTATGTTTCTATATTTCTATGTGTGGCCTCACCAAGACCCTGTATAACTGCAGTAAGACCTCCCTGCCCCTGTACTCAAATCCTCTCGCTATGAAGGCCAACATGCCATTTGCCTTCTTCACCGCCTGCTGTACCTGCATGCCAACTTTCAATGACTGATGTACCATGACACCCAGGTCTCGTTGCAACTCCCATTTTCCTAATCTGCCACCATTCAGCTAATATTCTGCCTTCCTGTTTTTGCCACCAAAGTGGATAACCTCACATTTATCTACATTATACTGCATCTGCCATGCATTTGCCCACTCAATTAACTTGTCCAAGTCACCCTGCAGCCTCTTATCATCCTCCTCACAGCTCACACTGCCACCCCAGCTTAGTGTCATCTGCAAACTTGGAGATATTACATTCAATTCCTTCGTCTAAATCATTAATGCATATTGTAAATAACTGGGGTCCCAGCACTGAAACTTGCAGCAACCCACTAGTCACTGCCTGAAAAGGACGCGTTTATTCCTACTCTTTGCTTTCTGAATGCCAACCAGTTCTCTATCCAAGTCAATATTTTACTCCCGATACCATGTGCTTTAATTTTGCACTCTATTCTTTCGTGTGGGACCTTGTCAAAAGCCTTTTGAAAGTCCAAAACAACCACATCCACTGGTTCTCCCTTCTCCACTCTACTAGTTACATCCTCAAAAAATTCCAGAAGATTTGTCAAACATGATTTC